>NC_053489.1:517583688-518183688 GCF_905171775.1 Rana temporaria | reverse complement strand
ACTATTTGGGTTTATTTGAAGAATATTTCTAAAATGTTTTTACCATTGGGGTTCAGAATTGTGAAAAAATGTGGTAATGTGTTCACATAATTTAAAGTATTTATGTGTATATATATATATATATATATATATAATGTATTGTGTAACATATATTTTATCTAGAAAAGTTGTTCCACTGAAAAACCTTAAACCAGTCCCACTGACTGTCAGCAATAATGATGGCTGGAGCACTGTTGCTGGGAAGAAGTTAAAAAAGTCTTGTGTGAGTGGCCCGGTGGTGCAGTTCGGTAAATTAAATTTTATGATGCTTTATGTGAATATTTAGGTGATGGTCAGTGTTTTGCATGAAAAGTTGATTCTTTCTCTTATTGGCAGAGAAGGATAGCAGAGGACAGAAGAGCTTAGCTAAACCGCTTAAGACTCAGTCTGTACCTTCTCCGCGTCAACAAGCCTCTGGAAGCAAGCAGCCTGGACTTCCTGCAGATCAGACTGTCGTCAGTGAGAATAAAGGGCAGAGCAAGACTCCAAAAGTGCCTGGAAGGCAAGCTTTTACATTTTATATAATAGAGGAAAATGCCATTTTAAATTCTTTGCAGAAGATAACCTGATTCCCTATTGGTGGAGGGTTACTTTTTTGTTTTACCATCAGGGTGGTAAAGGAGCCTTGGAGTCTAGTCAACCCACATTCCAGTGCTTCCAACAGCCTTGCGGCTAAGCCCTGTGTTCGCTCATTGCTTTGGATGCTAGATTCAGAGACGCAAGAGGTTTTCCATGTAGTTGGGGAGGTTTCTCCCTTGTTCTCGTGGTCTGTTTGCAGTCCCTGGTGTATTGTTTTTCACCCCTCCTGTATTTTCACTTTATGAACATGAAATTGAAGGTCACAGTAATTCACTTTTAGGTCACACTGTTGCCCACAGTAGGCCAGCCCAGGATAAACCCCTTCCACTAATGACATGCCTCAGCTTTTTGATAGTTTCCTAGGAAGTTGGACATCTTTCCTTAAACTCTCCTCTGGCTAACTTAAAGTAGTTGTAAACCCTCGATTTTTCACCTTAATTCATTCTGTGCATTAAGGTGAAAATCTCCTGTGCTGCAGCTGTCCCCCGCCCCAGAGCCCTTCTTTTTACTTAAGCCTCGTACATACGCTCGGTTTTCTCGGGAAGAACCAGCAAGAAAACTGCATACTGCATCTATGACAACAGTATCGCTTGATAGAGGGGACCAGATGCATAACTGGCCTGCCTACAGTCCAGACCTTTCCACCAATTGGAAATTATTGGTGCATCTTGAAACAAAAGACACGAAGACCCAGGACTGTTGAGCAATCCTATATCGGGCAAAAATGGGACAACATTCCTGTCCCAAAACTCCATCAACTGGTCCCCTCATTTTACATTGTCTTCTTAAAAGAAGAGGATACCACACCATGGTAAATTTGGCCCTGTGCTGCCATCAATTTCAAAATGTACCATATTTTATTTCTTAAAATGGTTTATTTTCTCAGTTTTAAAAATGTTCATATGTTATTCATTTTCTATGGTAAATAAAATATGGATTTGGATATCATTGCATTCTGGTATGTAGATTTTACAGTGTCCCAACTTATTTTGGAATTGGGGTTATTATATTTCTACTTGATTTTTTGTTAGACGTCATCTTGTACGTTCAAATTTGTATGCAAGGCGAATGAATTGCAGACATTAACGGTTTACTTTTCACAGAAGGCTTGATCGGGAAAGAGGTGAGGAGTCAAGCTTCCACAAAAAGGAAAGTGTCCACTTTGGTCTGACTCCAGAAGAAAGAAGAGAGAAACAAGTCATTGAGGAGTCTAAGTCTTTGTATGAGATGCAGAACAGGGATACAGAAGCATTTCCGACACTTGCTGTAAGTTTCTCAAGCATTTTGAACCTTAATCTCTGCAACTCCATAAAGACAAAATGTTACGACGGCAGAACACTGCGGCAGAGGCCTTTTAGAAAGACTGGTGTGGACCATGCTCACAGTACCGTGTTTCCCTGAAAATAAGCCTGGGTCTTATATTTTGGCAACAAAAGACACATTGGGGCTTATTTCGGGGTAAGTCTTACCATGCAATGTGCTGTCTTCGCTTCCACTCTCTCTCCTTACCTGACCGGCATCCCCAGTGTGAAACAAGTTAAAATGCTTGTCAAATCCTATAATCCACTCTCCTATAGTAGTGTATATAATGTACAATGTGTGTGTTTCTATAATTGTGCCAAATACCTTCGTTATAGCACCACTCTGCACTTCTGGGACCCGCTGGAGCTCTCTTCGCCACAATTATATTACAGAAACACACATATTGTACATTATATACTACTGTAATAGAGTGGATTATAGGCTTTTACAAGAATTTTAAACTAGGGCTTATTTTCGGGGTAGGGCTCTTATATTGAAGCCCTCCTGGAAAATAACGCTAGGTCTTATTTTTGGGGTAGGTCTTAATCTCTCTGAAACGCGGTAGTTAAACAGTGTAGAAGAAAGTGATAATTTTAGTGCAGAAGAGCCAGATCGACAACAGTAGCGACTTGGATTTCAAATAGAACTGAGACAGTCATACCTTTTCCTTTTAACGAGAATAATCGATTTTGATTTGTCATGCTTTCCGTATTTTTTTGCATGCATTGTTATTACTAAAGATCCAAGTGCTTGTTAAATGCAGCACTAGTAACAGTAATGGCTGTTGGGAAAAAAAAAAATATATAATATTTATTTTTTTTCTTCTAAAAAAAATCACTTAACCAAAACCTCAACGTTGCTTTTGTTTCTGTGCGTCATGACCAGATGAAACTAAAATGGGCACGGGCACAGACACAGGATGACTTCAGCTGACTCGAAAGGTCGGGATCGAGAGATCATTTTTTTATTTTATCATTCTACAATTATATATCTAAAAATGAAATTCAGATGTAGCCCTAACACACGAAAACATCCTAATATTGCACAAAAAAACTCTTCGCAAATCGTGCATTATTCTGGATGTCTGATATAGGACCTTATAATGTGTACATCTTGGCTGACCTCCCAATTTCAAGAAATGTCAGATTTGTTTATAGCTAATGATTAGCAATCCAATCATCTTTGTCATTCGAAACTATATAAAATTTAGAGCACTTTTTAACACTGGGAACGTTTTCTTTCCGTCCTATATAAATGATTTGTTCTGTTTTCAGGCTTCTTTAGTTGATGCCACTGCTACAAGTTCTGATGTGAAAAAGAACCCGATGGTAAATAGAGAGAAGAGTGCCAGGAGAAAGTCAGAAGATGACCAGAAGACTAAAGGTGAATCTAATACTATGGATTCCTTCATGGTTTTATACTGATAGGGTTTAATATTGCCTTTTTCTTTATTGAAAGTAATTATTTAATAACTACATCCCCATTTTTTTTTTTTTTACGTTTTTAACTTGGTGACTTGCAATATTTGTGCAGCTGCTTGTTAGTAATTTATGGTTTTTACTTTTAATTAAGCTCCCAAACTGGCTCAACCTGCAACAGTGGATGATCAGAAACCATGTGAGGTAGGTTATAGATAAAATGAGGCTATGTGTTTATAACTGCAGAGCAAGATTATGAACAAGTGTAGTCAAACAATCTAAAGAAAGGAAAAAGTTAAAGTAACCGTCATTAAGATCCCCAACCCTGTCATAAGAACCCCTTTGCAAAGTGGTTCTTCCTACTGGTTCACACATCACTACCTGGATGTACACCCAGAAGTGTGAGATACCTGCAGCAACCAGAGATCTGCAACACGGGGTCACTGGAAATGCAAGTATAAAGTTTCTTTTACAAACTGACTTTAGTTTACCTTGGATCTTATTAACCACTTAACGACCGCCTCCTGTAGATTTACTGCTACAGGGTGGCCGCTGGGTGCAGAATCATGTACATATACGTGATTCTGCATTTCTGGGAAGGGGGCACGTGGGCCCGGTTGTGCTGTGATTCATCAACGGCACATGCCGTTCACCGGGTCTCAGCCAATGATTGACTGCGCGTGGTGTTCGGCTCGGAGCTTCACTGAACAGAGCTCTGTGAATGTAAACACTGAAACGCCAAACTAAATTGGAGTTGTGTTCCATGACAGGGGATCTCGTTTGTTAATTTCCTGCTAAGGGAATAAAAACAACTAGATCCCTGGTTAAAGCACCACACAGTACACACATTTAACCCTTTGATAGCCCTGGTTGTTAACCCCTTCCTGCCCAGTGTAATTAGTACAGTGACCGTGCATATTTTTTAAGCACTGATCACTGTAATAATGACACTGGTGATATCACTGGCAGTCCCCCCTAGTGTCCATTAATGTCAGATTGCTCACTGTCCCAATATAAGTCACTGATCTCTGCTAAAAAAAAAATCCACGATATATCTCATAGTTTGTAGATGTTATAACTTTTACACAAACTTATTGGGATTTTTTTTCACCAAAGACATGTAGCAGAATACATTTTTATTAAGAGATATGTTTTATAGCAGAAAGTAAAAAAAGTGATATATATATATATATATATATATATATATATATATATATATATATATATATATATATATATATATATATATATATATATATATATATATATATATATATATATATATATATATATATATATATATATTCATTTTTTAATTGTCAGCATTTTTTTCATTTAATAAAAAATAAAGCCCAGAGATTATCAAATATTAACAAAAGAAAGCTCTATTTGTGTGAAAAAAATAAATAAAAACTTAGTTTGGGTATAGCATTGCATGACCGTGTGATTGTCAGTTAAATTGGCACAGTGCTAAATAGGAAAAAAATGGCCTGGTCATGAAGGGGGTAAAACCTTCTGGAGCTGAAGTGGTTAAATGGGTTGTGCTCTTGTTAGACTTTGGCATGAGCAATATATGTTTGTTCACATTAGTGCTGAAGGACTGAAATGGTGATAAGCTTGTGACCAGCATTGCAAAGCCACCCACAGAAGCCTGCCCCACCCAACTGCTTTTTATGTAACGTATAGGAGAAATTTGAGAAATAATTATTACAGAGTTTAACTTATTGGCTGTACAATATTTTGAGTTCAAAATTGTAAAATCTTTACAGCTGCATTGGTGCTGTTGTGTAGTGGCCCCTTGGTTGTCTTATGTTTCATATGGAAAAGGTTTCTGACCCCTGGGGTTAGATCCTCTGGTAGGTTTTTATCATCTGGCCCCCTAGTTGTGGGATTTCTTCAAGGATGGATGACAAAAACATACAACACTTTTTTATTTTTATTTTAATATTAGAAGACGGCAAAGGGTTAGAACTTCTGACATTATTTCGTTATGATGACCACTTTCAACCCAATCTCTTGTGCAGGCATTGCAGGGTTGAATGAATGAATGAATGACTTGTATAGCGCAACGCATGCGAACTGAATCGCCTCTGGGCGCTTTTCCCAGCCAGTATCTGCTTGGCTGGTGCGGTCATTTTTACCCCGTAGGATCATGAAACGCTAGGGACACACAGTCATACACACATATATACATATATACTGGGCCAATTTTGAACGAGATCCAATTTACCTACCAGCATGTCTTTGGAGTTGCAGGCAGAAGTAAAAAAATAAACGTAATCTTAACTCGAAAGTTCAACACCATGGTGTCCAACCTTTCCAGATAGAAAAGCGACAAGGGCTTTTTGTCAATTCTTTTGATTGGTAGTAGTGGTGCAACAGATCGTAAATGATCCGTGATCCGAACGGGTCACCGTATGCGGATCGGCACACCACGTGATCTGCGGAGGTCCGCTGCTGCCTTAGCCATAGGAGAGGCCGCGACTTCGGCCCAGCTCCCAGAGCGGCAGCCATCTGGGTCCACCCTGCGGCGGCCTAGGTGAGCTTAGAGCGGCGCACTGGCGTCCGGTGGTGTGTTTCATTTTAAAGTCCCACAATTCCTATTTCCCCGCCTTTCCTTATTTCTCCCTTCCTTCCCCCCCTTGTTCCCTTCCCCACTGATGCTCCCCTTCTTCCTACAAGTAATAGGGCTAGAGACTATGGCTTGGCTTACTAACCACTGTCTCACTTATAGTCCTAAGGCTACTTTGTTATTCAGTATTGCACACGTCCTATCCTTTTTCCCTCCACGTTTTCCTTCTCCTCCCCTTTTATATAAGATTACAAAACACAAATTGCCGCAAAAACACATTACATGCTTTTCTGCAGCTTCTCCATTGAAGTATATTGAACAAAAAAAAACTAAATCGCACCGTTTTGCGTTAAAAACTTCTTGCCCTTTGCAAATACGCAGCAGCTGAAAAAAAAATCATGTATGTGAACGTGTTCCATAGGAAAACATGTAAATGAACTGTAGTGTTTCTGCAAAAAGCACCAAAAAACAGAGGTGTGACCCGGCCCGCGATGTTTAGTAACATAATGGGGTTAAAGAAACAAAATAAGTACAAAAGGCAAATAATCGCTGCTGTAAGGGGTTCATTTTTTTTACTGTGGGACAGTGAAAGTGATATTTACAGTAGCGATTTGCTTTTTTGTACTATAAAGGGCTAATTTTAGTTTTTTTAACCCCATTATGTTACTGCCCGATTAATCGATTATGAAATCGGGGGGGGGGGGGGGGGGGGGGGGGGGGGGTCCAGGGCATGAATGGAAATTAAGTGCCCATTAAGCAAGCGGTTAACATTCAACATCACGGTTTTAACCTTGGTGCTTTTAAATTCTGGGCAAATTTAAATATGCAAATATTACAAGTTTTTTTAATTGAAACATTTATTTCTACGGCACTCTAAAAAAGCAGACAAAATAGAAAAATATCAGGCAACTTCAATTCATAAGAATAATTTATTGTAGGAAAACAAAAGCATTGCTTAACAAAGTGAAGGCAGACATTACAATTTGGTACAAGAGGAATCGGAGGACCCTGCTCGTTAAAGCTTACAATCTAGGAGTATTAGTGGTGTAGCATGGGATTAATTTTCATGTTTGATGCAATTATGTATTTAGATTCAACAGTGGTATATATGTAATTTTAGTTCTTTATCACATTTGATCACTTTGAATATATTTTTTAGGATATTTTGCAAGGAGGCAGCACACTTTATCTTTGTTTAATTGGGGAAATGACAATACCTAAAATATATTGTGGAATCGGCCCATTGCAACTAAATTTGCGGGTTCACAACTCCACAAACACCAAGGTCTATGGGCTTAAGAGACTTTTGCCAATTAACATGAAGCCCAGATAAAGTTTCAAAAGTGGAGAGAATATTAAGGGCTTCTTGTATGGAAGGGCCAGGGCCCTGAAGAAACCGCATTATGTCGTCAGTTTATAATGTTAAATTTCTTAGTGATGGTGCCCACATTTATTCTAACCACCTTATCTGACCGACACAGGGCTGTGGCCAGGGGCTCCATAGCGCACACAAACCATGCAGGGAAATCGGGCCCCTGTCATGTCCCGTGCCTGATCAGGAAGGTAGAGTAAAAGTGCTCCTGAGAATTTAATCTGTGCCATCGGGGGATTTATAGAGCAGCTTAATCCACTTACAAAAAATTGCCAAAGTATTCCAGTACCTTCTTCATATTTTGCCAAAAGACTCGAAGGCCTTTTCAATGTCTGAGTCCACCAATATTCTAGTATGAGAATCATCAGGGGGAAGCTGAAGATGGTTAAATACTCCTCTAAGATTTATATCGGTGGATTTGCCTAGCATGGATCCAGTTTGATCAATGTTGATTAATGAAGTAAGAACCCTCATAATCCTGGTCACGAGGACTTTTAATTAGGATTTTGAAGTTGCAATTTAGCAGGGAAATTGGTCCATACGAGGCACTATATCAGAGGTCTTTACCATTTTTTGGGAGCAAAACGATATTGGCTTGGTACATGGAGGGAGGCAGTGCTGCAGACTTTAACTTTATATTTGTGTAGAAACATGTGAAGTAGGTGTTCTCTCAAGTTGTCTGCAAAAATGGAAATACACTAAGGTTTTCCACCTCTTCCCATACGGACAGGAGGCCTTGGTTGCCCAGGGACCTTTTTTCAGTCTATCTTGCAGCCAAGTCTATCTTCACATGCAGTAGAACTACAAAAATGTTGTATAATAAAACTTACTTCCACAGTTGGAACCAAAGACACATTTTCATGGCCTTGTAGTTCAGGAAAAGCTCACCTTTGCCTTTTTATTACGGTTCTTTTTTTCATTCCAGTCTATGATGGCTCTATACTGCGCTACCAACAACACCAACTACATATTGAATATTTTATATATCTTTTGTTTACCTATTTGTTTTTAACTTAGAAAAAAAAATTACAATTTTTTTAGTGAGATAAATAGAAAATGGTGCAAATCCATTATACATATCCAGTCATCAGGTGGATCCTCCTAATGCCGTCTTATTTTCTGAGCGATCTTTATCTGCTTTGCTGCGAAAAAAGGGCTTAATGGGGCTTGCTTTTACAGAGAAAAGACCATGCGGCACGTCTAAAAATGTAAGCATGGTTTAGTTGTGTGATAAAGAACAAGTAATAAAATTTCCATTTTAACAGTTAATGTCCTTTACAGGAAATGAAAAAACCACCTGCTACCTCTGATGAAATTGTCGTCATACCTGATGTCACCACTCTTCCTACCCCTGCTGAACAGCAAACGCCCACCACAGTGCCTTCTCAACCCCCAGTAGTGACGCCTTGGTCAGGTCAGTTGGTCTCTTGACTTGTCTACTAGCTTTTATATTTCAGCGACACCTCTTGCACGATTTTCCTATAGTAGTCCTATGTCTCTTTCCACTTCCACAATGGGTTTTTTGTCTATTTTACACGACACAATCATTTTGACAAGTTTCAGAATGTAAAGCTGAGATGGAGAACTCCATTTCTCTCTTGTACATTGAGGGACACAGGACATCTTAAACCTTTAGGGTTATACTGCTAAAAACAGGAGGATTGCAAACTGTATACCAGCCCAGGATAACCCCTCCTATTACCAGAATGCCTCCATGTTTTGCTAGTGTCCTAGGAACATCACCTCTGCAGCTGTGCTGTTATGCCTAATTTTATTTATTTATTTTTTTCAATCAAGACTGCATCGTTGATGAGCGTTTTTTCTTTCATCACATTCTTTGGCACAGTTGTATTTGGGACTATTGACCTATCCTCTACTATTAGTCTGTCCCATCCTCGTGGGCTCTGTTGGCTGTCTCTGGACCCTCTGCTCTTTTAACTGAGGTTTTTACCGCAGTCGTACAAGACTTTAACTAACTTCCCCAATTATTTGCAGACATTGATTAGAGAGGCCATAAGCATGTTCCCACGCCTTCATTTGGAGATTCTTTATTTGATTTGCCCATAACCGTCATGTCTTGAGCCACCAGCTTCAGAGATTCAGATTTTGAGTCGTTCAAGTTCTTGACTGATGACCTTATCTCTGCTATTACTCTCAAACTAAAGGGGACAGTTTTGGCTCCAGTTGATGTGGTGCACGCCACTCTTAAGATGGAGGATCTGAGGTTGCTTCTACTAGTTCTCTTCAAATTTTTGGTCGTTTAAACTCCTAAAGCCGCAAAGGACTCTGCTTTTGCACCCACTCTGCAAACTTTTAGGACACAAGCGATAAACAATCAGAGACCCTTTTCTGGCACTCTGTTCTATCTGGTGGTTTCTGCCCTTCATGCATTTGTATTATGGTTGGTCTTAAATGTGAAGAACACATGGTTCAGTTGTGACGGATACCAGAAACCTTCTGTCTAATTTCCTGCATGTGTCCGTGCATATGCATAGGGCACTTTAGCTAAAGTGCTGGACTGCAGAACCCTTGTGTAAATCACTTTAGATTCACATGGCTTTCCAAGGGACCACATTCTTTCAAGTCCAGATGCACTTTGCTAGATCTGCAACTGTTTTAGGGTTTTCTAGGCTTTTCTGCTTCAACAGTTTTAGACTGGGAAACTATTCAGAGTTCTACCAGATGGATGTTTCAGTCTCATTTGATGCCAGCTTTGGGTATAAGGTCCTTTTAAGCAGCACTTCTAGCTGTAGGTAGTCCCTAGTTGCCTAGTTTTATTGGGCTTGTTAGCATTTGTTGCTCAACCCTTACTTGGGCTACTTTTGGGCATCCTGTAGGTCCCACAGTAGACAAAAAAAAAAGTTTTTTTTTGGCATTAAGTGTTTTACTTCTTGAAGGTCTGGATTTAGATCTGCATGAGACCCAAGTAATCATAAATGTACCCTGTGTCTTGTTATGTACTCCAATAAAAGTTGGATTTTTGGTTTACCTGTAATATATTTTTTTTGTCTACTTCCACAACAGGACAGTAAACTGCATACTGCATTAAAGTGGTTGTAAACCTAGACAGGAAAAAGAATAAAGGCTTGCAAGACAAAGGCACAATGAGCTAGCATGCACAGCATACTAGCTAATTATGTAATGCTCACCTGAGATTGAAGCCCCCGTTGCGGTGCCCGTACACAGCAGTGGCCGGCGACATCGTTCTGGGTATCGCTGTGATTGGCCAGAGCCGCGATGTCGTCACTCCCGCATGCGAGCGGGAGCCGCTGGTAACGGCACACTCACTGAAGCAATGGCACGCACGTGCCGTTGCTTTAGTGCACGTGTGCTAATGACGTCGGCACATGCAGATACAGGGGATATCTCCTAAACCGTGAAGGTTTAGGAGATATCCTGGGTAGCTATATATAAGCCTTATTATAGGCTTGCGTGTATCAAAAAATTGATTTGTAAGGGTTTACAACTACTTTAAGACTGAGGCGTTTTTCAGGCGCTAAAGGGCTAAAAATGGCACCTGAAAAATGCCTCCCCTGCAGCCCCAGTGTGAGAGCCCGAATGCTTTCACACTGGAGTGGTGTGCTTGCAGGACGTTAAAATAATAATAAAATAAAAAAAAAGTCCTGCAAGCAGCATATTTCAGCCGCTAGCGGGGGTTAAAATGGCCCCGCTAGTGTCTGAAAAGCGACACTATTACAGTGGTAAAGCGCCCCCGCCCCAGTGTGCAGTACTATTAATAGTTTAATAGTTTTAAAGGAGTTGACCTTTAGAAGAAGGAAAGCAGCCATGTTAAGTCATTTGGTTAAAGTAATTGTAAAGTGTGTGTATATGTGTATATGTATATGTATATGTATATATGTGTATATATATATATATATATATATATATATATATATATATATATATATATATATATATATATATATATATATATATAATATATACCTTGTACTTGCCTCCCCATGCAAAAAAAAATGGTAATGCTGATCATTTAGCATACCACAAGCTTTGTATCTGCAATTTTTGTTGGCCAATATGTATTCTGTACATATTTTTGGTATACAAAAATCCCAATAAGCGTTCTGGTTTACACAAAGTATGGGTATTTTTTGTTTTGTTTGTTTTTTTTACTAGTAATGGCAGCGATCACGACTTATAGCAGGATATTGCGGCGGCATAGAATGCATTCGGTAAAAAATCTTACAACCACTTTACTCGCTTTTCAAATGAAATGGCTGACATTTCTTTTATATTGTAGGTATTTTAGCACAGGCAGCAGCTTGTGAAGAAGCTGCGCCCGACTCTGCTGAGTTGCAACCTCAGGTGACATCAACATTCGAACCACTTCCAGTTTCAATGCCAGCAGTTAGCCAGCACTTACTGCCAATGCCTCAGACCCTGAGTCTGTACCAAGATCCTCTATATCCCGGATTCCCTGTGAATGAAAAGGGGGAGAGAATTACTTCGCCACCCCCCTATTCCTACTGTAAAAACGGAGATGATCTCCCGAGTGGTAAGTCAAGTTGTAGCAGGCATTTTCAGCCTGTAGCTATAGCCTACCAATAAAGGAAACCTTAGAAACGTGTGCATATTTACATTTTTCCCCCCTCTTTTTTTTGTTTGTTTTTTAGATAAAAGCATCCTTCATTTCTTCTATAATCTTGGCATTAAGGTTAGTTTTTTCTTTCTAAAATGGTTGCCTGGTTTGAGGTGTATTGTGTGTTTGCTGATTCTGTGTGCTGGGTGAAAAAAACTATCTGGCTATTTTCTGGATGTGTTATATTATCATGTTAAAAAGCCTGTAGTCTTTGAAATAAAATTGCTGTAAAGCCTGTGGATTAAAAAGGAAACTATGCTTTAAATTTCAGTGAAAATTGGAAAGTCTGTTCAGATGACAGGCCCATACCACCTTGATAAATTTATATAAACTGACTGAAAAACATTTTAAGAAAAAAAAAAAAAAAAAGAATAGAATACTATTTCATAAACATTTTTTGCCCACTATTTATTTTACCCCATTTTATACAGGTGTTGAAGGAATCATTTATTTTAATAAAAGGTCTATTTTCACCACATTAGTCAAGTATATCTAAACCCAAGAACAAATGTTTCAGCTTACGAGATATAGTGGATGTATTTTGTTTTTCTTTGTTCTTTAACTTTTTTTTTTTACCTGGGTATCCTGACAGTACACACTTTGTACTAGGACAGTAATGGCGAACCTTGGCACCCCAGATGTTTTTGGAACTACATTTCCCATGATGCTCAACTACACTGCAGAGTGCATGAGCATCATGGGAAATGTAGTTCCAAAACATCTGGTGTCCCAAGGTTCACTATCCTAGTGTCAGGGCTGGGCTCTTGGCAACTACCTTCTCTGTGCTCAGGCTGCTCAGCTGTCGGATTGTCCGCAATCGTTGATCCTCAGTGGCTCACCTGATTATTATTTGCTCGTCAGTCCTGCCTACAGCCAGCCCCTTCTGGCTATTTAAACTTCCTTGGTCATTCCTTTCCTACCCTCTGCTGGTCAACATATCTGGAAGTTTTCTGCTGTGTTCCTGTGAGAGACTTTGCCCGGCTGACATCCTTTCTGGTCCTGTTCTTCTGCCTCACTGGTTTCCTGATTACTGGCTTGTCTGACTACCTGCATTGGCTTCTGATTCCTGGCTTATGTTTTGATTACATTAACTGATCTGTACCGATACATTAAAAGGTGTAATTTTTACTGCATTTCTGTCTGTCAGATTCATGGTTCCTGAAACCTAGGATGACAAATGTTAGGACCCCACTTTTTTCCATCACCCAACCATATACAAGCAGAAATGAAGAGCCTATTTGCATCTAAATGATTTGATTGATAAATGTCCTCCTTTTGTCTGCCCCTTTTCCCATGTGTGTATACATATATTTATATGTACAGTTGTGCTCATAAGTTTACATACCCTGGCAGAATTTATGATTTCTTGGCCAGAGACTATGAATGATGACGCAAAAACTTTTCTTTCACTCATGGTTGGCGTTGGCTGAAGCCATTTATTATTAATCAACTGTGTTTCCTCTTCTAAATTATAATGGCAACAGAAACTCCCCAAATGACCCTGATCAAAAGTTTACATACCTCCGTTCTTAGTATTGCCCCTTTAACATCAATGACAGCTTGAAGTCTTTTGTGGTATTTGTGGATGGGGCTCTTTATCTTCTGAGGTGGTAAAGCTGCCAATTCCTCTTGGCAAAAAGCCCCCAATTCCTGTTAATTCTTGGGCTGTCTTGCATGAACTGCACGTTTTTGAGATCTCCCCCAGAGTGGCTCAATGATATTGAGGTCAGGAGACTGAGATGGCCACTCCAGAACCTTCACTTTATTCTGCAGTAGCCAATGACAGGTCGACTTGGCCTTAAATCATTGTCATGTTGGCATGTCAAAGTACGTCCCATGCGCAGCTTTCTGGCTGATAAATACTAATGTTCCTCCAGTATTTTTTGATAACATACTGACTGCATTCATCTTGCCAACAATTTTGACCAAACTTCCTGTGCCTTTTTTGTAGCTCTCAGATCCCCCAAAACATCAGCGATCCACCTCCGTACCTTTCATCATAGGCCTTGTTGAGTCCTCTCCAAATGTAGCGTTTATGGTTGTGGCCAAAAAGCAAAATTTTGCTCTCATCGCCCCAAATGACTTTTTGCCAGAAGGTTTGAGGCTTGTTTCTGTGCTGTTCGGCGTATTTGTAAGCGGGATACCTTGTGGCATTTGCGTAGTAATGGCTTTCTTCTGGCAACTCGACCATGCAGCCCATCTTTCTTCAAGTGCCTCCTTTTATTGTGCATCTTGAAACGACCACACGACATGTTTTCAGGGAGTCCTGTATTTCACCTGAAGTTATTTGTGGGTTTTTCTTTGCATCCGAACAATTTTCCTGGCAGTTTTGGCTGAAATTTTAGTTGGTCTACCTGACCGTGGTTTGTTTTCAACAGAACCCCTCATTTCCCACTTATTGATTAGTTTGAACACTGCTGATTGGCATTCTCAATTCTTTGGATATCTTTTTAAATCCCTTTCCTGTTTTATACAGTTCAACTACCAGATCACAGATGAGGGTGGTTACCTTTTAATAGCCATTCAAACCCCTTTGTGTCAACTTGTGTGCATGTTATTAGGCCAAAATCACCAGGGTATGTAAACCTTTTGATCAGGGTCACTTGTGTAGTTTCTGTCATGATTTAAAGAGTAAACACAGTTGATTTATAATGGCTTCAGCCAAATAGTAACCATGAGTGAAAAATGTATGTGTCATCCATGTTCTCTGAAAAATGGCCAAGAAATCATAAATTCTGCCAGGGTATGTAAACTTATGAGCACAACTGTATATGCATATGTGTGGATGTAGGTGGGGTAGTGGCGCAGAGATGAGTCTTACGTTTTTTCCTAAAGGCCCGATGGTTTTCTTCCATGCGGATGTTTGTGGGCAGAGCGTTCCATAGCCGTGGTCCTTGGACTGCAAATCTTCGTTCTCCCTTTGATTTGTAGCGGGACTTGGGGATGTGGAGGTTTTGGTTAGTTGATCGGAGAATGCGATTAGGGGTGTAATGCTTTATTTTGTCAAGTATTGAGGAGCTTTTCCTTGTGTGCACCTGTGGGTAAGACAGAGGGTCTTTAATGTGATCCTATCCTTTACGGTTAGCCAATGAAGGGTCCTCAGTGATGGGGTGATGGATTCCCATGTTTTTTTCCCTATTACCAGTCTGGCTGCCGTGTTCTGGACGACTTGTAGACACAAAATCTGATATTTAGGTAGGCCAATATAGAGGGAGTTTGCGTAGTCGAGTCGGGAATTGATGATGGTTCCAACTACTACTGCTAGTTCTTCTTTTGGGATGAAGAGGATGAGTCTACGCAGCAGCCGGAGGAGATGGTGGGATCCACTGACTACTGATCCTATTTGTGCATCCATCGACATTTCAGAGTCAAAGATGACTCTGAGACTTTTGACTTTGGTGCTTGGGGTGATCATCTGTCCAAGGATGGTGGGTGGTGTCCATGAAATCTCAGCTTTTGTCTTTTGGTTTGCGTGGAGAAGAAGTTCTGTCTTGGATCCATTGAGTTTGAGGGAGCTCTCAGTCATCCAATCATCCATCAATGCGAGGCATTTTTCTAGACAGTTATATTGGTCTTTTTTCCCAGTGATGTGAAAGTAGAGTTGAGTGTCGTCGGCGTATGAGTGGTAGCACAGGTCCTGTTTACTGATGATTTTGAGGAGTGGGCGAAGGTAGATGTTGAAGAGCACGGGTGACAGGGGTGATCCTTGAGGGACTCCGCAAAAAATTGCGCAAGTTTTAGAGGAGAAGGCTCCTAGTTTTACTGTCTGGGAACGATTTTCTAGGAAGGATGCGAACCAAGGTAGATCTACGTCTGTGACTCCTGCTTCTTTAAGGTGAATGAGTAGAGTTTTGTGGTCTACAGTGTCGAATGCTACACTGAGATCCAGCAGCACCAGGAGACAGATTCTCCGTCATCTGCAGCTTCGAGGGCATAATCCCATACTTTTTAGAAGTGCTGTTTCAGTGCCATTGCCTGGGCGGAAACCTGATTGAAGTGGGTCCAGGAGTTTGTGTGAAGAGGGGTGTGTTACTTTAAATCAGCTTTCAGAGCTCTCCTCAATGAGCTCTGCAGAGTCTCTTCAGCTCTCCACCCCCTTTTTTTTTTCTGACGGCTCAGACAAGCTTTATAAATTCTGCACTTTGATCTGATGTAGAGAAGAGAACTGCAGATAAACACATACAACGTATGTAGGTGGATTTGCTTCATCTCTGTGTATCAATGGAGGCCAGGTTCACTGGGTCTATGTAAGGGTTTACAACCACTCTAATGCCGCGTACGGTCATTTTTTGAAGTGATGAAAAAAAACGACATTTTTGAAACTTCATTTTCAAAAACGATGTAGCATACACACCATCGTTTTTCAAAATGCTCTAGCAAAGCGATGTTACGTTCAGCACGTATGACGGCACTCTGTTCCATTGAAGCTCGCTTCATAACTTGCTTCTGAGCATGTGCGGGTTTAAAAACGTCGTTTTCAACGTCATTTTGCCCACACACTATCATTTTAATTGACACAAAAAACGACATTTTGAAAAATGACACAAAAAATTCGAGCATGTTCGAAATTTTTTTTGGTCGTTTTTCTGAAGACATAAAACAACGTTTTCCCCACACACTATCATTTTAAATGACATTTTCAAAAACGTCATTTTTTTTCATCACAAAAAATGACCGTCTGTATGCGGCATTACTTTTACTTCAGCTCAAGAAGCACGCATACGAATTTTAGTTCCCGTGGCCTGGATAGCCGAATATGAACCACGTTATATTTGAGTGTGAGAATTTTCAGGCTAATGGCTGCTATTTGTGTCAAGTCATAGTAAGCAGCTGTAAATATAGTGTGCTCACTTTGTTTCTTTTTTAGCAACTTTAGCATGTGCAAGAAACTAATCTAACAATAGTCACAATATCGATTTTTTTTGTTACTTTTAATTTCATTGCATTAATTTAAATATTCACATTTTAGTTTCTTTCTAATTTTTTGTTTTTCAGGCTTACACATGTCCAATGTGGCCCCCGCATTTATATTTGCATCCTCTTCATCAAGCGTACCTAAATGTGTGCCGGATCTATCCAAATATTCCTGTTTACCCTCAAAACAGTTGGATGCAGGACACCACTGTAAACCAAAATGAACCAGACCCTTCACTGTCCGTACACCAGAATGAAGTGAGAAATGATAACCAGGTTCTGCAGCCTGCTATTCTATGCTCTTCATCGCCTCTTGCACCATCTGTCCAAACTTCTGTAGCAGGACAAGTTCCATCTCAATTTAATGAATCTGAGGATAAGCAGCAGTTCCAGCCAGGGTTAAATGACTTTGAAGGCGCACAACCAAGCGAGACAATATTCCCACAACCTCACTTTGGGCAAGCCTCTTACATGGGACATCTTCCAGTAGCTCCTCAAGTTTTTCCGCAAGTGTGGTATGGATATCCATATCAAGGATATGTTGAAAACCCAGTCGTACAACATAATGTGTTTATTACCCCTCAGAGTACAAATGTGCCTGACAACACTTTATTTGTTGATGTTGCTGAAAGCCACACAGTCGAAAGAGCTATAAAGCAGCCCCAAGAGCTAGTGAATGAAAGCAGACCAGATCAGCCTTTGTCATTTAATGTTGTTGCTACAGAGGAGCCTGGATTAAACGCCTTTCAGGTTAAACCAGGACCGCAAATAATTTTAGATAGGCCTGAAATATATGATACAAAGAGCCTTCTAGAAAAAGTGCCCGAGAACCAGGTGTCTCCATCAGTTGTATCTAAAACCCCAGAGGAAAGGAGGTCCAGCGAAGACAGAGTCTATCAGTTAGCCACAGTGACCGCATCTATAAACCCACCTGAAGACAGACCAATAAGGGCAAAAGAGGAGAGCTCAGAAGATGAGAGAGAAGTATCTAATATATTGAGTGGTGGCAGATCAAAGAACTTCTACAACCAGTCATATGGAAGCCGGAGGTTCAGAAATGAAAAATTTCATCAACCCAACAGAGGTGGCTACCAATATTCTAGAAATGAGGATGCCTGGAGGGGAGCAAGAGGCAGAGAAGATGGCTATCCACAGTACAGAAATTATAGGGGAAGGCCGAATCGCAGGCGGCCAATGGGAGATCCATATAGGCAATACCACGAATAGAAATTCTGAGTTTGTTTGTATTTATTTGGACAGTTTACTTAAGATAATAAAATACAGATTCTATTTAAAATTTGGTTTCAGGGAAAAGTGTAAAATAGATTATAGCAATAGACTATTTTTTTTTTTTTTGTCCGAATTTTGTAGTGTTTTTTTTTTTTTGTTTTGTTCTCTCTCTCAATATAGACTCACTAGTGGGGATTGTTTCAAATGTTTTCTTTATATAACTCCTCTTATGAAATGTTTAGTGTTTGTAAGAATAATGTAGATGGCTTGGCATTGGCAGATTTCTCAGTGTGTTAATGCGGTGAAGTTTATCATGCCAAATAGCGATGTCCTATTTTTAATTGCCTTAGAATACTTTAGACATTTTACAAAGCTTGGTATGATAAAATTGCTTTTGATTGTGCTTCCATTCCTAAAGGCCTTTGACTATGAGATCGCCAAACCCCTGTTTACTTTGCAGGGGTGAAACTTGAATGTTGTTCCCTATTGTGGCTTACTGTAAATATTACATTGTTTAACTACTTTTTATTTGTCGGGGAGAGCAGAAATGTGTTGCACAACTGTATGGTAATGCATGATTACTCAGTATTTGTAGCTCTCACGCCTGTGAGAAAATGGAGCCAGGGCCTATATTAGCACATGGTTTCCCTTCTAAGTGTCTGGTCTTCTGTCCCAAAATGTCATTACACAGGGCCCCTGTTTTAAAAACAAACAAAAAAAAGCGAATGACATTCATGTTGGAAATTTCTCACTGCTTTGCTACAACTATTAATGCTATTTTCAGGTGTGCCAATGTCCTGGTTATTTTCACTACCATGATCTGGCTGATGCAGAAATTTGCCTTACTGCAGATACATCTGGGGCAGGTGGGTTCATTGTAGTTTATGGTAACAGACTTTAGAAGCCCAAGCTCATGCATGTGCCTTGTCTCTGATTGTTAAAATAATTTTTCTTTCCTATAATTTTTCCAATTTTTGAATGGGTGGATCACATGGATATTGTGACAGCATTACCGCTTCCTATCGAATACCAAGAGAAGTTGCTTTTCAAGATGCATTCAGAGCATTTTCAATGCATGCAATGCTGCAGGTGTTTGGGGAAGTCTTATACAGTTTGTGCACAGGCAGTAAAATAAACTCCATAGATATTTAAGGATGCAAGTATATGACCTGTTATCTTGAGCTGCCATCTCTTCTGTTACTGTTTGGCAAAACTCTCAGCACAAAGGAGTCACTGGACATATATGGTAGCTATGTACACTGTTCAGGAAACTAAAAGTGTAGAACAAGGTATAATATTTGAGGGAGTAAAGACGCTGTTTACAGTTTTTGCGTTTTATGCTCTGCCACATTACCCTTAATTGCCTTGTTACCATAGAGTTGTGTGAGCTTTCTCTGCAAATACAGCTAAGCTCCAGACAGGATTCCACAGCTGGCCATTTAAACATAGAGATGCATTAATATCAGGTCTTGGGTAAGAAAAAATGTTTCCCTATTGTAAACTTAATAGCCTGCTATTCACAGCTTGATTGTGTAATTGGGGGGAACTGACATATGCACAGTTGAATTGGTATACCTAATAAACTGATAGCTGCTAGCAATAACTTAAAGCTACAGAAACAAAATTGACGTCTTGAGCTTTGGCACAAGACACATGAAAGTAAATGGATGCTACACTTTGCACTGATGTATCAAAAAGATGTCTAAGAATTTAAAGTGTTTTATTTTAACTATATAGATAAAAATTGCTCCTTAGTATGTTCTACTGTTTTTTTTTTTTTTTAAAGATTGATAGAATTTAACATTTATGTATTTTTTCTCTTTTTTTGTTTGTTTTGCTATACTGATATTTAATTTCCTGATTCCCATACCCTGTTATTGCTTCTGTTAAGGGTGTTTTGTTTTTGTTTTTTTTTGGTTGTGGTGGACTCTTGAATGTCTATTTTTCATTATGATTGCAAATTTAAAATGTACTCAAGACGCATTGTTTCCAGGGATGGTTATTCTTTATATATCCTGAGTGCAGTGTGTTTTTAGAGCAGCTTTGCTCTCATGTTTACAGGTTGTTTGTCTTCTATACTTGTAAATAAAAAAAATAGATTTAACATGTATTCTTGTGCATGGATAAATTTGACTTGTCAATGTTTTCATTTTTATAGAAACCTTTCTTTCTGTGCTGGTTTGTCTTGTTTATATTCTGTCTTAAAGCAAAATGTTGGTAAATAAAACCTTTCTAGAATGTGCTGTTTTTTTTTTTTAAACAGGGGTCTATATAAACATATAAATTGGTACTGTAACCACCATGAGCAGATAATATATAGTTGGGGTTTTATAGGGGGGGGGTGTTTGGCTCCACAAGAAGTAATTTGCTAATAGAAGTCGGATACACACACAATTATATTTATATATATATATATATATATATATATATATATATATATATATATATATATATATATATATATATATATATAATTTTGTGTGTGTTTTATAGAAGGTGGATACATTTACTGGCCAAGCACCAGCTGCTGTTCGTGGAATGCTCTCAAGGCGCTGGTGTTTGTCTTTTCAGCCCAGTCTGTCAGTAAAATGGTGGAAATACTGCACTTGAGAGGCGCGGCTGGCACAACCTCAGTAAAATTTTGGGAGCTATCTATCCCTATGAAATCCAGGCTCCCAGATTCTGATAAGCCCCCTGTCCGCAGACCCCGTCAGCCAACGGCCAGGGTTGTCGGGAAGAGGCCCTTGTCCTCAACATGGGGACAAGGTGCTTTGGGGTGGGGGGCCCGCAGGGCCTGGTATGCTCTTGGAGGGGGGAACCCATGCTGGGTTTTTTATTTAAAATTTGGCATTGAGTTCCCCCTCATGATTCATACCAAACACAGTGGACACAGTGCACTGCGAATTTTGCCTGCAGTTATGTGCAGATAGCTGCGCCAAATTGTTCCTGGACGCAGTCAATTTTATTTTTTCTATCTGCACCAAACCACAGCTAAACGCAGTGTGTGAATGGGGGCCATAGGAAAGCATTGTGTGCTTTTTAGCTGTGGTAGATAACTTGAGAATCCGCAGCTAAAAGCACCATTCTATCCGTTCGTGTGAAAGGGGCCTTAAGTCTGTCCTGTCTACCTCCAGTGTATCTACACTAAAGGTAAGTGTTTAAATGTTGTTCAAAGTCACCCACACCCTTGCAAATAAGAACATAAATGCATTCTGACACCATTTGTGCTTTTCTGGACTTGTGGGAAAAAAAATGTAGTGTTGCTGCCCCTGCACTGGCGACATCCAGCATATGTAGAATTCATGGTTTTGTCTACAAGTTTATTTTGTAAGCCATGCTATCCATTTGGTTGATAATACTGTTTTCATCTTGGCTGTTATACTGACACATACTGTATATGTATTGTTGTGATCTTTTGAAATTTTAAACAAATATCATCCCTCTGAGGAAGACTTAAATAGTCAAAACATGCTGGAAAGTTTTAAGAATGCAAGGGAATACAAGCAAGAAAGGGATTACTTACATTAAAAAAAAAAAGACTGGAAATGCACATAGTCAGGTCCAGTGGGAGCATTATAGACCATCCCTAGACCTGCTTATGTTAAACAAACATTCAAAATGAAGAATCAATTCTAGTCTCAATCAATCAATCATGGCAATTGTTTGCTGTTTATTTATTGGACACATATTTTCGCATTCCAGTCCATCAAGACTTTCAAAAATATCTTTCGGTTTGTGGTGGACTGGTTACATTTCTAGTTCTGAGGCCTTCCAATGTCTCCAAGAACACTCACAAAAAGTCTTGCTGCCAATAAGAGAAAGGTTGAAGGAACAAAGCTCAAAACAAAATATTCTGTTTTAAGCCAGAAAAATTCATATTCTTACACTTTACAATATCTTATTAGAAATCCTGTAAGGTTTCAGATGGATCCCACGTTTCGTGAAACCGTGTCTTCAGCTGGCTCAAAGCATAATTTTCCTGGTGGCAGTTATCTTGAAACATCATTGCTAGTACTGACTTACCTTCCAGCAGTCCAATGCCTGAACATACTTGGAACTCTGCCATACCAATGGTGAAATGGGCTCATTAGTATTCTCATCCTCTACAGAATTACTTTTTATTTTATGGGAGGGATTATGCAGCTGATTCGTATCACCAACATAGCGATAGGCTGTACCCAGATAATGCACAAGACACCACAATCTTTCAGAATACCTTCCAATTATGCCTGTCTTTTAAAGGGGGACTACTTCCCCTTTTCTGGTAGTTGTCCCCCCTTTTCTGCCCCCCCCCTTTGGTGTCATCTGACACCTTTAAGGGGGGGAATACCTGTCTAATGCACGTATTTTCTCCCACTTCTGGCGATAGATCGCTGCAGATTCTGCGGTGATCTACGCCATGTCTTCTGGGAGACACACAGGTTCCAGAAGACAGCAGGGACACGCAGCATGACATGCGCAGTAGGGAACCAGGCTGAGGGACTGAACGGCTTCAGGTGAAGACATTGCGGGCACCCTGGACAGGTAAGTGTTCAAATATTAAAAGTCAGCAGCTGCTGTATTTATAGCTGCTGACTTTTTTTTTGGGCGGAACTCCGCTTTAAGAGGATTTGTGAGCTCACTTTCAAGACTGTATGGGGCACAGGGTTACTATCCGTTATGAGTGACAGATTTAGTATTAAAAATCCTACAGTCAAGAACATCTTTCAGGGCACTCATATTTTCTCCTTTAACCACTTGCCGCCCGCCAATATTGATGTCGGCAAAGTGGCTGTAAAATCCTGACTGGACATCATATGACTTCCTCAGGATTCTGGGGCGCGCATCGCGGCGATCGTTGTTGCAGGGTGTCAGTCTGATCACCGATCTCAGTAAAGAGTCTCTCACGGAGGCTCTACCACGTGATCAGCCGTGTCCAACCACGGCTGATCACGATGTAAACAGGAAGAACAGTTGATGGCTCTTCCTCACTCGCGTCTGTCAGACGCGAGGAGAGCCGATCGGCGGCTCTCCTGACGGGGGGTTTGCACTGATTATTTATCAATGCAGCCTCCCCCTTCGGATCGCCACACTGGACCACCAGGGAAGCCCACCCTGGCAGGGGCGGATTGACAACTCATGGGGCCCCCGGGCAATATAAGATTATGGGGCCCTCGGGCTTACAGATGGCCACCACGCCAGGACACAGTGCAGAGGCGGGGCAGCTAAAATCTCGGGATTTTCACATCAAAAGCATGTCGGTTTCAGACAGATCTAAAAAAAAAAAAAAAAACTGATTTTTTTTTTACATGCTGTCCCTGGTTTTACTGAGCCTGGCAACCCTGATGGGGCCCTCGGGCAGTGGCCGAGTGCCTCAATGGTCAGTCCGCCCCTGCACCACCAGGGAAGGGCAAACTAAAAAAAAAAGTCTGAAAAAAAAAAAGCATAAAAAAGATGCCAATCGGTGCCCACAAATGAGCACTGACTGGCAACATGGGTAAATCAGTGCCACCCCACCCATGCCCATCTGTGCCACCCATAAGTGCCCATCAGTGCCGCATACCAGTGCCACCTTATCTGTGCCCACCAGTACTACCTCATCATTGTCCATCAGTGCCCGTAATTGAAAGAGAAAACTTAATTATTTACAAAAAAATTAACAGAAAAAAAATCAGTCTTTTTTTAGTTGTTGCGCAAAAAAAATAAAAAATCGCAGAGGTGATCATATGCCACCAAAAGAAAGCTCTATTTGTGGGGAAAAAGGATGCCAATTTTGTTTGGGTACAGTGTAGCATGACCACGCAAGTGCGACAGTGCTGAAAATTGGCTTGGGCGGGAAGTTGCGTAAGTGCCTGGTATGGAAGTGGTTAATCCAGGGATCAAGAGTATTGTTGCAAAAGGATAGCCATGTGACATGTCAAGAGGCAAAGTGGAACCATGAGCTGGAAACTAAAAAAAAAGAAATGCATCCAATATCGCCCAAGCCAGTGAACCTTGACACCCCAGATGTTTTGGAACTACATTTCCCATGATGCTCTTGCACTCTGCAGTGTAGTCGAGCATCATGGGAGATATGTAGTTTCAAAACATCTGGGGTGCCAAGGTTCGTCATCACTGGCCTAAGCCATTTACATTCCTGAAATCAGATTAATTACAAAGTGTATGAACTAATGCTCAAGTAGGAGTCGACACAATTACATGTTGTAATTATCTTTCTAGGACACCTTTTCTGTCAGCAGAGGAAGTAGGTTTTCTTCATCACCCATAGGGGTTATAGCTGGGATATATACTTCCACTAACTAACCCTCCTAATTGCCAAATGTAAGTCAAAAGAACACTCAGTAACAGCAGTGGTCCTGTATTGGCTGAGGATTGCCTAATTTCAGCCCGGCACCTCTGGTCTTGCATTACTAAATCTGCCATGTTCAGTGCATATGGAAAGTATTCACAATGCTTCACTTTTTCCACATTTTGTTATGTTACAGCCTTATTCCAAAATTGATTAAATGTATTACTTTCCTCAAATCAGGTTGGATGGGGAGCCTCGGTGCAAATTTGATTTCTCTCCAGAGATGTTCAAATGGGTTAAAATCTGGGCTCTGACTGGACCACTCAAGGACATTCACAAAGTTGTCCCAAAGCCACTATTTATTATCTTGGCTGTGTGCTTTGGGTCATTTGTAAGTTGGAAGATGAACCTTCACCCCAGTCTGAGATCCAGAGTGTTCTGAAGCAGGATTTCATCAAGTATGTACAATGCTGCATTCATCTATCGCTCGATCTGGACTAGTTTTCCAGTTCCTGCCACTGAAAAACAGCCCCACAACATGATGCTGCCACCACCACGCTTCACTGTAGGGATGGTTTTGGCCAGGTGATGAGCAGTGCCTGGTTTCCTCCAGACATTACACTTGCCATTCATGCTAAAGAGTTAAATCTTTCTTTCATCAGACCAGAGAATTGTTTTCTCATGGTCCAAGAGCCCTTTGGCAAACTCCAGGTAGGCTGTCATGCATCCTTCTTTTTTTTTTTTTCATTCCAATTTAAGTTTATTTTTAATAAAAGTACATACATTTGTACCATAACAGCAGTATACAAGTCAATAATATACAGAAAATAATAAATCAAGTGCATTACTGTTCATATTAGACATTCCTGTCGTAGTAACTGTCCATCTTATCTAGCCATTCCATATGCTCATCACCATAAGGTGAGAGTAAAGCAGTTTGCATAAGCAAAGAAGATAAATTAGGTTTAACTAATTTATAATTAAATAAAAGGATATTTCAATACACTATAGAATTCCTAGGTCTATTGTTGCCACACAATAAATTATATATAAGAAAAAACCCCATGTGTGTGTACTAGACCATATTTCATGGAACGAATAAAGGATAAGATTTCTGGAGAATAACAACCTCTCCGACACCCCTAACGGGAACTGTCTGTGTCCAAGAGGTCGAGCAAACCCTTCAATCCTCCCTCCAATAATTATCACTAAAACCCACCGGTATCTGTAAATATATTCTCAAAACCCTTATCAAACCTAATATCCCCAAATGTTTGGTGGAATCCTTTAATAACCTAAACATAGGCAAATACAAATTTTTTTTTTTTCTTTTCAAAACAAAACACTGAAAATGAGAAATAGTAAGGATTCTATCCTCATAGATAAAACAACGAGATATAATCAAAGAAAAATCAAAGAAAGGAAGAAAAAAAAGGACAGAAGACATAAGGAGGAGTAAAAAAGAAAGTACGAAAAAGATCAGGAAAGGGAAAGAAAAAAGAAGAGATAAAGAGATATGGCAGCCTGCCTGCCAACGAACATCATCGTCCTTAAGATACAGATGTCATCAAAGCCTTCACGGGGTAAAAGATATTCCCATAAATTTCATCCAAGGTTCCCATATTTCATGGAAAAGAGTACATATCCAACATGGAACAGACCCTCTTTTCTTGTTCCATAATCCATGTAACCTTTTGTTTCATATACCGGATGGAAACATTAGTCTTTTTCCATGCAGCTGCGAGTGTGATCCTGGCACCTGTCAATGTATAGGATGAGTTTTCTAGTAACCTTGGAGGTCTGGGGTAACATCCCGTTAAGTAAAGCAATAGTGGGGGATTGATGCAAGTTACAGCCTGTGACTCGTCTTATTATGTTAAACACCTTATTCCAGTATCCCCGTATTTTGGGACATTCCCACCATATATGTATCATAGACACCAATCCCTGGCAACCCCTGAAGCATAGGGGCGAAGTTGACGGATACATGGAAGCCAGTTTAACGGGAACTAAATACCACCTAGTATAAATTTTTACGTTAGCCTCTACAAGGGATATATTCGCATATCCTTTAATGGATCTAGTATAGTTACTACACCAGTCAGATAAATCCCATTTGTTATTAAGTTCCCTTTCCCAGGCCAGCATATGAGGTAGTTTGGTGCAATTATTAGCAAGCGATTGATATATGATTGAAATATTCCCCTTCCTGATCAAACCCTGATCACATTTACTTTCATAAGGTGTCAATAGTCCAGAGATCGAGTCACTATCCCATAGGCTTCGTGCATAGACATATAGTTGAGAAAATCTTAGTTTCTCTGAGACAGAAAGACCTAGTTTGTCAATGAAGTGTTGCTCAGTAAGGGGACCCGAGCGTGAAAAGAAGCGTCCTATACGATACAACCCTTTATCATGCCACCATTTGAATGAATCTATATCAATTTTAGCAACAAAGAGTGGGTCTAGAAAAACACTCGATAAAGGCCTGCCTTTAGAAATTAGAGAGGGATTGTTTTTAAGTGAATCCCATAAAACTAAAGTTTGAGATGGAGTCGGAGATAATATAGAAGGCCTATTCTTGGTAGGACTCCACATTACCTCCTCTATCGTTAGATTCGGGGTCGCCTGCTCTTCTATATCTATCCAGTCAGGGCGTTCATGTTTAAGAAAAATTTCCGATAACTGTGCCAATCTCGCTGATTGATAGTACCACAATAAGTTGGGTACCCCCAGACCACCCTGTTCAGGCAAGTTATAGAGAGTACGAGATGGAAGGCGTGGACCCTTATTGTTCCAAATAAACTTGGTAATTTTGCCTTGAAAAGATTTTAGATGACTTTTTATTATCGGTATGGGTAATGATCTAAAAAGATACAAAAGCCTAGGGAGAAGAGTCATCTTAACCGAGTTAATTCTACCAATCCAACCTATATTCTGAGTACCCCAGTCTTTCAAATCTTTCTCAAGTTTTCTATACATAGGGGGATAATTGGCCAAATATAAATTCTGGATGTTGGGGGTCAAATAGATACCCAGGTATTTGATATAAGAGGTGTCCCATTTGAATCCATAATTTTTCTTCAGTAGAGAAACCGTGGATTCAGATAGAGAAACATTGAGGGCCCTAGACTTGGCCATATTCACAGTTAGACCTGAAACCATAGAGAATTTGTCTAAGAGAGAATATATTTCCGGTAGGGATGTATCTGGAGCGGTCAAAAACAGTAAAAGGTCATCTGCAAATAAGGCACATTTATGCTCCATTTTGGCACATCTTACTCCCCTGATATTTGAGTTTTCACGAATAGCTATAGCCAGGGATTCCATTACTATTGCAAATATCAGGGGAGATAAAGGGCATCCCTGCCTAGTACCCCTATGGATCTCAATAGATTCCGAAAAAATACCCTGAAAGCGTATATTAGCTTTAGGGCAAGAGTAAAGTGCAGACAAGACTCCCAGAAATTTTGTGCCAAACCCCCAACGTTTCATCACTCCGAACATAAATGGCCATGATACTGAGTCAAATGCTTTCTGAAGATCTATAGAAAGAAGCATACCCCTTTGATTAATATCACCAGTCCATCCCGAGTTCAAAATAGAAATCAGATCTACAGCCCTCCTAACCTGATCTGGACCTTGCCTTCCAGCGATGAAGCCTACTTGATCTTTACTAACATACTGGCCAATGAAAGAAGACAACCTATTGGCCATTATCTTAGTGAGTATCTTAAGATCGTTATTAATAAGAGATATTGGTCTATAGTTTTCTACCAGGCTATGATCCTTTTCTGGCTTAGGGATAACCAATATACAAGCCAAGTTGAGTTGCCTGTCTATGGGAACTCCACCGGTCATGTGGTTGAAAAATCTAACCATGTAGGGTGTCAAAATGCTCGAATATGTTTTGTAATACGAACTCAAAAACCCATCAGGGCCCGGGGCTTTATCTAATTTTAGGTTTTTAATCACTAACGATACTTCCTCAGCTGATATGGGAGACTCCATCACCTCTCTATGTATTTCAGTCAATTGAGGCAGATTCAAATTGTCCAGAAAATCATCCATTCCCTCTGAAGAAAAATCATCAGTGGATGCATAAAGCTTAGAATAAAAGTCATGAAAGGCCTCCATTATCTTCCTTGGATTCAGGGTGAAAGAACCATCAATCATCCTTATTTTAGGGAGAGTCCGTGATTGAAATCTAGGTGACAATTTATGAGCTAGCATTGGGCCTATTTTATCTTTAAATTTATAGAATTTAGCACCAGTCCATTTCATGTCTTCCCCTGCTTTAGTTGTAAGTACCAAGTTCAGGGCAGATCTAGCTGCATCAAGTGCCTGAGTAGGAAAGTTAAGAGGATCAGATTTATGTTTTTTACAGAGGTCTAAATAGTTGTTTTCCAGTCTCCTTATGTCCAGGTTCCTTTGTTTCTTGAGGCTAGCGGCCACTTGTATAATTTTGCCCCTGATAGAAGCCTTGTGGGCAGCCCACAAAGTTTCAGGGGATACATCTTCTGTATCATTATGCTCAAAGTATTCTAGAAGAGATCGCTCAATATCCTTCATTAGGACAGGATCCTTCAAAATAGACCTATTTAGTGTCCAATGAGACACTTTAGGAGAAGTGTCCTCTCTCCTCAGTGACAAAAGAACCATCGAGTGATCTGACCAAGGAACATCAACTATATGAGACTTAATGGCTGCCGGGACATGATGGTTAGAGATCAATATATGATCTATACGAGAATAAGAATGGTGAGGGTTAGAATAGTGAGTATAGTCTTTAGTTTTGGGGTTCAACTCCCTCCAGATGTCAGTTAATCTAGACTGATGTAGAATGCGTGCTACTTGCAAACTAATTTTAGTTGGTCTGATGATTCCATTGACAGGTTTGGACTTATCCAATCCTGTGTCAAAAGCTAGGTTAGAGTCCCCACCCATAAGAATGATCCCCTCCATAAATGGTCGGAGGGTATCAAGCATCTGTGAGAAAAACTTTTTCTGACCTCTGTTAGGTGCATAATAAGAAATAAATGTGTACAGTCTTCCATCAAGGGTACCTTTTAACAAAAGAAACCTACCTTCCGGGTCTCCAAATTCTTTAATCAGGTTAAAATTACAATACCTAGAAAACAAAATGGCCACACCCTTAGTTTTGTTTTCTGCTTTAGCTAGGTAAAATAATGGAAAGTGGGCATGCAAAAAGGAGGGGTTGTATCGTTTAGGAAAGTGGGTTTCTTGAAGGAAAACCACATCTACACGGAGAGACTTGTATACTTGAAAGGCTTTGCGCCTCTTAATAGGAGAATTCAACCCCTGAGTGTTGTGAGTAACAACACTAAGGGGTTTAGAAACATCATTCGATCCAGCCATAAGTCTCGTCAATATCTATGGACAGGCAGGACCGTATTGATATCATCAGTAGTCCCGTAAATACGAACAATGGCAGGCAGGCTGAAGAGATGAAGAGAATATGAAGAAGAAAGAAAAAGAAATGGAAAGAAGAGATAAAAAGAGAAAAATAAAAAAACATATTGCACAACAAACTATTAGATCGTGCAAGGTCAATTCGTGACCCAGAATGGGGGAAGAGAATGATTCTCCTTCCCTCATTCAAACAAGAAATTTTAGCATAGTCCCAGAAAAGGACTATATTCTTACCCATTGGGTCGACAAAGTGTCGACACAAGAGGTAAGTTGAGGTTCAATACCTCACCGTTGTCAGTTGTCGACAGATCAAAAATGACATCTTAAAACAATTTCAAGAAAAAAGGCATTTGAATCAGAGGATGACCAAAAAAAAAGGAGAAAAATCTAAAGAAAAATGGCATTCAACTAGGTATGCAATCCCGGATTCTTTTTTTTTTTTTTAAAAAGCATCCGGGATAAAATTCATCTGATTCAAAGAATAAGAGATACGTCCTGGGTAAGTCTATTCAATATTCAGGGGACTTGGTCACCTCCAATTTTCCTGTATTTGACCTTGTTCCATGGATTCTGAGTCGGACTAGTAGGTGTGGTCCTCTTGGCAGATGGAAGTTGAGGTAGAGTAGTGTCCATGGCAGGTTCAAGAGATATAATTTTCAGATCAAACAGAAGTCGTTCACCCTCTTGGAAACTATGTATTACATGGTTTCTACCATTATAATTGAATTTTAAGGCGAAGGGGAAAGCCCATTTATACTTGATGTCCTTGTTGATGAGGGCAGACAATAACGGTTTCATCACCCTTCTTCTCTGAATGGTATATGGTGAAATGTCAGAAAATATTTGTATTTTAGTACCTTGGTATTGAAGATTCTCCTGTTGTCTGGACCGTTTCATAATGTCCTCCTTGGTGGAGAAATAATGAGGCTTGACCACCACATCCCTGGGCAAACCATCTCTTCTTAGTGGACCTAATGATCTATGAGCCCTATCAATTTCCAATTTTATATCAGGCATAGATGGAAGGAGGATTCTCATAATGTCTCGTATTGCTGAATGAACGTCCATAATGGACTCAGGAAGACCCCTAACCCTGAAGTTCTCTCTTCTTGACCGGTTTTCCAAATCATCAATCTTAGCCTGAGCAGCCTCCAGTTGTTCTTGCAGGAAATGGATATGGTCATCATGTTGTTCAGTTTTTGAAACGTTAGTGTCCAATTTATGTTCCACAGAATCAATCCTGTTGCCAAGACATTGGAAGTCTGCCCTAATATCTTTAGTAATTTTCTCGGCCGTATGAGCTAAACCCCTTTCCAGCATTTCAGAGATCCTATTATAGAGATCAGCAACATTGAAAGAAACTTCCGGGGCATTTTCAGCGTTAGCAGTCACTTGTATAGGGTCATGTGAGGGAGGCACCATAAGAATCTCGTGATCAGCCATTGCAGGTATTATTTCCTCCCTTACTACGGATGAAAATAAAGCTGTAGTTGTAGTAGAACCTAAGGGAGGAGGTGATGAGGGCATCACATGAGACGAGAATTGTTCAGTAAACTTAGGATCCACCACAGACACCTGAGGGCATGTATGAGGAGGGGTGCCCATATCAAAAAGACACTCTTTGATAATTGAGTTCTTATTTTTTTTTTTGCACCGTTTCCCCTTCATATATAAGAAGTGCTATAATGAATACGTATCAGCAGGAGTTAAGTCGCACTATATTTTAGAATCTACAGTTCACTCCTATATCAGCTCCTATAGGTGTAACAGTCCTATAACCTTCATCATTCAGTGGGTGTTAATTATGTGATCAGTCCAAACCCAGTTTTGAGCCTTTACAGTAAGTATTGTAAAAAGACCAGCATCATAAAAATGCCTCAAATTACGTATCATGCAGGTGTCATATTAGCGGATAGGTTTGAAGCTTTCGTCGACTAACATCGGACGGTGTGTAGGAACACCTCAGTAAGTTTCCATTGCAAGGATAATCATAGGATAATCCTACAATGTATAACACAGACCCTGGGCACCGTATGCAGTTGGTAACCAACCTCTGACTACTGTGATTAGACTATTATTGCAGTCAGGTAGCCAGTGTACAAAGAATTACCTCAGTTCAGAGAAGAAATAAATATAATAAGAACTCCAAATAGTGTGAATTAATTAGAAAAAAGCCAAATCCGAATCCATGCAGTCTATATCACATTAGAACTATTCCTGTGACAATATATTCTTAGGCCACAAGATGGCGACGTTTCCCCTCACAGTCTGAATATGAGGTACGTCAGAGGGCCTCAGGCTTATCAGCCGTGTGTCTCCACCAGTCTCCTGACAGACATTCGTCCTGGGTCCCCGCCGTCGATCGATGCGGTACAGATGGGAGTGGACTGGCAGATTAACTTGTCTGCTGTCCCCGCTGTACTCGACCGCGTCGTCGTCTGCGGCAATTGAGTCCGTGGATCAAGGAGGGAGCATAGGCCTCAGGAGCGAGGGATCCGGTGCGGGGGTACAATGAATGCCTTGTGTCTACCGGGTAACGTATCCCCCTCACCGCGATTGCTACCTGCGAGGGAGAAGACACAATGAATGTGTCGGTATCCGCTTAGTTTGCCACACTTGAGCGCGCCTGAGGAGAGGGCTTCGTAGGCCCCAAAATGGCGACGAGATCTCTCCAACAGAGCTCCGTCACGGAGCACCGCACACCTCCGGGGGACCTTTTGAAGGTACAATAATGGTACCAGAATGTACAGGGGGATATCCTGAATAGGGATGGATGGTTTAGGAGCGTTAATCTCCGATCCTAGGTACCGGGTGGCTCTTGATAAAAGTCGGCTAGACGGAGCCTTCTCAGAAAGCCTCCATTGTCCTCCGCGTCAGGCCACGCTCCCGGCTGTCATGCATCCTTTACAGCGGAGTGGCTTCCGTCTGGCAACTCTACCATACAGGCCCGATTGTTCTTCTGGCAGGTTCTCCTCTCTCCACAGAGAAATACTGGAGCTTTGTCAGAGCGATGTCCGCGCTGGGATGGTCTGCAGCGTGCGCTTCACCTCACAGGGGTCTGCGTGTTGCCTCTAGAGGCGACACCTATCTGTGGGGTGTCCCAGCTGGTTTCTCAGCCCTGCGAGGTGAAGCGCACGCTGCAGACCATCCCAGCGCGAACATCACTCTCTATTTTTGATCGTTTCCACGATCCCTTTCTGATCAACAAGCCTAAAGCCTCAGTGCCGGGATGTGGGCACTATTCAAGTAAGCCTCCACTCGGCATTGTGTTTGTTTTTAATGTTTTAAATAAACGTTATGCTATGGCGGTATCACTCTGCTTTTATATCCATATGATGCTATAACCAGCTGACCCACAGGAACTTCAGGTGTCCACTCTTTGTCCATGGTGACAACAAGCTTTAATTGACCTTTTTAGCAAAATAGGTCAACTACATGCAGTAAGGAGCCATCCTTTATGCACTATTGGGTGATATAGATCGGTGAAGGTGGAATCCTGCTTATCTTACCTTAACACATGTACAGTGATAAACAAGGAACAAATGGACACATGTTATTTAGTCTATCCAATTAATGGACTTTTTGTGCGTTTTTCTCTGTGTCCAATATATTTTTTGTGCAACCATTGCATGGACGAGATCCTAATGCTTTTGCACTTTTTCTATTGGCATTCACTGCACATGCACTTTATTGCCGTTTAGTTCATTCAGTACATGGACTGTTTCCTTTGTGTGTAATATATATATAATCTTTTTCTGTGTACTCATCTCACGGATGAGATCATAATATTTTAGTATTTTTTACATTTGCACTTATTGCACATGATTGTATACTGTTGTTGTGTTTTTTTGGATTTTTCACTTTTTGTTTATTAGCGCCCCCTATCCACCTTTTCCCACATTTTACATTCATATTTGAATTTTTTGGGGAGCAGCTTTCCTACATTTTTCTTTATAATTTGGCGCGAGATCCTTACCCCATTGCCGGGGTTATGGTTGAAAATATCAGCCATAACCTTGGTATTGTTTTTTACAGCCAGTGGTTGGCTTTCTCATGAAAGCGTTCCGAGTGGCTTCTGCTTTCAGAAGTGGCGGGAGGGGATGTCCCGTCCTGTCCCCCCCCCCCTTCAATGGTCTTGCCCGAGAAACAATCCAATGGAGTGGCCAGCTATTCCCAGAGGCGATGAAAGAGTAGATCCCCTTTGACTGCCTTAAAGGACCGGAGTGACGCCATGACCTCCAGTCCGGAAGTTAACTATTTGTAATCATTTTTTTTTAAAGCAAAAGATCAAATATGTTGCTTTTAAAAGGTAAAGGAGAGATACGAGGTCTTATTGACCCCAGATCTCTCCATAAAGAGGACCTGTCCTAAAGTGATACGCATGCTCAGAATCACGTCGAATTTACTCCCTAAGCTACGACGTGAACGTAACCTACGCCCAGCCCCATTCACGTACGACTTACGTAAAATATGACGGCTGTTCGACATCCATACCTTTGCATGGGATGCGCCTCCTTATATGTGAAACAATTTTACGTCGGACGTACGCCTTATGTAAACGGCGTAAATTCCTGCGACTGGCATAAGTACGTTTGTGAATCGGCGTATTTCGCTCATTTACATATTCAACATGTAAATCAATGGAATCGCCCCTTGCGGCCAGCGTAAATATGCGCCAGCGTAGGAAACTTAAGTCGGTTGGATGGAGCCACATTTCAGGCGTATCTTCTATGAAGAATCAGGCACATAGATAGACTGCGCATCTGTGCACTTACGCTGCGTATCTCTAGATGCGTAAGTGTCTGTGAATCCAGCCCAAGGTGTTTAAAGTGTTGCTTAAGTACCAAAGTTTGTCATCATTCCACGAGTGTGAGCAATTTTAAAAGCATGACATGTTAGGTATCTATTTACCTGCCATAACATCTTTCACACTATACCCAAAAATTGCGGTTGTTATATTGTGTTTTGTTTTAATTCATGGAAGTGAATTTTTTACAAAAATAAAAATGTGTTTGCAAATCCACTGTGCAAATAGCATTTGGTGTAAAAAAACTTTTCTACATTTACATTGTACAGATTTTAAAGGGTGCCTTGGTTGAAAAAAAACTGCTTTAAGGACTGGGTACCCTTTTCATGTTTAGGGTCCACTCCCTTGGACCTATACAGCATCCTGCAGGAAATGCCTTTGTGGCCAGAATTTCCACTCTGCAGGGTCCAGTGCCTGGAGGCCACATTACAGGCAGGATTTTGAATATTCGAGGCTCGGGTACCATTTATCCAAGCATAAAAGCCTGTGTCAAATGGATCCGATTGGTCAATCACGATTCATTTTTTAAACCGTTTGTTGGAATAGAGACCTGGAGCTCAGAGAGCTCAACACACCATGCCATCCACCTTGCAGACATTGGTAAAAAACGGATGTGCTTCCTGTATGGGAGCGGTTATATAAGGGATCACGACCTTATCTACCAGTGTCCATTCACCTAATGAAGTATAACACAGCAGGTAAAGAATATTAGCCCGACTGTGTCCCGTGATGTACGAAAAAGAAAGTGAAGCGCTATGAATACTTTCCGGATGAACTGTATACCAGACTTACCAAGGCAAGACCAGTACCCTTATGACCTAGCAGTTTACACTTGGTGCCATGGAAGTTGAGACGCAGAAACTTTCAACATGAGGTGGTCTCTACACTAATGAGGGCCTTAGAAATCCACCAAAAAAAAAAAATTACCATAAAAAGTCTAGACAAAAATACATATACTTTGTCGAAAAACAATTGAAATCCCATGTCCCTGACTCCAGCTCAGATATTAGTTTCTTCAGACTGGCCTACAGAAAAGGTTCATGTTCAGTACCTTGGAAGATTCAACTGCTGGCAATGTTTGCTGTTAGAAATGGGCAGTGACCCCCTTTCAAAGTGCAATTCATTAAAGCTTGCATCAAAATCAAGCTGCCAAAGAAACCCTCCTTCCCCCAAATGGGACCCTCTTGGTGGAGGTTATGAGGGAGCGTACGTGTATCAGAAACAACCTCACTTTGGTTACCAATACCAAAACCTGGTGGCCAGAACATTAGTGAAAAGAGTATTTAAGATGCAAATGTTCAGCCCCCCCCCCCCCCCATGACCTTATCTAGCCTTTTTCGCCCAGATTCAGTGGTCTTGAAACTGGTGCTATCTTTTAAATCAAGACATTGTACTTCCTTAATTTCCAACCTCCTCTGGAGATGTTGAAAGGCGGCCAAATGCTCATAGAATATCAAAATGGCCAAGACTCCCTTCTGGAAAACTGTTTGTAGATCAACATGGGGCATGAAAGGGTCATCTGCTATCAACACACTGGCTACATTTCCAGACACCCTTTCCTAGCGTGGCATCCCTCCTCCCTAAAGCTCTGTACACACGGGCCAAATGGCAGTTCAATAAATGCCACTTGACCGGCTTGTCCTACGAGCATACCGGAAAACCAGAACCAACGTGCTGCCGATCAACGCTGACCGGAGTGTTCTGGCAGGGACGGCCTCATCCCCTTTTCAGAACAGCTCCACAGGATAGATTGGTGCATCAATGTTGGATCGCAAGTACAGCGACTCCGACCAGAGCCATCTTTTTTTTGCTCAACCCACTGGTTTGAACAGAAAAATACTCGGTGTGTTCCAGGCTTAAAAATCCAAGTGTGTGATAAAGAGTGATTCTAGCATATTTAACCCTGAAAAGCTCAGTTCTTAAAAAACACTACTAGCAGTGTTTTCAAGTTCCTCAAAATTGTGAACTGAATCCATGTGGTTCAGGAGAAAAAAAAGCAAAGAACTTCATTTAGGTGGATGTTTATTTCTGAAAACCTCTGCAGAGGTTTGGGACTCTTTTTTAAAACAAGATTGTATTGTTAACAGCATTTTATAAACCATACTTTAGAAATACAGCTCACAAAGCTCTAAAATTAGGGAAAACAAAATGACTTAAGTTAGATATCACGTTATGAAACCATAACAAACTGTACTGTTTTGCAGAAACAATGGATAAAAAAAAGTTTCATTCCTTTACAGCCAGTTGTCTGGGGTGCTTACTCTTATCCTTACTGTAATAATACAGCATACAATGAAGCATTTCTGGGGATGTTTTGTAAAATTACAACAGCAGTTTGTCCCCTCCTGCTATAATTTGAGGGTAAAGAAGCTTTCCAAACTGGTTTAGTCATCCAAGAAAAAGTAGTTTCCACTCTTCTTCTGATCCACATCCTAAGAGGAGGAAATAAAAATAAACAGTATATAAAAGATGTGCAAAGCACTAATGGAGCAGAGGAGCAAATAAAAAAAAAATAGCAACTGCATTTGTAAAGCAAGAATAGAGGCAAACAGCCAAATACGCAGTTAAATTTTACAGTTTAGTACCATGTTAACATTGATGTCAGCTTGTAAACAAAGTTTTTTTAACTACCTAAAAACCTTTATCCATAAATGCTCCACCAACAAATAATCCTTCAGTCTCAAAGACGAGCAGGAAATTCAAAAGCAATACCCTGTTTCCCCAACTCCCGTCAGAATCCAACTCTTAATCTTTGATGCAGCAGTTTGTGTTTACTTCCTCTTTTGAATGCATAGAAATGCATTGTACCTTCCCCTTGCAGGAGTTTTTACACCGAGGCGGAGAAGCTATCAGAGCGAACTTGGAGTCCCAGGTCCCAATCGTTAGTACGATCGGCTCCCAGCACAAAAAGGGAGATATGAGGCTCCATAGGAAAAAGCCTACTTCCGTGAGGCCGCATCTGTGTGCGGTTGGCAGGAAGGGGTTTTAAATACCTTTGAGAAATACAGATTTCATTGGATTGTAAAAAAATTAAACTATTAGCAACAAGGTTAAAATCATGCATTGGCAAGAGGATAAAAATAGAGACTGTCATTACTGATCTACTAACACTTGTTCTTGGTCACCGACTCAAAGTACTGCAGAAAGAGCCAGCATGGCAGCCACATTTCCTTTATAAGCGCTAAGGCTTTCTTTAGCCTTGTATAAACACACACGGCTCTTGAAGACTGTGCACTATCGTATGATCGCTTTGAAAGTGGAATTTTTTGTCCAATTTTCTGAACGTGTGCAATAGGGCTTTAGCAATGAGACTCCGATGCAGGCAGAAATAGGGAGATTAAGCTGCTTATTTGTTGCAACACCAAAGAACCAGCAGATGATGCAGCATTCCAGACTAACTGCAATTATAAATTTGGGCAAGTCTATTCTATGATTATAACTAAAACCAATTACTGTAAAAAGAAATGACTCATATCTTCTTACAACCTTAAAAAGTGTATCTGTGCTTAGAATGTAAAATCATGGGCAAGCAGCAAACCAAGATGGCTGCATGGTAATCTCGCTCCTCGCCGCCTGGACTTCCCTCACTCCCCCACTATCCAAAGCTCATGGACACCCCATGGGGCGTAGAAATATGACCGATGCGGCCAACAAGGAGACAACATTTCACATCTGGTGGTCATGCCGGGTCATTGGACCGTTTACCCTCTTCAATGTACTGCTTCACAAAACTAGCACTGCTCGATCCTGGGTCTCTTCTACCAACAGAAGACAGACGCTCATTTATTGCCGCTAAACAATAATAGCCAGGGCCTGGGAAAAAAACGGCAGTCTCTTTTGCAAAGGTAAAGAGCATCATAACGACTCTCGATTAATGAAAAGAGGAGTAGTGTCCTCCAGGACTCCCACACCATATTTCTTAAGGCGTGGGCCTCGTGTTAGATCCCTACTCTGCATCGTCCAGCTTGGGCCTGTTTAATTGACCCCACCCATCAGCCTGGGGGAACTTTCTCCTCCTGTTTCTTGAACGTCTCCTTCTATTGCGCTTTCCATCTCTGCCCCCCCCCCCCCTTTTTTATCTCATTGAATGATCAGTCTTCATACATTCGTGTGGATTGTTCCACACCCCAGCCCCTTAGGCTCTGGCACTGTGTTGACCCCCCCCTCCCCCCCCCTGCCCTTAGCCGGAGGGTGCCTGTTGATCGTCAGTCAACTAAAGAAAAACATACCCCATATGTGTAGTTAAACATGTTTTGTCTCAAGCCTACTGCTGTTACCCCCTGCGTGGGAACGTTGCATCTGTATTCCTTTTTATATTCAAATAAAAATATTGTACCAGAAAATATAAAATCATGAATTCATTCCTACACTTTTATTTATAGCCTACTTAGAACGTGAAAGATTTTGAAGTTTGAAAATGTACTTTAACCACTTGCCGACCGCGCACCGCCGAAATACGTCCACAAGGTGGCTCTCCTAGGTGAGAGCACGTAATATGACGTCCTGCCGATTAGCAGCCACTAGGGGCGCACGCGCGCCGCCGGAGGCGCACGCCCCCCGCTCCCGTGCGTGTGCCCGGCGGGCGCGATCGCCGCCGGGCACACGCGATCGCTCGGTACAGAGCGGGGAACGGGAGCTGTGTGTGTAAACACACAGCTCTCGTTCCTGTCAGCAGGGGAAATGCCGATTTTCTGTTCATACAATGTATAAACCGAGGATCAGTGTTTCCCCTAGTGAGGCCACCCCCCCCCCCCCCCCCACAGTAAGAACACACCCAGGCATACTTAACCCCTTCCCCGCCCCCTAGTGTTAACCCCTTCACTGCCAGTGGCATTTTTATAGTAATCCAATGCATTTTTATAGCACTGATCGCTATAAAAATGCCAATGGTCCCAAAAATGTGTCAAAAATGTCCGAAGTGTCCGCCATAATGTCGCAATACCGGAAAAAAAAAAAAAAAAAAAAAAAAAAAAAAAAAATCGCTGATCGCCGCCATTACTAGTAAAAAAAAATATTAATAAAAATGCCATAAAAATACCCCCTATTTTGTAAACGCTATAACTTTTGCGCAAACCAATCAATAAACGCTTATTGCGATTTTTTTTTACGAAAAATATGTAGAAGAATACGTATCGGCCTAAACTGAGGAAAAAAAATGTTTTTTTATATATTTTTGGGGGATATTTATTACAGCAAAAAGTAAAAAAAAAGGATTTTTGTACTCACCGTAAAATCCATTTCTCTGAGTTCATAGACGGACACAGCATCCTTTGACCTTAGGGTTATGCTTCTTCCTACCAGGAGATTTAGGCAGAATTCTACAGCACTTAAGGTGTTAAAAACTTTCCTTCATGCCGCTCCTCCCAGGGGGCGTGGCTCCCCCAGGCATAACCCCCACTCTGCTTCAGCAGCCTCAGTTCGTAACAAGCAGTACAAACAAAGGAGGGGTGGGTGCTGTGTCCGTCTATGAACTCAGAGAAATGGATTTTACGGTGAGTACAAAAATCCTTTTTTCTCTTTCGTTCATAGACGGACACAGCATCCTTTGACCTTAGGGACGTCCCCAAGCAGTGTCAAAAAAATTCGAGGGGTGGGAAAATAACACAGCAAAAACAGGTTACACCCCAAACAAAACCGGAGTTACTCAACGGAGGAACTCCAACCTTAAACTGCCGCCTGTAACACCCTGCGGCCGAAGGAGGCATCAGAAGATGCACTCACATCCACCTTATAAAACTTTGAAAAAGTGTGGAACGACGACCAGGTCGCTGCCTTACACACCTGTAACACAGAGGCTTGGTGTCGGAAGCCCAGGAGGCCCCGATCGCCCTGGTCGAATGCGCCATGACCCGAAAGGGAGGCGCCCGCCCCTTCAGGGCGTAGGCCTGAAGCACAACCTGTCGGATCCACCTGGAAATGGTGGCCGACGAGACTGCCAGGCCCATACTGGGACCGGACACAGACACGAACAGCGAGTCCGACTTCCGGAACGGAGCTGTCGCCGACAAGTAAACTCGAAGGGCCCGAACCACATCCAGAGAATGTAAAGAGGCTTCCTTCGGGTTCTTCGGCTGAGGACATAATGATGGAACAACAATGTCCTCGTTAATGTGAAAAGGCCGAACGACCTTCGGAAGAAAAGAGGGCTGCGGGCGCAGCACCGCCTTATCCTGATGGATGACCAAGTAGGGGGCCTTGCAAGACAAGGCCGCCAGTTCAGACACTCGTCTGATAGAGGTAATAGCTACCAGAAAGATCACCTTCTGCGACAAAGTCAGCAAGGGGATCTCCCGAATGTCCTCAAAGGGGGCACGCTGAAGCGCCGAGAGGACCAAGTTCAAGTCCCAAGAAGGTAGCGGAGGGCGCCCCGGGGGGGCCACATGCCGGACCCCCTGCACAAACGTGCGAACCAAAGAGTGCGCTGCCACGGGACGCTGAAAATAAACAGCCAGAGCAGAGATCTGGCTCTTGATCGTACTCAAGGCAAGAGCCTGGTCCACTCCCCGCTGTAGGAACAGCAGGATCCGGGACACCACGTAAGTACGGGGGTGCCACTTCATCTCCTCACACATAGAGATGTATGCTTTCCATGTACGATGGTAAATTTTTCGAGAAGTGGACTTCCGTGCACGCATCATGGTAGAGATTACCGGGCCCGACAGGCTCCGGTCCTTCAGTACCTGGTTCTCAACAGCCACGCCGTTAAAGCCAGTGACCGTAAAGCAGGATGGAAGATCGGGCCCTGAGACAGGAGATCTTCCCTCAGAGGCAGGCGCCAGGGGGCGTCTGCCACCAGACGTACCAGGTCCGCGTACCAAGAGCGACGCGGCCAATCTGGGGCGATCAGGATCGTTGGAATCCCTTCGGCTTCCACCCTGCGCAGCAGGCGGGGTAGGAGCCTTAGAGGAGGGAAGGCGTAAATCAGGTGATATTGACCCCAGGGAGCCACCAACGCGTCTGACGCGTCTGCCCACGGGTCCCTTGACCTGGCCACAAACCGTGGCACCTTCCGATTGAGACGGGACGCCAGAAGGTCTACGTCTGGAGTGCCCCATTTTTGGCACAGGATCTGAAACACCTCCGGGTGGAGAGACCACTCCCCTTGATCCAGAGTCGTGCGACTCAGGAAGTCGGCTTGCCAATTCAGAACTCCCGGAATGTATACCGCCGACAGGGCCGGAACGGACCTTTCGGCCCACCGAAGTATGTGAGCGACCTCCGTCGCCGCGGCCGAGCTCCTTGTGCCGCCCTGATGATCGACGTACGCCACGGCCGTGGCGTTGTCGGACTGGATCCTGACAGGACGGCCCTGTAGCTCCAGCGACCACCTGACAAGGCACAGCTTGATTGCTCGGAGCTCCAGGATATTGATCGGCAGGCGGGACTCCTCCCGAGTCCAGCGCCCCTGGGCTGACTGGGTGCCCCAGACGCCCCCCCAGCCGAAGAGGCTGGCATCCGTCGTGACCACTGTCCAGCGGCACGGAAGAAAAGACTTCCCGGACCGAAGCACCGGAGACGTCAGCCACCATGCCAGGGAAGATTTGGCCAGATGGCTCAACCGAATCTGGCGATCCAGAGAAGATGGGACCCTGTCCCATCGTGACAGAATCTCCTTCTGTAGTACCCTGGTGTGGAATTGGGCATACAGAACCGCCTCGAATGAGGCCACCATCAGACCCAGAACCCGCATGCAGAAGCGAAGAGATGACCACTTCTGGGTCAACAACTGTCTCACTGCAGATTGCAGGGTCAGCAGGTTTTGCGATGGGAGGAACACTTTTTGTCTCCCCCGAATCCAAAACCAGCCCCAGGTGTTCCAGCCTCTGGGACGGAACCAACACTGATTTTCTGAGATTCAGAAAACCAGCCGAACTCCTGCAGAGTCCGACACGTGATGGACACGTCCTCCTCTAACTCTGAGCCTGAAGAAGCTCTCAGGAGAAGGTCGTCCAGGTATCCCACGATAGCGATCCCTCGCTGCCGTAGCAAGGCCAGGATCGGGGCGAGCACCTTGGTGAACACCCGTGGTGCCGACGCCAGCCCGAACGGGAGGGCCACGAATTGATAGTGGTCCTCCCCGATCGCAAAACGCAGATACCTTTGGTGGCTTGTGCAAACGGGGACATGCAGGTATGCGTCCATGATGTCTAAGGACGCCATGAAGTCCCCCTGGTGGAGGGACGCTATGATAGAACGGACCGACTCCACCCTGAATCGCTGCACCTTGACAAAGGAGTTGAGGGCCTTTAGGTCCAGGATAGGGCGAACCCCTCCCTTCTTGGGGACCACGAACAGATTGGAGTAGAACCCCCGAAACCGTTCCAGCGAGGGGACCGGCACAACCACCCCCCTGTCCAGAAGATCCTGGACAGCCCCGGACAGGGCTAGCCGACGATCCGGAGGAAGCTGGAGGTTGGATGGAAAAAATCTGTTTGGGGGACAAGAAAGGAACTCTATCTTGTACCCCGAGGCGACCACCTCGCAAACCCAACGGTCGGATAGAAGAGAATTCCACCGATCCACGAAGTCGTGAAGCCGTCCCCCCACCCGAGACCCGGGCGGGGGCAGACCTTCATGCGGAAGCAGGCTTGTCCGCAGGCTTGTTCGGTTTTTTGAACCAGGGGCGCTTACGCCCGGCAGCAAGGGCTTTTGCACCTTGCGGACCTTTTCCAGCCGCACGAAAAAACCGCTTAGGGGGTAGTAAAAGTAGGACCTTGCTTGCGGCGAGGTTCCCTACCCTTCCCCGACTGAGGGAGCAAGGTGCTCTTACCTCCAGTGGCATCCTTAATGATGTCATCCAGGGATGCCCCCAAAAGCCGTCCGCCCTTAAAAGGCAAATCTATCAAGGCCTTTTTTGAGGACTGGTCAGCCGACCAGCACTTCAGCCATATAAGGCGGCGCAGAACCACTGCGTAGACAGAAGCCCTGGAAAGCAAAGGAATCTAATCCATATCCGCCTCGCAGAGAAAACTTCTGACCCTGAATCAACTGTTCAGCCAGGTCCCTAGAGGACTCGGAAGCACCCTAGACCTCCAGATCCTGCAGCAGGAGCTTCGCCCTTTCAGTTAGCGTCTGAGCAACCAGGGCGCCGGCCAGAGCCGGCCTTACCGCCGAACCCACCACCGAGAACAGGGAGCGGGCCACGGCCTCCACTCTCCTATCAGCGGGGTCCTTGAAAGCAGGAGCCCCCTCCACAGGCAACATAGTAGCCTTACTCAGTCTGGACACAGGAGGGTCCACCGACGGAGGAGTGACCCACTTTTTTTTTTTTTTTTTTTTTTTTTTTTTTTTAAAAGTCCTCCTCCAGGGGGTAACGGGTAGCAAAGCTTTTAGGAATAGTAAAAGCCTTTTGCGGTGTATCCCATTCCTTATACAACAAATTGTCCAAATAAGGAACACAAGGGAATACCTTAGCGGTACGCGGTGGTTTGCGGAATCCAAAAGGGACTGACACCGCTGGTGTCTCCGCCACATCCTCTAAATGAAGAGTCTCACGTACCGCAGTTATAAGAGCTCCAACAAATTCCTTGTCAGCAGACTCCGCAGCAGAGTCATCCTCGCTGTCCATGTGGGTTAAGCCCGCATCCTCTGACATGACAGAACCAGAAGCATCAGATTCTGCGTCAGAGATATCCCCAGAAACAGCCTCCGGGGGGGGCGCTTTTTTACCCCCCAACCGAGCACTGGCTGCTCCAAACCTGGTGAGAAAAAGACTCCAGGACAGCCGACACCGACTCAACAGATGTGGCAGGGGAAGGGGCGCTTAAGGGTTAATTCCGGCATTGTGAGGAATGAGGGGCCTGATTCAGGCTCCATATTGCAGCTGCCGTGTCACCCCCACTGCCAATGGCAGGAAAAAAGTCCCCCACAGGTCACCTCCCGGCCGCTAGAGCACAGTATGGGGCCCCCTGAGACTCACCACCCTCTGGTACAGCGCGGTCTGTGAAGGCAAGTGTGTGCTGAGGAGAAGCTGCAGCGCTGCGTCTGTCCCCTCAGATGATTCGCGGTCTTTTTTCCCCGCCGAAACGGCCACTAGAGGCCGAACTAGTGCTGAAAACGGCGCCGGCCACAAGAAAATGGCCGCCGAATAATACAAGCGCGGCTCCGGCAAAATGGCCGCCGTTGCGCAGTTTTAAAAAGACAGTGTACCCAAAAATGACAGTACACCAAAACAGCACACAGCACACACAAAAATGCCCAGAATGTCCACCACAGTCCCCTGCAGTGACACAGAACAGCCCCAGCCATACCACGAGTGAAAAAAATGAGCCCCAGAGAAAAAAACCCCCTGCACAGCCGTCACCCAAAGGGGGAAGGAGGGAGAGGAATAAGGGAGAGAGGAAAGCAGGGAAAAACCCTCAGTCGACCTCCCAAGGGAAAACATTCCAGCCAGACCACTTACCTGAGTAAGGGGCCACTACTTACCTGTCCTGCGACTACCCGGCTGGAGGTATCCCAGACAGAACCAACGTCCGCGAACGGCATGGTTGTCAGCCAGACACACTGTGACAAGGCCATAGAGACCGGTCATATGTGTGCCCTAGAACCGAAGTTCCCCGGCCGCCCCTGGAGCTATGGGGCCTGTCGTGGACGTCCCAAAGCGGAGCTGAGGGCCGGCACACGCTCGAAGGCCGAACCTGGGGGGACTACAAGGGTCGAGGACCCAGCCTGTCACCCAGTCGGCTGTTGATAGAAGAATCGCAGGATTCAAAAATAAAATAAAAAAGCGAGGAAAAACTCGCAAAAAGCAAAAAAAAATTTGCAAGAAAAAACTCCAGAGTCCAGGACTCCAGAGAGAGCCTGACTCTCCTGACGGTTAGGCAGAAACAAACTGAGGCTGCTGAAGCAGAGTGGGGGTTATGCCTGGGGGAGCCACGCCCCCTGGGAGGAGCGGCATGAAGGAAAGTTTTTAACACCTTAAGTGCTGTAGAATTCTGCCTAAATCTCCTGGTAGGAAGAAGCATAACCCTAAGGTCAAAGGATGCTGTGTCCGTCTATGAACGAAAGAGAAATATTCATTTTTTTCAAAATTGTCGTTCTATTTTTGTTTATAGCGCAAAAAATTAAAAACGCAGAGGTGATCAAATACCACCAAAAGAAAGCTCTATTTGTGGGAAAAAAAGGACGCCAATTTTGTTTGGGAGCCACGTCGCACGACCGCGCAATTGTCTGTTAAAGCGACGCAGTCCCGAATCGCAAAAAGTACTCTGGTCTTTGGGCAGCAATATGGTCCGGGGGGTAAGTGGTTAAGAGTCCCACACATTTACTTCCTTGAATGCAGCAGCACATTCACTATGCCTTATGAAAATACACTGCTGTGTCGCCCATTTCACAGGGCATGCTGTCTGAACTCAACTACACGTCTGGACATTCTGAAATGGAGTTTCAGAAGGCACAGCGAGTACAGGAAACACAAAAGACTTTGCTACCTGCAAAACAAGCAGCACTCATAACATGAAAGATTTTCCAAGCAAGCTTATATTGGATTGTCAAAAGAACTTATCTTATTACAATTATGATGTTATAGAATCAAAGTGTACAGCCCAGGCCAAATGTTTTGAGAATGATATAAATATAACAACATTTTCACAAAGTCTGCTGCTTCAGTGTTTTTGTCATACGTTACTATGATAAACTGAAGTACAATTACAAGCAGGCTTTTATTGAAAATTCCATTAAGTTTATGCATTCCTAAACACTATTTTGCAGGCTGCTCTGCATACGCACCTTAATTGAATTCATTTTGTTTATTCTTGGTCTGTAGTTGTTGGGGTCTCTCCTAAATGTGATTTCCAGCTGAGACAAAAATTTGTTCATTCCAGCAAGAAGTGTCTGAGGGCTGCAAAAGAAAAGCAACTTATTTAGCAAGTATTTACAGTAAATATCAGGTGAAGGGAAAGAAATCCAGTGCCAGAAAACTATTGTTGCAACATTTCCATACACACAAGGTAACCTGCCCAATGCTACGTTAATGACCGTTATATTGTCTATATTAGGCGCTTCAACAAATGGAATACTTCACAGCAGTCCAAGATTCCCTTTCGCCCTCTGTGATTAGCAGAGACAACAATATGGCTAGCTCCACAAACCTGTAAAGGCCAAGCCTTCCATCATACAGTGCACCCGGAAAGGATTCACAGTGCTTCACTTTTTCCACATTATGTTATATTACAGCCTTATTCCAAAATGGATTAAATGCATAATTTTCCTCAAAATTCAACAAACAATACTCAATGACGTAAAAAAAAACTTGTTTGCAAATTTATAAAAAATAATAAAATAAATTCACATATACATAAGTATTCACAGCTTTTGCAATGACCCTGAAAACGGAGCTCAGGTGCATCCCGTTTTCATTGATCAGCCTTGAGATGTTTCTACAGCTTGATTGGAGTCCACCTTTGGTAAAGTCAGTTGATTGACTTTCCAAATCATGTCCACAAATATCTATATAAGGTCCCACAGTTAACTGTGTATATCAGAGCACAAACCAAGCTGTGAAGGACAAGGAATTGTCTGTAGACCTCCGAGACAGGATTGTATCAAGGCACAGATCTGTGGAAGGGTACAGAAAAATTTCTGCAGCATTGAAGGTCCCAATGCACACAGTGGCCTCCATCTGTAAATGGAAGTTTGGAACCATCAGCACTCTTCCTAGAGCGTGCCGCCTGGCAAAACAGAGATCAGGGGAGAAGGGCCTTAGTCAGGGAGGTGACCAATAACACCATGGTCACTCTGGCAGAGCTCCAGCATTTTTCTGTGGAGAGAGGAGAGCCTCGCAGAACCACCATCTCTGCAGCACTCCACCAATCAGGCCAGTATGGTAGAGTGGCCAGACGGAAGCCACTACTCGGTAAAAGGCACATGACAGCCCATCTGGAGTTTGCCAAAAGGTTCATCTTCCAACAGGACAACGACCCCAAGCACACAACCAAGATAACAAAATAGTGGCTAAGGGACAACTGTAAAATGTCAGAGTAGCCCAGCGAGAGCCTAGACTTGAACCCAATTGAACATCCCTGGATAGAGCTGAAAATGGCTGTGCACTGACACTCCCCATCCAACCTGATGGAGCTCGAGAGGTCCTGCAAAGAATAGGAGAAACTGGCCAAAAATAGATGTGCCAAACCATATTAAAAAAGACTTGAGGCTGCAATTGGTGCCAAACGTGCTTCAACAAAGCACTTATGTACCTGTGAATTTTTTATTTTTTTTTTAAATTTGCAAAGATTTCAAAACAAACTTCTTTCACATTGTCATTATGGGGTATTGTGTGTAGAATTTTGAAAAAAAATAATGAATTTAATTTGGAATAAGGCTGTAACATAACAAAATGGACAAAGTAAAAGCGGAGTTCCAGGCTTTTTTTTGTTTAATAAAAGTCAGCTACAAAAAGTGTAGCTCTTGACTTAGACACTCACCTGTCCCACAGTCCAGCAATGCGGCCTCACTCCTCTCTCCGCAGCGCCTCCTTTGAAACTGTGGGCACTCGGCCATGACAGGAAGTCCCACTAAAAACTAGTCACCCACTCCCCAAAAAAAAAAAAAATTAACTTGCCAAATGTGGCATATAAGGGGGCGAGTAGTACTTAAAGTGAAAGTTCCACCACTTTCAGGATGCACTGTACAATGCAACCATCTTGTCAGTAACCAGCTAGGATTTAGGATAAATCTTCGCTGGATGCATTTTAATGCAAGGTTTTAAAATGTGAAATTGTCTTTACGTACACTTTATTCTCAATACATAACTTATGAAAATTCTCTAAGGGCCAGTTCACGCCAGACGCTGTTACATTCAGTTCCGTGTGCTTTTTTCTGCACTAAATATGTATGCACAGTGTTTTCTATGGCTCTAGTTCACGTTTTCGGTCAGTTTCTGGACCGGAAACTGACTGCATGTGTGAACTACAGTCAACTAGAGCCATTGGAATACATGGAAAACACTGTGCATGCATTTTTAGTGCTGAAAAAAATAGGATTTTATGCTCATCGTAAAATCTCTCTCTTTCGTTCATGGATGGACACAGTCTTAATCTTGACATAGTGGGAAATGGCCTATTCTTTAGGAGTGACTAGGCAGAAAGTGTTAACTTCAAAGCTAAACCGCCCCGCCCAGGGTGCGGTCCCACTGACTATATCCTACAAAGACAAATCTCCTGCGCTCCGGTATTTTTGGAAGATGTTTAAGAGATGGTAAAATTCAATTAAAAAGCATCTTCCAGAGTCTTGCAGCCCTCCTCAGAATCGTGGGAATTCATGAGACTAAAAAAGAAAAAATAGAACGGAGGGCGCACCGACCTAGTGCGATACTGATAAATTAATTTTATTAAAATTGTTAAAACAAAATCATTATACTCACAAATGGAGTTTTAAAAACAGGCCTTGAAAGACAATACAGCAGAAGTCCAACACCATCAGCAGAACACGATACTCGCTTTGATCTATGACCGTGGTTAGGGCTGACGCGTTTCGGGGGCGTACCCCTTTCTTCAGAGCTTGGTGGTCTGCAGTGTTCCCTCACCGTGGGACTTGTGACAATTTATACATACAGACATAAGTGTGTGGGCATGTGCTGAAGGGCCCCCCCCCTTCCCACAACGTAGGAGGTACACATCCGGGACCCCACACACACCCCTCAGCCAAGCCCATACCTCCAGGATTGTTACCCAGCCATCAATACAAATAAAAGCTAATCAAAAAAAAAAATATATATATATATATATATATATATATATATATATATATATATATATATATATATATAAAAAAAAAAAAAAGGTGGCGTCACTGATTAGAAGGTTCATCCTCCCACCACTAGATGGCAATTGTCCAATTTCCAACTCTCCCATATGGGAGCGCGCCATCTAGGAATGGATGTGACATTCCAGCCCTTTGGTTTTGAAGGCTGGAACGCACGGACGTCACGTATGCGCCGCATCGATTACATCATGCGCATTGTGGGACTCTGCGTGCGATTCGGCTGGAGCGCACCTGGCTCCTTCTATGGTGGGCGTGTGTTCCAGCAGCCACTTCAGGCCACCTCGTCAATCGGGAATGTAGGCACACTACTGTGTGTGTTATACACATAAGTATATACATAATTCTCTACTGAAAAACGTGAATGCAAAACACCACTAATGACAGGATGAGACCCCTCACTGTACAGTCTGTTTCCACCCTGCAAATCTGGACACATGTATATACATATGCCTGGAATCAGTGACTTGTGGCATCTTCCTACATATAAGGCCAGCCACTGTATGTTGAAGCCATTCATCCTTACTAAATGGCAATATTTATACATTTATATATATATATATATATATATATATATATATATATATATATATATATATATATATATATATATATATATATATATATATATATATATATATATATATATATATATATATATATAAATTTTTTGATTAGCTTTTATTTGTATTGATGGCTGGGTACAATCCTGGAGGTATGGGCTTGGCTGAGGGGTGTGTGTGGGGGTGGGGTCCCGGATGCGTACCTCCTACATTGTGGGAGGGGTGTCCCTTCAGCACATGCCCACACACTTATGTCTGTATGTTTAAATTGTCACAAGTCCCACGGTGAGGGAACACTGCAGACCACCAAGCTCTGATGGTGTTGGACTTCTGCCGTATTGTCTTTCAAGGCCTGTTTTTAAAACTCCATTTGTGAGTATAATGATTTGTTTTAACAATTTTAATAAAACTCGTTTATCAGTATCACACTAGGTCGGTGCGCCCTCCGTTCTCTTTTTTCTTTTAGTCCCACTGACTATATCCTCTCAGCCTGCACCAAGCAGTTCAGTTCGTAGCAAGCAGTACAAAACTTAAAAAAAAAAAAAAAAAGAGGGGTGGGTGCTGTGTCCATCCATGAACTCAGAAAGATTTTACAGTGAGAATAAAATCCTATTTTCTGTCGTTCTTGGATGGACACAGCCTTAATCTTGACATAGTGGGACGTCCCAATGCATTGTCAAAATAAGGGGTGGGAAGCATAAAATTAAACTTCACCCCAAAACAAAACAGAGCTCCTCAACTGAGGAGTTGTAACTCTAAACAGCCGCCTGCAAAACTTTGCGGCTGAAGATGCACTTACATCAACTTGTAAAAGTTTAGTGAAAGTGTGGCCGGGCGACCAGGTCGCCGCCTTACACACCTGGGAAACAGACACTAGATGCCAGAAAACCCAAGGGGCACCATTGCCCTAGTCGAATGCATCGCGATAGAGAGGCGCCCGACCCTTTAAGGCGCAAGCCTGATCAGGATCTGTCGGGTCCACCACGAAATGGTGGCAGAAGAGACCGCTGGGCCCTTTTTGGGACCAGCCACCGAAACAGTGAGTCTGAACTCCGGAACGGCGCAGTAACAGACAAGTATATGGGCTGGTACGCTCCTTTCTGCCCACCTTAGGCTGTGAGCGACTTCTGACGCTGCAGCCGAGCTTCTTGTTCCGCCTTGATGGTTGACATATGCCACCGCCATGGCGCTGTCCGACTGGATGCCCTTGTACCCGCTGGAGCGGTCCGATACAAGCCCTGGGAGCGTATATAGCTCACCGACCACCCGTAGAGCGATGGGCATGTCGTGGACGACCCAGCACGTAGCTATGGTCGGCACACGTTCGATTACCGAAACAGGGAAGAATACAAGGATCTAGGATCCAGCCTGTCGCCCAGTCGGCAGTTGATTGAAGATCGCAGGAAAAAAAAACTTCAATGAATAAAAAAGATCAAAAAATGAATCCAAGCCTGGGCCTGAAGGGAGCCATGTCTTCTCCTAGACTAGGCAGAAAAAAACTGAACTGCTTGGTGCAGGCTGAGAGGATATAGTCAGTGGGACCGCACCCTGGGCGGGGCGGTTCAGCTTTGAAGTTAACACTTTCTGCCTAGTCACTCCTAAAGATAGGCTATTTCCCACCATGTCAAGATTAAGGCCGTGTCCATCCATGAACGAAAGAGAAAATGTACAGAACTGTTTGGTGTGAACTGGCCCTTAAGGATATGAAACTACAGGAAAAGCAGTAATAACTGAGAAGGCACTTCCAAGATTATAGAAATCAGAACATGGGGTGCTAAAGGGCAAAACGCAAGAGAAAAGAAATGAGGGGAAAAATAAAGAGGTTTGATTTTATAGGGCTTTAAATAAAGTAAATTCGGTCTTTCACTTAGGCTTGAATTGGGCAGTTTGAAACTTCACCAGCATACCATTGGGTACAGGTTCTTTGTAATTTTACCTGGTGTTTGGTTCATTTGTACAATTTTCATAGATGTATAAAAAGGCTACCTGTTTGCAACTGTATCCCGAGATGGGATGCCATCAAAGACGATAACACGGTCAGCAAGATAAGTGGCCATAATAAAATCGTGCTCCACAATAAATGCGGTCTTTTTGGCATGAAGAATGAATCTAAAATGAGACAAGCCATTAGTTTAAAGTTTTAAGAACATATTTCCTCAATACATGAAGATGTAAAAGAAAACAAAAATACCGTTTGATGACTCTGGCGGCCATGAGACGTTGTTCAGAATCCAAATATGCTGAAGGCTCATCAATTAGGTACACATCGGCAGGTTTACCCAAACACAGTGCCAAAGCCACACGTTGCAACTCACCTCCAGACAACGTCTGCACCTGTTAGACAAAAATCACACAAAACTCAAAAGAATGTTCACCATTTGGAGTATAAACTATATCAAACATACATTAATCCCTCCTTGACTGAAGGTTATTTAACCACTTGCCGACCAGCCACCTTCATACTGTGGCAGTTTGGTACGATGCCACTAATCGCCGTAGGTGTACGTCGGCACCTTTAAAGGTGATCGCGGACATAAGAGCCAGAACGGGGATGAGTGTGTATGTAAACACACACATCCCCGTTCTGACAGGAGAGATCTGCTGTTCATACTAATCAGGAACAGCGATCTGTCTCCTCCTCCAGTCAGTCCCACCCCCCCCAAGTTAGAAATACATCAGGGAACACATTTAACCCCTTCCCTACCAGTGACATTTACACAGTAATCAGTGCATTTTAATAGCACTGATCGCTGTATAAATGTCAATGATGCCAAAAGTGTCCAATCTGTCAGCCGCAATCCCGCTAAAAATCGTTTATTTTTTTTCATTAAATGCATGTAGAAGAATATACACCTCGGCCTAAACGGATGAAGAAATTTTTTACTTTTTTGGGGAATATTTATTATAGCAAAAAGCATAAAATATTGTTTGTCATAATTGGCACACTTTTTTGTTTAATAAAAAAAATAAAAAAAACCAAATGATCAAATACCACCAAAAGAAAGCTCTATTGGTGTGAAAAAACGTATGTATTATATTTGGGTACAGCATTGCACGACTGCGCAATTGTCAGTTAAAGCGATGAAGTGCCGTATCGCAAAAAAATGGCCTGGTCATTAAGGGGGAAAATATTCCGGTCTAAGTGGTTAAGCTTAGATACCCAAACCAAATTTTGAGGTTCTATCCACCTCTGGCCGTTAGATAAATAGGAACCTCGCCAATTGCTTTGCAATAGTTGGGGCCCCTTTTACACTGGTAAAAGGCCATATCGCATTTTTGATGCGCTTTCAATGCATTGTTGGCACATTTTCTGGATTTCCAGCATACCCCTTTGAATCTTGGACACGAGACTTAAAACTAGGGATGCACTATCACTTTTTTTTTTTTTTTTTTTAGCAACGAGTATAGATTTTTTATTTTAAGTACTCGCCGATACCAATTACTGATCCCCAATTCCAGCATTTAGAGAGATCAAGGTGAGGGAGGGGGGGGGGGGTCTCCATCCATCAGTGTGCTGTCTAATATTACCATCTGGATAAGACCAAGCGATGAAGAAACACAGCACTCCCAACACTCCATGTTGGCCGCACAACATCCTATGTCCTCCTCCTCTAATCCCATTGACAACTGAGCCAGAAGGTATTTGTTTTAGGTATCTGTGCATTTTCACTAGAACCGATACTTGTATAAATGCCTAGTATTGGTACCGATACCAGTACCGGTGCAACCTTACTAAAAATGCACGACGGGTGAATGATCCGTTTGCCATTAATTTTAATAAAAAGGTGAGTTTTTGGTGCACTTTTTAAACATGCACCAAAATTGAAGCATGCAGAAAACGCACCGCATCCATAGCTCATTGGTGTAAAGCGTTCATTGTTTTTATCCACGTCATAAAAAAAAGAAAAATCTATACATTACAGTTTTACTCTGTGTAAGGCAATTTGTTTTAATTTTAAGGATGAAAGTAGAATACCTCTTGATCGATAATATTTTCAATTTGCATCGGTTTCATCACATCGGTTACAAACTGAGGATGGGTGTAGGCATCTCTAATCTTCTCATGTAGCAGTTGGCGGACACTTCCCTGTTTGTAACAAAAGATTAGTATAAGAACATGCAATGACCAATTTGTTCTTTCTATTCTACTTTTGGTTTTATTTTTTGTAAAGGTTAGTAACCCATACAAACAAACTGGGGTTTACTGTAATCATAATAGGAAAAAGACCAATATTAAAGCATCGCTATATTTTGCACAGTCTATGCCTACGCTTCCACCTTAAAGTGGACCTCAAGCTATTATGTGACCAGCGGCAAATTCAAACCAAATTGGATAAGAGAAGTTTCTCTGCTTCTAAATGGGAGGTATACAGGCCAGTTCAGTAAACTTTGTGCCAATTTCTGATCTAAGCCAGAGGCGTAGACAATTTGTCCCAGAGATACCTAGAATAAAAGAAATGACTGCCTTTTTATCCAGCATGCATTGGTGGAGTACGACAGGCAAAGCTCCAGTGGCTGGATATGAGTGGAGAATGGTTCCGCTTGGAGCTCCCATAAGGCCAGATGAAACAGCATTACTAGGGTAAGGTTACCATTTTGACTTTATTATATACAATTTTACAATCTATCGTACTAGGCTATTGGAAGTTTATGAATGCATCACAACATAATACACTACAGGAAACGTATTGCCCATATACAAAATGCCCCATTTTAGGTTTCAACGTACTGTAGACTTAGGACTGATTTTCTGTGGTTTGTAGCTCACATTAAGGAATGGTACATCACCTGTAATTAAAATACATGAAAGCACATTCAATTCTTCTAATCCTACAAACCATTTTTACATCAATATAAACTACAGCCAGTATTGCGTAGCATTCTCTTGCCCTAATGCTCACAAGTAAACTTAAAGTGTTACTAAACCCACAACAGTAAAAATCAGTCTGTATATGCAGTAAAGCATGCTTGTTATACTCACTGTGAAACCCAAGGGGTTAATCCCCCTCATTGTGTAAAAAGGCTGTTTGATTCTGTCTTTTCTGATCCTCCCCCTTTTACTGTCCCCAACCCATCTGCCGATAGTGCAGAGCTTTAGGGGCACGCTGCACATGCGCAATTTTGTGTGTATTGCTAGAGGGTTTTTTTGTTTTTTGGAAGGGTGCATGCGATCAGCACAGGGCGATCAGATGTAGTGAATGCAAGGTCCTGGGTTCAGTAACAATTTAATTGGTGCTTTTACCTTTATAACCAATAAACCAGTACAAAGCATTATGGGCTCTACAATACAATGTATAAATTAAATATTTCAGACAAAGCTTCTCTTTTGCACTCTTCTCATCCAAGGTAATGAGGGGGGGGCTAAATTACAGATAACATTTGCAATTTTTTATATTTACTTGTAAAAAGAGAAACTTTGACAATCATCTTCTCTTGTGCATATGGAAAAATACCGGCAAAGCATGCAACATGTACGGCCCTGAACTCTAAATAGGGCAGGAGTACTTTATGGCAGCAAGACCAGGAGCTCTCTGCTCGGTTACCAATCTAAGCTGCGAGGCAGGGGATGGAGCATACCTATACATGCCAAGAGTTTTTTCCCCCCCAGAGTACTTTAAATACAGTATTAAAGCAAAGGAAACATTGATATTACCTCCTTCCTCTGGTTTCAGCCTACCAGCAAGCATTCGAATAAATGTAGTTTTGCCAGTTCCTGTTTAGAAAAAAAAAAAAAAAAAAGACACCGTTACTATTCAAGAGTCCGCCAAATGGGGAAAAAATAAAATTGTGTCATATGCGCTTGTGCCAAACTTTGTATGTACTGTTTTGTACGTTTACTAGTACATTTTTAAAGTGTGAGGAGTTAAAAAAACAAAGTCGTACTTGCACCTTAAAAACCATCAGGCTTTCCTACCTTACTTTATTCTCTCCATCCTAAAAGGATCTGTAATATTTTGTCAATAAGACTTACCTTCACTACTATACCAGACACAAAAGGAGAGGACAGGAAATCCTGCTTACGGCTTCACGCCGGGAACTCTACTGCGCATTCGCGAGGCTCCGCTCCTCTCTCCTACTGGCCTGACGGCAGGGGAAGGAGGCGGGAGCCCCAGCGATGACGTCAAAGGCCGTGGCTCAGACTCCCAGTAGTAGCATCAGGATACCTGTGAAAGACAGGTATCCGCTCCCCTCCGCAAAAGGTGGCACATGTGGCACCGGGGTTTGGGAGCAGGCAGATGAGCGTAAGCTCCACTTTTGGGTGGAACTCCGCTTTAAGCCGTAGGAAGGATAGGATTCAAGCCACTGAGTAAAGCTAGCCATCTGTGGATCAAAATTCAGCCAGTTCAGCAGGAACTGGCTGATTTTTAATCCACATATGACAGTTTCCATCAATGAGAAGTTGATTCATCAACTGACTTTTCATGAATGGACATGTTGGTATATTTTTGCTTAATCAACACATGCAGCCAATCCACTGCAGTCCTGTTCAGTGTATTCTAAGAGTCCCGGCGTCAGAATACGCACACCACACCACAGGGAGGATTTTTCTATCCACCTTAAAATGTGTAGGTTGGGGAAATCTGTTCCGTTTTTTTATTTCAGTAGGCTGGCTACATCTGACCGCTCCTCAAAATCATCAGCAAACAGTACCTGCGCTACCACTCATGCTGACGACATGCAGCTTTACTTTCGAATCACCAACAAAAAAGACCAATATCATGAACTAGGAAAATGCCTCACTCTGACAGATAATTGGATGACTGAAAGCTCCCTCAAACTCAACGGATCCAAAATGGAACTACTCATCCTTCACGCAAATCGGAAATCTAATTCTAGGGCCAGTTGGACACCACCCACCATCCTCGGACAAACCATCACGCCAAGCAACAAAGTCAAAAGTCTTGGAGTCATCTTAGACATGACTATGAATGCACAAATAGGATCAGTCGTCAGCAGTTCTCATCATCTTCTCCGCATGCTACGTAGACTCATCCCGGAAGAGGACACAGCAGTAGTGGTTGGAACCATCATCGACTCACGACTCGACTACGCAAACTCCCTCTACTTAGGACTACCGAAATACCAGATTTCACATCTACAAGTCGTCCAGAACACGGCAGCCAGACTGGTAACAGGTAAAAAACCGTGGGAATCTATCTCTCCGGTCTTGAGGTCCCTCCACTGGCTGCCCATACAGGACCGGGTGACTTTCAAGACGCTCTGCCTCACCCACAAATGTACACAAGGAAACACTCCTCAATACCTTAAGCGAGAAAATAAAACCTTACGTCACCAAGCGTGTGCTCCGGTCAACCAACCAAAATCTTCTCCAAATCCCGCTACAAATCTAAGGGAGAACGTAGATTTGCAGTTCAAGGACTCCGGCTTTGGAATGCTCTACCCACGACCATCCGCTTGGAAGAAAACCATCGGGCTTTTAGGAAAAAACTAAAGACCCACCTCTAATGGATCAGGACAACACTGGATGCAAAGCGCCTTGAGGCGATTAAGTTTGCATTTTTTGCGCTATACAAGTTACTCACTCACTCAATAAAACTGAGACATGAGTCCCCAAGACTCACAGCAAGTGAAGCCTTCAGTGTGCAAATATAAACCATGTGGGTAGACTTTCTAGCTTTAAATATGGTGTCACTTTGTCAAATCCAGTGACTGAAAAGCATGACGACAAAAAAGTAATTGGGACAGAAGATCCAGATGATACGGTAAAGCACACAAAGCATCCGCTAGGAGTCATAGTGGCACAGTACCACACATTCATCAAGGTGGAATCCAGAGCATCACCGGAATGCTATTTCATCTGGAACCTGGGCTGATAAGGAAAAAGTTGGTGTATTGATCCCAGAGCCACCATTGCTTCCACCACAGGATCAAAGTATATAACGAAAAACCTGTCTAGCTAGCTGGAGGCCAGGACATCAACATTAGGTGCTCCCCACATGTGTCATAGGTCTTGGAACACTCCTTGGTGTATAAATTACTCCCCTGCATTGGGGGGCACGAACTGAAAAGTGCAGGAGACCCACAGCAAAGTATAGGGAAGCCTATTGCACTGTAAAAAATGACATAAAGGTTGGCCTCCGTGATATACATAGAACCCAGAACGTCTCCCTCCCTGGTAAAGAGAGGCAATGACAAACCTAGTAGATTCCATGAGGAATTTCTAAACCCAAATGAAGACATTGTTTAAGATCCAAGATAGGGCTGATGCCCCCCTTCGCTCTAAGAACTGTATAGGTTGGAGTAAAACCCTGCAACCATTCTGCAACAGGAACTGGGGCAATGGCATATTAATCCTGAAGACCCGAGTGGGCTTAATGGACATCTATATGTGCAGAGACAAAGGACAATTGGGGATAAACCAAACAGGGGGCAATCTCCCGCATCCTAGCAGTCAAAGTGGTGGCACAGCTTTACGTAAAGGAAGGTTTGTCTGAGGGTCTGGCAGACCTTGAGACCCAAGCTTAGGGAATCTGGACATGAATGCTGTGGTAGTGGTGTAATAAAAAAAGGCACATTTTTAATTGCTGTAGACAGATTAACCTTCCCAGTCTCCTATGCTTCTTCTGTGAGGATTGGTTGCTCATGGCACCAGTAGTATCCTTGATAATGGTATTACAGCATTTGTACCTTTTACTGTGGAAACCAGCTCTGGCCCAATTAAGGTAAGAAATGATCGTAAATAATTTTTTTTTTTTTTGACAAAGCAGTGTTGTGATCACTATTGCATCAATCACTAGCTAAAAAAAAATCTAATTCAACAGCTTAGTCACTACAAGTATACAGTACATACGATATTGCACACATCAGCACATACCCCATGAACATATACATTTGTGTTAAAGCCTATCAAATAGGAAGCCCAAATCTACTCGGTGTTGAAATACGCACCATTGCCGTTGGTTGCCAGAAGTATTAAGCAGAACTCCAGGCAAAGATCTTTTATTAAAACGTAAATTAAAAAAAAGTGTAAAAAGGTTACCTCCCGAGAAGGGTATTACCCTTGCAAGATCAATGTCCTATCTTTAGTTTTAACACTTCTATTCATGCTGGGTAGTAGAACTCTCGCTATACTTCTGGCCTGTTGCAGCTTTGAAAGCCGACAAGGAAGTGACAGGAATTGTGCAACTGCTTATCTCCCCTTGGCCATTCACCGAATTCCCTGTTTTCTTTAAGGAATTTGAAAGATAAAAGGTATTTTTGGTGAACAGTCAATGGGAGGGGGTGGCTAATCAACACTATCGCATCTTTATAAAGGAGCCACAGTCAACGTACAGTAAAACACTATCCAGAATGAATGAAAGTGTAAAATAAGGAAAATGCAGCAATCTTGCATGTGGAATACATCTCATGAGATGGGGGGGGGGGGGGGGAATATTTAAACATGGGACCAGGTTGCAAAAAAAAAATAAGAAAATAAAACACACACACACACACACAGTGAGATAACTGCATAATAATGCACTAATATTTGTATATAGGCAGTCCCCAAGTTACAAACATCCCACTCAATGCTGGTCCCGGAAGCCACTGGGCGGCCATGTTGCTGCTCACCGCATGCTGCCACCTGCTGTGGCAGCATGTTACAGTAGGTGGCAGCATGGCACAGTACTTATTTCCAGCGAACCAGTTGTCAGCAATCCCACATCACTGCATGGCTAACCCTTCCCTATGCTATCCAAAACTGCAATATTTTTTTGGTTGCAGCTCCACCAAAAAAAAAAAAAAAAAAAAAAAAAATTAAGTACCTGTTTCAACTTACAAATTCAAAACCTACAGAACTTATCTTGTTCGTAACACGGGGACTGCCTGCACACTTAGCAACCTGGCTTTGTTTGCTAAATCAGGTGTAGAAAGTCAAAATCTGCACAGGTTCCTACCATTCTCTCCCAGCATGACCATGATTTCAGAGTCCGTGAACTCTCCAGACACAATCCTCAGTTGGAAATCCCCCATCTGCTTTCTCATTGACGGGTACTTATACATGCACATCTTTTTTATTTCTTCTTCGTTGGCAGTTTCTGCCACCTTAAAAACCAGTGAGGTGTCCCTAAATCTTAAGTTTTCGGTAGGAACATAACCATCCAGAAAAATGTTGATACCTAAAAAAAAATAAATAAATAAATAAATAAATAAATACATAAACCCATATGGGCATTACAAATGAACAAGAACATTATTTATTGCATACTCCATTACAGTGTTTCTCAATTCCAGTCCTCAAGGCGCCCCAACTGGTCATGTTTTCAGGATTTCCCTCAGATAAAACAGCTGTGGTAATTACCAAGGCATTGAAACTGATCAAATCACCTGTGCAAGATACCGGAAAGCCTGAAAACATGACCCGTCGGGGAGCTTTGAGGACTGGAGTTGAGAAACACTGCTCTATTACAATGTTAGCAAAGTACGACTTACCTTCTCTGACGCTGAAAGGCATAGTGACTACGCCATAAGCACTTGGAACACCGTATAAGCAGCAAATGAAGTCAGAAAGATAGTCCAAAACACTGAGATCGTGCTCTACAACAATGATGTAACTGAGAAAAAAAATAAAAGTTTTAAGCCCGATATACACATTTTAGAAATTAAACAGAAGCTGCTATATTAAGGATGTGAAGCAGATATAATGTAGTTAAGGAATTCTAGGTATGGATATTTTCTATATAGTTAAATTTGCCCAGCTTGGACCAATGTAACTATGTATTATACACTACCTGGCAGAAGCACCTAGTGGCTGGAAATCACTGCAGTAGACACCACTACAGTGATTTCCAACTGCTTCGGGGTCTCATGCACCGAGTGGCTGCACCTGCTGCATTTTAAAAGACTTGCATTTTGTAATTTTCTGATTGAATGCCAAGAAGGACTCCCTGCCTCTCCACCTCATTGAGAGAACGCTTTGCATTCAATGGTGCCAAATGGCAGAAGGCCTGTGATATATATGCAGCAGGGCAGCCGCTCAGCACAGGACCCAAAAGAAAGGAGTTCACTGGAGTAACGGCATCTACTTCATTTCCAGCTTCCAGGAGCATCAGCCAGGTAAAGTATATGCATAGTTACAGTGGCCTGAGCTGGACCAATGCAACCATAAACATATCCATACCTGGAAGTGATAATAAAAGTATTTTTTATTTATTTACACCTACAGGTAAGCCTATAAGAAGGGTTACCTGTAGGTACACTAAATATTTCCTAAACGTGTACTGCACTCTCAGTGGATGGTGTGCCGTGCAGAGAGTCATGTCGTGGAGGTGACTCCCCCACCCATGCACGGGAGTGACGTAATCAGAGCTTGGCCAGTCAAGGGCCGCATCCCGTAAACTTGTAAGGAAGACTGGGTGAAAATGAAAGCCCTTTCAATGGTGACAGCGTGCCGCTGGAGGGCTTTGTTTCAAGGCAAGTCATTTATAATGTACTAGTATGCGATGCACATTATGACATTTGCAGGGAGATTTTTAAGTAGTTTAACACCATAAATAAACTAGCTTCTGATGTCCCATGTGCGACTCTAAAAGGTCCCAACTACTAAGCAGTCAGCAGAGCATATACATGCAGTGAATAAATACAACTGCTCCCAGGTACACAGGTATTCGACATGCAACCTTTTCAACATTTGTGTTTTCCAGTTGTGTCACCTCCAATTAGGCTACTAATGAAAAAACTGCAAAGCCAGTTAAACTTGTACTATGACGGGACCAGACAAATCTAAACCAGAATTAGAAGCCTGCACTACACAACCTGTATATTACTATGTAGTCAAAGAGGTGTGCTGTGCATGTCCATCATTTATAGAGAATGATACTTGCACAGCACAACCCCCAGGAGCCTCCAGGGAGCTGTATCAAGAGAATACAAGTTCTGTATATGCTGAAAGCAGAGCTTAGCCCCGTTGTCATGCTGTACCTTGTAGGTATTCTTAGTACAGCCTCCAGGTCCCAGGACATGTTTGTGCTTATACCCCGAGGGACTCTACCTTCTGAACACACCTGCTATCTGGGTCTACTGCCCTGTCTCCTAACCATGCCTTCTCCAGCCTACCCACCCGAGAACCGTCAAAACATCCGGCAGCTGCAGGCTGAGAAGGGAAGGTGGGGCCAGAGCGGTCAGCAGTAAGTGCCAGGGAAGGGATATGCATGGGTATACGATTGCTAAAAATGCTAATGCTTAACTGTCAGAATAATTCAAAAGGATCCATATCCAAAACAAGTATGAAGAGGTGTTGTGACTTTTTAATCTGCATGCTTGTTCTGAGGGACTCGAAGCAGAAACCTCAGATTGAGAATAACCATGTCACACAGTGGGAGTCCTGAATAGGTTTTAATTTAGTAGACCACTTGTTTTGCTTACCGGTCAGGGTTAATCAGAGATCTGATGGTAATGGCAGCTTTAAGACGTTGCTTTACATCCAAGTAACTGGATGGTTCATCAAACATGAAGCTGCAATGGGACAGAAGCACAAATTCAGTTAAGTATACACAGACTACAACTAATTTACCAATGAAAACAAATGTTCTTACATGTCAGCTTTTTGAATACAGACAACAGCACACGCAAACCGCTGAAGCTCCCCTCCAGAAAGGTCTTCCACATTTCTGTCCCTCAAATGAGTCAGATCTGAAATGTCATTGTCATAATTAATATTTAAAAAGCAAATATGGAAAAAAGCAACAAAGTAAAACACAAAAATGGCATGGTGCATCTTTTGTACCGAAGAACGGTGACAAGCTCATGGAAGACCATGGCTAAGGACACCCAAAGAGCTAAAACATTCTGCTACAACTTAAACACTAAGGGGCTCATTTGTCAAGGGAGGGCAGATTTTTCCATCTTCTCCATTATACTCCACAGGGCTTGGGCACCCTGCATTTTATGGCACATAAAAAAAGCCAGTGTGGAGCCAGCAATGTCACACAACATTCTCTCTGCTTAGCAGAGCTCTAACTGTAGGAGAGCCAGTCATACGACAGGTCACTTGACTGTTCTGGCGGTTTTGTCTCTCCCATTTATTCAACAATGCTATGCGCCAGCTTTAAATTCCTGAGGCGTGTGGGAAAACTAAGCTCACTTTGTGTTTATATTTTTGTAATGTAGCAGTATGGCAGGGAACACTGTTGTGTAGTGATAGAGAGTACTTACCCAGCAGTTCACAAACCCTAGTTTGGGTTTTTGTTTCATCTTTTCGATTTAAAATGGTCCCCACAGGGCCCTGAGATAACAAAAATAGTTTAATACATTGGATCTTATTGTATAGGCAAGTCTACGCCTTCTGAGGCAAAGACATGCAAGCCTATAGATTTCACGACTACCACAAAATACTGCACACACCTTTGCGGCTTTTGGAATTTGGTCCACGTACTGAGGCTTGATGATGGCCTTCAAATCATCCTCCAAAATTTTGGTGAAATAGTTTTGCAATTCTGAACCCCTGAAATAAGTCAGTATTTCTTGCCAATCTGGGGGATCCTTTTTGAGAGAAAAATAAAAATAAAAAAATAGTATAAACATGTATCAGATTATACCAAATATTTACAGAAGCAATAAATATGTCTGACCATTTACTTACTCCAGAGTTTTCCTTCTTTTAACAAACCATAAAGTCAGACAGACTGGAAAACCATTGGGGTAAATGAGAGGCACCCCAACATAGGTAACCAGGTTTAAAAGGTATACCTCAACCCAGGAGTGATAAAAGGGGGACACCAGGAAAAAACCAAAGCGTGCAAATGAGCAAAACCATCCACAACACCCCAAAATGTCACTGGGGTCCTAGAGTAGCACTGCAAGAATCTTCTTACCCATCCCTACCCAGCGAAGTATCCATATTCACAGAGGGCTGAGTTCTCCCTCCCCAACAGGCAGTACCCACTGCTGTATTCCAGTGTGTTCTCCCTGCTTACAATCCACAGCAGGGCAAAGCCTTCTGTCTTCTTGCGAGTATTAATTTGGCTTTTTGGTTTCTTTTAACCCTTTCTCTGCCAAAGCCATTTTTTGCACACGTTTAAAAAATAATTTAAGGCCTGAAGATTGCACAAACCCCACAAATATTATATATTTTCTGAATGCAGACATCCTGAAGAATTAAATAGTGGCAATTGCAATTTTTTGTGCTACAAGATATTACCGGAAAGGTCTAGGAAACGCCAAATTTTTGTAAATAAAACACCAATGTGAATTGTAGGGCAAACAAATGCAATAAATTACCCAAACTTTTTGGTAAAGTACAAAAAAAGACAAGGTTGCGCTGAGTAGATACCCAACATGCCAAACCTTAAAGGGGTTGTAAAGGAATTTTTTTTTTCATAATAAGCATCCTTTACCTGCAGACATTCCTCTTTTCACTTCCTCATTGTTTGTTTTTGCTCAGAAGTTGCTCTATTTCTTCTCTGTTCTGTTCACTTCCTGCTTGTCCGATTGTTACTCACCACCGTGATGGGAGGATTTACTGCGGTGGTGAGTAACGTGCTCACCCCCTCCTGGGAACTACATCTGTGCGGCAGGACGCTCTACATGTTAGAGACTTCAAGGAGGTGTGAATTACTGGGCGTGCCGCAATGCATACTGGGAAATGTAGTTCTTACATGAACAAACGATGCAAACCAGGAAGTGAATAAGAGAACAGAAACTAGAACGCCGGAGGTGATATAGATGAAGGAATTTAATAGGTATTTACTCGTTTTTTAACAGAATTATTACACTATTCTGTGTCTACAGTAGGTGAACCCGATTTTGTGTCAATCTCGCTCTCTTTCTCGGCGAGATTGAGCACCTACGAGCCCCATCGCGGGAGCCAGCGCCGAGCTGGCTTGCCGCGATGGAGACAGAGCCGTCATAGAAGCGACGGGAGATCCGACTTGGATTCCCGCCAATTCTACACGTGTGCGGCGTTTGTTATGAATCCTGAGGGGGAAGTCCCCGCCGGATTTTAAATAAAAATCCGGCATGGGTCCCCCCCTCAGGAGCATACCGGGCCCTTAGGTCTGTTATGGGTTGTAAGGAGAGCCCCCCTACGCCGAAAAAAACGGCGTAGGGGGTCCCCCTACAATCCATACCAGACCCGTATCCAAAGCACGCTACCCGGCCAGCCAGGAAGGGAGTGGGGACGAGCGAGCGCCCCCCCCCCCCCCCCTGAGCCGTACCAGGCTGCATGCCCTCAACATGGGGGGGTTGGGTGCTCTGGGGCAGGGGGGCGCACTGCGGCCCCCCCACCTCAGAGCACCCTGTCCCCATGTTGATGAGGACAGGGCCCCTTCCCGACAACCCTGGCCGTTGGTTGTCGGGGTATGCGGGCGGGAGGCTTATCGGAATCTGGGAGCCCCCTTTAATAAGGGGGCCCCCAGATACCGGCCCCCCACCCTAAGTGAATGAGTATGGGGTACATCGTACCCCTACCCATTCACCTGCAAGAAAAGTGGTAAAAACACAAATAAACCACACAGGGTATTAAAATATTTTATTTTTCTGCTCCGGAGGCCTCCCCTGTCTTCTTTATTAGCTCTTTTACCAGGGGAGGCTTCTTCTTTGACGTCTTCGGGTGGGTGGGGGCCGCCGTCTGGTTCTCTTCCACCGCCGGGGGGGGGTCGCTTTTAAAAAAGCCCCCACCCCCCGGCGGGTTTCCTCCGGCGTCTTCGGCGGGGCTCTTCTTCTTCCGCTATCCCGACGGGTCTTCTCAACTCTCCGGGGGTCTCCTTCTGTCTTCGCCGCTCTCCGCTCTTGACTCGTCGCACCCCGGTTCTTCGTCTCGCTGTCCGGTGTCTTCTTCCGTGCTTTACGTCTTCTCCTTCCGTGCTGTGATGAGTTCTTCTTCCGCGCTGTGACGTCATGTTCTTCACTTCTCTCCTTCTCCCGATGTTGCCACGCCGGTCCTCCTCGCTGAAATGACGGATGCGCGCCTTGCATCGGACCTATATAGGCCTCACAGTCCCATCATGCTCTGTACCTACCCATGTGATACCTACCACGTGGGTAGGTATCACATGGGTAGGTACAGAGCATGATGGGACTGTGAGGCCTATATAGGTCCGATGCAAGGCGCGCATCCGTCATTTCAGCGAGGAGGACCGGCGTGGCAACATCGGGAGAAGGAGAGAAGTGAAGAACATGACGTCACAGCGCGGAAGAAGAACTCATCACAGCACGGAAGGAGAAGACGTAAAGCACGGAAGAAGACACCGGACAGCGAGACGAAGAACCGGGGTGCGACGAGTCAAGAGCGGAGAGCGGCGAAGACAGAAGGAGACCCCCGGAGAGTTGAGAAGACCCGTCGGGATAGCGGAAGAAGAAGAGCCCCGCCGAAGACGCCGGAGGAAACCCGCCGGGGGGTGGGGGCTTTTTTAAAAGCGCCCCCCCCCCGGCGGTGGAAGAGAACCAGACGGCGGCCCCCACCCACCCGAAGACGTCAAAGAAGAAGCCTCCCCTGGTAAAAGAGCTAATAAAGAAGACAGGGGAGGCCTCCGGAGCAGAAAAATAAAATATTTTAATACCCTGTGTGGTTTATTTGTGTTTTTACCACTTTTCTTGCAGGTGAATGGGTAGGGGTACGATGTACCCCATACTCATTCACTTAGGGTGGGGGGCCGGTATCTGGGGGCCCCCTTATTAAAGGGGGCTCCCAGATTCCGATAAGCCTCCCGCCCGCATACCCCGACAACCAACGGCCAGGGTTGTCGGGAAGGGGCCCTGTCCTCATCAACATGGGGACAGGGTGCTCTGAGGTGGGGGGGCCGCAGTGCGCCCCCCTGCCCCAGAGCACCCAACCCCCCCATGTTGAGGGCATGCAGCCTGGTACGGCTCAGGAGGGGGGGGGGCGCTCGCTCGTCCCCACTCCCTTCCTGGCTGGCCGGGTAGCGTGCTTTGGATACGGGTCTGGTATGGATTGTAGGGGGACCCCCTACGCCGTTTTTTTCGGTGTAGGGGGGCTCTCCTTACAACCCATAACAGACCTAAGGGCCCGGTATGCTCCTGAGGGGGGGACCCATGCCGGATTTTTATTTAAAATCCGGCGGGGACTTCCCCCTCAGGATTCATAACAAACGCCGCACACGTGTAGAATTGGCGGGAATCCAAGTCGGATCTCCCGTCGCTTCTATGACGCGCTTGCTGGGATGTGCTGTCACTATTCCAGTGAGTGCGAGGTGTCGGGGAGATCTCGGCACCCTGTCGCCGAGTATCAGCGCGACGCTGTCGTGCTAAAAGCACAATATCACAAACACCTACTGTACCTTGCAGACATTAATTTTAGGCAAATTTTTTTTTTCCTTTAGTGACCCTTTAAATTTTTGTGTGCCAGTGAAATGGCGTCAATCTTCAGTACCCTATATTTTCTATAGGCAACGCTTCAAAGGCCCCCTATAGGTATTAGTTTAGTAACACTAAACTGAGGAGGTCTTGAGTTAGAATTTCTCTCATTCCGACATGTGCAGTATCACAATCACCGTTTTCATGCGTAGGCGCCCCGACGCAAGTGTTTACGTTCCTACGTTCAGAACTCTGAATAAACGACACGGCCACCCTAGATGTTTAACCCCTTCCCAGCCAGTGTCATTAGTACAGTTGCAGTGTATATTTTTAGAATTGATCACTCTTAGTGTCACTGGTAACAACAAAAAGTGTCAAAAGCGCCAGTCTCAGATTGTGCACCGCAATATCGCAGTCCCTCCCTAAGTCACTGATCGCCTCAATTACTAGTAACAATTTAAAAATCAAATCTTTACAGTGAGGGAAACAATATTTGATCCCCTCATGATTTTCTATGTTTGCCCACTAACAAAGAAATGATCAGTCTATGATTTTAAACAGTGAGAGACAGAAAAAAAAAAAAAAAAAAAATCAAGGAAAAAAACGCATTTCAAAAAGTTATAAATTGATTTGCATTTAACAAATGAAATAAGTATTTGATCCCCCCCATCAGCAAGATTTCTGGCTCCCAGGTGTATTTCTATACAAACAACGAGCCGAGATTAGGAGCACAATAATCTCAGCTTATTACCTGTATAAAGACACCTAGGTGTACACAGAAGCAATCGGATTCCAATCTCTTCACCATGGCTAAAACCAAAGAGCTGCCCAAGGATGTTAGGGACAAGATTGTAGACCTTCAAGACCATCGACAAGCAGCTTTGTGAGAGGGTGATAACAGTTGGTGTGATTATTCGCAAATGGAAGAAACACAAAATAGCTGTAGATCTCCCTCGGTCTGGGGCTCCATGCAAGATCTCACCTTGTGGAGTTCCAATGATCAAGAGAACGGTGATTGGCCCAGAACTACACGGGAGAATCTTGTCGATCTCAAGGCAGCTAGGACCATAGTCACCAAGAAAATAATTGGTAAAACACTAGGCAACGCTGAACTGAAATCCTGCACCGCCCATAAGGTCCCCGTGCTCAAGAAAGCACATGCACAGGCCCGTCTGAAGTTTGCTAATGAACATCTGAATGAATCAGAGGATAACTGGGTGAAAGTGTTGTGTTCGGATGAGACCAAAAATCGATCACTTTGGCATCAACTCAACTTGCCGTGTTTGGAGGAGGAGTGCTGCAGATTACCCCAAGAACATTATGGGGGGGGGGGGGGGGTTTCTGCTAAGGGGACAGGACAACTTCACCAAAAAGGACTATGGATGGGGCCGTGTACCATCAAATCTTGGGTGATTGAAAATGGGTCATGGAAGGGTATACCAGCTTGACCATGACTCAAAACAAACGGCCAAGGCAACAAAAGGAGTGGCTCAAGAAGCATATTAAAAAGGTCCTGGAGTGGCCTAGCCAGTCTCCAGACCTTAATCCCATAGAAAATATGAGGAAGCTGAAGGTTCGAGCTATCAAACGTCAGTCTCGAAACCTTAATTATTTGGAGAGGATCTGCAAAGCGGAGTGGGACAAAATACTTCCCGAGATGTGTGCAAACCTGGTGGCCCACTACAAGAAACATCTGACCTCCGATTTCCAACAATGGTTTTGCCACCAAGTCATGTTTTGCGAAGGGGTCAAACACTTATTTCACTCATTAAAATGCAAATCAATTTAAAACTTTTTTAAAATGTGTTTTTTTCTGGATTTTTTGGTTGTTATTCTGTCTCTCACTTTTAAAATAAACCAACCATTTCTTTGTCAGTGGGCAAACGTACAAAACCAGCAGGGGATCAAATACCAGTTTGTTTTGGTAAAATATAAAAAGATGAGGTTGCACCGAGTAAATACCCAACATGTCAAACATTAAGTTTGCGTGCAGCCGTGAAACAGCGACAAACTATAGTATCCTATATTTTCTATAGGCAATGCTTCAAAAGCCAGTCTAGTGTTAGAGGTGGTCTGATGCTTGAATTATTGCTCTCATTCTGGAGTGTGTAGCGATATATAACAAGTGTATCGTAGTCAACATCTTCAGGCACAAGTGTCCCGACGTCTGTACGCACATATGCTTGGGTGTAACGTAAATTTTTTACAATAAAAAAAATAAAAAAACCTGTGATGATCTTCTGCATTGCATTACATTCAGTGGAGCACAGAGATCACACTGCATTACATTACTTTCACTGTCAACCAAAATCAAACTACATGCACGCTTTCAGGTCAGGAACAAGAAGGGGAGGAGAGCGGACACGTTTCTGCTTTCCTCTCTCCGCTCTACCCAGCGTCGCCAATTATGCCGGTCCAAGGCCCACAGATGGGCAAGCAAAGCCCAGCATAATAGCAGTGGCACTTTACGGGGATGTGCGCGCTTCCATCCAAAAAAATAAACCCTTGCCCGCAGACGATAGGAATTGTGCATTCCCGAGTGCACCTTTAATTGTGAACTTGCCACTGAATAACAAATTCCTTTTCTAAAAGGCAAAAGTTCTGACATTTCCAATTGGGGCATAAGACTGTACAGAGGAATGAGGAATGGAATGAGTCGTAGCTGATGTAGCGGAAAGGTCTTTGCAGCTGCAGGATCTCTAAGAGACACAGGGTCTCTGATGGAGATGACCCCTATAACAATATTGATCCCAGATTTCAGGCATCAGGGATACTGAACTCTCATGAAATAACTAGGGGAGTATGAGCGGAGGTCACCGGAAAAGTGTTTTAGTGAAGACATGTTACTTACATGCAGTGGTAATGCAACTAGGCATGGGGCAGGACCTAAGGTCACTTCACCTAGCAGATGACGTCCGCTCAGTGCATAGACCTTAACCATTTTTGCAGTAAAGTCAATGTTGGCGGAAAATTTGAAAACGTGCTCAGTGCAAAACCGTGAGGTAGCACCCGATTCTTCTGCCCAAACCGCATTTACTCACACACTTAAAAAAAAATAAAGTTTTAGGCCTGAAGTTTGACCTCTATAACATCATATATTTTCTGAAAGCCATCCTAGAGCAGGGATATGCAATTAGCGGACCTCCAGTTGTTGCTAAACTACAAGTCACATCATGCCTCTGCCTGTAGGTGTCACGCTTGTGGCTGTCAAAGTCTTTCTATGCCTCTTGTGACCTGTAGTTCTGCAACAGCTGGAGGTCCGCCAACAGCATATCCCTGCCCTAGAGAATAAAATAGCGGTAGTTCCAAGGCCTTTGAGAAAACACACTGGGCGCTACATGTCAGGCGGGCGGTGACATTGCCTAGGGTGGAGGTAGGATGCCATCTAGCCAAGTTTTTTTTGTGTATAGTGGAAAAGACCTTCTACCCTTTCATTAGCAAGGTTGACCTCCTGTTAGTGGGGTCCATCAAACCAGGTGAGAGGAGCTTTGGTGGTGGGCACATTAGTGCTACATTCATTGGGGGTTAAAGTGTGCATTTATTATGCACAGGCAAGAAATTTGTTGCACTATCTGAAGATTTTTGACATTCAGATTGGATGGTGTATGGGACCGCTTTTACAATTTTGGACAATTTGAAAAAAAAATTCTTTGGGATATAGATTCCAAGAACTATATCTGCTCTATTACACCGACTCAAATTGTTTATTTTCTTTCTGAAGTTGTTGTACTGCACATTTTTTCCCACAGTTTACATTTTTAGGATACATATTGCTTTTGTTTCGATAATTTAGGGAGAGGATTTCATTACAGAGCTCTACTTATTCTAGGTGTACTGGTAAAGTAATACTTCAGCGACAGGGTCACACTTGAGCAAGGCCATAGCTTCACGACCTGTAAAACGCAGATTTACACAGGACACTCTGGTCTGGAAAGCACCACAATGCAAAGCCTAGTGCCCAAAGACCTCATTTCAGAGTAGCCCTGTGAATCCAAATCCAGAGGGGTCTGCCAGCAAAAAATGGTCAGACTTTCTTTAGCAGAGCCAACCTCTTAGGACACTAGCAAAACTGAGGCATGCTGGGTAGGCAACAGATGACATGTTACATTTTAAAAATTAAACAGCCAACAAGATTTTAACCATTCACTTTTCTCTCCTAATACACAAAATCAGACAGACAATCCTGAAGAGCACTTACATCAAACCTCCCAAGATTAGGTTTTTGCTTTCCAGCCAAAATTTTCAAAGCTGTGGATTTCCCAATACCATTAGTGCCAACCAATCCAAGCACCTCACCAGGTCGGGGAGTAGGCAACCTATATAAAAAAATTAAATACATTTTTTTTTTTTTTAACCGATCTGTGTAGATGAAATAAGTTAACAGAATACAAATCAATATTGGCACTCCACACACACTCTGAAAAGGCACAATCTATAACAGCCCTCAAAATTTCCACTCGCCTACTAGCATTTGGCGAGTGGATTTAAGCTGGGGGCGAGTGATGACAGGGCTGCATGACCAATCTCCCTCCAATCTGTGCCTACACTTAGAGTCCCGATGAGATTGGCGGCCGAAGAGGAAAGGTGCATGCTCGGGAAAAGTAGTCTGGTGAGCCGCGCACAGGCAGAGCAGTACACAGGTGCTCTCCTTACAATTCTCATTAAGCCATGGGACATAACAGTATGACCTCTCTGAGCCTGCCCCCCTCCCCTGGGCCCCGAACAATGTAGCTGGAGAGCAGAAAGTAATGAGTGAGGTGGAGGATTGCAAAAATTACCACTCCGGTGCAGCGCTCACTGAAAGTTGCCCTGACATGAGAGCGGCAGCCTTCTAGTTTGTGCAGTTTACTTCTCCTTGTGCTCTATGTAAGTTTAGCCTGAGCACTGTCAACAGACTGGTCTCAATGTGTGCTGTGCGGTGTCAATGTGCGCTGTGCTATGGTGTCAATGGCTGTGCAGTTGTGTGGATCTCAGCGCTGGATTGTACTCCCTCCTGCTGTGCTGCAGCTCCTCTCCTCTCTGCCAGCCTGAATAAAAGGGGGAAGTGGGGACATGCAACCGTGGAGCCGCACACACAGGCTCCTGATGATGAGATGAATGGGAGAGAGAGAGAGAGAGAGAGAGAGAGAGAGAGAGAGAGAGAGAGAGAGAGAGAGAGAGAGAGAGAGAGAGAGAGAGAGAGAGAGAGAGAGAGAGAGAGAGGTTGGATGGGAGTTGCAGAGGAGACAGCAAGAGAATGGGGAAGAGACCCGGTTCTAGTGCCTTGTCCCTCTGGTCTGCCCCCAGTGCCCTGTCCCTCTGGTCTGACCCCAGTGCCCTGTCGCTCTGGTCTGACCCCAGTGCCCTGTCGCTCTGGTCTGACCCCAGTGCCCTGTCGCTCTGGTCTGACCCCAGTGCCCTGTCCCATTTTGTTAAAGTTGTTGTTGGTAATATTTAATTTTGTAACTTGATTCTGCATAAAACATTGTCATTCCATGAGATAATCTACGAGGGCGTGTTTACGGGTGCAATTAGGAGCAGGGCAGTGTATGAATTAGGTGGGGCAACTGGTGGCGAGTAACTCTTGAGGCCTGGCTAGTAGCTCAGGACTTGAAATTTTGAGCCCTGATCTATAAGCTTGTAACCAGTACAATCTTTGTATGGGCATTCAAATCATTTAGATGAAACAGCTTTAGCCTATAGAAGTAGAGGCTCAAACATCCTAGCCCAGGTATTAGTATCTTACTCGGTCACTAACCAAGTATTTGGATGACGTTATTAGGAGATGCGAGAATGTATACAATGGAATATAAAAATTCTACCAGGTTTACAAAAATACCTTGCACTAAAAGACCTGCAATGGCAGAGAGCCCTCAGCCAAGTAGGGATGAATACAAAGAAGTAAATACATTTGTGAGTATCTGAGATTTCCTAACACACAACGCATATGTAATCTGCAGGACACTGATTGGCTGTCAGCATTACGATTGCCCTCAAAAGGGCCGGTTGTATCTGTAATATTAGATGTCCAGGGCATCCCCTCCCCTTTACATTGGATGTCAAGAGCCACCCCACCATCAGAAGTTGAGTACCCCACTCTCCCTTACATCAAAATGCACCCCCCTTTCCTTATGCTGCTACTGGGAAGACGCTGGATGCATTGCTTGAAAACAGAAAGTAAGGGTCTAGAGTAGGACCAGAGGAGGGCTGGAGCTTTCCTGCAGCTGCAGGAGAGGTGCGAGGGCCACATGAAATGGCCTGGAGGACCAGATTTGGCCTGCGGGCCTTGTGTTTGCCACCTATGCCTTACATGTTCAAATCGATTTTTGCCACAACAGGCATTCCATATTTATATATCTACAAATCCATTTCTTTCAAATAAAAAGATGTGGAAACAAATGGACATGTTAGACAACCGCATTAAAGCTCTAGAGATCAAATGATCATAAGCAGAAAAATAAGCAGAAAAAAAAGCAATGTTTGTTGCATACAGCTTGTCCTGGGGGCACCTCTGCATGCTCACTCCCCAGCCACTGCTCTATGCGTCCATATAACACAGAGCCGCGGCTCGACCCCTCATTGGCTCAGGGGTGGAAACCTTTTAAATCCTGTGTTGATTGTGCTTTTGACATTCGTTTGAGACACTTCTGAGATCACTCAAAATAAGTTGTGCATTAGAGCTGGTTTTTAATCCCCAATAGAGTCATATAGGAAGAATATAGGAAGAAGCAAACAAAGGCTTACCTGTGAAGCTTAAAGGCATTGGCACAATATCGGTGAGTGGTTTCCTTTTCCAGGTTACTTGGCAGGTTAACAATGGACAAAGCTACAAAGGGACATTTCTGTAAACAAAAACAGAACAATAAACAGAAATTCACATGAAGCAGGAGTCAGCACATGCTTCTTGTTTAACCATCCATGCAGTTCAGTGCCACCTAAAGCGGATACTTAAAAGCTAAAAAAAACACAAAAAATAAATAAAAGGAATATATTGTAGCTTACCAAGCCTTACATGTGGTGGCTGCATTTATTTTCTTTTTAGGGCTGAATGTTTTGTCAATTCTCCTATACGTCTTTGCTCCTGGCAGCAGCTCTTTGGCAGAAAAATGCCTGCCGGTTTTAAATGTGTGCAACATGTTCAGGTGCGTCAAGTCATTACGCTCAAGCACTAAACGCGCCTAACGTCAATAAGCATTTAGACGCAATCAATCTGTTCCTCTGCCAAAACGCCGTTGCTCCTGGGCGCATTGGCTGTGGGCTTTGATGGCTTCTCCAAATGCCTGTGTCTGCATGGGACACATGGGCTAAACTGCAGGGGCATTTATAATTTTTTTATATATATTTATTTATTTATTATATACGCGAGTATAAGCCGACCCGACTATAAGCAGAGGCACCTAATTTTACCCCAAAAAAAAAAAAAGGGGGAAACGTATTGACTCTATTATAAGCCTAGGGTGTCCATCTGCATGCCTCACTGTGCCCATGACTAGACTGACGTTTAACATGAGTCTATGGAAGGGGTGCCTGGCTTTGAAAAAAATCGGTGCTCTTATTATAGGCTTACCTATTGGTACTGTAAATATCTCCTAAATCTGCACAATTTCGGAGATATTTACTGTACAGTTTTTTAAAGCGGGGGTTCACCCAAAAAACATTTTTTAACATTACATTCAGCCGAGTTGTCAGAATGACAATAGGCTGTTTTTTTTTTTAATTTTATCCCCATACATACCGTATTTTCACCGACGCTTCCGGGTATGTCTTCTGCGGGAGTGGCCGTTCCTAATTGATTGACAGGCTTCCGACCCTCGCATACAGCGCGTCACGGGTTGCCGAAAGAAGCCGGACTGCGAGTCGGCTCTATACGGCGCCTGCGCACCGACGTTCGGCTTCTTTCGGCAACTCGTGACGCGCAGTATGAACCACCGCTTTAAAGTCGCCAGCGCATGTACTCTCAAGGAACAGCCACTCGGGCCATTCTTACAGAGTCCTGTGGCATAAGCTCACACATGCATGAGAGGGAGCGACACCATCGCAACTCCGGCCACTTACACAGCTAGAGTCCATGTGAAGATGGAAGCCCTCTCAATGGTCAGGGCGCTGGAGGGCTTTATTTTAAAGTAAGTTTCACATAATGCATACTAGCACATTATGGCTTTACCTTGCAGGGTTAGAAAATAAAAGAATAAAAGGAAAGGGGGGGGGGGGGGGGTGTCAAAAAATAAAATAAAAAAGAAGGGGACACACACACACACAGGTTTACTACCATTTAAAAATGGTCAGTGTGCATGAGGCCTTAAGCTTTTCCTTTATTTCACCTTGTGGTCTGCATTCTGGGTGAAGTAGTAAAATCACACACACCTTTGTACAACAGCGTTGTCATTCTGGAGACAGGCAGATTTAGATGGATATGACTAACAAATTGAAGCAAAAACACTAGCTAACACTTTATAAGTAGGTACAGTTTTTTACTTTTGGAATTTATAACTACACCCCTGTAATGCAGCCACCATATCGAATGATTGGTAAGGTGCAATTATATACATTTTTGTTTTTAGGTTTAATACCGTTTCAATGGTGTCAGCTACCTACTGATGATTGTAGAAGCAAAAGTCACAAACTAAGATTCACTTTAAACTAATTTACTATGAAAATGAACAGATTTTTTTTGATAATATAAAACAAACAAACACACACACACACACACTTAATAATGGGATCCTTGCCACATTAAAGTTACCTTGATACAGATACCACATCCGATGCAGAGGGTTTCTGAAAGCCATACAATCTTGCTCTGTGCAGTGACCTCAATGCACAGTTTTCCTAAGAAAAAGAAACAAACCAATCATTTTTACAAGAACTTTTAAAAGAAAATGTAGGAATAAAAATATTGAAGCAACGACTAACAAAATGAGTGGCAAGAAATATTTTGAAGGCATATCACAAAAGATTGGGAAAACAAATCTAAAAGGTGTACTACATATAGTAAATGAACAATTCAAAGCTTAAATGGGAGCATGGTTCTAGTTCTCAAAAGGAGCTACCATATTAGAATATGGGATGAACTGTAGGATATTGTTATGGGAGGAACTGGATAGGATATTGGGGGATGCACTTTAAGTGGTATCAGAGGTAAACCAGTGGGGGATAGACTGGGGAGAGGGAACAGTGGAGGAAATAAACTGGTGAGAGTGTATAGAGAGGTGGTTTTGGGGGTAGACAAAAAGGGAGAGGTAAGGGTAGTTGGGAGCAAGAAAGGTAAAAGGAGGGGGGAGTGCAGTTAAAGTAAGCCTCGCTTAACACTAAAATCCCTGCATCTATAGACATTCACGATCGAACACTAACCTACCTAGCCCTGTAAAAGAAGAAATCAGTATACATACCTTTCTTGAAGCCGATCTGATCTCCAGCGGCAGAAGCTCTGCAGTCTCTGGAGAGGAGACGGATCTGTGTCTCTTGTACATAGAGACACAGATCGGTCACCCCCCCAGTCACCCCCCCCTCCACCTACAGTTAGAACACTAAGCAGGGATACATTTAACCCCTTCCTCACCCCCTAGTGTTAACCCCTTCAATGCCAGTCACATTTATACTGTAATTAGTGCATATTTATAGCACTGATCGCAGTATAAATGTGAATGGCGCCAAAAATGTGTCCGATGTGTCCGCCATAACGTCGCAGTCCATTAAAAATCGCAGATCGCCGCCATTTCTAGTAAAAAAAATAATAAAAAAAAAATAATTCTGTCCCCTATTTTGTAAGCGCTATAACTTTTGCGCAAACCAGTCGCTTATTGCGATTTTTTTTTTTTTTTTTTACCAAAAATATGTAGAAGAATACGTATCGGCCTAAACTGAGAAAAAAAAATGTTATTTTTTTTTTAAATTGGGATATTTATTATAGCAAGAAGTAAAAAATATTGTATTTTTTTCAAAATTGTCTCACTTTTTTGTTTATAGCGCAAAAAATAAAAACCGCACAGGCGATCAAATACCACCAAAAGAAAGCTCTACTTGTGGGGAAAAAAGGACGTCAATTTTGTTTGGGAGCCACGTCGCACGACCGCGCAATTGTTAGTTAAAGCGATGCAGTGCCGAAAGCTGAAATTTCACCTGGGCAGGAGGGGGGTATATGTGCCCAGTAAGCAAGTGGTTAAAATCGCATCTTTTTTTAAATGGAGAAAAGCTAGCCACAGAATGTGTAAAAATGTCAGCCCATTGCCATTTCTTAAGAGACTTCCAATGAACTGACGCTACACATATCTGGTAAACACTTTCTGTCCCTGCTAGTAGTTAAAAAAAAAAAAAAAAAAGAAAGATCTGAGCAGCAAGTGCTTGAAAAAGTGCCTGCAAAATGTCCCAAGTATCCCCAGATGGTCCGATCCCTACCAAAGTATTAGAAGGGGGACAGGATAAGACCGCTTAGGACCACCGCTATATACGGATTAAAGTTTCTATTCACTTACCCATTCGTACAACAGGACAGCTTTTCTTGCACTCTTGACGACACTTCTTTGGCTTGCATTTGTCATGATTAACAATAGCAATTCTTGTTAACTTGTCAGCCATCTTGAGGGTGTAGTATTGCCAAAGAGATTTCCAACAAGTTTGAAACCAGACCTAAGAAAAAGGGGGAAAAAAATCATTACAGGGCAGCCATTCTCAAACTGAGGTTGCACAGTACCAGAAACTACCGCTAGCAAATTCTGTAACCTTGCTTAAAGAGAAACTCCAGTGTCCCCCCCAAAAAAGAAAAGTTAGCAGCTACAAATATCAGTGATGTCCTCACCCAATCAGCTTTGGGTGCAGGCACCGACATCTCAGGTAAGGGAAACCGGCAGTGAAGCCTTCTGGCTTGACGTCCAGTTTTCTGCCGCTATGCACTTTGTGAATGGCCATTGCCAAAAGTGGCAGTAAGGGGGGGCGAACCGTAGCCTCAGTTTCACCTGCTTCAAGGTTCAATGTTGTGCATCAGAGATGATATTCTGTATACCTTGGTTGCAATGGGGGGAGTATTTCAATTACTGTTGCCTTTCTATCATCTAGAACCAGTCAACCCATTCTCCTCTGACATCAACAAGGCATTTTTGTCCACACAACCACCGCTCACTGGAAATTTTCTCTTTTTCGGACCATTCTCTGTAAACCCTAGAGATGGTTGTGCATGAAAATCCCAGTAGATCAGCAGTTTTTGAAATACTCAGACAAACCTGTCTGGCACCAACAACCAAAGTACATTCAAAGTCACTTATATCCCCTTTCTTCCAAATTCTGATGGTTTAAACCAGGGCTGTGGAGTCGGTAGATAAATGTTCCGACTCCTCAGTTTTATGTACTTCCGACTCCTCTGTATTAATATGCGAATGTATTTTATACATTCCTTGAGGGAAAGAAACGCAACCTACCACAGGACTACTGGCTGGGAAGCCAACAGTCTACTGTATTGCACAGTTTAAGCAAAAGACAAACACAATGAAAACAAAGTTTTATTAATTTTTTTTTACTAAAGCGGGGGTTCACCCGTACATAAAACATTTTCCCCATAGCTGGATGCTCGTTTTGTCTAGGGGAATCGGCTAGTTGTTTTAAAATATGAGCTGTACTTACCGTTTACGAGATGCATCTTCTCTGCCGCTTCCGGGTATGGGCTGCGGGACTGGGCGTTCCTATTTTGATTGACAGTCTTCCGAGAGGCTTCCGACGGTCGCATCCATCGCGTCACGATTTTCCGAAAGAAGCCGAACGTCGGTGCGCAGGATAGAGCCGCACCGACGTTCGGCTTCTTTCGGCTACTAGTGACGCGATGTATGCGACCATCGGAAGCCTCTCGGAAGACTGTCAATCAAGAAGGAACGCCCGCTCCCGAAGACCCATACCCGGAAGCGACGGAAGAAGATGCATCTCGAAAACGGTAAGTACAGCTCATATTTTAAAACTAGCCGATTCCCCTAGACAAAAACGAGCATCCATCGAAGGGGAAAAATTGTTTTATGGGTGAACTCCCGCTTTAATCAATCAAGTGGCTGGATAGTAGCAGCAGGCATAAACATCAGGAACAGGATCTTTACCAGTTCAAAAATACAAACCACATTATTTGGTTGTTTTAGAACAAAAACAAAACATAGGGCAGTGGGAGGATCCAGGAAGGGGCATTTATTCTAAAACATGATTTTCCTAGGAGAATCCCATAGTCATGTTTAAAGTTTAAGCTAACAATCTGAGTTTACAAGTTTTTATAGCCTTAGCTAAATGACAGCAGTTTTTCCAATGGTTTACAGCTTCAGTCTTGAACTACTGGCCCTCCATTCCCTTCACTTATACAAGTGTCTCACTCTCTAGTCCTGCAAAAAACATATTTATTTAATCCCTTATCAGTGAGAGGCTAGGTTACACATGGACGCTGCGTTCCCTGTAAAAGCAGAACACAACACTATGGAAAGTATAAGTATTGCCGCTCCTAATTGTGCGTTGCGTGCCATATAGTGAAGCACATGAAAAGCATGCTTCTTCACGGTCACTTAACGTGTTCGTTTTGCGGTTACGTGAGGCACTGCATGCATTGGTCTTTATTCTTACAGTAGAGAAGTAATTAATTATAACTTTTTGTGAATTGGGACATTTAAACTTGCTTTTTTTTTTTTTATTCCAATCTAAATTTAGTAGGAGTCGGTGCATTGTTTTCCGACTCCAGGTACCCAAAAATTTCCCTCGACTCCGACTCCACAGCCCTGGTTTAAACTTCAGCAAGTCATCTTCACTATGTCTAGATGCCTAAATGCATGGAATTGCTGCCATGTGATTGACTAATTAGCAATTTGTGTTACCAAGCAATTAAACAGGTGTACCTAATAAAGAGGCTGGTGAGTGTATACATCCATGAGGTTACATACAGGTTGCACTAACATGCTAGTACTTCTCAATAATAAAAAAACAAAAATGTCATTATGCCCACCAAACTGGGCAACATTATTTAATATGCTAGGGTTTGCAAACCCAGCACAGAGGCACAAGCAGAGCTCAGCAACTGTTACACAAAGGCTGGAAAGATAAGAATAGGAGAGCAAGTTTTGCAGAGTGCAGCTATCTCACTAGTCAAGGGACAGCTGGACAGTTCCCTCCGCAGATGTGTCCTGCTGACATTAGAACTCGGCATTTCTGCAATGTTATCAGATACTGTATAAAGACGTCATCTAAGACAGTAACAGAAAAAAAAACACCACATACCAAACTAAATAAAACCTACTAGCCATTGGCTCCTGCTGATATCAGTCAAATTCAGTAAGGGGGAGCGGAGGGAGGGGACCCCAGAAAAAGTATCAAGAGATCGCTCTGCAGAGCAAGAAAGAGACTTTTTTCATTTTATGGGGGCGGTGCATGTTACCAAAGTAGCATGCACCGCCTTCACTAGGCAAAAGGAGTTTTTATGAGCCAATTAATGGACAGCTGCACCCCAATACTTCATTACAAAAATGGTAAAAGTTTCCTCCCATATAAACTATTGGTAGCTGGCTATCACGATCCTTATTACTGGTTAGATAGTGGAGTGTTCAGTTGTTGCCTTGTATATTGGCAACATTAGAGATGCAGGCAGATTGTGGGTAGTAAATATACTGTACTTTCCTGACCCTGGCTTCCTTACTGCAGGGGAGACCACCAACTAAGTACCCCAAACCTTGTGAGAAGAGGATCCATCAGTGTTACCCTGGCATATGTAACCCAAAGCCATATATAAAAAAATATATATATATGAACACCTTTTAACAGGATCACAAGCAGTGGTCAGAATTTCTATTGAAGGGAAAGACGGCACATACATGGGGGGAAGAGGTACAAGGAGGAGATTTTAGGCTGCATAGCACAGGGCTCGACAAATCCCGGGCGCCAGGTCGCCATGGCGACTAGAAATGGGGTCCTGGCGACTTGGCTTGGAAGGGGGGGCAAAAAAATTTTTTTTTTTTTTGTGAGCTGGTGCCATCTGGTGGTGAGCCGTTGGTATTACAAGTTATTACCACCAGATGTGGAAGCTGGCGCCATCTGGTGGTGGCCGTTGGTATTACAAGTTAAACAGCAATTCTAATGTCATTTTTCACTATTTTCACTGCCATCTTCTTCCCTCTAATTGGAACCCCCAAACATTATATATATTTTTTATCCTAACACCCTGGAGAATAAAATATTCCAAATAGCAGAAGTTCAATTTTTGGGTGGAACTCCACATTAAGGCATATATACAAAATACTTCTGTTAATCATGTATAAAAATGACATCTTTTTATGTTTTTTGTCAATTAGGCTTCACAACACTGCATAATTCCAGCATGCCAAGGTGTTTTCAGAGAGTGGGCATAGAGGAGGGTTAAAGGGGTTGTAAAGGTTTCTGTTTTTTCACTTTCATGCATCCTATGCATGAAGGTGAAAAACCACCCGGCATTCACTGGCCCCACCGTTTTACTTACCTGAGTCCGCTCGGCTCCTCCCTGGCGTCCTCTTCTCCACGGAGTCTTGGTTTTGGATAGATTGACAGCTGCGGGAGCCAATCGCTGCACTGCTATCAAATACAATGATGCCGAGTGTATGAAACTGCGGGCGAGAGCCCCAGGCACCTGCGGGGAGGGGGACCGGGGGGGGGGTTGAAGAGCCCCAGAACCCACTGTTGAATCACTCTCCCACCTGGAAGACTGGTGAGCAAACAGTCACAGCAAAAACAATGCATATGGTGTTCAGCCTGCTGTGCTGCAGTACTGGACACCCATTGAGCTGAGTAAATTACAGCACATCTGTCTAATTTACAGGGGTCTTCAAACTATGGCCCTCCAGTTGTTCAGGAACTACAATTCCCATCATGCCTAGTCATGTGTACGAATGTCAGAATTTTACAATGCCTCATGGGATATGTAGTCCCGCAACACCTGGAGGGCCGTAGTTTGAAGCTCCCTGGACCCTAATAAGACCACCATATACATTCAGCCCTAGCAGTCTGTCATGTAGGAGGAGTACAGACGGTCCAGTACTCCCACCCATGTACATTCAGCCCTAGCAGTCTGTCATGGAGGAGAACAGACGGTCCAGTACTCCCACCCATGCACCTTGCTATGAAGCACTAAAGACAGCTCAGTACTATCGGTTCCCTAATCATTGCCAGTAAAACGACTTTCAGGGCCCACTGCTCGCAGCCTATAGGGGGAAACTAGACGGGTCAGAACAGCCGGTGACTCACTCCCCAGCCTTGGCCTCCCACACTCAGGCCAGATGGCAGGCCGAACAGGTGGTCACTTACCGGTGATAGGACGGGGAGGGGAGTTGCTGCCCCTAAGGCTGTTGTCGGGAGAGAGGCGGCCTGCCGGAAGATATCTTCTTTCCCCCGTCTCTCGGTGGTTTCTCTCGCTCTCCTCCCCAGGCAGCAACGTGCAAAGCACACGAAAAGAAACCGGCCAAGATGGCCGCCACTGACGCTTTCTCCCACACCACTGGCGTACAGCGCCGCGTTTCACCGTGGAACGCAGGCCTTCTCGGCGCACATGAATGAGTCAGGGAGATGACGTCATCAGGAGGTGTCTAGCTCGTAGAGACTGCTGGCGGTTATGCAGGGAACCATTTGAAGTGGAATTGGTGGTGTCGGGGGGTGAAGGCGCACTGTGAGCAGACTGCATATGATCTCCGCCCAGTACAGGTTCGCCATGGAGGGGAGAGCTTCTGTCATCCTGCGCTTCATTCACAATGTTGACGGTTTGCTATGAGTACCTGTCATTGTTATGATGGGACCTCCAGGCTTGCCCTTTTATGTCCCAATGGGGTTTATTAACTAGAGATGGAGAGCGAAAAGTCAGGCTCACTTCTGCATAGTAACCAATCAGCTTCTAACCTCAGCTTGTTCAATTAAGCTTTGGCAATAAAAGCTGGAAGCTGATTGGTTTCTATGCAGAAGTGAGCCTGATTTTGCACTCGCCGTCTTTAGTAACGAAAGCCTGAAGGTAGAATTTATCTTTTCATTATTAGCATTTGCATGTTTTCTTTATTGTTCATGGTTGGCAAAAACTTTATATTTTAGTTTTGTTTTTCTGTGTCCTGTCCTGTTGGGAAGATTTCTTGTCACTTCCTGTTGCAGAGATGCAACAGGAAGTGAGAGAGGAAATCTCCACAAATTGAATGGCATTTTCCTCTGTTGTCACCAGAAAAGGTGTCCACACTGGAGGGTTATCCTCACCGCTTCTGGAGACGATTATAATATTTTACATTTTCTCTCCCTTTCTGTTCTTGTGACAATCCAATACCTGGATACATTTGAAGTGTTGGTCTACCTACAGGAGGCATAACACCACACCACTCGATCTGAAACAAAAACAAAGTTTACTCTATGCATACACTTTAAAGTGTAAATAAATGCTCATGTATGATTTTTATATTTGGTAAGGCTTACCTATAGGTAAAGTAAATATAACGTGCACTGTTTAGGAGATATTTACTTGTGAAGCTGCCAGTGACATCACCAGTGCATGTTGATAAAAACGGTTACATGTGTCAGAGCACGCCACAGGATAAGCCCAGGAACCCTATGAGAAGAGGGAGAATGGTTAGTGTGAAGAACAGGGGGACCCCATTGAGATTAAGGCCCCTTTCACACGGGGCTGTGTACGGACTGCGCTTCTTAAGCGGGGATCACTCTGCCGATCCCCGCTGAGCTGGCGTATGACAGGTACGTCTCTGCTCACTGTCCAGGGAAGGACCTGTCAGATCTCTGCTCTCCTCTATGGGGGATCGGATGAAAACAGTTCCGCCTCTCCGTTTTCATCCGATCCGCCAGCCGGATGGAAAATAAGGTCTACATCCCTTTTGGACTCAGCGGATCGGATGTCAGTGGACATGTCACTGCTGACATTCGTCACTCCATGGACCTGCATGGAGCGTCTGTTCAGGTCCGTCTAAAATAAAAACTGACAGGCGGTAGAGCTGCACGATTCTGGCCAAAATGAGAATCACAATTTTTTTTTGCTTAGAATAAAGATGACGATTCTCGCGCATAAAATCTTTTACATTTATACAAAAAAAAATCGGGCTAACTGTACTGGTTAGTTTTTTTTTTAATTCATTAAAGTATTTTTTTCCCAAAAAAGTGCATTTGAAAGACCGCTGCGCAAATACAGTGTGACATAAAAGTGTGTAACAACCGCCATTTTATTCTCTAGGGTCTCTACTAATATATAATTGTGTGTGTGTAATATATATATATATATATATATATATTTGGGGGTTCCAAGTAGTTTTCTAGCAAAAAAATTTAACTTGAAAAGAGCTGTCAGAAAAAGGTTTGTAGCTGGATTCACAGAGAGTTAGGCCGGCGTATCAGTAGATACGCCAGCCTAAGTCGGAATCTACGCTGACGCAAATTTAAGCGTATTCTGGAAACCAGATACGCTTAAATTAGGCTCAGACGTATCCTAAAGTGTACTTTTTAGGCTGACCGCTAGGTGGCGCTTCCATTGCGGTCGGCCTAGAATATGTAAATGAGTAGATACGCCGATTCACGAACGTACGCTTGCCCGACACAGTAAAGATACGCCGTTTACGTAATGCACTTTCAGGCCTAAAGTTATTCCATCAAATAGCTGGAATAGTAATGTTAAGTATGGCCGTTGTTCCCGCGTCGAAATTTGAAAATTTTACGTCGTTTGCGTAAGTCGTCCGTGAATAGGGCTGGACGTAATTTACGTCCACGTGGAAACCAATACGAACGTGCGGCATACTTTGCCGCAATGCACACTGGGATATGTACACGGACGGTGCATGCGCCTTTCGTAACATACGTCAATCACCCCCCATTAACATAAAACACGCCCCCTCAGCCGAATTTGAATTAAGCGCGCTTACGCCCGCCCGATTTACGCTACGCCGCCGTAACTTAGCAGGCAAGTACTTTGTGAATCATGTACTTGTCTTGCTAACTTATGGCGGCGTAGTGTAAACACGATACACTACGCCGCTTAAAGGTTAAGGCGGTCTTTCTCAATCCACCTATTGGTGTTTAAGTGTTTAAACGTTCCTAATTTACATACAGAAGTCTATTCCTTTTGATGTAAAAGTCAAATTGATACAATGTTTAGACTTAACATTCCACTGATAGAATGTTTTCAAAACTTGGCAGACTGCCCAGACTTTGACTTTTGGCTGAGAGCAGAGAGGAAATTCTTTGCATACCAAAGATCGTGAAACCCTGTGTCAACATCGCAACGGGAAAAAGATTGCGATAACGATTCTTGACGATTAATTGTGCAGCTCTAAGGCTCCATTCACACCTAGGCAGACAAATTCGCGGCGCTTTGTCGCCGCAAAACGCGGTGCAAATAGCGGCGTTTTGTACCGCGATTTGCGGCGACAAAACGCCGGTATTGTCCGCCTAGATGTGCCCCAGATTGACCCCCTCTATGGAGATGCTTCCCATCTCCTAGCCGAACGCCAAAAGCCGCCTGAAAAAAAGGTCCGGGACCTTTTTTCAGGCGTCCGGCGTTCAGCGTGGAGATGTGAACCATCTCCATAGAGGGACATGTGTTTTCATCCCTCTGGTGGCAGCGGCGTAGCACTACAGGCGTAAAAACGCCTAGGTGTGAATGGGGGCTAACAGGCGGATCTGAACGGCCCACCCGTGTAAAAGGGGCCTTAACTGACAAATGGTCAGTTTTTCATCCGTTTTTGCATTGATAGTGGATGTAAAAAAAAAAACCTGATGAAAAACAGGACAGTAATAACACATACGGACCGTTCATTTCATCCGTTTTTCATCAGGTTTTTTTTTTTTTTACATCCACTACCAATGCAAAAAAGGCTGAAAAACTGACCATTTGTCCGTTTACACCCGTTTTTCGTCCGATTCGTTCTTTTGACGGTTGAAAAATAGGGCTTTCATCCGTTCAAAAAAAAAAAAACGAATGTTGACGGAAGCGGATGAAAATAAAAATGTTTTCAACTTCATCATTAAAACGACGTTGCCTACACATGATAGTGGGGGAAAAAAATGCTCTAGCAAAGCGCGGTGACGTACAATGGCACTATGAAGGTGAAGTTCCATGCGGATGACGCCACCCTTGGTGCTGATTTCATGTTGGTAAAAGCGTGATGAATGTTACATCTCCATTACGAACAGTAGTTTTACCAGGACGAGCGCTCCCGTCTCATAACTTGCTACTAAGCATGCGCGTGTTTTTCACATCATTAAAGCCCACACACTTAAATTTTTTACAACCCTGAAGAACTACATAGTTTAAAACGTCGTGAAAAAATAGAGCATGTTCGTTTTTTTATGTTTTTATATCGTTTTTCAGAACCCAAAAAATGCTCTGAAGCCCACACACGATCGTTTTAACCACTTAAGGACCGCCGCCTGTAGATATACGTCCACAGAATGGCACGGCTGGGCAGATGGACGTACCGGCACGTCCTGTACATCTACCCAGCCGTGGGTCGCGGGCGCGCGCCCGCGACCCGGTCTGAAGCTCCGGGACCGCGGGACCAGCGGACCTGATCGCCGCTGGGGTCCCGCAATCAGTCCCTGGAACTGAAGAACGGGGAGAGCCGCGCGTAAACACGGCTTCCCCGTGCTTCACTGTGGCGGCTGCATCGATCGTGTCATCCCCTTTATAGGGAGACACAATCGATGACATCATTCCTACAGCCACACCCCCCTACAGTTGTAAACACACACACTAGGACTAGGTGAAACATAACCCCTTCAGTGCCCCCTGTGGTTAACTCCCAAACTGCAACTGTCATTTCCACAATAAAGAATGCATTATAAATGCATTTTTTGCTGTGAAAATGACAATGGTCCCAAAAATGTGTCAAAATTGTGCGAAGTGTCCGCCATAATACAAAAACATATCTGGGGGGCACACCCTAAAATGCTATACATCTAAGATGGTGCTGCTATAAGACCAAAGACAGTACAAAACAGATTATAGCGCACACATGTGTCCGCCATAATGTCGCAGTCACGCCATTGGTAGTAACAAAAAAAAACTATCCCCTATTTTGTAAACGCTATAAATTTTGCGCAAACCAACTGATAAACGCTTATTGCGTTTTTTTTATACCAAAAATATGTAGAAGAATACGTATCGGCCTAAACTGAGGGAATTTTTTTTTTTTTTTTTATATTTTTGGGGGATATTTATTATAGCAAAAAGTAAAAAATATAGCATTTTTTTTCAAAATTGTCGCTCTATTTTTGTTTATAGCACAAAAAATAAAAAACGCAGAGGTGATCAAATACCACCAAAAGAAAGCTCTATTTGTGGGAAAAAAAGTACGCCAATTTTGTTTGGGAGCCACATCGCACGACCACGCAATTGTCAGTTAAATTGACGCAGTCCCGAATCGCAAAAAGGGGCCTGGTCCTTTACCTGCATTTTGGTCCGGGGCTTAAGTTGTTAAATGACATTTTTAAAAAACTTCGTTTTTTTACAACCTGAAAAATTATCGTGTGTACGCGGCATTAGGAGTGTGAGAATCCAGGGTGCCTGGAGACCCTATATTGAGAGGCCAAGGAATGGACCTGTGTAGCATGGGTGCTGCATTTGTTCCAGTTGAGTGAGCCAAGAGGGGTCAGGTGAGACAAGTCTAACAGACCAAAGTAAAGAGAGCAGTGGTGCTGCTGACAAGAGAGTCAGGTGGCTTGGCATTTTCAGTTGACTGTTTGCTGTGTGAAGCTAAAATCCCTGTGTGGGCAACTTTATGAGAGTTTTTTTTTGTAAAGTATTTGTTAACCGAAAAAACAGATCCTGTTTCCTTTAAAGCATGTTATACTGCACAGTGCTTGTGCAGTGTCATTTGCCCCCCCGTATCACCTGTAATACCTGTCTGATCCTGCCAGTTTGTACCTTCCCCCTGTACGCTGACTCTGATATATATCAGGGCTGCTGAGCACTGACATCTGAGTCAGTACGTGCCTCCATCAGCCACAGCCCCGGTGTCTGTCTCCTGTGTCCTCTGAGTGCTTGCTTGTGTCAACGCCCGCCCGCCCGCCCGCCCGCCCATGCTCCTGCTGCTCTCATAGTTAACATTAAAAGCCCCCATCCCCTCTGTATTATAATATAACAAGTTCCCCTGTGTCTATGTTATGTAATAAATATGCTAACCTGTACTGATAACACAGCGTTTTCCTGCGATCATGTGACTCCTCAGCTCTGTCTCTCCTCCCTGGCTGACGCCAGCCACAGTGCTTGGCCCTGCCCACTGGAACTGTCAACCTAAGCGTGGGAAGACGCTGTGTTATTGGTACACATAAGCATATTTCTTATTTAACACAGACACAGGGGAACCTATTGTTGTAATACAGAGGGGATAGGAGCATTTTATAGAAGTGACTTAAAGAGGAAGTAAACCCTTGTACTTTAACCACTTGCCTACTGGGCACTTTCACCCTCTTCCTGCCCAAGCCATTTTTCAGCTTTCAGCGCTGTCACATTTTAAATGATAATTGTGCGGTCATGCAACACTGTACCCAAATGAAATTTTTATATTTTTTTCCCCCACAAATAGAGCTTTCTATTGTTGGTATTTGATCACCTTTGCGGTTTTTATTTATTGCGCTATAAACAAAAGAGGGACAAGTTTGAAAAACACAATTTTTTACTTTTTGCTATAATAAATATAATTTTTTTTTTTTATTCAGATTTATTTTCAATTTAGGCCGATACGTATTCTTTTACATATTTTTGGTAAGAAAAATCGCAATAAGCGTTTATTGATTGGTTTGCGCAAAAGTCATAGGGTCTACAATATAGGTGATAGATTTATAGCTATTTTATTTATTTATTTATTTTTTTTACTAGTAATGGCGTTGATCGTGACTTTTTTCCCTGTTCGTCTTTCAGGACAGGTACTGTAGAGAGACACAGGCTCCTCCCCTCACAGGAAACACCGCCTTCCAATTAGGAATTTAAGCCTCATCCTCCCTCAGCTCCTCAGTTTATGGTGTTTCCTCCGGAGGGGAGACACCGCTTGGGGCCAAGGGCCAGACAGCTGGGGAAGCTGAGGCCAATATTCCTGAGAGGGGGGACCTGTTCTCCCTGGGCTCAGGGCTATTTTTTTAAAGCATGGCGTCCTGGCTGGCTGGGGAAGTCACTTACCCAGGACATCGCCGTGTAGCGTCCCGCGGACATTCCTGGGGTGGATTCGACCGCGGAGGTCTATTTTCCGATCGCACAGGGGTGGCGCTGCAGGCGGGGTGCACGCTCCCTGTGAGAATTCACAGTCGGCCAAGAAGCTGGGCCGGACCGGATGACGAGTGACGTCAGTTCCGGGGGGGGCGGGCACTTCCGCCGGATACGCGTCACTGGTCCCAGACGCTGCAGTGTGAAAAGGCCTGACGCTGGGCTGGTGCGGCCTCTCTCTTCTCAGCCGTAGGGTCGGCACCAGCCACTCTAAGGTAAGGAGAACCCTGGGGTGGTGTTCCCTTATCATTTTGCACAGCTTCACTGGTGATTTTTTTGTTTTCTTCTCCTGGTGGTCGGGGAGCTTGTTTGTGTAGTGTGTCTGGAACCCTGGTGGTGGTTGGTCCTAGAACACTCCTGGTGGTTACCTGTGTCAAGCGCTGGGCTCTCTCTCAATCTAGCCTCCACTTTCTTCTGTGTTTTTCAGAAATCCACAGAAAAATCAGCCCACAGCAAGAAGAAATGCCCTTCCTGCAGATCTTCCCTTAGTGAGAGTTGGAACAAAGCACTTTGCAGGAGATGTATTGAGGGGCTGGTTAAGGAAAGGGAGGCAGAGCAGGCATCTGAATTAGCAGCTTCTATGAAAGAGCTTTCTGGCACCTTTCAATCGTTTAAAGATATTTTTGCTAATTTTCAATTGCCCCAAAGCAGCCCTTCTGTAGCGCAACAGGTAATTCCACCCAATCCTGAGGTTCTTCCCTCTGGGAGTAGAGAGAAACCTGCGGATATCAGAGAGGATGCTGAGGAGGAGCAAGACAGTGCCGCTTCTAGCTCCCAAGAGGAGTCAGATGGTGAGGGGACAGAGGCAGGGCCCTCAAAGGTCTCTCGCTACAAGCTTTCCCTTGAAGAGGTGGAAGAATTATTGAAAACTATCCACACTACTTTAGGGATAGTTGAGGAGAAAAAGACACTGTCACTCCATGACCAGATGTACAGTGGTCTGGGAGAACAAAGGAAAAAGGTTTTTCCAGTCCATGAAGTCCTGGTCAATGCCATCAAAAAAGAGTGGCAGGACCCAGAAAGGAAACCTTTCTTCTCAAACTCTTTGAAGAGAAGGTTTCCTTTTTCTGAAGAGGAGGCTTTAGTATGGAACAAATCCCCCAAACTAGATGCTGCCTTTTTGCAGGTATCCCGACATACGGACTTGGCGTTTGAGGACATGGGGGTCCTTTCAGACCCCATGGACAGGCGGATGGACTCGCTATTAAAAAAGTCCTGGGATGCTTCCCAGGGGAACCTTAAGCCAGCTATGGCAGCAACAGTGGTGGCCCGTAATCTAGAGCATAGGCTCTTACAGATCAGGGCACATATTGAGGCCGGAACGCCTAAAGAGACTATACTATCCTCTTTTCCAACTTTACTGAGTGGCGTGCGGTATTTAGCGGACGCCTCAGCAGAGTCAATCTGCATGTCCGCCAGGTCTGCAGCTCTATCTAATTCTGCAAGAAGAGCTCTCTGGCTCAAGACATGGCAGGGGGATAGCGCCTCAAAGGTTAAATTGTGCGGGATCCCCCTTACAGGAGATTTATTATTTGGGCCAGGCTTGGAGGCTGTCTTAGATCGTACAGCCGACAAGAAGAAGGCTTTCCCCTTAAAGAAAAAATTTGGGGACAGGCAAAGAAAAAATTCTGGACCCAAAAGAAGGTGGAAGTCCCAAAACCTGAGAGAAAGAAAAAGTTTTGGGGACCAAAGGGGAAAGGCCGTGCCGGGGCGCTTTTTCGTGCTCCTGAACAGCCCCAAAAACCTCAATGACGGAGTCAAGGTGGGAGGAAGGTTGGGGGCCTTTCTCCCACAGTGGGAGATGATCACCAGCAACCAATTTGTGCTGGGGATCATAAGGAGAGGGTACAGACTAGAGTTCTCAAGTCCCCCCCCCCCATCCAGACTCTTAGTCACCAATTTGCCGCAGTGCAAGGAAAAATCTGTGGCTCTGCTCTCCTCTCTTCAGGAGTTGGAGGATCAGGAGGTGGTAGTTCGGGTTCCATCGGAGGAGATAGGAAAGGGCTTCTACTCCCACATATTTGTGGTCCGCAAGCCTTCAGGGAAATTCAGGCTTATACTGAATTTAAAACCTCTAAACGCCTCGGTCACGTACAAACGGTTTCGGATGGATTCTATCTATTCCGTGAGGACGCTCCTCCTTCCGAACTGCTTCATGGCATCCATAGATCTAAAGGATGCCTACCTACACATCCCAATAGCAGAATGCCATCAGAGATTTCTCAGACTGGCCGTGAGGTCCAGAGAAGGGACGTTTCACCTACAGTTCAAAGCACTCCCCTTCGGGCTCTCCTCTTCCCCCCGCATATTCACCAAAGTGATGGTGAAGGTACTAGCCTTTCTACGTCTCAAGGGCATCCTGGTGGTGGCATACCTGGACGATCTGCTATTTTTTGCAGACTCCCCGACACGGTTGTCCCAGGACCTCCAGGTAGCAAAGGAGATTCTGGAAAACTTAGGTTGGCTACTCAATCTGGAAAAATCCAGCCTGACGCCCTCCCAAAGAGTCACTTTTCTGGGATATGTACTGGACTCAACCAGACAGATGACTTTTCTCCCAACAGAAAAAGTTCAGAAGGTGGACAATGTAATATCACTTCCGAGAAGCGGCCAGCTTCCGATAAGGAAGGTCATGTCAGCTCTGGGGTTATTAACATCTTCTCTTCCTGCAGTGCAGTGGGCAGGTCTGCATTACCGACCCCTGCAACTGTTCATACTGAACATTTGGGATCACAAACCGGACTCCTTGGATTCCCTGATATCCATACCGGTTCACATCAAGAGGTCCCTTTGGTGGAGGAAGGGGGCGAACCTTTTACAGGGCCTGGATTGGATCTCCCCGATCTCCAGAACAGTGACAACAGATGCCAGTGGCTCCGGTTGGGGAGCACACCTGGACTCCCTTCTGACACAGGGTCGCTGGGCAAAAGAGGACTCGCAAAAATCTTCGAATTGGAGAGAACTAAAAGCGATAGTTAGCCCTCAAAGCCTTTCAGAAGGAGCTGCAGGGACAGCATGTTCGAGTCGGGACAGACAACTCCTCCGCAGTAGCTTATGTCAACAAGCAGGGGGGCACCAGGAGCAAGTCCTTATGGGATCTGACAAAGTCTATTCTCATATGGGCAGAGGCCAATGTCTTGTCCCTCTCGGCCATACATCTGAAGGGAGAATTAAATCAGGTCGCAGACTTCCTCAGCAGGAAGAAACTGAGGGAGGGCGATTGGGTTCTGAATCAAGAAGTCTTCAGAGCGATCACTCAAAGATGGGGTCTCCCGGAGGTGGATTTATTCGCCTCAAGAGAAAATGCCAAGACTCGGCTCTTTTTTTTCCCTAAACAGGTGGGATGGAGCTCTGGCGGTGGACGCTCTGGCCCAAACCTGGCAGTTCTCCAGGTGTTATGCTTTCCCCCCTCCGGTTCTAATACCAGCAGTCCTGAGGAAACTGCAGGGGGAGAACACAACACTGATTCTCATCGCACCTCATTGGCCCAGGAGACCATGGTTCTCTATCCTGAAAGGTTTATCGATAGAACCTCCTTGGATTCTACCAATCCGGGAGGATCTCCTTTTACAGGGTCCAATCTGCTGCCCGCAGGTAGAGAGGTGGAATCTGGCAGCTTGGCTTCTGAGGAAGAGCTGCTGAGGGGCAAAGGGTTTTCAGAACGCCTGGTTGAAACACTCTTAAGCTGTAGAAAGAAGGAGACACAAGCCATTTACCAAAAAGTGTGGAAACGGTTTAACATCTGGTGCGCAGAAAGCTCCTTCAGTGTCAACAGCTCTGTGGCTGTTTTAGAATTTCTACAAGCTGGGGCTGATAAAGGGCTGGCAACTAGCACACTGAAGGGTCAAGTGTCAGCACTAAGTGTATTTTTTGAAAAACAACTAGCATTTGACCCCTGGGTCTCTAGATTTTTTAAGGCTTTGAGTAGACGGAGACCTGTAAAAACCTCCAACTTCCCAGTTTGGGATCTCTCATTGGTTCTTCAGGCCTTTACAGTGGAACCATTTGAGCCTTTAGACAATTGTAGTTTAAAAGTGATCACTCTCAAAACAGTATTTTTAGTAGCGATCACTACTGCTAGGAGAGTGAGCGAACTCGAGGCCCTATCTATTAGGGCCCCCTTTTTTCAAGTTTTTCCGGATCGCATCATTTTTAAGACGGATCCGGCTTTTCTACCAAAGGTAGCTTCTAATTTTCACAGGAGTCAAGAAATAACATTGCCTTCTTTTTGTTCAAATCCTGTGAGCGAACAGGAACACAAGTTTCACAACCTAGATGTTAGGAGGTGTGTCCTACAATACTTGGATTACACGAGTCAGTTCAGGAAAGCTGATTCACTGTTTGTTTTATTTTCTGGGTCCAGGAAAGGGTCCAGGGCTTCTAGACGCACGATAGCCAGGTGGTTAAGGGCAGCCATTGTTCTAGCTTATTCTTCTAGGGGAGTAGAGCCTCCACAGGGTATCAAGGCTCATTCCACCAGGGCAGTAGCAACTTCCCAAGCAGAGTGTGCTGGTGCTTCCCCGGAGCAGATCTGCAAGGCTGCAACATGGTCTAGTTTTTCAACGTTTGTAAAACATTACAGACTGGACCTACTTTCAACCAAAGACCAGGCTTTTGGACGCAAAGTACTGCAAGCAGTTGTCCCACCCTAGGGTAAGGTGCTCGCTTATCCTCTCTACAGTACCTGTCCTGAAAGACGAACAGGGAAAAATGGGGTTACTTACCGGTAACATCCCTTTTCCAGGAGTCTTTCAGGACAGCACTGGTACCCACCCTCTTTGTTGTAGGGGATATTATGAAAACTCATCAGACGAGGCCGTCAGGTAAGATGAAATATTATACTTTTATGACGTGTTCTTGTGTCTCCCCAGCTGGCCGGAGGTACTCTGGAAAAAACTGAGGAGCTGAGGGAGGATGAGGCTTAAATTCCTAATTGGAAGGCGGTGTTTCCTGTGAGGGGAGGAGCCTGTGTCTCTCTACAGTACCTGTCCTGAAAGACTCCTGGAAAAGGGATGTTACCGGTAAGTAACCCCGTTTTTTATCATGACTGCGATATTGCGGCGGACACATCGGACACTTTTGACACATTTTTGGGACCATTCACATTTATACAGCGATCCTTGCTATAAAAATGCATTGATTACTGTATAAATGTGACTGGCAGGGAAGGGTTTAACACTAGGGGGCGAGGAAGCGGTTAATGTATTCCCTAATGAGTGATTCTTACTATGGGGGTAGGGGAGTGACTGGGGGAGGTGACCGATGGTTGTCCCTATGTACAAGGGACACGCCATCGGTCCCCTCTCCCTGACAGGACGTGGATCGGTGTGTTTACACCCACCGATCCACAGTCTTGCGCAGTTACTGGGCATGTGCATCGGGTCCCCAGTGATGCGGCGGGCGCGTGCCCCCTAGTGGCTTAAAAGGGTGCAACGTCATATGACGTTCCACCCAGAACAATGGCGTCTGCCTCCCGCCGTCATTTGACGGCGGGCGGTAGATAAGTGGTTAAAAAAATTAAAATACCCTGCAAGATAGTCATCATAATGAGCTAGTATGCACAGCATACTAGCTCATTATGATCGACTTACCTGAGAACGAAGCCCCCGAACTTCTCCGTTCCCTCCAACGCCGCTGCCATGTCTCCGGCGATCTACTTCCTGTAATCGCCGCTCCGGCGCTGTGATTGGCCGGAGCGGCGATGATGTCAATCCCGTGCATGCGCGCGGGAGCCGTCAAACACGGCATTGCCGAGTTTAGTTTGGCTATTGTTAGTGCGCCTGTGTGCCGTTGTCTACTGCGCATGCGCCATAGACAGTGGTCCTGTCATTCGGCGAATATCTCCTAAACCATGCAGGTTTAGGAGATATTGTTAACGCCTACAGGTAAGCCTTAATCTAGGCTTACCTGTAGGTGTAACTTGCAGAAGTGGGTTTACAACCACTTTAACAACCACTTTTTAATAAAAGTGGGCTGGTAAGACTTTAAAAACCCATGAGTTCAGATTGACACCACTCAAAAAAATGTATCTACAACATAACCTAGAACCATCTCCAGGGTCCATGCTATGGTAAAATTCTTTCAATGTAGGTTAGAGCTGCATGACTCTGGCTAAAATGAGAATCACAATTTTTTTGCTTAGAAGGTAGATCACGATTCTTGCGTTGTAACATCATCTATCACATTAAAACAACAACAAAAATTGGGCTAACTTTACTGTTTCCTTTTTTTTTTTTTATTATTATTATTCATTGAAGTGTGTTTTTCCCCCAAAAAATTGCATTTGAAAGACCGCTGGACAAATACAGTTTGACATAAAATATTGTAGCAATTGCCATTTTATTCCCTAGGGTCTCTGCTAAAATATATATAATGTTTGGGGGTTCCAAGTAATTTTCTATCAAAAAATATTGATTTTAACTTAAGAAACATGTGTCAGAAAAAGATTTAGATTTTAAGTGGTTAAACTTCCTGCATTTACACACAGACGTTTGATCTAAGAAGTAAGCGATAGTTAAGTTTCATGTTGTTAAAAACTTGGCAGACTGCCCTGATTTTTTTTCTTTACACACAAACAGAAGTTTATCCCTTTTTGATCTAAGGCCCCTTTCACACGGGGGCGGCGTTTTACTGCCAAATTCGCAGCGCTATTCAGTTAAAAATCACTGCAGAGGCGCTTTGCCGGCGGTATAGCCATGGTGTTCCATTGATTTCTTTTTTAAATAACAATTTTTTTTATTTTGTAAAAGTTCAATACAAACGTGTAAAAGGGTACAACAATAAGTGCTCGTGCCTGTCCAGGGTTAGACCAGCATAGGAAAGGGGAGGGACAAACTCCCTCCGTCGCCGGTCCTTCCACCAATAGCAGAAATATCTCAAAGGAGTCAAGTGGTATAGGACCGTGCCATAGTAGCATCACCATTATTTGTACACTTAGTAACATCTATAGTAGTTGAGAATCAAAGAAAAAGAGGACAGAAAAAGGAAAAAAAAAGAAGGGGGGGGGGAAAGAGGGCAGACTAGAGTAGGGATAGCAAGGTACCTCGGTGTTCTGGCCGTCGGCTCATGGCGGGTCCTCCCGGGAATGCCACCTCTCCCAGACAAGGTCGTGGTCATCCAACTTGTCCCGGATCCTGGCTGTCATTTTTTCCATGAGTTCTACATCCTTAACCCTGGCATAAAGGGCCTCCTGGGATGGGGGTAGTGGCTTCTTCCAGTGGAGGGCTAATAGGCACCTTGCAGCGATAAGAATATGCCTAAGTAGCTTCTTATAGGGTTTGGCTATTTGTGGTTGAGAAAGGCCCAGAAGAAATCGTTTCGGGGAGAGGGGTATGGGCACCTCAAAGAGGCGGGACAGGAGCTCCCGTGTTAAAGTCCAAAACGGGACAATCAGGGGGGCAGGTCCAGTATATGTGGAATAAAGTGCCCCGGGCTTGGTGGCAACGCCAGCAGCGGTCAGATGTAGAGGGATAAACCTTGTGGAGTACGTCTGGAGTCAGGTACCAAAAGAAAAGCACTTTGTATGCATTTTCCCTGTAAAGGGTACACAATAGAATTTTGGCCGCCTGCCTCCAGACCGCCCCCCACGCCTCCTCCGGGATCACCTCTCCTAGCTCCCTCTCCCAGCGGAGCATGTAAGCGTGTTTACCCTGTATAGAGTACTCGTTCAGGATTCGGTATATGTCCGATATTAAGCCCCTACGTGCTGTGCCCTCGACCATAATAAAGGCTCGAGTTCCATTGATTTCAATGGGCAGGAGCGGTATACACACCGCTCAATTCACTGCTCCAAAGATGCGGCTAGCAGGATTTTTTTTTTACCGTCCTGCTAGCGCACCACTCCAGTGTGAAAACCCTCGGGCTTTCACACTGGAGACACAGCAGTGGCTGTTTCAGGTCGGTTTGCAGGGTCTATTTTTAGCGCAATAGCGCCTGCAAAACGACCCAGTGTGAAAGGGGTTTAATAAGGAGGCATTAGTTACAATGTTTCCTGTTAAAAACTTGGCAGACTGCCCGGATATTTTCTTTTTTTGACAGTGAACAGATAAGTCTCTCCACTTATATGAAAGAATCGGCAAACTCTGCATTGGAGATCGTCAGGGGGGTTGAATCGAGATCACCATTTTTTAACGATTAATTGTGCAGCTCTAATGTAGGTCCCAAAATGAAACCATTCTTTAGCACTCCAGGGAAGCTTTTATGGGGATTGGATGACTTAATTCCAGGTACTAATTTAGCAAATATGTGACAAATGTACATGGCGCATTGCATATTTTGCATTCAAATCAATCCCTACCTTCAAAAAATTTACAATCTAAGAATATTTTTCTATTATTCTTAAAAAAAAAAAAAAAAAAAAAGAGTTTAAAATAAGATACTATAGTTTTGTGCCTTCTTTATAACACTGTTTATTTCTTTTCCATCAGCTTGTCCATCTCGTACTGTATTACGCAGTCACTTAAAGAAGCAGAGCCAGGTTTGTAGACTTCACGTTTGTTTATTCTGCTTATATTTTCTGTTTGTATGTCAAGACGTTTTCCTCTTTTGGACACTTGTTCTTAGCCAGTCCCTCTTTTAGGCTGCTTTCACATTGGGCAGCAGAGGTGCGGTGACGGTATAGCCGCGCTATTTTTAGCGCCGCTATACCGTCTTATTTACCGCTATTTTTGGGCGCTAGCGGTGAGGTTTTAACCCCCGCTAGCGGCCTGAAAAAGGGTTAATACCAGAGGCGCATTGCGGGCGGTATTACGCGGTTTCCCATTGATTTCAATGGGAAGGCATGGTATAGGAGCGGTAAACACCCCGCTCCTATACCGCTCCAAAGATGCGGCTAGCAGGACTTTTGGAGCGCTCCTGCTACCGCACCGCTTCAGTGTGAAATCCTTCAGGCTTTCACATTGAAGCCTGCAGGGCAAGATTTATTCATGCGGTATAGCTGCACTATTTTTAGCGATGTACCGCATGAATAACGCCTCAATGTGAAAGGGGCCTTAATCTTTACATTTGGGAACTAATTTTGTCTAAGACAAAGTAACAGAGCTTTGCTTACTGGACTGCCGCGTTGACCATTCACTTGTAATATCAAGGGGACAAGGGGGCATCTCACTACCCACACGGGGATGTCTGGATCAGTGAAAAACTGTTCTAAAGTCCTTTTAAAACAAGAAATAAGTCCCAGATGAAGTGCTCCTTTGCATGTGTTAAAGCTTTCTTGGTAGCGCATGCAATTGCATGTGTGGCGCTTGTTGTTTCGGCCTATGAATGAGCCCTCAACACAGTTCAATGCATCAAATAATGCACCTACACTATTAATACACCTCCATTTGTGAAACAATGCAGCTACGCTTTTTTTTTGGGCAACATGACCCATTACACAGAGCATTTACAGAACATCTGTGGTGGTGACTTTTTTTTTTTTCTACTATATATGTTTGTTGAGATTCCATTTTATTTATATATTTTGTAATTCTTTATTTAAATCGACAAATTACTGTGTATTAAAACAATTTAAACAATCGCAGTCCTTAACCTCCCTTTCGGTTTCCCAGAGTGTGGCTGGGGGTTAAATTTCAGTACAATTAGCGGTAACCCCGAGCCACACTCGGGATTGTATTGCAGGATACTATTGCAGTATATTCACCTTGTCCCCAGGATCCTGCAATGTCCCCCTGCTGTGTCCTCTGCCCGATGCCTCTGTGTGCCAGGCTCCATTCCCTGCAAGCGTTGCAGCGCACGGGGGAGGAGCCTGGCGGCAAATTCAAAAAGTACTAAATTCATAACACATACAGTACACTGTAATCTTACAGATTACATTACTGTATGAATCATTTCACCTCCCTTTTGTCCCTAAGGCTTTGTTTAGTGCCCTGCGTGCACTTTTATATTTTGTATATACTGTTCTTTCTGCCTGGAAACTTGAGATTGTCCATGGCAAGTTTCCCTTTACATCAAAAGTGGTTTTAAAGCAGCTAGAAAACAGCGATGGTAAATTAGAACACTTGCAGAATTGAGCGATAGTGAATCGTGGGGAAATTCATTTTATTATTACCGTATTTTTCCGAATGACTTTTCGCCGCTAACCATCCACTCATTCCACTGTTCTCGAATGCGATTCTTAACCACTTAAGCCCCGGACCAATATGTTGCTAAATGCCCAAAGGCGTTTTTACAATTCGGCTCTGCGTCGCTTTAACAGACAATTGCGCGCTCGTGCAACGTGGCTCCCAAACAAAATTGGCGTCCTTTTTTTCCCACAAATAGAGCTTTCTTTTGGTGGTATTTGATCACCTCTGCGGTTTTTATTTTTTGCGCTATAAACAAAAATAGAGCGACAATTTTGAAAAAAATTCAATATTTTTAACTTTTTGCTGTAATAAATATCCCCCAAAAACATATATAATTTTTTTTCCCTCAGTTTAGGCCGATGCGTTTTCTTTTTACCAAAAATAGGTAGAAGAATACGTAATAAGCGTTTATCGATTGGTTTGCGCAAAATTTATAGCGTTTACAAAATAGGGGATATTTTTATTGCATTTTTATAAAAAAAAATTTGTTACTACTAATGGCGGCGATCAGCGATTTTTTTTTCGTGACTGCGACATTATGGCGGACACTTCGGACAATTTTGACACATTTTTGGGACCATTGTCATTTTCACAGCAAAAAATGCATTTAAATTGCATTCTTTATTGTGAAAATGACAGTTGCAGTTTGGGAGTTAACCACAGGGGGCGCTGAACGTGTTAGGCTTCACCTAGTGTGTGTTTACAACAGTAGGGGGGTGTGGCTGTAGGTCTGACGTCATCGATTGTGTCTCCCCTATAAAGGGGATGACACGATCGATGCGCCGCCACAGTGAAGCACGGGGAAGCCGTGTTTACATTCGGCTCTCCCCGTTCTTCAGCTCCAGGGAGCTATCGCGACGGAGTGGCTATAAACGACTAGCTGCGCCGTCGTCCCGGATCGCTCCCCGAGGGAATCCGCACGCAGCAGGGGGGGGCCCCGATCGGACCCCCCACCCGCTAGAAGGCAAGGACGTATATATACGCCCTTCTGCCTGTCCGTGCCATTTTGCGGACGTAAATAGTCGTGCGGCGGGCGTTAAGTGGTTAAATGGCTTGTTTAGGCACACATCCAGTGGCTGTACCAGCGATGTCAATCCTCCAGGAATAGCCGCTGCATCTGTGTTCATTCTTGTCAGCCTTTCCTTTGTGCTGGGAGTTAAATGAGCCCTGAACATATCCCACACCAGTAGGCTACGTTCTTTACAAAGTCCACCTGGTCGTCTACTCCAAACATTTTCAAGCCATAGCTTTAACCCTTCTTCATCCATCCAGCCTTTTTCATTCACATGTACAAAAACTCCAACAGGGAACTTGATTTTTGGCATTGTTTTTCTTTTGAAGATAATCATGGGTCTTAGTTTGGCACCATCAGCTGTACATGCTAGTACCACTGTAAAACTGGACTTCTCATGTCCTGTTTTAATTAACACGGTTTTTGCACCTTTTGAATTTACTGTTTTATTTCCAACCATATAAAAATTCATTGGAGTTTCATCCATATTTCCGATCTGACTTAACGCATAGCCGTGTTTCTTGCGCTGTTTTATTACATAGCGATGGAAATTATTTACTTTGCTGTCGAGATCTGCAGGTAATTTTTGTGCAATTTTGGTCTTTTGCCTCAGTACCAGATCATGCCTTTCCAAGAACCTAGTACACCAGGATACAGTGGCCTTAAATCCTTTGCTGTGATCTGGGTGAGATTTGGCCCACTGAAGTGCAGAAATCCGTATGTTGTTTCGGGTCACTACAGCACCCGACATCCATAACGGAGCACCAGGCGGGCATTAACATGATTTTAACGGCGTCTTCATGCAGTAACGAGCACCGCGGCATCTTCTCTTCTATCCGGCGGCCTCCATAACAGGTACCGAGCACCCGGCAGGCGTCACATCAACATTGCGGCCTCTGCACCCGGCGTATAAGACCCTATTTTGGCAGAATGATTTGGGTGTAGAAAGTCGTCTTATACGCCGGAAAATACGGTATTATATTATTATTTTTTTATAATTATTGTATTTTTATTTATGATTTAGTGTTTCAAACTTTATCATATCCGGGATATTTACTAGACTCTTGTTTGGGCAGATTTAAGTGTGTCATAAATTGAATTGCAGGCCTACAATTTAAAATGCAGAATTTCTATGCAAAACAAAGGTACCTCTTTGAGTCGTAAAAATCTGACATAATCATACCGCCAGGGAAGTTAATACACAAAAATGCCCAGCTATCTAAATATTCAATAGATTTCTAATGTATTCAATAGGATTGTCCATTAATGCATCATTATGAAATAAAACAGTAATACAAACATTTACACAAAAAAAAGAAAAAAAGATTCAAGTTCAATACCATAGAATCCTTTACAGATGAAAACTGCCGTATTCGATTATATTCTGTAGTGTGTTGTGGGTTGGTGGGGGCCTCATCTCTAATTCCTCTTAGGTCTCTTAAACCCTTAAAGGGGTTGTAAAGGTACATTTTTTTTTCTTTCCTAAATAGCTTCCTTTACCTTAGTGCTTGTTCACTTACCTCATCCTTCGATTTTGCTTTTAAATGTCCTTACTTCTTCTGAGAAATCCTCACTTCCTGTTCTATCTGTAACTCCACACAGTAATGCAAGGCTTTCTCCCTGGTGTGGAGTGTTGTGCTCGCCCCCTCCCTTGGACTACAGGAGAGTCAGAACGCCCACTAACACACAGCTCCTTTCTCTATCTGCAACATAGAGAGCGTCCTGACCCTCCTGTAGTTCAAAGGAGGGGGCGAGCACGACACTCCACACCAGGGAGAAAGCCTCCCATTACTGTGTGGAGTTACAGACCGAAGAACAGGAAGTGAGGATTTCTCAGAAGAAATAAGGACATTTAAAAGCAAAATGGAAGGATGAGGTAAGTGAAGGAGGGCTGCACTAAGGTAAAGGAAGCTATTTAGGGAAAATAAATTGTTGCTTTACAACCCCTTTAAATTATGGTGATGTAGATTTAACGTTGATTTTAACCATTCACTACTCTATCCACAACAAAGAAAAGGTTTTAGCTTTAGATGTACTTTCTTTTCCATTGAGTTACACTGGACATATTAAACCTTCAGGTTGCAATGTCGCATTGAGGAAGATTGGAAACAGCTAAACAATGAAACTGTAGGCCAGCCCAGGACAAACCTTCCTACTACCAGCATGCCTCAGGTTTTTGCTAGTGTCCCAGGAGGATAAATATATTTTATACAGCTCTGATGTGTTAAAGACTAACCTAATTTTTCCAAATCATATTCCAGGGCACCATAGGAGAGTGGCTCTGCCCACCTAAAAAAGAAAACGTGTCAGCCACAATTATAAAAGCCAGAGAAGACCAGCCTGCACAGTTTATTGTTTCCTCAGGGTCTACAGGTATCACCAGAAGATTAGATTCTGATATTTTTATATTTTTTTTAGACCTTCATGCCAGGCTGCAGGGGCCTTCTTGGCTATTCAATCCCATGCCATGCAAGAACAGTGGGCGTAGCAGGTTGGTAATGGGGTTTGAGTGGCTAAGAATATTCTGGAGGGTCCTCTCCCTAAAAACTTTCTCCTAGGAGTCTTTGTTAGCTGTAGAAGGAGCATCTATACCTTTCCATTGATAGTTATGCTCAAACGTTTGCATACCTTGGCAGAAATCGTGAAATTTAGGCATTGCTATTGAAAATCTGACTGATCATGCCAAAAAATATTGTTTAGTTAAGGATAGTGATCATATGAAGCCATTTATTATCACATAGTTGTTTGGCTTCTTTCCAAATCATAATGAAATCACCCAAATGGCCCTGATAAAAAGTTTACATAGCCTGGAATTTTTGGCCTTGGTACAGACACGCAGGGTTACACACATACACATTACAATGTCAATTAAAGGTTTGCCACATCTGTGGCTTTTTAAATTGCAATTAGTGTCTGTGTTTAAATAGTCAATAAGTTTGTTAGCTCTCACATGGGTGCATTGATTAGGCTAGATACAGACTGCACTTCCAAGTGCATTTTGCACTTGTAGTTTGCACTTGTTGTGCAAAGTGGATTTGCCTTTCGTAAATAACCCCCAATGACTCTAAGCACAATGCCAAGTTTAGCCTCCAGTGGTTACAGCAGAAAAGGGTGAAGGTTCTGCCATTAATATCATTAATTCACTCTGGGGAGATCTCAGACATGTGGTTTATGCAAGACGACCACAGACTTGGCATGATCTGGAGGCATTTTTCAAGATGAATGGGCAGCTATACCACCTGCAAGAATTTGGGGTCTCATAGACTACTATTATAAAAGACTGCTCGCTCTTGCCCCCCCCCCCCATTTTTATTCTTATTTTTCTTGTCCTTTTTTTTATTTGCGGCCTTGGTTCTTTTTTGTCTTGTGTGTCATTTTTTCTTTTGATTTTATTGTTTCCTTTTTGGAGACTCTGGTTGCAATGTTGTCACCTACTAAGAGGCCATTTTGGCCGCTCACAATTTTTGTTTCGGGTTCTTGTCATAATTGTTCCTGTTATGTTATACGTTGGTGGGAGTCCTGCTGTGGGCGATAGCCATTGGGCTGACTCTCTACCACTACGTATTTATGACTGTACCCTGATTGTGACACCTCATAATGTTCATGTATAACATGTTAAAATTCTAATAAACAAACATATTTTCAACTCTAAAAGACTGCTCGCTGTCAATAATGCTAAAGAGGGCAATGCACAGGATTAAAGACTAAGGGTATGCAGACTTTTGAACAGGGGTCATTTCATTTGTTTACTTGTCATGTTTTGTTTTATGATTGTACCATTTTATTATGACATACAGTTAAAAATTATTTCCCATTCGAAATAAAATAAATGTTTTGCCTGCTCACTCATATTTTCCTTTATATAATAAAATGACGGGCGCAAGGTGGCTCTCTCATTCTGGGACAACATCAAATGGCATATGATTATAAGTGCCCTGATTATCGGCGATGCCAATCGGTGCCACCTATCGGTGTCCATCAGTGCACATCAGTGAAGGGGAAAAATTACTTATTTACAACATTTTCTAACAGAAAGTAAGAAAAACTTAAATATATATATATATATATATATATATATATATATATATATATATATATATATATATATATATATATATATTTTTTTAGCAAAAAAATTTAAAAATCCACTGGTGATTAAATTCCATCAAAAGAACGCTCTATCTGTCTCAATTTTTTTTATAAACATTTCATTTGGGTACAGTGTTGCACAATTGTCATTCAAAGTGCGACAGCGCTGAAAGCTTGACTGCAATATTGCGGCAGACAAATCGCACATTAATGCAGCATGCACATGGTCGGAATTTCCGCCAACAAATTTTCGATGTGAGCTTGTTGTCGGAAAATCGGACCATGTGTATGCTCCATCGGAAAATTTGCTATCGGACTTTCCGACAACAAATGTTTGAGAGCCGGTTCTCAATTTTTCCGACAACAAAAGTTCTTGTCGGAAATTCCGATCGTCTGTATGCAATTCCGACGCACAAAAATCAAAATCAATTTGACGCATGCTTGGAATCATTGAACTTCATTTTTCTCGGCTCGTCGTAGTGTTGCACGTGACCGCGTTCTTGGCGATCAGAATTTCCAACAACATTTGTGTGACCGTGTGTATGCAAGACAAGTTTGAGCCAACATTCCGTCTGAAAAATATCCACGGTTTTGTTGTCGGAATGTCCGATTGTGTGTACGCGACATAAAGAGTTTGGGATCACCAGAAGGGTTCTCTGAATACCTTGGTGAAAGTTCCCACCAAAGTAAACAGATCACTTTAGTGGTGAAATCAAGCCAATCTTTCCGCGGGCCTTCTATGGTCTTTTCCAGTCGAGAAGAAACTGATCACAGATGCCCTCTCCTGGGAGGAGCTCACCTGGAAGGGAAATGGCCTAAAGTGATTGTAAAGTCTCGTTTTTTATTTATTTTTAAATAACAAACATATCATACTTGCCTCCACTGTGCAGCTTGTTTTGCACAGAATGGCCCCGCTTCAGAAAACCTCCTAGGAGAAGCCCTTTTGTGGGGGGGGGGGGGGTTTACCTTGCGGGCGCGCTCCTGAGTCCAGCATTTGTGCCCATTGACACGAATGCCGGACTCGGCCCCAGCGCCAGCGTTATTGGATTTGATTGATAGCAGCGCAGCTGCTGCTGCCAATCTATCCGAGCCAGTACCCCGTGAAGAGAGGGACAGCGCGTCCCTGCTGAGGGAAAACACGGGGGTCAGGTAAGTAAAAAGGGGGGGCTAGCGGGCCAGTCACTGACAGGTGTTTTTCACCATAATGCATAGGATGCAACCCCTTTTAGGTGGCGTTACGCGTGGGTTATCTCGCGGTTATCTGCTTTTCTCCTTATGAGCGGCCGATATCCTGTGTAAGATCGGGGAGTCCAGAAGGGGAAGTTTTGCTAGAAGTGACAGCTGCACATCAGAGGACTGTGGGTCTCATACCTGCCTCCATATTAGCATATGTACTGAACTGTGTTTTTTCCCATGAACTATTTTTGCTGGTTCTATTAGAACTTTTTCACATTATAGTTTTCTAGTAGTTTTTTTGGCTTATTATCCTTTGCACATATACCTCCCTTATTTGAGGTGTAGGGGGTCCTTTTTTATGTATATGGTTATATATATAATATATGTATGCAATTTTACTTGATTATTAGCGCAACACAATATTTTATCATTTATTCACTTTGGTTTTGTGCACCTCACGTGTCTGCAGCTTATCTTTAGTAATTTATGGTTTGGTTTTTACATGGTTTAAGTAATAGCGCTGTAGTACCATTTTACATATGTTCATATATGTTGACATCTCATTCAACCTTCATTCATGCCTCAATGGCAGAGGCAATAACTTTTTTTTTTTTATTATTTATCCCAGAACTTGCTAACCTATTTGTGTGATTTAGAGGAGTCAATTCCCTAGCCCAGTCCCCTATTTCCTGCAAGTGTCTGATTACTGTCTTTGGTCGCTGCTCCTCTCCTCCCTACATAATCTGCTATGTGGTATCACTTGAGGGACATCTCTTAAAGCCTCATACACACATACGGGATTCCCGGCTGTAAAAAGTCCGCCAGGAAACCTGAGGGGAAAACCGAGAACCTGCTTGGTAACTTTTTCCCCATACACGCGACCGGGTTTCCAGACAGGAAAACTGCCATGAGAGCTTTGGTTGGGAATCCCGGCCGTGTGTATGCTCCATCGCAGTGTTTACCATAGGAAAACTGCCGGGTTAAAAACTGACGGAAAATCCCGTCGGGGTAAAAAGAGAGCTGGTTCTCCTTTTTTTTTTTTTTGGTAGTTTTCCTGTCGGGAAAACTGCGATGAAGCATACACACAGCCGGTTTTCCCGCCCAAAAGCTCTTATGGCAGTTTTCCAGATGGGAAAACCGGTCGTACACAGGATCAAAATATTAGACGAATGGTCGTCTGTGTTGTTTTTTTTTGCATGCTAGTCGCATATCGAAAATGAAGGGGTTACTCAACGTATGAAAACTCTTGTATGACAGAATACAACTTTGGCAGTGCATGTAATGTATTTTTTCGTTTACAAGCATGTGTAGCCTTGTTCTTCTTCAGGTTTGTTTTTTTTGGAAGAAAATTGTACTGATTAAATGAAAATCATACCATCTGGTATCATGCGAGAATTTTTTTTTTTTTGTGTGTTATGTCCCTTTGGATAAGTTTGGACAAACTTTCGGCTCCCGAAAGCTGTGTACTAACGATCAGCTTATCGTACGATCGCTTGGCAATTGGTATTTTTCTTCCGATTTTCTGACTGTGTGCTTTTTAGGGTTTAGTCTGCTGGGGCTTCTTACTCCACATCAAGATATAGCAGCTCCCAGCACCAGTATCAAATTTTTGGAAGCTTACACAAGGGGGGCTTTTACAGTTAAATAACATGCCTAAAATATATTGAATGCATCCCTAAAATATATTGAATCTTTTGGTAAGAATGTTGTTGAAATGAATAGTCTGACAACAGGGTATTTTGAAGAATAGGTTATCGGTAAATTCCCTGATTTTTTTTTTTCTTTATATCAATGGTAAGATTTGTTTTTTTGTTCCACAGTAGTTGGAAATGACAACGCCGAACAAAACCCCACCAGGCGCTGACCCTAATCAGTTAAAAAGGACTGGTACTGTTCGAGAAATTGGCTCTCAAGCGGTTTGGTCTTTGTCTTCTTGTAAACCAGGTACAATATTATTACTTAATTGTACTAATGAAGATGTGAAAATTTGAAAATAAATTGTAAAAATCCTTGGTTTTATGAGACATCCCCTGAGTTTGAGTCCACGCATATCTAATATACAGTATCTGTTTTGTGTAAATGGGAGGTGGTTGAATCCTATTCTGTTTTGGTGTGATCATTAGACACTCTGCCACTAGTTACCAGGTCAAAAAATTCTAAATTTTCCTATGGATTGTACATGTGTTTCAAATACAGAAAATGCAGAGATAGAAGAAGTCGTTGGGGGGGATCAAGCCTTTGAGCATTGATACATAACCCAAATATGATTTGGGTTTATCCAACAATTGGAAAGGCTAGAAACTAAAAGGTTGGGCTATAAAGGCACACGGTACAAATAATATGAAAAACTAGAACAATTTATTGGTGTAGAAATATCATAAAAGCAGTTATAGACATAAAATCACAAAATAAATTAAATTAATAACTGGTTCAACACAGGTTATCACAATGGTTATATGATTCTAACATGAAGAGCTTAATAATAAAGCAAAATCATAAAATTGGCTATATCATAAGTGACCAGGTGGTGATCCAGAGGGACAGGAGGGCTTGCTCAACATGTTGCGCGCTTATGAATAGCGCTTCCTCAGGAGCATAGATATTTCAATGAGAGGTAAACCGCGTTGGTACTGGCGTCGCCCAATAACCAGGGAGATATCACATGCTACACGCTGAATTTGGCTTCAAGGACTTGGATGCCATTACCTGCAACCTTCTCCATGTATATGGACTGAGGATTTTCAGGCTGGCTACTGTTGAGTTAGATTTACTCATCTGCTCACCATTGTCCGGCCCTTTCTACCCAGAGTACAGCTTATTACTTGAATATACCCCTGGAACAGGTTTTCTTCTGTTGCTTACCAGCAACTGACTGCCTTACCATCTTATGCAACCTTGCTTTCGTTTTATGATACTATCCCCCTAACTGGTTGAATCAGTATTCTTTTGAATCACAACCAACGATAGGCTAATTAAAAGACCGACCGTTGCCAATCCCCAACGCGGTTTACCTTTAATTGAAATATCTATGCTCCTGAGGAAGCGCTATTCTTAAGCGCGCAACATGTTGAGCAAGCCCTCCTGTTCCTCTGGATCACCACCTGGTCACTTATGATATATATAGCCAATTTTATGATTATGCTTTATTATTAAGCTCTTCATGTTAGAATCATATAACTATTGTGATAACCTCTGTGGAACCAGTTATTAATTTAATTTATTTTGTGATTTTATGTCTATAACTGCTTTTATGATATTTCTACACCAATAAATTGTTCTAGTTTTTCATATTATTTGTACCGTGTGCCTTTTAAAGCCCAACCTATTCGTTTCTAGCCAAATTCAACATTATCGGGGCGGTGGCACACTCAATGTTGGTGCATCCGTAATATCACCCTGCGACTGATGCACTTTAAAATTAGGCCTTCATGCTTTCCAACAATTGGAAAGCATGAAGCATGGAAATATGACCTTTTTTCTGCATTAATTCTGTGTGTTAGGCTGTCCTATGCTGCATTTCCCTGCATTCAGGAGGGTGCGTTGCTTTTGAGTACAGGGCCAGTGTGAAGATGCCAACTGCTCTAGAAGACTACAGGGAGTGTGGTCATGATGGCCTGGGTACATAATAGGAAGTTGGATTACACTTTATGTATCCAACCCGAAATTAGGATGATGGGAATGGATTCTAAAGGTGTGTCTGCTAAACACAGCAAGGAGGAGATAGTAAGTATTGCAATTAAAGATAATATTTTGCTAGTGTTAGTAGCAGCTGAGGGTGTAGCTATTCTTCTTGATAAATAGAGTAAATCTGTTATCAGCATGAGTCACTTCTGAGAAGTTTTCTTGACACCAAGAGAAAAAAGGAGATGGGAGGGATCTCTAGCAGATTGCAAGCCCTAGCTCTTTTCCTATGTTCTATGTTAAGTGGGGTGTGTCCCTACCCTTCAATCATCTCTCATTGCCCCCCTCACGGAGTTCTCAGTGTGTCATTTCTGCACTTTTTTTAATTTATTCTGACAGCTCAGACAAGCTTTATCAATTTTTGGTCCTTGATTGAATGTAGAGAAAAAAATACTGCATATAAACAAGTACAACTTATGTAGGAGGAGTTGTCTCATATCTGTGTCAGCTGAAGCTAGTCAATTCAGTGGGTATATGTAATGGTTTACAACCACTTACATAGCAGCATTGTATTTTGTATTGCATTTACAGTCTGCAAAGCCACTTCCACTATGGTAAACTGCTTTTTGACAATAAAATGGGGATACATTTAGAAATAACCAAAATGTATGTATTTTAGATGAGATGCCCCTTTTTGTTTCTGTGTAGTACTCTGAACCTTTATACAGAAAGGTGAAATTAACCACTTCGTTACCGGGCCTATTTTGGCACTGTTCTCCTTTATGTAAAAATCACAATTTTTTTGCTAGAAAATTAATCAGAACCCCCAAACATTATATATTTTTTTTTAGCAGACACCCTAGGGAATAAAATGGCGGTCATTGCAACTTTTTTTCTCGCACGGTATTTGCGCAATAATTTTTCAAACGCCTTTTTTTAGGGAAAAAAACAGTTTCATGAATTAAAAAATAATAAAACAGTAAAGTTAGCCCAATTTTTTTGTATAATGTGAAAGACGATGTTGCGCCGAGTAAATAGATACCTAACATGTCACGCTTTAAAATTGCGCACACTCATGGAATGGCGCCAAACTTCGGTACTTAAAAATCTCCATAGGCGACGCTTTAAATTTTTTTACAGGTTACTATTTTTGAGTTACAGAGTAGCTCTAGTGATAGAATTGTTGCACACGCTCTAACGCACGCGATGATACCTCACATGTGGGGTTTGAACAGTGTTTACATATGTGGGCGGGACTTGCATGCACGTTCGCTTCTGCACGCGAGCGACCGGGACAGGGGCGTTTTAAATTTTTTTTTTTTTTTACTTCATTTTTTTATTTTTACACTTTTTTTGACTTTTTTTTTTTTTTTTGATCACTTTTATTCCTATTACAAGGAATGTACACATCCCTTGTAATAGGAATCACTGTGACAGGTCCTCTTTATGGAGAGATGTGGGGTCAATAAGACCCCACATCTCTCTTACAGGCTTACAAGCATGAAATCGGTGAAAAACATTTCACCGATTACATGCCGACAGCCCGGCCCTCCGACGGTCATAGAGATGACTGTGACCGTCTGGTCACCAGTCATCTCTATGGTTCAGCAACGCGCGCGGGCCGATTCGCTCTCCGGGCCCCCGATGGCACGGGAGAGCCCGGAGAAGCACCGGATGGCGGCGGGAGGGGTGGGACGTCCCCTCCCGCTGCCTAGAAGAACGATCGAGCGGCGGAACCGCCGCTTTGATCGTTCTTCTGGTGCACAGAATCGCCGGCTGAAGACAGAGATATCTGAATGATGCCTGCAGCTGCAGGCATCATTCAGATATCACCACTCAAACTCCAGGACGTCCCAGGACGTCCTACGGGTCTGAAGTGGTTAAATAGACTAGACAAATAAATACTCAAAACAAACCCATTAAGACTCCTTTTCACACTGGGGTGGTGCGGACGTTGGCGTTAAAGCGCAGCTAGTTTTAGTGGCACTTTTCGGCTGCTAGCGGGGTGCTTTTAACCCCTGCTAGCAGCCCGAAGAAAGGGTTAATAGTGCTCGCATTGGAACCCTTGCCGAATCGCTTTTCAGGTGCTTCGGCAGCGCTGCCCATTTCAATGGGCAGGGGCGGTTTAGCAGCAGTGCACACATCGCCCCAAAGATGCTGCTAGCAGGACCCGTCCTGCAACCGCACCGCCCCAGTGAGAGGCGCTTTTCAGGCACTTTACAGGTGCTATTTTCTTTAGTGCTAAAATGCCTGAAAAGCACCCCAGTGTGAAAGGGTTCTTAAGGAGAATGACAGAACAAGCTTGTTTCGTTGTACTTCTCCTGTGGATCAGAAACCCATGGTCGGCTCATGTCACAGAGGCGGTCCAGGCTCGGGCAAGATCGTGACAATGAATTTTGGATCCTCCCATATGCCTGGACCTGCACCCAGCTCAGCCTCTTGGTGAGCCACTGAGAGCCTGAGCCGGACGCTCCCGCTCTCTCCTCCTTCATAGCCCAGTGAGTGAGGGCGGGGGGGGGGGGGAGCAGAGAACGTTGACTGACCGTCACCATCTCTTTGCTCCGGGAGCTCTGAGAACTGAGCGATCAGCGTTGTTTAAATGCTTGGTTCTCAGTGTTGGAGCCCGGAAAGATGCAACGACGGACCAATGCTGCATCTACCTAGGTAAGTATAATTCTTGAAAAACCGCTGGCATCCGCCGATCCTCGGACAGAGGCTCGAAACAGAGCTCTGCCTATGTAAACAAGACTGAGTTACATTCTGATGGGAGGAAGGGATGGATTCTGTGTTCAGGAACTAAAATCCATCTCTTTCCCTAGTAAAAGTGGCAAACATAGTAAACACATATTTGCGTGTGTGAGTTATGTGGCGTACACACGATCGGACATTCCGACATCAAAACCGTGTTGTTTGGTTTTTTTTTTTTTGTTTTTTTTTTTCGACAGATCGTTCGCTACACACGGTCACACAAATGTTGGAAATTCCGAACGTCAAGAACGCGGTCACGTACAACACTACGACGAGCCGAGAATTTCCAACAAGAACGGAAAAATTGACAAACCAGCTCTCAAACATTTGTTGTCAGAAATTCCGACAGCAAATGTCCGATAGGGCATACACACGGTCGGATTATCCGACAACAAGCTCACATCGAACATTTGTTGGCGGAAATTCCGACCATGTGTACGCTGCATTAGTGTCCGATTCGTCTGCCGCAATATTGCAGTCCCACTATAAGTTGCTAATTGCCGCCATTACTAGTATAGTAAAAAAAAATTGCAGTATGTATCACATAGTTTTGCAGATGCTATAACATTTGCGTAAACCAGTATACGCTAATTTGGAAACCTAGATATTTTTTATTTATTTTTTATTATTTAAACTTTTTTTATTGATTATGCTTTATAGCAGAATAAAAAAAAATGTCTGTCTTTTTTCTTGTTTATAGCACACAAATATAGATTTATTTTGGTGGGAAATAAATTACATACATTTTATTGTACAGTGGGTACAGTGTTGCAAGACTGCACAATTGTAAGTTAAAGTAACGCAGTGCCATATTGCAAAAAGTGGCCTGGTCATGAAGGGGGATTAATTAAAGCGGAGTTCCAGACATTTCTGCGTTTATTAAAAGTCAGCAGCTACAAAAAGTTTAATAAACACACACTCCCCTATTCCACGGTCCAGCAATGCGGTCGCCCGAAGACTCGCTTCTCACCTTTTCTCTGCGGCGCCGGCATTGCAAGTGTGGGTGCACACTGCGCAAGTTTGAGTCACACTGCGTGTCCTGAATGGCCGGACAATCTTCTGGGTCCTGTGATGTGTCCCAGGAGATTACAAGGGGAGGGGAGTGGAAGTGGGAGCTGGGTACCTGTCAAAACTAGGTACCCGCCCAAGCCCCCTGGCCCCGAAAAAATGACATGCCAAATGTGACATGTCAGGAGTGCTTAAAGCAGAAGTTCCACTTTTAGGTAGAACTCCGATTTAAAGCGGTTAATGTCTCTTTGCGCTTGCTCTTTTGGAGGAAGATAATCCTACCCTGAATTGTATTTTTTACATTGCACTTTTTTTTTTTTATTCCCCAAGGGTTTGGAGTCGACCAGTTACGAGACGACAATTTGGAAACTTACTGGCAATCTGATGGATCGCAACCTCACTTAGTGAATATACAGTTTCGGTAAATTATTTTAATTTTATTTTAATAGGAATGATTTAAACCCTTTACAAGTTTTTTTGCTCTCTGTGTCCCATTGGGGAGAATTTCCTTCACTGTATATCTTCAGACACAACAGGACATGAGGGGAGAGCTACAAAGTAATGGAAAATCCTCTCTTAAAGCGGCGTTCCACCCAAAAGTGGAACTTCCGCTTAAACCACTCCTCGCCCACTTACATGCCACATTTGGCATGTAATTTTCTTTTTGGGGGGGGGGGGTGGGTCGGGGCTTCGTTATGAGTGGGAGTTCTTGTCCCACTTCCTCCTTCTGCCCAGGGACCGATTAGACGACTCGTCATATCACCTTAGGCGGCCTCTCCCTGTAGGCGCAGCTCACGCATGCGCAGTAAGTGCCTATGAAAACGGTGTTCAAACCACATATGTGAGGTATCGTTGCGATTGGAAGACCTCCTCTGTAACTCAAAACACGCAACCTGTAGACATTTTTTAAAAGCCGCCTATGGAGGAAATTAATTTTTATAATGTTCACCTGTCCCACCCAATTGAAGGCTATCTTAGTCCAGAAGGCTATATCCCGCCTAACTGTGGCCAACAGCAAGGGATAATGGCAGATACTGTGTCAAAGCTGTCGGTATGCTGAATACCCAGATAATTCGAAGAGGATTTGGCCCAGGTAAAAGGGAAAGCTGGCGGCTTGCTAGGGGAGAAGGCAATTGGTTGGGCAAGATCTCTGATTTTGGGAAATTAATTGTTATTTTATTCGTTTTTGCATCAGGTTAGGCAATGAAAAGAGGGGATCCATAAGGTGAAAGCATATCTGCATAAGCGGACAGCTTATGCTCAGTGTTGTCCACCTTCATTCTTTTAATATCTGTGTTCACCCTCACAGTGCGTAAAAGAGGTTCAAGAACCAAATAAAAAAGAGGCTAAACGGGGCACCCCTGCCTTGCGCCATTCCCGATAGGGAACCTGGGGGAAAAAAAGGCTGTTGGGGGCTGAGTACAAGGCCATGATCCATGCTAACATGTTTGGACCTACCTTAGGGCGTTCCTGGAGACCCTGGGGTTGGGATCAATCTACACATTTGAATGCTTTTTCCATGTCTGTCCATATGATCAGGTATGGTATGGGGTCCTGACATCTACGAGCCCAATGAATACGTTGAATAGCCCTGAGGGAATTATTCCTTGCCTACGGCCCACAATAAATCCTGTTTGGTCCAGATGGATAATATGGGGCATAAGATGTTTCCAGCGATTTGCCAGAATTTTTGCCAGGATTTTTATATCCGCAGTACGCAACAAAATGGGACTGTAGTTTTATGGTAAAGTAGGGTCTTTACCGTCCTTCGGGAGAACTGTGGTATGTGCCAGTAAGGCCCCCAAAGATATCTGGCTGCCATTCGATATAGAATTAAAACGGCTTCTGAAAATTATTTTAAGGCTTCCTCTGGGTTAAAAAGATTTAGACAGGCTGCGCTCTACATAGTTTTAAAAGTAGGACCCCCATTGGAATTAGGTCGTTACACAGGTCTTTTGGTCTTGGCATGGACAGAGAAAATGGTTTGCCTTAAGGCCTGTTTCACATTGCGACTTCACCGCAATTTTGCCGCGATTCGCGCCTGCGATTTTTACAAGACAGTCATACGACTGTGGATCTGACTTTGCCCCCACAACTTCAAGTACGACTTCAATGAGCAGGGACGCGACTTTGATCCCCCAATAATTAGGGGGAATTCCACGCCAATTTTTAAATTTTTTTTTGAAAAAAACAAACCGGCATGGGTCCCCCCTTCATGAGCATACCGGACCCATAGGTCTGGCATGGATTTTAAGGGGAACCCCCATGCCGAACAAACTGCGTGGGGTCCCCCCCAAAATCCAGGCCCTTATCCGAGCACCAGCCCGTCGAGAAAGGGGTGGGGACGAGTGAGCACCCCCCCTGAGCCGTACCAGGCAGCATGCCCTCAACATGGGGGGGGGGTGCACCTTGCCCCCATGTTGATGAGGACAAGGGCCCCTTCCTGACAACCTTGGCTGCTGGTTGTCGGAATCTGGGAGCCCCCTTTAATGAGGAGGCCCCCAGATCGTACATACATCGTACCCCTACCCATTCACCTGGAGGAATTAAAAAAAAAAAACACACTACACAGGTTTTAAAAGTAATTTATTAGGCAGCTCCAGGGGCCTTCTTCCGACTTCGGGGGTCTCTTCTGCTCTCCGGTGCCTTCTGCTGGGCTTTTCGGCTATCTTCTTGCAGCTCTTTTACTAGCGGTGGGGGGGGCCTGGTCTTCTGTGCTGTTAATTTTGATGTCAAATTTCAATTTCGTTTTAGTCATCTTTTGACTAAAATGCCATTTTAGTTGACTAAAATAGTGTTAATTTGTTCCACAATATTTTCGTCTATGAAATTACCACTGCACACTTTTTTTTAAGTTTAGTAAGGAGTGGAGCGGGATTAGAAGGCCTGTCAGTTTTAATTGCTGTATGTCCCCTCATTTAGTAGATTCACCATATTTGTCCTGTTTACCATTATCATTGAAAGGTGAAAGTAAAAGAAAATCCAAAATTGTGGGTTATACCCAGAAAAGTAATGGATGGGAAATCTTCTAATAGGGACACCAGTTCTGTTGACCTGGGGGGTCCCCAATGAATTCCTTTAATTTGCAGGGATTTTCTTCTCACTTCCTGTTTTTCTATGGGACAGGAAGTGAAGGCCAATCTCCGCAATGGGATACATATGGCAAAAAAATAATAAAAAATTAAGTTTTTGCCTATAGTTATTTTTTAAGGTAAAATGTTCTTAGCCTTTAGTACTACTTTAGGAAAAGTAACCTTAAGACCAAACCTCTAGACCAGGTGTAGGCAACCTCGGCCCTCCAGGTGTGGTGAAACTACAAGTCCCATGAGACATTGCAAGACTCTGACAATCACAGGTATGACTCCTAGAGGCAGAGTCATGATGGTATTTGTAGTTTAAAAACGGAGTTGCAGAGGTTGCCTACCGCTGATCTAGACGTTGTAATGGGTAGTTATACTAGTTAGAAACCTAAACGTTAAAATTTCACAGTAGTTAATCAAATAAATTTATTTTCCAAAAGTTAGTTTCTAAAGTGGACCTGTTTTATTTAAAGGATAAGTTCCCCTTTGGGAACATGTTGCATGTTCCCACCGCTCCTGCGGTTTTGTCTCCCTGTGACAGCTGTGCGGGGAGAAGTTCTCCATACTAGCTGTCACTTTGTGAAAACAGCGCAGCTACGCAGGCCTCCGCTGACACAGCTTTCTGTGTACAAATGAAGTACAAGTCCTGACATGCTTTGTGGTTGTCGGCTTGTAGTTTTTAATGAAGCACCGTACTGTGATGCCTCGTACACACGAACAGTTTTCCCTTCGGGAAAACTGCTGTGACAGCTTTTGGCGGGGAAAACTGTCCGTGTGTCTGTTCCATGGCAGTTCTCCCGACAGGAAAACCGCTGGGAATCCCGGCGGGAAAAATTAGAACATGTTCTCTTTTTTTCCTGCCGCGATTCCCGGCGGTCTTTTTCCCGGCAATTTTTCTATGGGAAGCACTGCGGTGGAGCATACACACGGCCGGGTTTCCCGGCCAAAGCTCTCATGCTAGTTTTCCTGCCAGGAAAACCAGCCGTGTGGAGGGGGAAAAAGCTGCAGAGACGGTTCTCAGGTTTCCCGGCGGTAAAAAGTCCGCCATGAAACCCGATCGTGTGTACGGGGCATAAGTCTTCCTGTCAGTGTAAAAAGTGCCTGGTCATAGGGCATTACGGGGCAGACAGCTCACACTGACAGTCTGCAGGAGACCTGCATGGCATCGGCAATCTGCTGTTCACTGGTGCAATGCTTTCCCTTTTACCTTCAAAATAGTTTTGCCTTTTTATTATTCATTATTATTAGTAAACTTATCCTATGTGTATTGGAATCATACTCGCTTCTGTTCTTTAAGGGCTAGCCAGTAAACATCTTTATTGTGAAAAGGATCCAATGGTATTATTATTATTGTTATTAAGGATTTATAGAGCCAACAGTTTGCATGGCGCTTTACATAATGGAATAACTGTATCTCATTCACCAATGGGCTGCATTACGTGCATTTTCAATTGACAAAATAGGGTTGAATCTTAAATTACTGTTTTGATCCGTGGTCTGCAAAATGCTACACTTGAGGCTTCCTGTGGTTTATTGTTTGGTGAATCTTGTTTATGTATGTAAGTGTGTGCCAAGCCTTTTCAAATTATTTCAGGCATAAAGCTTACATTGCCTAACTTTTAAAAGTGCAGCAAAAACATTTTGATGAGCTTTCATTGTGGTTCTCTTGCTGTGTGTTTTTGTTTTTCTGGCTTATAGAAGAAAGACTACCGTGAAAGCTTTATGCATTTACGCTGATTACAAGTCCGACGAAAGCTACACACCAAGTAAAATCTCGGTCAGAGTGGGAAACAACTTCCACAACCTTCAAGAGATTCGGGTAGGTTGATTTTGTATGTTTTTATTTTACCGAACAAAGTCCAATTGGTTTCAGTATTTAGCACTGTAAGTTATGGGTTGTTAAGTTTGTAAACGCTATTTCCAAGTTGACATCATGCGGTTTGGATCTTTTCCTGATTGTGTAACTATTTTCAGTGCATCCAGTTCTCTGAATCACTTGTTTCCTTGTTTTAAAGGAAAACTGTGCTGAAAGAAATACAAAGACTGCCTTTGCTGACCCAGTTGCCTGGCTTTCTCTGGCTTCGATTTGTTTTCATCACTCAGAATAATAATGCAGCCAATGACATTCAAACTCTTGTTTCAAAACATCGATCAGCCTGAAGCCAGGCAACTAGTTTGCACAGAATGAAAGGTGAGCTGTGGCAGCATTTTTGTCATTCATTTTAAAAAAACAAGTAAAAAAAAAATGTATACACTTGGGGCCCTTTCACACGGGCGGACAAACGGCCCGTTTTTTACAAGTCCGTTACCGTCCGCAAAGATCCGCTTTTTCAGACGGAAGAAAACCCTATTTTTCTTCCGTCTGGCGGAACGGATCGGATGAATACGGACACACGGTCCGTATTCATCCGATTCCCCATAGGGGAGAGCAGAGGAAAGACAGGGCAGTCTCTGCACAGTGTGCGAGGACCGCCCTGTCCGCCGACAGATCAGCGGGGATTTACGGATGATCCTCGCTGAGCAGACGGACACACACGGGGCGGATCAATACGGATCCGCTCCGTCTGAAAGAGCCCTTAGGCCCAGATTCTCGTAGAATCGCCTATCTTTAGGCGGGCGTAGCGCATCTAAGATACACTACGCCGCCGTAACTTAGAGCGGCATGTCCCGTATTCTCAAAGATCTTGCGCTTTAAGTTACGCCGGCATAGTGTAACTGGTCCGGCGTAAGCCCGCCTAATTCAAATGTGGAAGTGGTGGGCGTGTTTTATGGAAATTAATCGTTTCCCCACGTAAATTACGCTTTTTTCGAACGGCGCATATGCGCGCATGCTCAGTATCACATCGAATTTTCAAAATAAATGGCGCCCGCTCAATGCCTAGTCGACGTGAACGTAACTTGCGTCAAGCCCCATTCACGGACGACTTGCGCAAACGACGTAAAACGTGAAAAATTTGACGCTGTTCCGATGTCCATACCTAACATTGGTACGCCTCATCTACACCTCATAGAGCAGGGGTAACTTTACGCCCAAAAAATCCTAACGTAAACGACGTAAAAAAAAAGCGCCGGCCGCACGTACGTTTTGAGAATCGGCGTATCTAGCTCATTACCATATTCAACGCGTAAATCGATGGAAGCACCACCTAGCGGCCAGCGTAAATATTCAACTTAGATACGACGGCGTAAGAGACTTACGCCGGTCGGATCTAAGACAAATGTATGCGTAACCGATTCTAAGAATCGGGCGCATAGATACGACGCCTCAAACTCAGAGTTACGACGGCGTATCTCCTACGAGAATCTGGGCCTTAAAGTGGATGTAAACCCTCACATATACCCAATGAAGTGAACAGCCTCAGGTGGTACACAAAGAGGAAACAAATCTCCCTACATACATTTTACATGTATATCTGCTGTCTTACGCTTTATATACTGTTTAGAAAGTGCAGATTGTGTTAGAATTTTCTCTTCCTGTTTTGCCAGGGTGAGGGGAGTCTTGTCATACACTGTGAGACAGCTGATTGGAGGAAAGGCACACACCCCCTCTCCTCATAGGCAGAGACTTGCATAGCTGTGCTGTGAATTGACCAGCTGTCTGCTAAACCCTGACACAAATTTCAGACTGGTTTTATCACATGTCGGAGAACTTGTCAGAAGTTATCATGCTGATAACAGAAGAACAGAGCAGGAGAAAACCACGGGACTTAGGGCTTTGGAGAGAGATAAGAAAACACTGTGGATATGTGCCCAGCACAAATTTTATGAATCGGTTTACATCCACTTTAAAGCGGTTCTCCACCCTAAAGTGGAGTCCCGCTGATCGGAACCCTCCCCCCCTCCGGTGTCACATTTGACACCTTTCAGGGGGGAGGGGGGGTGCAGATACCGGTCTAAAGACAGGTATTTGCACCCACTTCCGGCCCGGCATTCACGGGCAAAAGACGGGCATTCCGTCACATCCCGTCGCCCCCCCGTTGTGTGCTGGGAACACTCGGCTCCCAGTACACAGCGGGAGCCAATCGGCGGGCGCGACTCGCGCATGTGCCGTAGGGAACCGGGCAGTGAAGCCGCAGCGCTTCACTTCCTGGTTCCCTCAGCGTGGATGGCGGGGGGAGCAGCAGAGAGACGAGCGATCGCTCGTCCTCTGCTGCGATCGGCGCTGGACTCCAGGACAGGTAAGTGTCCTAATGTTAAAAGTCAGCAGCTGCAGTATTTGTAGCTGCTGGCTTTTAATATTTTTTTCCCATGGCACATCCGCTTTAACCTATTCCTCTGTCCTCCTAGCCACTACATCACTACTGTGTCACAGTGATGCAGCATGGGACGCAGTCATTTGATACATGCCAACTTAACAGATACAGAAAATTCACTGGCCAGTGTGGTTCTGATAGACAACAAAGATCAAAAGTGTGGACAGCAGAACAGATTATGACTTCTATTTTTTTTTTTTTTCGGATCTTGTTTTGAAGTGAGCTTAGTGTGAAATGATTTTGAATTGTTTTCTCATTATTTACAAATTACCGTATATCTTTGTCCAGTATTACAAGTCATTTTGTGGTCTAGCTCAGTGGTCATCAACCCTGTCCTCAGGGTCCTCTAACAGTCCAGGTTTGCAAGATGACTGAAATACTTCACAGGTTATATAATTTGCTGCTCAGTGATTGCAGTATTCTAGTCTGCATCTCCCCAAGGTAATACATAAAACCTGGCCTGTTAGTGGGCCCTGAGGGCAGGGTTGATGACCACTGGGCTAGCTAATTACTAGGTGACCTCCGCTTTAACCCACCTTCACATCGGGCTGATTTGACATGTGAAATTGCATGTCAAATCGCCCCCTGTTGCTGGTGGGTCACCTTTACAGATTTTCAGGTGAACTTACACGTTTTAAGTTTTAATTTTGGGATCAGTGATGTCATTAAAGTGAACCTGTCTAGCCTAAACATCTCTCGGGTAATAAAATTGCTGGAGTGAATGCACCAAGACTTGTCTTCATGACTAATCACTGTGGGGTTGATTTACTAAAACTGAAGAGCACAAAATCTGGTGCAGCTCTGCATAGAAATCAGCTTCCATTTTTTTTGTCAAAGCTTAATTGAAGAAGCTGAAGTTAGAAGCTGATTGGCTACCATGTATAGCGGCACCAGATTCTGAGTGCACCAGCTTTAGTAAATCTCCCCCTTGTGTCTCTGTGGAGACACTTCGATCCTAGGCACAGGCTAATTATTGCTAGTACTTGATTTCTGAGAATTTGATTTACCGTATTTATCGGCGTATAACACGCACCCTAACTTTAAGAGGGAAGTTTCAGAAAAAAAATATCTACAGCCCCCTGCGTATAACACGCAGGCACAGTTTTCCCTCTATTTTCAGGGTACAAAAGTGAGTGTTATACGCCAATAAATACAGTATTTAACAAGTTTCCTATCCCTGTGATTTAGCAAATGTTTTTCTTTCAGAATGTTCATTCAATTTGCTAATGGTTAGTGGGGTCGATGTTTGTTTTTGACCAAAATAACAAAAAAATTTAAAGTATCAGAATGGAAACTTTTATTTTCCAGTGAATAAAATTATAACCGTGAACGTGGTTTTTGTTTGGGGGGGGGGGAATCATAAGAAAAATCCTTCGTATTGTAATGAAACCTGTTGCTTACATCTGGGATTACATTAAAATTACAGATCTGAATAAAGTCTTAAAGATTTATGAATGACATCTGTTGATGGGGGGGGCGAATGTTTTGTCAGCAAAAGCGTTATTCAATTTTTGATTTGGGTTTAATATATTGCAGTTTACCAGTCATTAGATGTGTTTTTTTTTTTGTTCCCCTTGGTTTTCACCTGATGAACTGGCCAGTAACCTACCTCTTGTACGAGGGTGCTCCTGCTCTCACACAAATTGAAGCCAAACTCCAGCACACACTTTATAATCAGCTACAGAATGATTTTACAGGAATAAAAGCTGATTATCGTAAGCACCCCATCATTGTTAAACAGTTTGTCTCATCCCTATTAACTGATACATCGGGAAGAGAACTTCTTTTTAAAAAACAACAGACTTAATGGCCACATCACCAGATGAAAATAGAAGAAAGAAAGACAAAAAAAGAAAACTAATGCAGCTCTCACTTCTAATGCCCTGTACACACGATCGGTTCGTCTGATGTAAACGGTCCGACGGACCGGTTTCATCGGACGAACCGATCGTATGTGGGCCCCATCGTTTTTTTTCCCATCGGTGAAAAAAAAATAGAACCTGTTTAAAAATTTCTGATGGTTAGAAAATCGATAGAAAAAAACGATCGTCTGTGGGGAAATTCATCGGTCAAAAATCCATGCATGCTCGGAAGCATTGAACTTCATTTTTCTCTGCACGTCGTTGTGTTTTACGTCACCGCGTTGGACACGATCGGATGGTGTGTAGGCAAGACTGATGAAAGTCAGCTTCATCGGATATCTGATGAAAAAATCCTCCGGTCCGTTTTCATCGAATGAACCGATCGTGTGTACGTGGCATTAGAATTGGTAAGCTGCAATATAATAAATGTTTGCTTTTGGGTTAAATACTTCAAATTCTACTAATATATGCCTAACTTTGGGCAATGGTTTATCATTTTAAAGAACTGTACCTTTTTAATAAAAAAAAAAAAAGAACTTTAAGCCAAATATTCCTAACCTTCTTATATGTATCTACATTAAGCCCACCACTCCTGTCTCTTACTTATCTCTGTCGCACAGCTGCATCCTGCTCCACTCTTTGCAACTCAGATTAAAATCCTCTGCAGTCGATCTGAGCTAATCCAGTGAACTCCTGCACTTTCTTCTCTATTCTCCTCACTATTCTATTCTTCCTTTTCTTGCGTCTCCCTTTTTTTTGTGTGTGTTTTATTATTTTACTGACCAGTAATGAAATATTATTCTATTTAACAAATTTTAACAGCTCTGGTCCAAGCTAATACTCTATCTGGTAGTATTATTTGAGCCCTGGTTCACACTGGGCTGCGGGAGTGAAGCCGTGCGAGTTCACCTGAACTCGCACGGCTTCACTCCCGCTGGCAGTCCCGATTTCGGCCGCGATTTAAGGGACATCTGTGCAGGTTTCTGCACAGATGTCTATGTAAATCGCGGCCCGAAATCGCAAAAACTAGTACAGGAACTACTTTTTGAAATCGATGCGGCGTCGCACCGATTAGGACGGTGTCATTGCCGGCAAATGCCGCCGATTTGAGATGCGATTTCACATGTGAAATCGCATCTCAAATCAAAGCAAATCGTACCCAGTGTGAACCTGGGCTCAATCGTAGTTAATTATTCTTAGTTATATTAACTAATTTACTTTTCATTTCTGTAATGGTCAAATCACCTACCTAACAGTAGCTACTTAGTGGACCTTAAAATTCTACCATTTATGTTAAACATGGTTTGCTTACTGTTGTATTATTTATTACAACTGCTTGTATTTACTTCTTGATCCAATCAATAAAATATTTTGACAAGAAAATCCTCGGCAGTACAACTAGAAAATGTTCTATTTTCTGGAGATGGCCCCATACAAGTCTGTTAGGGCTTACTGAGAGGGCAAGTGACTGTGATACCCTTTGGCAACATATACAGTAAAACCTTGGTTTGAGAGTAACTTTTTTTGAGAGCGTTTTGCAAGGCAAGCAAAATGTTTTAATAAATTTTGCCTTGATATACAAGCGATGTCTTGATATAAGAGTAGCGTCATGTCACAACTGAGTATAAAAAAGAAGAGAGGAGCCTCTAAGTGTAACAATATGGTTACATTTAATGAAGGTACAACATTTAGCAACTTATTGCTACACTTAGAGGCGCCTCTCTTCTCTTTTATACCTTGTAAAAAAAAATGCTTTGATATACAAGTGCTTTGGATTACAAGCATGTTTCTGGAACAAATTATGCTCGCAAACCAAGGTTTTACTGTATGTTGGTTATTAAGCTAGAACCAAAACAGCAATTACTTTTTATAGTTGCGTGGAATTAATCTTTGGGTGGCATTCACACATTTTAGTTTGCCTCCCTCTTAAACCTCCCTGAACTTAACTGTTTTATGGACTTATTGCTGGCTGAAACATGTTTAATTATTAGTTGTTCATCACCATTGCTACAGAATGGAACTTGATAGTGGGTAGCGGAGGAGTGCAATTTATCTGCTACATTAACATTCATTGAAACGCACCTAAACATTGGACCTTAAAAAAAGTAATGCTATGTACCATGTACTAGCACTCCACAGTCCAAGGTACATAGGATAGCACTGAATTGGCTAGGCATACCCTGCCACATACAAACATATGCTGATTACCCACTTCAGCCCCGGAGGATTTGGCTGCCCAATGACCGGGTCACCTTTTGCGATTCGGCGCTGTGTCACTTTGACAATTGCACGGTCGTGCGACATGGCTCACAAACAAAATTGACATCCCTTTTTTTCCCCCACAAATAGAGCTTTCTTTTGGTGGTAATTGATCACCTCTGCGGTTTTTATTTTTTGTGCTATAATCAAAAATAGAGCAACAATTTTGAAAAAAAAGCTATATTTAGTGGGAATGCTCAATGGCATTCCCAGTATTGTTATTCGTTTTTTATTAGTGGGAATGCTCAATAGCATTCCCAGTATTGTTATTCGTTTTTTATTATTCTTATTAGTAGGAATTCTCTATAGCATTCCCAGTATTGTTATTAGTTTTTTTTATTATTATGATTAATTACAATTTTATTCCGTACGTTTTTTGGCTCTGCGTAACTTCTGCATACAGCTATTAAGACCATTCAACTTTTAAAATGTTCAGCTCTTTCAGCTAATGATGGGACTTCAACTTTTTTTCTACTATTTATACCTTTTAAAATATTAAGCTTTTAGACACTTTTTTTTTAACATTGAAGTCAATGAGAGCATGCTTCAAATTCTTAAAACATTCTTCCGCTACCAAAAGTTTCAGTTCCATCATACTTTCACCTACAGACACCAAACATTAAAATGTTCACAAAATATTTAGCTATCCGGCTATTTTCAGGTTGATATCTTTTATAGTTTTTGTGAAAAAGCTGTTTAAGTTTAGTGATTTTTTTTTCAGGAAATGTTATTGATTAAACAGGGTGTCTATGGAGCTGGTTAGAGTGGATGATGTCCTTGCTACTTGCTATAAACGATCTTTATAGAGAAGGAACAAATTGTCTTAGGCCCACAAGATCTACTTGTCATTTATACATCAAAACTTAGGTATTTTTGTCTAGTTTCAGGCAATGTGCTCAGTTTTGTGATACGCCTTTTACTTTTGGCTGGTTGAGCTTCCAAATGACAAGAGTACTACAATTTCTTCCATTGACTGTCATGTAAAAAAAAAAAAAAGATTTCCCAGCGAAACGCACAGAGAACTTGTTTTTTAAATCGCTGACATGCCCACATTCTTAAGTTTATCAACATAAATTTCATACCGATACGTTCACAAAGGCTGTGTGTCTTTAATGGTGAAGTCGCTGTTTCGATAGCATGTACTGTTGTGGATTTATTAAGGCTTGTTTGAAGGGTTCTCAAAATCATTAGGTGTGGGGATTAAAGGGGTTGTAAAAGTAATTTTTTTTCCTAAATAGCTTCCAGTAATGCAAGGCTTGCTCCCTGGTGTGGAGAAAGCCCCTTGAGGGGGCGAGCAGGCAAGTCAGGACACTTTGCAGATAGAGGAAAGGAGCTGTGTGTTAGTGGGCGTCCTGACACTCCTGCTCGCCACCTCCCCCCTCAAGAGGCTTTCTCCACACCAGGGAGAAAGCCTTGCATTACTGTGTGTAGTTACAGACAGAAGAACAGGAAGTGAGGATTTCTAAGAAGAAATAAGGACATTTAAAAGCAAAATCGAAGGATGAGGTAAGTGAAAGTGGGCTGCACTAAGGTAAAGGAAGCTATTTAGGGAAAAATTGTTTTACCTTTACAACCCCTTTAATGATCAAAGAGAGGCTTTAGAAGTCCTGAAGGAACACTGCTTGTATGTCCTAAAGATAGTGTAGTGGTTATGGTGAATGGCTTTGGTGTGGGCTTAGCTATTCAGCATTCCCACGCATTTTCTGCAGGAAATGCATTTTCTAGTTTGTATTACTTTTTGCTATAATATATATATATATATATATATATATATATATATATATATGTGTATATATATATATATATATATATATATCTCACAATTTGCGCCAAAATTGATTGGTTTGCGCAAAAGTTTTAGCGTCAACAAAATAGGAGATCGTTTCTATGGCATTTTTATTATTATTTTTTTTATTAGTAATGGCGGCGATCTGCGATTTTATTTTTTTATTTTTTTTATTATGGCTGACGCTTTTGACGATATTTTGGGACCATTGTCATTTATAGAGTGATCAGTGCTATAAAAATGCACTGATTACTGTGTAAATGACACTGGCAAGTAAGGGGTTAAACACTAGGGGGCGAGGAAGGGGTTAAGTGTGTCCTAGAGAGTGAATCTAACTGTGGGGGCTAGGCTTACTGTGACACGACACTGGTCATCTGCTCCCTCTCATCGGGAGCAGCGATCAGTGTCCTGTCACTAGGCAGAACAGGGAGATGCCTTCTTTACACAGGCATCCCCCCGGTTCTACAGCTCCATGACACGATCGCGGGACACCGGTGTACACCCACACGGCAGCAAATTTAAAGGGACGTACCTGTACTCCCATTTGCCTGTCTGTGCCATTCTGCCAACGTAAATGTTCATGCGCCGGTCGGCAAGTGGTTAAGGCAGGCCATACATAGTTCAAATCACGGTTCTGCTGAACCAGCTGAGATTCAAACCATTAATGGGCAGGCTGAATGTACCAAGTTAATCAATCAACTTGGGTGAAACCAGCCTGCCATATTCTCTTGCGATTATCGCTGGCGGCTGTTACAGCCACTAGCAATAATCGCTGTCTTCTCCTGGAGGGGACAGCTTACCCTGCCGAGAGAAGACAATTGCCGATTCCCTAGTTAATACTGTGTTTATGTGTGAATCGTGCAAATTTCTTTCCTGCAACCCATGGTGGCCAGCAAAAAATATAACTGGATATTAACATTTATAAGCAATAACACCTAGAATAGTTGATCCAGGGAATATCCAATTGCCTTCTGGGGGATAAGGAAGGATTTTTTTTCTCTGATCGAGCAATTTGGACCATACTTTGTTGGGGGCTTTTTTGGTTTTCTCTGGAACAACTGTGGGTGAAAGATTATGTATATGGAGGTTTTTTTTTTGCTATTGGTTGAACTAGACAGACTTTCTTCAACCTGACTAACTATGACACAGTTTCTTTCATTGGCACTGTCCCCTTCCAGGACGGAACAGTTGAATCCTATGTGTAAATGTTAACTTTTAGGCTGCATTCACACGTCAGCGTTTTGAATCACAGGCAGATATGCCGAGATTCTGCCCGTGATCGGTATGCGCCGATGTGTGAATGACAAATTGCGGGACTCATTTTTGAGATGCTATTCATTTGAATGACGCCTAAAATCACGTTGTCGCACTGCAATCGTGGCAAACCGCATCGCGTGAAGCATGTTGTCCAAAAGTAGTTCCGCAATTTTAGGTGTCATTCAAATGTGAGTCCCGCTATTTGTCATTCACACATCGGCGCTTTAAAATCGCAGGCAGAATCGTGGCAAATTTGCCTGCGATTCAAAGCGCTGTCGTGTGAATGCAACCATAACGGCATAGTCCCTGAGTCTTACTATAGGTAGAGTGTTTCTACTGCTATTTGACTTTCAGATGACTAAAAATTCAGTTTATTTTAAAATTCGCTTGGACCTACCACATGCAGGAAAAGATTTTATTATGTAATCATAGGTCAGAACAGCCAGAGGATAATACATGCTTCTTTTCTTTCCAGCGTGATTGTTGACACACAAACTAGAAGATAAACAGCAAGTGTGGTTGGGCAGTTTGAGAAGTGTTTTTCATTCTTTAATTGGATCCATCAGAAAATATTTTGCTGCTAAGACATTTTTGTACTTTGTAGGGTTCAATAGCCATGTAATATCTGATATACATTTATGATTTGGCACCAGAATCACTTTTCTGCAGATATCAAGGATCCCCTTTCTCCTGTCTTTCTAACAAATGTAACCACTACATCACCATAACAACACTGTACTACTCTGAGGGGGTGAACATGGATTTTTTTGGGCTAACGCTTTGATCGCTGTTAGGGCTCATTTACACTTGCTTCAGCTATAACAGCTAGTTTACACTTGCTTCAAAACAAGGCTTCGGACAGGCTTTTTTAAAGCACTCTGAACGCTAGTCAAACCCTGTCACTAAATAAAATGGTTAGCTTACAGTCCTGTTTACACCGTACTTTTGTTTTGCTTTGCTTCGCCTTCGCTTCAAACATTATACCCCATGTAGCTTAGTGGTGCATTAAAGCATCTTCAAAGCCTCCATAGAAGTCTATGGCAAGGCTTGCTTGAAGCCCCACCGAAGGCTCATGGAAGCCCCACCGAAGGCTCATGGAAGCCTCACCACACAGGTTCATGGAAGCCCCGCCGAAGGCTCATGGAAGCCCCACCACAGGTTCATGGAAGCCTCACCAAGGCTCATCAAAGCTCCACCAAAGCCACATGCAAGGTCCACAAAGCCTTAAGGAAGCATCAAGCTAAAGTAAGGTGTAAACAGGACTGTAAGCTAACCATTTATTTAGTGACAGGGGCTTTGACTGGCATTCAGAGAGCTTTAACAAAGCGTGTCTGAAGCCTTGTTTTGACGCAAGTGTAAACTAGCCCTAACAGTGATGCTCACTGTAACAGCAATGTTATAAAAATGTCATGAATGAGTTACAGCCTTTATGTTTTTTTCATGTTGTGTGGGCAAGGTAATTGGTGATATGTAGAAGTTTTTAATACATCTAAGGCCCCTTTCTCATGGGGTGGACTCTGCTTTCTCAGCAGTGAATCTGATGGCTGCTCTGTGTACGCTTATGCAGAACAGATACAGTCCGATGTCATCTATGGGGTGGTCGGATGTAAACAAACTACCCATATGTTTACACCCGATGGCAATCCGATCCACCAGATGTTTTTGGTGGTCAGGATCGAATTGGATGTTGGCGGGTGTCAATGGACACATGTCCGTAGACACCCACTGCTCAGTAGAGGTCAATGGATGGTTCCACCTATTTGAATGGAGCCTTAAAGGGATTACGGTACTTCCAAGACTATACCTTTTTGTTTACTTTGCTGTTCAAAAGAACAGAAGCATCTTGAAACGTTTTCCAGGATCAGTATCTACTTCCTGAGAGTCTGTCTCAGAGATATTGCAACCTTAATTGGTTGAGTTCACAAACATCTGACACACATTGGTCCCATACTGCAGTTTTCCATCTTGCAACTTGTTGTAAAGTTAGGCAGGCCATAGAGGCAAATTTGCGCAATTCCCCCTTAAATACAGACAGTGCTTACAGGGGACACCTTTCTGCTGAGTCATTGTCATTCTCCCGGCGGAGAAGGGCGAAGGAAGCTGTCCCCACCAGCCACTAGCCATAATTGCAAGTAAATCCTGCAGGCTGGTTGCACCCAAGTTGATCGATCAACTTGGTATATTCAGCCTGCCCATACACTGTTTGAATCTTGAACCATCTTTGGCCGGCCTTAGAGTGTTGCAGTCTGATTACTTAAAGTGGAGTTCCAGTCCTTTCTGTGTCTCTAAATGTCAGCAACTACAAAAAGTGTAGCTGCTGACTTTTAATAAACAGACACTTACCTGTTCCATGGTCCAGCGATGTGGTTGCCTGAAGCCACGGTTCTCTCCCCCAGCCTCTCACCGGCGCCGGCAGCGCTAGTGTGGGCACCCGGCTGTGACGGCTTGCGGCTTCACAGCCAGGTGCGCATGCGCGAGTCGTACTGCACATCCTGAATGGCCAGGCACTTTTCTGGGACCTGTGATGTTTCCCAGAAGATTGCAGGGAGGGAGGGGGAGAGGAGAACATTTTGCTTGAGCCTCCTAGGCGGCCCGACTGGAAGTGGGAGCTGGGTACCTGTCAAATCTAGCCCCCCCCCCCCCAAAAAAGCTATGCCAAATGTGGCATGTCGGGGGGTCAGGAGTCCTATAAAGTAGAACGTCCACTTTTGGGTGGAACTCTACTTTACGTAGTGGAGACTGAGGAAATGCTTCCTCCACCTGCGGCAAACTGATTACATCAATGTGGACTTGGCAAAGTATCCTAAATAGAGCATTAGGGCTTATTTTTAATGAAAATGGGTAACTTTTCTATATATACTTTTGCGCTTTACTTAAGCACGTGACAAGAGAATTCATGCAGACTTGTAAAGTCAATGAATGGTACTCTTTAAGCCCCAGAATGCAATGTTTCAGTAGCTGCAAAGTGTGGATGTACTACTTGTATTTTTATAATGAGAAAACAGATTAAAGGATACATGTATGTAGATGAAGAACCAGAAAGTAACTCCAAAATCCCAATTATCAATTTATTATATTCGCAGAGAGCAAATGGTAGGGAATTCGAATGCAAAACACAACCGCTAGGCAAGCAATATCGGCGAAATTCATTTTGTATTTATGTTATTATAATTCCTGAAAATGACTTTGGGGCTAAATTTGACACCATAGTAATGGCTTTATCGGTCATTTATTTTTATCTGTTCTGTCCTGATTTGCTCCCACTTCATTTCTGTTTTTAATAACTCCTATTTAAAACGAACTTGGATCCTAATGTTCATTTCTGTATGCTTTTGCAGGAAGGTGTTAAATGCAAATATCAAGTGTAATAGTATTTTTATTGGTCTGAGATGACCTCCAAGTTTAAAAATGTCAATATGTCTCCAGCTATCCAAACATTGTTGTGCTTGCCATTGCCCCCTTCTGCGTTTAAAAAAAAAAGTGTGACAGGTACATTAAGCTGGGACTTATGCATTGCAATTACAAACATTGAAAGGTTGCGACCACATAGCATGGATGAGATGCGTTCCCATTTTTGTACTAAAAAGAACTTGTTGCAGTGCTGGTAGCATTTCAGTTTACTCATGTCTCGCAGCGCACAACCGAAATAGCTTTTTGGTGATATTTCTAGCCCACAGGGGATTTGCTTTATATGCATTTTCCTTTTAAGATGTAGACTCTTCCTGAGTAGGCTGAATATGAAAATAAATGGTAAAATGGAAGCTGGGTACACACAGCTGTGTGCCTGTCCGTGTGAGTGATGTCTGGCTGAAAACTATTTGTAGCTAGAGAGTCTGCATGTATGTTTAGGTTGCTGATAATAACATTTTTATAGTGCTGCTTTTCCCAGCAGGGTGCAAGTTTTTATACAGTTCTGCAATTAGGGATTGAAGCTTTAAAATACCAGACACAATTGACTTTATTTAAAGGGCAATTTCAAGTGATGTTGAAGGTTCGGTGTTTAAAAACAAAGCAAAAAATGAAATAAACGCATCCTACGTACCTGCTATGATCCTCTTTTTCTCGTGTCCCCCGTTGGTGCTCCTCCCCCTTGACCAGTGCCCCCAATAGCAAGCCACTTGCTATGGGGGCACTGTTGCATGCTCGCTCCTCAGCCACAAAGACAAAAAGAGCCATGGCTCTGCCACACCCCCGCTCTCTCCCCATAAGCTCCCTGGCTGCGATTGACTGTCTCGACAAATGAGGAGAGAGACCTGGGACAGCCGAGGCTCCTATGCACATCGCTGGATTGAGAGGGGCTCAGGTGAGTATAAGGCCTCGTACACACGACCGAACATGTCTGCTAAAAACTGGTCCGCTGACCAGTTTCAGCAGACATGTTCGGTCGTGTGTATGGCCGACCGGACAAATGTCCGGCGGATCGGACAGGTTTCCAGCGGACAAATGTTTCTTGGCATGCTAAGAAACATGTCCGCTGGAAGCCTGTCCGTCGGACATGTTCGGTCGTCTGTACGACTTACTGGACATGTCCGCTGGGCCGCCATCCCTCGCATGCGGCAAAGTGATTCGACGCATGCATGGAAGCATTGACCTTCCAGGGTCGCGCACGTCGCCGCGTCATCGTCGCGACACGTCACCGCATTTGTTTTCCGCTGGGATTTTAGTCTGATGGTGCGTACAGCCATCAGACCAAAATCCGGCAGCGGACATGTCCGATGAAAACGGTCCGCGGACCGTTTTCATCGGACAGATCCGCTGGTGTGTAACAAGGCCTTAGGGGTGCTGAGGGGGGAGCAGCATGAATGAATGAAGGTAGAAAAAACCTCAGGTTTTACAACTACTTTCAGGCTAATTTCAAATTCGGGTGGGGCAAGGGCCAGTAATATGTACAATTTTTTTGGTCTTTCATTCCAAACAACCTCCTTATTATTATAGATAAAGGGGTTGTAAAGGTTCGTGTTTTTTCACCTTAATGCATCCTATGTATTAAGGTGAAAAAACACCTGGCTGTCACGGGCCCCCCGTTTTACTTACCTGAGCCAGTTCACCTGCTCTGCGCGTCCACGGCGTCATCTTCTCTATGGAGTCTTGACGCTGATTGGATAGATTGATAGCAGCACAGCCATTGGCTCCCGCTGCTGTCAATCAAATCCAATGACGCTATGGACGCCAACTGTATGACACGGGAGCGTGCCCACAAGGTAACCCCCTTGGGAGAGAGCTTCCCAGAGGGGGTTCCCTATTGCGAGGAGGAGCCGCGAGAGCTGCCGTGAACAGAAGGATCAGAGCCACTCTGTGCAAAACGAGAAGAAATAGAACGGCGTCCTCTAAGTGCAGCATATTTAAAACATCTTTAATAAAAAAGGGATTAAAAACACTCACATTTTGAGTAGAGATAATCAGACATGTCATGGATTAAATGTTTCATCTGCATTAGTCCTGGTGGAAAGTGTACATCACGGGCTGATGGTTGAGATCTGAGTCATGTAGCAGTCCTGTCTGCACTGAATGTGTACAGTGCTGGCCGGCGGCTGGGACGGGGATCGGGGAGGCTCCGTGATATGATGTTGTCGTCACTTCCGGGATTGAGGCTGGCGTGTGGCGCTTCGCGATCGGGACATGCGTGTCCCTTCTTTAGGCTTGATCCCTTTTTTAGTAAAGATGTTTTAAATATGCCGCACTTAGAGGGCGCCGTTCTCTTTCTTCTTGTTTTTTCTCAGAGCCTCTTCTAGCTTTTTGGACTGGCAGCCATTTACTAACTACGCAACTTTCCTGTATACCTCCTTGCATGGACTATATACCATATATGGACTCATATTAATCTTAACCCCTTCCCTGCCCATCCACTTTCCATTTATATATTTTATTGTTCTTTTTAGACAGCTATATCCAGAGTGCGCCATATCAACCCACTGTTTTTTGTTTTACTCTGTGCAAAACGAACTGCACAGTGGAGGCAAGTATGACATGTTTGTTATTTAAAAAAAAAAAAACGTTACAACCACTTTAAGTGGCATATTTATTAACCAGTAAATGTGATATTCGGCACACATTCTCAGTTTAAGGGGGAGTGGATGAACAGGATCTCCCCAAGGCTTTTTGTGAATAGACCAGGTGAGTGGAAAGGGAGGGTGTATAACAGGATCCTTTACTGTCACATCTGCAGCTCCTCATCCCGGCACCACTGGGAATACAGCACTGTGGGATCCAGCATGAATGAAACCGATTTCTAAAGGGAACTGCAGACATCCAGAACTCGAATACTCTTTGCTAGAGGTAACTTAAAGGAGAAGTACAGCCAAAGCTTATTTTGCTGTACTTTTCCTGTGGATCACATGAGTGCAGCGCATTCTGCACTGCTGTGACCCGTTTTATCAGACAGCGGGCTGAAGCCTGCTGTCAGCTAACATCACAGAGCCGTTGCAGGCTGTGGAAGGAGCGTGACAATATGGTCAGGATCCACCCACAACCCTGGAGTGGCACCTGGCTCAACCTCCCAGCGGAGCCTGGGTCAGCCGCTCCTGCCCCCTCCACAACTCAGAGCTCAAGTGAGCATTCAGGGGGGGGGGGGGTCAGAGCAGCAGCTCATGGAGCTTTCGGAACCGGGCGATCATCAGTGTTTTGTCGCTCGATTCTCAGTCTTGGAGCCGGCAGGGGACAGATGTAGCACCTCAGGCCAATGCTGCATCTACCTGAGTGTGATTCTTAAAAAAAAAAAAAATCCCATCTTAAGCAGTATTTATCCAAATGCAAACATTTTATTATATTGCAGCTTACCAAATCTTAGATGCAATAGCTGCAATCATTTTTCTTTTTGCTTTCTTTCTGCTATTTTCATCTGGTGATCCAGCTAGTATGTCTGTTTTTCAAAAGAACAAACTCTCTTCCAGATTTATTCGTTTACAGCAGCCTTTCTCAACACGAGGAACCCTTGAATTAACATTCCAGTCTCAGGCAACCCCTGCTAAAAATGACTAAATCTACAATTCACGGTACATTAGTGTGATGGTGAGTGGGAAGAATGCGCCTTACACTTCTAGTTATTGGGAAGAATAACCCCCTTCCGGATCGCTAAAAAGATCAATGGTGTGAGCGGGAACTTATCCGAGGGGCAGAAGTTGCTCATTGCTCAGGAAACGGGGATGAGACAAGCCTTTTGAACACTCAGGGATACTTGTAATGATCAACAATGATTTATGTAAGCCTTTTCCTATGGGGAAAAAAACTGTTTGCTGTAACTGTTTATAAAGTGTGACCTGGAGTTTGGCTTCAAATGATTGGTGTATTTAAATCTGCTAGTGCATCTAACACTCGCCTCCCACCAGATTAACAATGCTGCTGTTTGCTGTGCTCCTTCATCCAGAGTGGAGGAACACAGGCGGTGTGTTCCTGGCCAAATCACCAGGTGAAAACAGAAGGAAAAAAATCAGCCCCCCACCACCAAAAACGCATGCAGCCACCACATTGGTAAGCTGCTATATATTCTATATTTGGTTCTGGGTTTAATGCTGCTGTATTTCACTTGAGGCCTTACCAAAATAAACGTTTTCCCTTTGCACAGTGTCACTTGTGAAGAATTAAACACAAAGGCGTAACTGGAGCCTTTAGGGCCAGAGTGCAAGAAATCATAAGCAGCTCCCCCACAATGGAAAAACGCCAGGGCCTGATGGCAAGTGTGACCTTTGTGACCCTGGTAGTTACACCGCTGGTATCAACTATTTATTTGTTATTTTACTTTTATTTTTATTACATTTTTGACAATTTTATTTATTTATTTTTACACTTATTTATTTTATTGAGGGGGCTTTGGTGAGATATCAGGGGTCTAAAATAGACCTCTGATGTTTCACCTTTGAGACAGAGAAAGAAGCCGGAGGACACCGCCCTCAATCTCCATCGATGCAGTCTCGGCTGCACATAATGAATGGACAGGAATAGCTCTGTACAGAGGCTTCCCATTAATTTTAAGCATTGTAAACAGTTTATTACGCCTCAGTTATGAATGAATGGATCACTGACTCTATTCATTAGGCAAGGAAAGGGCTGGTTAATACACCTTTACCGCCCCTTGCCCATTCTCCATCTTGACACATCCCCTGCAGTAGCTGGCGGGAAAGGGGAGGGGAAATCCGGCAGCTCTCGGAGGGATGAGAGGTGCAGGGGAGTACACATGGACCTGGGGGCAGGAGGAGGTAGATAGGAGGGGTGGCAGGATGGCGCATAGAGGAGCTAATCGTCTCAATTTTCTTCTTGCAGCTTCTGAAAGGCTGCAGGAGAAAAATTGAGGGGATTTGGTTGCTTTATATGCCACCCCCACCGCCCCTTCTCCATATGCTGCAATTGCAACCCCTGTACATGCACCCCTGTCCCCTCCATTCTGGAACAAATCCTCAGTCAGGGGTCTCAGACACTGCAATTGCCCCCTCTAAGGCAGGCGACAACTCTTGATTGTAAGAGTATATGTTGTATGAGGGGGTTTACAACCACTTTAAATCTCTACACAATTTGTCAGGTCTTGACCTCCCATACCAGACAAAGCTAGCCATTTAAGTGAGTATAGGCAGCTTGACTGAATGACTGAGCCCCCAAAGAATGTTGGTGTTCTTCAAGCTCTTATAAAAAAAATTTGCATGCACTTCATGAGAGATTATTTTACGTTTTACAGACATGAGTGATTTATAAGCTGCACCTTACTTCCTTTTTTTTTTTTTGTGAAGACATTTTGTCTTGAGGTATAATTAAATGAGACAAATAGAAAGTGATTATATTGTCAATTTATTTTCTTTAAAATTCCTTTTACATTAATTAGGCACTCCACTTAAAGTTTAATGCTACTACTGTTTTATGTTTAGCAATGTGGGGCAAAGTTGATGACCTGCATTTTTGAAGTGCATTATCTATATATTCCTTAGGGCTGAAACAACTAATCGGCGTAATTGATTATGAAAATAGTTGTCAACTATTTTCATAATCGATTAGTTGGTCCTCTGATTAGTTGGCCTGCAAACAGATTGCATTTTGTGTTTACATATCGGGAAATAAAGTGCAGCACACATACAGCTCAGTACATCATCCATATATGTCAGTAAGTGCCTGCGAACTTGTGAATGTGCATATGTAAGGAGCAATGCCTCATGGGACATGTAGTCCTGGGCAGGAGAAGAAAGTGATTCTAAAGGCAGACGTTCTCTTACCATGCTATGGGGGCACTCTGTTATACCATACTTTGTGGCTTGCTATGGGGGCACTCTGAAGGCAGGAGGAGACAGAAGCGCCAGTAGGGGGGCCCAAGAAGAGGAGAATCGGGACTGCTCTGAAAAACCATTACATAGAGCAGGTAAGTATAAGTCCTGTTTCACACGGGCGGCTGTTCTGCCGCTGTTAAAAGCATGTTCTGTTATTTTGAAATTCCAAGACTCCAGGCATAGCGATCATTTGCAGTTGTATATTGCGATTAGCAGCGTTTACGTGCGGCTGCGGTGAAACATTTGTGCCATTTCTGATGTGCTTCCTGTTATTTTTCTTTCCTTGTTGCCATCTGCAGGAGAAATAGTACACTTCGATTACCTGCGGTTATGTACAGATGGCTGAGCTAAATCTGTCTTGGATGCAGTCAAATACATTGGCCCAGATCCAGAGAGAGAGTACGCCGGCGTATCTACTGATACGCCGGCGTACTTTCAAATTACCTGCGTCGTATCTTTAGTTTGAATCCTCAAACCAAGATACGACGGCATCTGGGTTCGATCAGACAGGTGTACGGCTTCGTACGCCTTTGGATCGTAGATGCAATACTTCGGCGTCCGCTGGGTGGAGTTTGCGTCGTTTTCCGCGTCGGGTATGCAAATTAGCTTTTTCCGACGATCCACGAACGTACGCGCGGCCGTCGCATTCTCTTACGTCGTCTCTAGCCGGCTTTTTCCGGCGTATAGTTGAAGCTGGTATTTTGCGGCGTATCGTTAGATTTGCCATGTTAAGTATGGCCGTCGTTCCCACGTCGAAATTTGAATTTTTTCTTTTTTTTGCGTAAGTCGTCCGTGAATCGGGATGGACAGAAGTCACGTCCAAGTTCAAAAAATGACGTCGTTGCGACGTCATTTCGCGCAATGCACGGCGGGAAATTTCGAAACGGAGCATGCGCAGTTCATTCGGCGCGGAGACGCGCTTCATTTAAATGAATCACGCCCCCTAATCGCCGATTTGAATTCCGCCACCAGAAATGCACTACGCGGCCGTAACTTACGGCGCAAAATCTTTGAGGATTTCAAAGAACGCCAGGTGAGGTACGGCGGCGTAGCGTATCTCTGATACGCTGCACCTATCCATTTCTATGTGGATCTGGCCCATTTTTTTCTAACCATACAAAACCCCTATGTAATATAACCATTGCTATATGCTGTGTGTGCATGGGGCCATAGGAAAGCATTGTCTAAGTTTAGGTGCGGTGAATAACGTCATCTATTTGCCCGTGTGAAAGGGGCCTAATGTTTGTAAACATTGGATTTTTTATCTTAAATAACAATCACTTTAAGGGCTCTGTGCAGGAAAGATCAGCATCTGAAACCAGAGAAGCAGGAGGCTGATAGACTGGAGGTAAAATAAGGTATTACAATTACATTTAAAGGAAAAGTTTAATGCGTATTATATTTAAAATGATTATTTAAAAGAAAGCTATATTGGTGGGGAAAAAAGGACATCAATTTGATTTGGGGTACAGCGTTGCATGACTGCACAATTGTCAGTTAAAGTAACGCAGTGCTGTATCACAAAAAATGGCCTGATCATGAAAAGGGGAGGGGGGGGTAAATCTTCCAGAGGTCAAGTGGTTAAATTGTAATGCATCATTTTAAGCATTTCTCTTGAATTTCAAAAGTCATTGCATTCTCCTGAAGTAAAAATCGAATAACATGTAATTATTTATGGTTAAGGTTTGAGCATGCACTACAGACACAGATTTAGGGTCTATTGCACACTGAAGCTCACAAATGTCCGTTATTGGGAGTTTGGGCATTTTTTTTTTTTTTAATAGCCCATAAACTCCCCACTATATTATCCTATGTTTTTGGACGTTTATCAGCTATCAGCAGTGGAGTTTATGGGCTGTTGTCTGAACGCCAAAAAAAATTGCATTCATGAGCTTTTTTTCTGACCACAAAAAACTCTTAAAAACGTTAAATGTCGATAAACGATCAAAAATGTGGCTCACCAGCTTTTTTTTTTATGTTTTTTGATCCATTGAAAAAGAGAATGCATTTCTAAAAAACAAAAAAAAAAAGCTAATAAACTCTCTTGCAAAAACGTTAAACATTGAAAGACTCACTGCAAAGCTACTGGCATTTTTATAACGTTATTTTAACGTCCAGTGTGCATATGGAGCCTATATATATATATATATATATATATATATATATATATATATATATATATATATATATATATATATAGCTCAAAATTTCAAGTCTTGAGCCACTAGCCAGGCCTCAAGGGTTACCCGCCACTAGTTGCCCCACCCAACCGCTACCCCGCCCCTAATTCTCCCGCTAATCACGCCCTCCTAAATTATCTTGTAAAATGTTTTATACAGAATTAAGTTGCAAAAATAAATATTAACAACAACTTTATCAGTTCCCCTTAGCGCAGCCTCACCTGTGCCCACCATTGCAGCCTTACCGCAAAATGCAAGTGGAAAATTTGAGGTGTGTGTATGTATGTATGTATGTATGTATATGTGTGTGTATGTATATATATATATATATATATATATATATATATATATATATATATATATATATATATATATAAAAAAGCCTGCATCTCTCAGCCAATACAGCTTGCCGATTATAGTCAGAGGACTGGATCTTTAACAGACAGGTGGAGCTCTGAAGGAAAGCATAGGTTCTGGTGGGGACAGGAGATTTTAGTCACCTAAAATGTACTGGGGATTATAGTCGACTAAAATACAATAAAAAAAAATCAGATAACTAAAATACGAGTAAAACAAACTAAAATGGCACTAAAAACTAAAACGCAATAAAAAATAAAAATAACCCAGGCTTGTGCTAAGTTTGTAAAGAATGCCGCATTGCAGGGCGATTGTCTTTCATGCTAGTTTTTGAAAGAATACCATGCTGACTTTAGCCATTACTTGACTTCTTTCATTTGCTGTGTAAATTTGGGAACATCTTGTGTCCTTTTTTCGATTTGTGTTTTTAACATCTTTTGACCACTTTTGGTTTACAAATGGGCTATTTGTGAAACCTCAAGAACTGGCTGACTATAATGTAAAGGCCCAATAATTGGTTGGATTTCATATTCTTTTAGAAGCTCAAAAATCTTCCTCCCTTTTTCTACCAGTCTAGATGTATATGTGGTGATTGGCACATTTTACTTGGACCCTTATGACAAATCAACATGTTGTTTATTCCCTCTTGAGTTGAAACGTGTCGTGGTTTCTTTGTCTAGTACAAACAACAGTTGTAAATGTTATCTGACTACCAAATTTGTGGTCTGTTTTTACCAAGTATTGTATCGTTTGATATATTCTTGTTTTTACTTTTCTTTATTGTACATTACGGTGCACAGAGTGAGGTTATTATTCCTTACTGGGTTATACTCCATCTCCAGGTGAATGGACACTGGTAGACCAAAGGTCTTTATACAGAAAGTGATCCCCTATATAATCCCTCCCATACAGGAAGTACTTCAGTTTTTAACCAGTGTCTGCAAGGTGGATGGGCACGTTTGTTAGAGCTCCAGGTCTGGAGTCCCAGCACGGTTCTTAAATGAACCAAGGGATTGAACGATTTGATCCATTTGAAACGGACTTGTATGCTTAGATAAATGGTACCCAAGCCTTGCAAAGAAGACACAAGGATCCAGCTAGGTTTTTTCCTGTAATGTGCCCTCTGGGCGCTGGACCCTGCGTAGTGGAATCCTGGACACCACAGAGCTAAGGCATTCCTGCAGGATTCTGTACAGGTCCAAGGGAGTGGACTCTAAAACATGAAAGGGGTACCCAGTCCTTGAAGGTCCCCCAAGTGACAGAACCCACCGTGATGGGTGAAGATTGGGCTCTTAGTTTCTAAGGTTGCAAAATCCCCCCTTATTATTGTGAGGTGCCCCATGTGTGTAACAAACTGTCAATCTAGCTAAGGCTGGGCACCTATGTAGTGGTGACCGCAGGAGGGAGTTTTAGGCTCACTGTTGGTGTTTTGGTTAAGAAGTACCTTTCTTGTTGTCTTGGCTGCTTTCTTGTGGATGGTCTGCGCACGAAAACTAGTTGGTCCACGAAAACTAGTTGTGTGCACGAGACCACGCAGAGCGTCCTGGCGCACAGCCATCTTATTTAAGCTGGGAGTGGCTTAAATGCAACGCTTTTAGGGGACAGCTGTGGGACACGGCAGGCTCTGAAAACCTTTAGCTTTTAGCAGTTCATTCCTCTTTACCCGGGTCACGTGAGTCAACAGGTGTTGGTTGGCAAGCTAAAGTGCTTATCAGGATTGTTGCATAGGGGCTTTGTGAGCCCTTTTAAAGGATCTATGTTCTGGGGTAAAATACCAAACCCAGATACTTCCTTTTTGTGGGTTGCAAGGTCTTCAAAAAGGGGGAGAAGGGCTAACACTATAGGGAAGAGAACACCTATGTCGTCAGTAGCTCCTGTGGTGCCTAGTCGAAAACCCTAGTGTTGTATCCCCTAAGACCAGAGGCTTCCGGGCAATCTTGGCCACTGCGCCTGTCTGGTATTGTGCCTACAGTCAACGCTCCTGCTTCACCCTTTATCACCAGGGATGAACTGTCCCCAGCCCTAGCCGGGTTAGAGCACAGGATTGCTGGCATGATTGCCTCCATCCCACAGCGTGCGAAAAGCGTGACAGATCCCCCCCTCCCATGAGCCTCCCAATTTGGTACAGGAATAGGTTGAGGAAGGGGGAAGAGCTAGATGCTAAGGACTTAGGAGATGTCCTGGCAGATGAGTCTGCTTCTGAGAAACATGGACCAGAAGATGTTTAGTTGGTATTGGCCTCTAAATCACTGAAGCTTTTGATCCAGACTCTTACTGAGATGGTTCGTTCTGCCTTTATGTTAACCTCCTGCAGAGGTTTGTGAGCTTCCATTGTCTTCTTTGGGGTCCCTGAAGCCTCTTCAGGCTGCACATGCTTTCCCCTTGCACCCTCTGTTGGAACAGGTGGTGTATGCTGATTGGGAACATCATGACAGGATTTTTGTTCCTCCTAATGGGTTTTTCCTTTTATATCCCATGGAGGAAAAGATTGTTAAGAAATGGACCATGCCAGCTGCATATTTGGCACTCTCTCCCTAAACAAGAACTTAACTTGTCTAGTGGATAGCGCACAGGGCTTGAAAGACCCTGTTGACAAGAAACTGGAGTCATTATTAAAGGCTTCACACATATGTGAGTGGGTCACCTCAACAGTGTACCACGGTTACAATCTGGAGGTTTTTAAGATCCACGATTCCTCCAAACGTATTATTTCAAGCACTAGAGCAGTTAGTGCATCAGGGAATGATCATATAGGTTCCGCTATTCCAAAAAAGGCACAGGGATTTATTCAAACCTGTTCACGGTTTTAAAACCAAATGGGGACATAAGATCCCTTAACCAGTAATCCAATCCTTCAGGGTGGGGTCAGTTTGCTCGGTAGTAGCCTCGCTCCAGATGGGAGACTTCTTAGCCTCCATCGATATCAAGGACACATATTTACACGTACCTATCTTTCAGCCTCATCAGAGGTTCCTGTGATTTGCAGTAGAGGAACATAATTCCCAGTTTGTGGCACTGCCCTTTGGGCATGCCACAACACCTCGGGTGTTTACAAGGGATCCTAGCACCTGAACTGGGTCTTTTAAGGGCCCAGAGTATGTTGGTGCTCGGATACTTGGACGACCCCCTGCTCAGAGGTCACTCACTACAGGCCCTGGAACACAGTGTAGCCTGCACAGTGCGGTGTTTAGAAAACCTTGGCTGGGTCATAAATACCGAAAGGTCAGCCTTGACCAGCTCAGAGTCTCGCCTATCTAGGTCTGATCCAGTGTACGGTCCAGGCAAAGGTATTTCTGCCAACTGTAAAGATCTGTGCCCTGAACGATCAGGTGTGTCAGGTAAAGGGCACCAGGCAACCCTCCATTCGGCTCTGTATGGATTGTCTGAGAAGGATGGTGTCCTCCTTTTGAGGCAGTTCCCTATGCTCAATTTCATTCCAGGCCTATACAACAAGACATCTTGTCAGCTTGGAACAGGCGAGCACAAGCCCTGGATTACCCTTATGTCCCTATCTCCCCGGGCTCGCTTAAGCCTAAGCTGGCGTTCGCAGGATTGGAACTTGCAATGGGGAGGATCCTTCCTCCTGTTGTCTTGGAGAGTGCTGACCACAGATGCCAGTCTCTGACTGTGGAGTGACCTTCGAGTGGCTCACGGCTCAGGTGGGCAGAGCAGAGCCTACCCATCAACATCCTGGAGTTGCGGGCAGTAACTCTGGCCCTATGGTCCTGGACGGTGGAACTTCAGGTCTGCTCCATCAGGGTTCAGTCCGACAATACGACGGTGCCACTGCAGTGGCCTATATCAACCACCAGGGTGGTTCCAGGTGCCGTTCAAATTAGGAGGAGGTGAATCACATATTAACCTTGGCAGAGGGACATGTGCTGGTTCTGTTGGTGTTCCACATCACGGGAGTAGAGAACTGGAAGGCAGATTATCTCAGTTGCCAGCAGATCTGCCTGGTGGAATGGTCCCTACACCCGAACGTGTTTCGGGAAATTTGCCAGCGTTGGGGATGGCCAGAGGTCGATCTATTTGCATCCAGGTTCAACAACCAAGTTACAGCAATTTGTGTCCCGAACAAGGTATCCCCTGGCAATCAGAGTAGATGCTCTAGTAGTTTAGTAGTTTTATGGAACCAGTTCTCCCTGGTTTAGGCTTTCCCTCAGAGCCCTCTCCTTCCACATTTGTTGTGCAGGATTAGGAGAGAGGGGGTTCCAGTCATACTGGTGGCACCAGCCTGGCCCAGAAGGCCCTGGTTCCCAGAGATCGTGAGAGTGGCAATAGACCTGCCCTGGACACTTCTGCGCTGCCCCAATCTACTGTTTCAAGGTCCTATTGTCCACCTCAATTTACAGTCTCTATAAATTTAATGGCACGGCTATTGAAGCCAGGGTGTTAACCACTTAAGCCCCGGACCTTTAGGCAGCTAAATGCCCAGGCCAGGTTTTGCGATTCGGCACTGCGTCGCTTTAACAATCGATCGTGCGACGTGGCTCCCAAACAAATTTGGCTTCCTTTTTTCCCCACAAATAGAGCTTTCTTTTGGTGGTATTTGATCACCTCTGCGGTTTTTATTTTTTGCGCTATAAACAAAAATAGAGCGACAATTTTGAAAAAATTCTATATTTTTTACTTTTTGCTATAATAAATATCCCCCAAAAACATATATAAAAATGTTTTTTTTTTCCTCAGTTTAGGCCGATACGTATTCTTCTACCTATTTTTGGTAAAAAAAATCGCAATAGGCGTTTATCGATTGGTTTGCGCAAAATTTATAGCGTTTACAAAATAGGGGATAGTTTTATTGCATTTTTATAATTTTTTTTTTTTTACTACTAATGGTGGCGATCAGCGATTTTTTTTTCGTGACTGCGACATTATGGCGGACAATTTTGACACATTTTTGGGACCATTGTCATTTTCACAGCAAAAAATGCATTTAAATTGCATTGTTTATTGTGAAAATGACAGTTGCAGTTTGGGAGTTAACCACAGGTGGCGCTGTAGAATTTAGTGTTCACTTAGTGTGTGTTTACAACTGTAGGGGGTGTGGCTGTAGGACTGACGTCATCGATCGAGTCTCCCTATATAAGGGATTACTCGATCGATGCAGCGCCATAGTGAAGCACGGGGAAGCCGTGTTTACATACGGCTCTCCCCGTTCTTCAGCTCCGGGGAGCGATCGCGACGGAGCGGCTGTAAACGAATAGCCGCGCCGTCGTCTCGGATCGCTCCCCGCGGGAATCCGACCGCCGCATGTAGCGGGGGGGGTCCAGATCGGACCCCCCACCCGCTAAAAGGCAAGGACGTACATGTACGCCCATTTGCCTGTACGTGCCATTCTGTGGACGTACATATACATGCGGCGGTCGGGAAGTGGTTAAAGGATCGTGGCATCTCGGGACCGGTGTTGTCTACCCTAGTGAATGCCAGAAAAACAGTCACTAGAAAGATCTATTATAGAATCTGGAAAGCCTATATTGCTTATAGTGAAGCCAGAAAATTGTATCCCCGGAAATACGTGATTGAGAGAATTCTCTCTCTTTTCTACAGTCGGCTGTGTAAATCAGATTGCTTTGAGTACAATCAGGAGTCAGTATTCTTCAAAAAAGCCCTTAGCCTCCGAATTCACTGATCTCAACCTTTATGCAGGGGGGTAACTAATTTGCTTCCCACCATTAGGTCACCTATGTGTCCTTGAGACTCATGCCGCGTACACACGATCATTTTTCAGCATGAAAAAAACGTTGTTTTTCAAAAACGTCATTTTAAAATGATCGTGTGTGGGCTTCACATAATTTTTCAGGTTCTGAAAAACGACAAAAATCAAAATCAAACATGCTGCATTTTTTAACGTCGTTTTTCGGGTTGTAAAAAATGATCGTGTGTGGGCAAGTTATGAGACGGGAGCGCTCGTTCTGGTAAAACTACCGTTCATAATAGAGTAAGCACATTCATCATGCTGTAACAGACAAAAAAGCGTAAATCGTCTTTTACTAACGCGGAATCAGCTAAAGCAGCCCAAAGGCAAATGGAACTTCCCCTTTAAAGTGCCGTTGTACGTGTTGTACGCCACCGCACTTTGCTAGATCATTTTTTTAAAAACGATGGTGTGTAGGCAACGTCGTTTTAATGATGAAGTTGGGAAAATGTCGTTTTTTAGACATGCTGAAAAACTGTTTTCTTTCATGCTGAAAAATGATTGTGTGTACGCGGCATTAAACCTGGTACTGTCTATGTTGCAGAAACAACCATTTGAGCCTATCAAGGAAATTCCATTAGCCTTGCTGTCACACAAGCTAGCCTTTCTGATGGCCATCACTTTGGCTAGAAGGGTGTCAGAATTAGCGGCCCTTCGTACAGGGAACCATACTCGATCCTTCACCACGACAGGGTCGTGTTATGACCTGTGCCATCCTTCTTGCCTAAGGTGGTGTTGGCCTTTCATTTGAAGCAGGACATTGTTTTGCCTTCTTTTTTTCTCTCAGCCTCGTTTAGTGGAAGAGAAACAACCACACTCCTTGGATGTAGTGTGAGCAGTCAGTGTTTATTTGTCTAGATCAGTGGTTCTCAACCTGGGGGTCGGGACACCCTTGGGGGTCAAATGATGATTTGCCAGGGGTCACCAAATCCTGGGCTATTCCTGAAGCCCGCACCACTCTCCCAGCCTTCTTGCGGCTGCTCAGCAGGGCTGTCTCTGGAGCCGGTGGCCACCCAGCTGGGCTGTTCCCGGAGCACACGATCGGCCTCTTCGCAGCCGCCCATTAAGTTCACGGCATGGCTGGGGGGCAGAGACTAGAGGTCTGCTGACTGGTGAGGATTGCGAGGTGGGCTGGAGGAGACCCTATCTCCTGATTTCAGCATAGGTGTCACTGCTACAAGACACCACAAAGTCGGAGACACACTGGGTAACACTACCTGTGATTATAGTTGCCATTAAAAGTCCCCACTCCACAGTTCTCAGATCAGCAGATGACCTTGATCAAGAGCACCAAAGTTGGCTGATCAAAACTCCCCCCCAGCATTGCCACTCCACCGAGTAAGAGAAGGAATTAAAATAGAGAATACGTGGAAGGGAGAGGAAAAAGTGAGAGAATAAGAGAAAAAACAAAGACGGCTAGAGAGAGGGATGGGGGAAAAAAAACAAGAAATTAGGACAGCGAGCGTTAAAAGGGAAAAAGAGGAGAACAACGAGAAAGAGTTGTACATCCTAAAATGTACCATATGAGGTTTTAATACTGTACGAGTGGAGGGGACTCAGGGAGCACTAAATTTCCGCGGGTTAGGGGCGCAAATTACTTGTCTTGCCTTGGGTGCCGATAACCCACGCTACGAAAATAATGTTACTGTTAGGGGTCCCCACAACTTGGGAAATTTTATCAAGGGGTCACGGCACTAAAAGGTTGAGAACCACTGGTCTAGATCTTTTTTGTTTTACCAGAAGGACCCAAGTAGGGGCAGGCAGCTTCCAAGGCTTTCGTTAACCATAGGCTCCATCAGTTGGTCATTCAGGCCTACGGTCTGAAACGTTTGGCTTCTCCCTTCAGGTTGAGAGCTCATTCTACCAGGGGTGTAGGAACCTCCTGGGCTTTTCCCCATCTGGTATCTATCTATGACTCAGATTTGTAAGGCTGCTACCTGGTCTTCAGTGCATAAGTTCCCAAAATGTTATCAAGTGGATAACCAGCTTTTCTCCTGTTTTTGTTAACCGCTTCCCGCCCACCCAACGTCATATGACTTTATCGACTTTGAGCGATGATATCTGAATGATGCCTGGAGCTACAGGCATCATTCAGATATCTTCTTTTAAAGCCGGCGATTTCCTGCACCATAAGAACAATCATATTGGCTGTTCAGTCAGCCGCTTGATCATTCTTATAGGTGCTTCTTCTCTCCCCTGCCGTCAGCGAACCGTCAAAGGAACTGACTAACCGCAGATGTTGACCATAGAGATTTCCGGCTGGCCAAATGGTCCCTGGAGTCTCTATGATCCTTTTGGAGGCCCGGCGCGATGACTTCTCGCACGGCGTCTGCATTTAAAAAAAATGCTGCCACCTCGGCTGGAACGCCAGGATCTTTTTTTTTTTTTTTTTTTTCCTTTTTTGGTATTTCAGGCTTCCCAGCCTAGAGGTGAGATCTGGGAACTTATTGACCCCAGATCTTACTGTAAAGAGGACCTGTCACACACTATTCCTATTACCAGGGATGTTTACATTCCCAGTAATAGAAATAAAAAGTGATAAAAAAAAGAAGTAAAAAGAAAGCATTAAACTAGAAAAGTAAAATTAACAATAATAAATATATATGTTTTAAAGCGCCCCTGCCCCCGCGTGCTCGCTCGCAGAAGCAAGTCGTGCCCATATATGTAAACAAGGTTCAAACCACACATGTGAGGTATCGCCATGAATGTTCGAGCAAAAGCAATAATTCTAGCACTAGACCTCCTCTGTAACTCAAAATATGTATCATGTAAAAAATGTTTTAAAGCATCGCCTATGGAGATTTTTAAGTACCGAAGTTTGGCGACATTCCACGAGCATGTGCAATTTTGAAGCGTGACATGTTACGTATGTTTACTCGGTGTAACATCATCTTTTGAATTATGCAAAAAAATTGGGCTAACTTTTTTACGGTTGTGTTTTTTTTTTTTTTTTAACACGTTTGAAAAATTGCTGTGCAAGATAAAAGGTTGCAACGACCACCATTTTATTCTCTGTGGTCTCTGCTAAAAAAAAAACATATATATATAATATTCAGGGGTTCCAAGTAATTTTCAGAAATAAGATGATTTTTACAAGAAGGGTGAGAATTGGCCTGGTAGGCAAGTGGTTAAAGATGCATGCACAGTCTATTCTCTGGCATTACGATACCCAGGCAGGTTCATCAACACAAATGCTAGGTTTTGCTGCATCTCAGTGGAGCAATAGTGTCCAATACAGGTTTTCTAACCTAAGTTCCAGGGATGTTTTATTATCTTATGGGATAGACTTTCCATCAAACTGGGGCATGTCTTCATGACGCACTGGGCTCATAGAGCAGTGTTGGAAAAAAACAGTGCCCTCTGCATCATTGAGGACCACCCACTGCTGGAAGAAAAGGACCCGGGGTGCCATGTGACCACACTAAATGCAGCTCAAAAAAAGGTGTATATTTAAAAAAATGTTGTGTAAGGGGGGATGTGGTAGGATCCCCAACCTGAAGTTGGGCTTTAATGCCGCGTACACACGATCATTTTTCGGCTTGTAAAAAACAACGTTTTCAGCATCTAGAAAAAACATATTTTTTTCCAACTTCATCATTAAAACAACGTTGCCCACGCACGATCGTTACACGTACGACGGCACTATAAAGGGGAAGTTCCATGTGGATGACGTCACCCTTGGGGCTGCTTTAGCTGATTCTGTGTTGGTAAAAGACGATTCACGCTTTTCTGTCTGTTGCAGCGTGATAAATGTGCTTACTCCATTATGAATGGTAGTTTTACCAGAACGAGCGCTCCTGTCTCATAACTTGCTTCTGAGCATGCGTGGGTTTTTCACAACGTTTTAGCCCACACACGATCATTTTTTACAACCCGAAAAACGACATTGTTTAACCACTTAAGCCCCGGATCAAAATGCAGCTAAAGGACCAGGCTAGGTTTTGCGATTCGGCACTGCATCGCTTTAACAGACAATTGTGCGACGTGGCTCAGAAACAAAATTGGCGTCCTTTTTTTCCCACAAATAGAGCTTTCTTTTGGTGGTATTTGATCACCTCTGCGGTTTTTATTTTTTGCGCTATAAACAAAAATAGAGCGACATGTTTGAAAAAAATTCAATATTTTTTTACTTTTTGCTATAATAAATATTCCCCAAAAATATATATAAAAACTTTTTTTTTTCCCTCAGTTTAGGCCGATACGTATTCTTCTACCTATTTTTGGTAAAAGAAAAAAAGGCAATAAGCGTTTATCGGTTGGTTTGCGCAAAATTTATAGCGTTTACAAAATAGGGGATAGTTTTTATTGCATTTTTATATATTTTTTTTTTTTTTTTTACTACTAATGGCGGTGATCAGCAATTATTTTTTTTTCGTGATTGCGACATTATGGCGGACACTTCTGACAATTTTGACACATTTTTGGGACCATTGTAATTTTCACAGCAAAAAATGCATTGTTTACTGTGGAAATGAAAGTTGCAGTTTGGGAGTTAACCACAGGGGGGCGCTGAATGGGTTATGTGTCACCTAATGTGTGTTTACAACTGTAGGGGGGTGTGGCTGTAGGTGTGACGTCATCGATTGTGGATCCCTATAAAAGAGATCACACGATCGATGACACCGCCACAATTTACACACAGCTCTCCCCGTTCTTCAGCTCCGGGGACCAATCGCAGGACTCCAGCAAGGTCCCGCGGTCACGGAGCTTCGGACCGAGTCGCGGGAGCGCGCCCGCGACCCACGGCTGTGCTTAAAGATCAACATATACGTTGATGTGCCCAGCCATGCCATTCTGCCGACGTATATGTGCAGGAGGCGGTCCTTAAGTGGTTAAAACGTCGTTAAAAAATGCAGCATGTTCGATTTTTTTTTTTTGGTGGTCTTCCAGAAGCTGAAAAATGATGTCAAGCCCACACACCATCAATTTAAATGACATTTATAAAAAACTTTGTTTTTTACAAGCCGAAAAATGATCGTGTGTACGTGGCATTAGAGTTGGCTTAAAGGATATCAATGTTACTTTGTGAGCAGTCATTATGAGTTTTATAAAAGGAGCAGTAAAGTAGAATCACCATGGTGCTCTCCTAGGCAGCAGGCAGGAGTGTCTTTATATAATATTCAAGAGGACATTTTATAAACCCATCAAGTAAATATAAGTGCAGAAAATTTGTTTTTTATATGAGTATAATCAATAAAATGTACTTGTATTAGCCGTTAACAAGCCATAACATATTGCAATAAATCCAGAGATATTTGTCGTTTCAGAAAAATACCAAGATTTAATTTGTTTAATTATAAGCGTGTTTTTGATCCTGCAGTGATTTTGTGGGAACATGCACACATACAACATCTTGGATATCCACTAGATGTCAGAGTTGCATTAATCTGAAGGCTGTGTGCTGTGCGCTTTCAAGTTGAATCTTATTTTTTGTGTTGCGAATACTTACATACATGAGTTATTGATGTCTGCCAACAAAAAGATAATTGATAGCTAAATATTGTTAATTCATCTCAATATTTTGGTTGTACAGAATAATCAAAGTGTTTGTAAATAAGCTGAAAAGGGTTCCACTAAAGTTTTCTGGCCAATAAATACAAACAGGGGAATTTATCAAAAGCAGTCAAAATCTGGACCTGCTGTCTATGGCAACCAATTCGCTCCAACCTTTCATTTCCAAGGCCTAACTTAACAGGCTGAAGATGGAAGCCGATTGGCTGCCATACACAACTGCTCCAAATTCTGTCTTCTCCAGTTATAATAAATTCCTTTCATGATACATGTTGACATGAGGCAAAAAAGCCCCCCTAAGGCCAGGTTCACATATGTGCGGCTGTGGTTCTCAGCTTAGGGTCCGGTGCGTCCATGTTTACTGGTTCAGGTGCGAATCTGGTCCAAATTTTTGCTTGAATTCGCACCTGACCCAAACCCAAAGATTTTGGAATGCAGAATGTGCGCCCCCCTCCCCCCAGAGCTGTGTTAACTGTCTCTTTTGCAAGCCGGGCACACTCGACTGACATGCAAATTGGATGTGGAAAAAAAACCTGCATCCAATTCACACATATGTGAACCCAGCCTTAGTATTAGTAATTTTTCTTTTATATGCCCTTCACAACAAATGGTCATTTTGAGTGATTTGGTCAGCATTGGCTCCTGGCCTGGCTAGTAACATGCTGCTTGAGTTTTTGATTATACAGTTTTGTGTCTCTTAGAAATCCTAAACTATTTATTTCTTAATACAGCTAGTATAACTACCCTTACTTTTTTTTTTTTTTCATATTCGCTCTCTAAAATCCCCGGACATTTAGACTGGTAGAGGTTTTGGGCCTGTATCTATAGGTCTAAGTATAGAGACGCAAAACCTACTTGAAGCGGGTCAAATGGATGAGTAGGAAGCTCAATGTGGTTGAAATACACCTGTCATTGAATTCCCAAACATCAGATTTTTGCCATTAATACAGACCCTTACACTGGGGGTAAAGTCATGGCCCAGTAGGTGTGGTGATGCTTTTCCATTGTTCAGTGACCAAGCTGTATTATTTAACTGCAGTAGAGTATAGTGAGGGCATGGATGTAACAAAGATTTCTGTAGGAATGTCTGGATCACAAAGCTTTATGAACAGAAATTCAAATCCTTTGGCCGATAAAATAGTTCACTTTTCTTTATTTATCCATTCACCAAGACTAGAGTTTAGTTTTAAAGAGTGAGTGAGTGAGAAACTTGTAAAGCGCAACACATGCAAACTGAATCGCCTCTGGGCGCTGTATCCATTTCATGGGTAAGGAACCCCTTGACCTCAGAAGAGATGGATTTTAATCTTTCTCCTGAAGGCCAAGTGGTCCGACTCCAGTCGGATGGTGGTTGGTAGTGCATTCCACAGGCGAGGTCCCTGGGCTGCAAGGAGAAAGTAGTATTTTTTTTTTTTAAGCAGTATTCAGTTCCTGATGAGACAAAGTACATGTACTACTTTGTCCCATACTCCTAGATGCTCGGTATCGCTAGCTGTGATGTCAGACAAAGCACTGTCCCCCTTGGCACACTTCCACCCCACACCGCAGCTAGCAAGGAGTAGGCTGCTTTACTAACGAGCGCCTGTCTTTGGCTCCCAGCACTTGCCCAAGGCAAACACTAGCACCAAAAATGCGGAGGTAAAGCATGTCAGCAAGTGTTGGGAACCTGAGGCAGGTGCTCGCTAGCAAAGCAGTCATCTCCTTGCTAACTGTGCTGTCGGAAGGCCATACGTCAATGGTGGGTGCCCTGTCCAATATCACAGACAACATTACAGAGCCCCTAGGCAAATAGGGAAAAGTAATGCAGGTACTTTGTCCAATTAGGAACAGAGTAGCGTAAAAAAAAAACCTACTTCTTTAAGTTGAATTTCTGTTTTCTAAATATTCAAAGATTATCTAGAAAAGCATAAGAAACATAATGGTTTAACAGTGTGGTTATTGTAAAGTACATAAAGAATGAAGTTATTCATCTATGTCATGTGGTTTTTCACATTTGGTTTGGAATGTGCTACCTGTGGTGTACCAGTCTTGAATATACTCTATAGTCGGGAGATGCATTTTAGTAATATCACTTATGAGGCTTGATGGCTTGACTGGCCCTTTCTAGGTTGAATGTCTGGTGTTATTTTATTACATCTCTGGCATTCACCAAATCTAGGTTACAGGCATGCACTGTCCTTTCTGCAACCACCAATTTTAACGGACTCAACTTTGTAAAGGTATTTCTTTCTTTGAGTTGGTTTCATTTCCAGTAAAAAGGAGTTGTTGGTTTCCTCCACATAGAACTAATTTCTTATTCAAATAACCCTGTAACTTCAGTAGACCTGAGAAGTATCTGTTTTTCAGGACTCCGCACAGCTTATCTGTTTTCAGACCTCTTTAATTTAGCTTTTCCTCCAGGATACTAGTAGAGTGTTTAATATTACATATGCTGCCACACAGTGACGCTTCCTAACCTGTAGAATCGATCTGTACGTCTCTTGTTTATACAGTCTCCATTGTGATTCTTCATCATATTTATAGAACTTCACACCTATTAAAGGGGTTGTAAAGGAACCATTTTTATTCTCCTAAAAAGCTTCCCTTACCTTAGTGCAGTCCTCCTTCACTTACCTCATCCTTCGATTTTGCTTTTAAATGTCTTTATTTCTTCTGAGAAATCCTCACTTCCAATTCTTCTGTATGTAACTACACACCGTAATGCAAGGCTTTCTTCCTGTTGTGGAGAAAGCCTCTTGAGGGGGCGAGCAGGAGTGTAAGGACGCCCACTAACACACAGCTCCTTACTCTATTTGCCTGCTCGCCCCCTCCCGCCTTACGAGGCTTTCTCCACACCAGGGAAAAAGCCTTGCATTACAGTGTGTAGTTACAGACAGAAGAACAGGAAGTGAGCATTTCTCAGAAGAAATAAGGACATTTAAAAGCAAAATCGAAGGAGGTAAGCGAAGGAGGACTGCCCTAAGGTAAAGGAACCTATTTAGGGGAAAAAAATTCCTTTACAACCCCTTTAATGAACAGGCTAAATATATGGCTCTTATTTTTTAAATTTAGGACAATAAAAGCAAAAGTAGAGCTTTTGGCCACTAACGTTGGGCAATTGGTTTCTTTGTTTTGTACATTTGTTTCCAGAGAGTAAAAGATGTAACTTTATAGTCACTGTAAACAGCAATTCCACATTTGTGCCCCAATTTTTTCTTTTCTCTTTTTATTTTTTATTAATGGCCCTATACAGTATATGTGTGTCTTTGAGTCATTGCCTTTTAACTGTACAGTTTTGTTTACATATACAGTCAGGTCCATAAATATTGGGACATCGATACAATTCTAATCTTTTTGGATCTATACACCACCACAATGGATTTTAAATTAAACAAACAAAATGTGGTTTAACTGCAGACTGCCAGCTTTAATTTGAGGGTATTTAAATCCAAATCAGGTGAACAGTGTAGGAATTACAACAGTTTGTATATGTACCTTTTTTTTATAAATTCTTTATTTTATCTTAATTTTCCTTTTTTTTCCAAATTAAATGGTACATACTGTATTGATACATTTCCAAACAAATAAACAGATAATCCATTTCTAAATTCCATACATTGGTACACATAATATAACCAACCTCTTCACTGCTTCGGAATTTCTAAGTTTTACTGTACACTTAACCATTTCCTATACAAAAGTAATCCCACCCTTCCCCCCTCCCATCCCCCCCTCTCGAGGAGGATAGTGAGAAAAAAAAAAAAAGGAAAGACCCCTCCCTGGGCCACTCCCGCGTCCACGTCCCCCTCCCCCCATACTTCTCATAATTCCCCTTCTCTGTAATTTACATATGGACTCCATATCTGTCTATATGTTTCCTCTTGTTCTCTAATGCCCATGGTGAGCTTTTCCATTTGTTGAATTTCCGAGATTCTATTTAACCATTGCTGTTTATTTGGTGTGGTAGTACTTTTCCACAAGATTGGGATGCAGGCCCTTGCTGCAACCAGTAGATGTCTTATCAGGGAGCCTTTGAACCTGGCCATGGAGACTGGTATGTCCAACAGTAAATAAGTGGCCGGGCTACTACCCAGATCCACCTCCACGATATCTCTCACAGTGTCCATGACCATTTTCCAAAAGTCCACTATCTTCTCACAGGACCAGAAAAGATGTAGCATGGTACCTTTTTCCTTACCGCAACGCCAACATCTGTCTGAGACTTCCGGAAATATCCGGTTCAAGACTACAGGGGTTTTATACCACCTAGTTAAAATTTTGTAGCCCCCTTCCTGGTATCTGGTAGCTAGGGAGGCTTTATGTGTAAAATTATATATTTTTGTTATCTGCTTTTCCGAAAAAAACATCTCTAACTCCTTTTCCCAGGCTCGTATAAACGTCAGTTCCCGCGGTGTTGTTTCCTCCACCCAGAGGCCATACATCAGCGAGAGACCGTGTCTCAACTCCTCTCCCTTAAGGCACAGTTCCTCATATCCTGAGAGGTCTCTTATTGGTCTCCCTTTTGGGTTCAAAGCTCTAGTGGCCATTTTTAATTGATTTTGTCTCATTTGGTCAAGTTCCTCTCTTATTACCTCATCTCTTTCCTCGCTTCTGATCCTTGGGTTTTCTCCCTCAAAATGTATTACCCTGCTCCATCCTGCTCTTTTTACCCTCTTAAAATGTGGGTCTGATATCCCAATTTGGAATTTCGGATTACCAATAACCGGAGTGAGTGGACTTGGGGCAATCGAAAGTTTTGTTTTCCTGAATAGTTTTTTCACGACGCTCAGGGTTGCCCCTATGGTTGGATGTTTCTTAACTACCCCTGGTATATCCACTTCTTGTATCCATGCCAATCCCTCTAAGGGGATATCTGTACTTTTCTGCTCTATAAGTAACCAAGGCTTATGCTTCTCCTGCGTGCACCATTCCGCCACTCTTGACATGTGTGTTGCTATATAGTAACCTACTGGGTCTGGGAACCCCACTCCCCCTTTCTCCTTGGGTAAAGTTAGTATTTCCCTCCGAATTCTCGCCGCTTTCCCCGACCAGATGAACTTCGCAAACTTGGATTTCATATCCCTTAGATAACTCGGCGGGATTTTTACCGGTAAGGTTTGAAATAAATAGAGCAATCTTGGTAACACGTTCATTTTTAGGATGCTGATTCTCTCAAACCATGAGTACGTCTCTTTTTCCCATCTAATAAAGTCAGATTTAATTCGCCTTAACGGAATAAAGTTCAATTCGAGGATTCTATTTAAATTTTTGGGGATTTTTGTCCCTAAGTAGAGTATGTGAGAGTCCGTCCAATTAAAGGAAAAATTTGCTGTCAAGAGGTCCTTAATTTGTTTGTTTATTTCTAGCCCCATTGCCTCTGACTTGTTATAATTTACCTTAAAGTTAGATAGGTCACCATATGCCCTTATCTCTCTCATCAAGGGGGGAAGTGATAGTTCGGGAGCCGCTATTGAGAACAACAGATCGTCCGCAAAAGCAGCTACTTTATGTTCCGTTCCTTTAATCTGAAATCCTCTTATATCTGCGTTCGCTCTAATTGTCCTCAGTAGCGGCTCCAATGTCAAAACGAAAATAATCGGGGAGAGTGGGCATCCTTGCCTTGTCCCATTCCCAATTGGAAATGGGTCCGATAGTACCTCATTCACCTTCACCCTTGCCGACGGACATGAGTAAAGGCTAGCAATCCACTTCTGCATGCCCGCACCCAGTCCTATATGTTCTAATGTAGCTTTCAAAAAGCCCCAGTCCACCCTATCGAAGGCTTTTTCCGCGTCAGTAGAAATAAGTGCTAGTGGTTTATGGTAGATTTGGGCCAGATAAATGGTATTTAACACCCTTTGTGTGTTTTCCCTACCTTCCCTTCCCGGTACAAAACCTACTTGGTCTGGGTGTATAAGTGTAGGGATATTAGGAACCAATTTGTTTGCAATTATCTTTGAAAATATTTTTAAGTCTATGTTTAGCAACTATATAGGTAGATAACTCGCGCAGACTGTGGGATCTTTCCCTTCCTTGGGGATAACGGCAATATGGGCTCCTAATGTTTCTCTTCTCATCTGATGGCCTTCTTTCAGTGAATTAAAGGCCTCTAGAAATTTTGGTATTAATTTGTCTTGAAAAGTTTTATAATATGTTAACGTGTAGCCATCTGGCCCTGGTGATTTGCCTGGTTTCATCTCACTTATTACCTCTTGACATTCCTTCACTGTGATCGGACACTCCATACTTTCTATTATTTCCTTTGGTATTTTAGGCATTTCTGACTTTATTAGATAATCTTTTATTCTCTCTTCTCTAATCTGTCTTTTCTCTACATCGAGTTGATTATCTATTTGATATAAACCATTATAGTATTCTTTGAAAGCCTTTGCTATTAAATGTGAGGGGCTTACTAACTTATCACCTTGTATTTTTATTTTCTCTATGTGTTTCCTTAATCTCGATTCCCTAAGTGCATTAGCAAGCATCTTGCTGGGTTTGTTGCCGAATTCGTAGTAAGTTCTTCTGCATCTGTTCAATTGTGCCTTAGCCCTATCCATCAATAGTAAATTTAGTTTTTCTCGCAACGCTACCAATTTCTCCTCATTGCTTGAATTTTGCACTCTCTTGTGTTCGTTTTCTGTTATTTTAATCTCTCTCAATAAAGTGTCCACCTTAGCCCCTAGTTTTCTCTTCCTGTGGGCCCCCATAGATATTAATATTCCCCTCAGATAGCACTTGTGCGCTTCCCACCTGCAGAGTGGGGAAGTCTCATCCGCACTGTTCCTTTCAAAAAATGTGTCTATTTCCTGCCCTATCAGCTCTTCATATTCTGGATCTTTAATTAAGGTTTCATTAACCCTCCAGTTCCATTCCCTGAATCCTAATACTCCCCAGTCAATAGTACAGTTAATTGGGGCATGGTCTGAGATTGTAATGGATCCGATTGAAGTATCCCTTAAATTCGTCAATACCGCTCGGTCTAGGAAAATATAATCAATTCGAGTATAAGTTTTGTGTTTATTGGAATAGAAGCTATAGTCTCTATCTTGGGGGTGTTGAATCCTCCAACTGTCTACTAGTTGCATATCGTACAGTATGTTTCTTGCTTGTCTTAGTTTAGATTTAGATATGCCATAGGATCCCTTGGAGGAGTCTATACTTGGATCTAATAACATGTTCATATCTCCTCCTAGAATTAAGACCCCCTCTTTGTTTTCATTTATTAATTCTGCAAATTTACTCAGAGCTGCCACCGGGTTTTCATTGGGGAGATAGATGTTTACCTTCTGGTCATCAATTGTCCCTTTTATCAGTATAAACCTGCCTTCTTCATCCGTGACCACTGTCGATTCTTTCCAACTTAAATTTTTTGCTAAAAGAATAGCTACCCCATTTGCTTTTGAGGATTGGGATGCCCCCATGTACATCACTGGGAATTTCTGATTCCTCCATTTTGGAATCTTATCCTGTCTAAAATGGGTTTCCTGCAAAAACACGATTTGAGTTTTTAATCTCCCTAATTCTATCATCACTTTAGTTCTTTTCTCGGGGATATTTAGGCCTTTGACGTTGTATGATTTTATGTTTAATCTATGCATTTCCGAGGTCCCTCCTATTCCCTTTGTATTACTTCGCTATCCCCTTCTCTAGGTTCCTCTAACCTTCACTCTCAAAATAGTGAATTTGCTGGACAAGGGAGGTGACCTGCGGGAGCGCGGGAGCGACCCAGGGAGGGGCCCAAAAAAAAAAAAAAAAAATAATCCCTACTCCCCCCCTATGACTCGAACTCGAGACTCCGTCCAACTGTCCGAGTTCAAAAAAAAAAAAAAAAACGGGGGTGATCCAACCGACCCCCCCCCCGCCCAATGCGTCTCCGACTTCCCTCCTATACGGAGGAGAGACGCTTTGGGGAAAGTGTGAAAGCACAGCGGAAAGTCTCCCGCGGTTCTCATTTCCCGTGCCCCTCTTCTTTATTTTACAGGTCCGTTAACCCCCACCTCCTCTGCCCTTGTTACCTCTCACTCCAAGGCCTTGGAGCACCGGGCTGGTGAATCATATTATACACTTTTTACGCATATTTCCCCCCTTATGCTGGGCTTTTCCCCTGAGTGATCTCTTATTCCCTTTTTTTTTTTCCCTTCCTTTCCCCTTGCCCCCCTTTCTTTCCCCATTTTTCTCCTTTTTTTCCCTTCTTCCCCCTTTTCCTTCCCCTCTCTTCTCCTCCTCTCTCTTCCCTTCCCCTCCTGCAGGTGTTTTCAATATTGACTTATATACTTATATGCTCACCCGGAATAAACACATGCATTGAGATAATAATAATAAATAAAAAAAAAAAAAAAAAAAAAAAAGGGGGGAAAAACACAACACAAAAGATACAAATTCATAAATTAACATCTATGGAGTGAGCTGTATTGAACTTCACCCATTTAAGCCTTGCTAGTTCTGTGTCTCTTGTACGCTTAACTCTTACGTATACTACCCCTCTTCCCCCCAATTCATTTATTCACTCTTCCCTTTCATCTCTCCCCATTCCCTCCTTCTTCCTTCACCCCCTCTCGTCCCTTATCTACTTCCCATGGATCCCCCTCCGATTGGGGGTGGCCCCCACCATCCCTCCCAACCCCCCTTACTTCTCGTTACCCTCCTCCCGCCCCTAACCTATTTCCCACCCCCCCCCCCACCCTCCATCAACGCCCAAAAACCCCTCCCATCCCCGTCATCATACACCCCCCCCCCCAAAAAGGGGAAGAAAAAAATATTTAATGCTATATTAAACCACGCAACAAAACTATTACATCACCTCTACAATGTAACCTCTAGAGTCCCCTCCCCCCCTTAAAAAAAAAAAAAGCAACCCCCACGTGTTATCTTCTTGTGTTCGTACTTGTGTTGGTGGCTCCCAATCCCCCCTCCCCTCCCCCCCCAAAAAAAAAAAAAAAAAAAAAAAGAAGGGTAAAAAAAAAACCCTTCGCAACGTGATAATTCCTACGTGATCATCCCAATTGTGTCTTTATCCTGTGCTCCCCCCCCCCCCACCCAACTCCCACCCCCTTGGACTTGGGGACCTCCCCAAAGAGATAGGGAAACAGGGCCAGTGCTAATTATATCTGTGGGGGTTCAGTATTTCCTAACAGCCAATTATAGGGATCAATAAAGGACAAAGAAAGGACTGGGAAGTAACATGACTCCCTCAAAAGGGAGTAGACCCCAGTACCAGAAAAAAAAGAAAAAAAAAAAAAAAAAGGGGCAACCACCGTGGGACATATTACTGACAATTAGCATATGAAAGACCTCCATATCCCTATACCGCTTATATACATAGTATACTTAGTACATGGTAGATGGTCCATAATTAATTCACCGGTTTGTTACTCTTGTTGTTAGGGTCTAGTATCTAGTTCGTCATTAGCCCAACCTTAAGTCCCTTTAATGAACGGGAGTCAAGGCATAGAACCCTAAAAAAAAAAAAAAAAAAAAAAAAAAAAAAAGGAGTCCAGGCGAATACCTTCCTTTAACGTTCTCCTTATTAATTTCATCCTTTTGACACAGGGAGAAGAATTGCGCCCCAAAAATACAAAAATAGAAAATACCACTCTAGGGAGAGGGGGCGAGGGGAAAAAAAAAAAGAGAAGTTTCTATTCCTTTTTTTCCTAGATGTGTCTTTTCCTCTGTGAGATCCTCATAAATGCCGCTTGTCATCCCCAAAATGCCCATATGCGTTAAAAAGCCCTTGATGCCCACAGGATCACATTCTTCAAAAGTCTCCGGGCAATGCCAGCCAGTTAGGCACCTCTATTGGGCCCACCCCCAAAAATTGAAAAAGTTTAGGGAGCTGGGATGGTTCACTCAGGTAGTAGCTTGTTGCCTCTTTCTTGATTATTAGCGCTAAGGGAAATCCCCAACGATAGGTGGCGCCATTTGCTCTAATATAGTCTAATAAAGGTTTTAGTAGTCTTCTTCTACTCTTGGTTTGGGGACAGAGGTCCGAGAATATGTGAATCTCCCCCTCTTCAAATATCCCGACTGTACCTTCTTTCCACGCTACCCTGAGGATTTCCTCTTTTGTCCTGTAGAAGTGGACCCTACATAGCACATCTCGGGGGGTCGCCTGGTCTTGGTACCTCCCTGTAGGGACTCTATGAACACGATCTAGTTCCAGTAATGTTTCTGGGGGTTTCTTCAAGATTTTATTCAGAATGGAGGTTACCACTTCTCTCAGCTCCAGCCCTGCCAGTTTGTCTGGTATTCCCTTTATGCGCAAGTTATTCCTCCTGCTCCTATTGTCCGTTTCTTCCGCTTGTAGCTGTAGCCTAATTAGTTGATAATGTTGGGATTGCACTCTTCCCTCCAGATTACTCAGCCTAACCTCCATCAAGTCTTGTTGCTCCTCACATCTCTCGACCTTTTGCCCCATCTCTGTTACACTTGAGCGCACTTTATCAATCTCCCCCTTCATTGCAGCCGTTAGCTTGGCTACCATTTGTTCGATATCTTCCTTAGTGGGGAGAGCCTGGATTAGCCTACTAATTTGCCTATTATATGGGGGGGGGTCCATCTCCTCCTTCCCTGTATGTTGGCGAGGCTGTAATAGGGGTACAGAGCCCCCGATTCCCCCAGCATCTGAACATGGATTGGCACGGGTTAAATCCTTGAGTCCCTGTTCCATATTGTGCGGTGTTGCCCTTGTTAATGGGTCTAGTGCTCTCACTGAGTGCTGGGGCTGTGCTATTGCCGGGAGCGTGGGTAACTGCGCTTTCGTGTCGATATAAAGTGATTCTACTGGTGTTGAGTCTGGCTGAATGTCTGCCTGAGATGCCACAATGTCTCTCACCTGTCTTCCTGTAGAATCCGACACCAGCGCTCCCCCCTCCGATCTCTCCTTTGATGCTGCTCTCTGTAGGACCTCTGATGTGACGGGGCTTTCCACAGCAACGACAGCTGGCTCTGGCACTGACAGGACGGCTGCTGCTGCAGATACGAAGCTCTCTGTCAGTGAGCTCCGTCTGCTTACCCCGTGATCCTCACGCTCCGATTGGGTATCTCCCCTCGCTGTCATGTACCGCGTGATGTACGAGTGTCCTCGCTGAGCAGGGGATCCCCGGCTGAACTTCCCTCCGCTTCGGCCACGTCGCGACATCAGCAGTGGGATATGCGCAGCTTGTACTCTCCCCTATAGCGCGGGCTGGGGATGGTGGGGGTATCGACCGCTGTGGCTGCTCTCCTGGCTAGGTGCACGGGGAACCGCTGGACTCTCCTAGCACGAACGCTAGCCCGCCATGCCTCCGACTCCTCCCCCGGAAACGGAAGTCTGCGTGAAATTTGAATTTCACGTCGTTTGCGTGTCCATGCTACCGAAATGTACCTTTTTAATGTAACCTATAAACTCAATTGAACAACAAGGTGAATTATTTTAGGTGGAGGGAAGTAAAAATAAAATAATATGGTTGCCTAAGGCCCCTTTCACACCTGAAAAACAGACATGCATATATCCCCATGGGATAGCGCGTGTCAGCGGACGAACATCCAATCTCATTGGTCTCCCCTATGCTTTGTTTCTGCAGACAGAGGAAAATTACCTTTTTTCCATTTGTCATCGGATGAACACGGACAGAACACGAACAGACCGTCCGCGTTCATCCGATCCCGCCATAGAGAAGAGCGGAGATCTCATCTGCCGGCTCAGTGGGGATCAAAAGAGCGATCCCCACTGAGCAAGTGGATGTATAAGAAACGGATCCTCGCGGGATCCGTGCGTGTGAAAGGGCCCTAAGTGTGCACACCCTTAAACGAATACTTTTGTTGAAGCACCTTTTGATTTTTATTACAGCACTCAGTCTTTTTGGGTATGAGTCTATCGGCATGGCACATCTAGACTTGGCAATATTTGCCCACTCTTCTTTGCAAAAACACTCAATCTGTCAGATTGCAAAGGCATCTCCTGTGCACAGACCTCTTCCAATCACCCCACACATCGGATTCAGGTCTGGGCTCTTTCAGGGCTATTCCAAAACTTTAATCTTCTTCTGGTGAATCCATTCCTTTGTTAATTTGAATGTATGCTTTGGGTCGTTGTCATGCTGAAAGATGCATTTTCTCTTTATGTTCAGCTTTCTAGCAGAAGCCTGAAGGTTTTGAGTCAGTATTGAATGGTATTTGGAACTGTTCATAATTCCCAATACCTTGACTAAGGCCCCTGACCCAGCTGAAGAAAAACTGCCCCAAAGCATGATGCTGCCACCACCATGCTTTTGGTGATGTGCAGTGTTGTTTTTGCACCAAACTGATTGTAAAATCATGCAATAATATATATATTAACCACTTAAGCCCCGGACCTTTAGGCAGCTAAATGCCCAGGCCAGGTTTTGCGCTTCGGCACTGCGTCGCTTTAACAGACAATTGTGCGGTCGTGCGACGTGGCTCCCAAACAAAATTGGCGTCCTTTTTTCCCCACAAATAGAGCTTTCTTTTGGTGGTATTTGATCACCTCTGCGGTTTTTATTTTTTGCGCTATAAACAAAAATAGAGCGACAATTTTGAAAAAAAAATCTATATTTTAAACTTTTTGCTATAATAAATATCCCCCAAAAACATATATATAAAAAAAAAAATTCTCAGTTTAGGCCGATACGTATTCTTCCTATTTTTGGTCAAAAAAATCGCAATAGGCGTTTATCGATTGGTTTGCGCAAAATTTATAGCGTTTACAAAATAGGAGATAGTTTTATTGCATCTTTATTAATTTTTTTTTTTACTACTAATGGCGGCGATCAGCGATTTTTTTCGTGACCTGCGACATTATGGCGGACACTTCGGACAATTTTGACACATTTTTGGGACCTTTTGTCATTTTCACAGCAAAAAATGCATTTAAATTGCATTGTTTATTGTGAAAATGACAGTTGCAGTTTGGGAGTTAACCACAGGGGGCGCTGTAGGAGTTAGTGTTCATTTAGTGTGTGTTTACAACTGTAGGGGGGGTGTGGCTGTAGGACTGACGTCATCGATCGAGTCTCCCTATATAAGGGATCACTCGATCGATGCAGCGCCATAGTGAAGCACGGGGAAGCCGTGTTTACATACGGCTCTCCCCGTTCTTCAGCTCCGGGGAGCGATCGCAACGAAGCGGCTATAAACAAATGGCCACGCCGTCGTCCCGGATTGCTCCCCGTGGGAATCCGACCGCCGCATGTAGCGGGGGGGGGGGTCCCGATCGGACCCCCCACCCGCTATTCTGTGGACGTACATATACATGCGGCGGCCGGGAAGTGGTTAATAATCTATATTATTATTGTGACCTATACTATACAACTATTGCATCTGTATTAATGTGTATGAGTCCCTTGTTTGCTAATATCCTCTAATCAAAGCGAGTTATGCTTAAGGCTATAATGCTAGTTATAAAGACAGACGCATTTGAGTAAAACGGTTACATTTATTTCCTTCAAAGTAGGAATAATACATTCTAACAACAAATATTTATACCGCCTAAATAACAATAATGGTGATAATATTGAAAGATACTCAACACTTCCTTTTCGGCTCTGATCCTCATTTGGCTATGCTCAGACAGATGTTCATAGAGAAGAGCTAGGCCTTGACCACATGTCTTAGGCCCAACATGGCCACCAGGCTTCCATGAGGCCTGGTCCATGTGGCTTCAGCATAGGCCTTCAGAAACAGAGCCACAACCTCACTGCAAGCTTGCTCCCAAGAGAATAGACTGAGCTCTGTCTTTCAACCTTTTTACAAAACCTCACTCATTACTCATTCAAACTCCCTCCCATTTGCCTTTGGACCAATCATTGTTCATAGGGCAGTCTTCCTTCAGCTGGCTTGTAGGATATTGTCTTACCCATCTGAGCCAGGCCCCCCTGCTGTGCAGACTTTGCCTGAGGCCAAAATCCTTTGTGCCTTTAAAGAAACCATGGGATCAAGTGTCATTTCGTTGTAAAACCAGATCTGTGGAACTTTTTGGCCCATACTATTTTGATTTTCTCCAACACTGATCTTTTGGAATTATGGACAAAAAGTTGGACCTTGGTTTCATCAGACCATAACATATTCTCCCACATGCTTTTGAGAGACTTCGGGTGTGTTTTTGCAAAATGTAGCCAGACTTGGATATTTCTCTTCGTAAAAAAAAAAAGGTTTTGACACTCTACCCCACAGGTGTCAAACACAAGGCCCGCGGGCCAAATCCGGCCCTCCAGGCCATTTTATGTGGCCCTCACATTTCTCCTGCAGCTGCAGGAGAGCTCCAGAGCTCCAGCCCTCCTCGGACCCTGTACTTTCTGCTTTCAAGCAATGCATCTATCGTCTTCCCAGCAGCAGCATAAGGTAAGGGGGGGGTGCACTGTGATGTAAGGAAGGGTGGGGGACTCCACTTCTGATGAAGGCGTGGCTCTTGACATCAAATGTAAGGGGAGGGGATGTGCTGGACATCTAATCTTACAGATACAACTGGCCCTTTTGAGGGCAATCATAATGCTGATGCAGCCCCAGATGAAATTGAGTTTGACACACCTGCTCTACCCCATAGCCCAGAGATATGAAGAATATGGGAGATTGTTGTCACATGTACCCCACAGCCAGTACTGGCCAAGATATTCCTGCAGCTCCTTTAATGTTACTGTAGGCCTCTTGGCAGCCCCCCTGACCAGTTTCCTTCTCGTCTTTCTCTTTCGTTCATAGACGGACACAGCCTTCATTGACCTTAGGGTTATGCTTCTTCCTACCAGGAGATTTAGGCAGAATTCTACAGCACTTAAGGTGTTAAAAACTTTCCTTCATGCTGCTCCTCCCAGGGGGCGTGGCTCCCCCAGGCATAACCCACACCCTGCTTTAGCAGCCTCAGTTTGTTTTCTGCCTAACGACAGGAGGTCAAGGCTATCTCTGGAGTTCCTGGACTCTGGAGGTTTTTTCTGGCGATTTTTCTCGTTTTTTTTTTATTATTTTGTTCCTGCATTTTTGAATCCTGCGATTCTTCTATCAACAGCCGACTGGGTGACAGGCTGGGTCCTCGACTCTTGTAGTCCCCCCATGTTCGGCCTTCGAGCGTGTGCCGGCCCTCAGCTCAGCTTTGGGACGTCCACGACAGGCCCCATTGCTCCAGGGGCGGCCGGGGAACTTTGGTTCTAGGGCACACATATGACCGGTCTCTATGGCTTTGTCACAGTGTGTCTGGCCGACAGCCATGCCGTTTACGGACGTTGGTTCTGTCTGGGATACCTCCAGCCGGGTAGTCGCAGGACAGGTAAGTAGTGGCCCCTTACTCAGGTAAGTGGTCTGGCTGGTGGTTTCCCTGGGGAGGTCGCCCTGCTTTCCTCTCTCCCCTTCCTCTCCCTCCTTCCCCTGACTGGGTAGTGGCTGTGAAGGGGGGCCTCCTGGGTTTTCTTTGTTACCACCGGGGCCCGTGTGTTGTTAGGGGGACTGTGTTGTTACTCTGGGGGGTGCTGCTGTGTGCTGCTGTGTTCTATGAGGTAATTTTTACCTCAGACAGCGGCCGTCTTGGAAATCTCCTTGGTAACGCTGTGATTCTTTTCTGAGGTAACAGACAAAGCAGTCAGTGCTGCTGTGTTCTATGAGGTAATTTTTACCTCAGACAGCGGCCGTCTTGGAAATCTCCTTGGTAACGCTGTGATTCTTTTCTGAGGTAACAAAGCAGTCAGTGCTGCTGTGTTCTATGAGGTAATTTTTACCTCAGACAGCGGCCGTCTTGGAAATCTCCTTGGTAACGATGTGATTCTTCCCTGAGATGACTCGGCACAGCCTCTGGTCAGTTTTAGTGCTGTTACAGTTTTAGTGCTGTGAATCTTCCATGAGGTGAATACACATCACAGTCAGCACATCAGAGCACACCTGAGGTTTTTCAGCTCCCTCTGCAGCTGGGTGGGGTGGTGAATACCGGGGGCCCCCATGCTCTGCAATAGCAGCAAGGAGGTGACCAGTGGGGTTTTTTTGTCCTGCCTTGCAGGGTGGGTGACTCAGCGCTGACACTATGGAACTCAAGCTATGCCTGAGTTAACCCTTAATGCCCCTCCCCCTGCCACATCTGTTATGTTGGCTGTCCTGGGTTTCTTGCCAGGTTTGAAGCAGCTAGTGGCCGGATGGGGGGTAAAAAAGCGCCCCCTCCCTGAAGCCTGCTTCTGGGGATGACACAGAATCGCAGTTTTTTTCTGGTTCTGTTATGTCAGAGGCTGCGGGTTTTAACCCTTATGGATAGTGAGGATGACTCTGCTGCAGTCAGTTGCTGGCAAGAATTTGTTGGAGCTCTTGTTTCTGCGGTGCGTGAGGCTCTAAAAATTGAGGATGTGGCGGAGACACCTCCGTGTCAGTACCAGCAGACTACCACGCATCGCTGAAGTGTTTCCTTGTGTTCCTTATTTGGACTATATGTTATACAAGGAATGGGATGCACCGCAAAAAGTTTGTCAAAAAACTTTGCAACCCGTTACCCCCTTGAGGGGGGCTTTAAAAAAAAAAAAAAAAAAAAAAGTAGGTCTCTCCTCCGCCAGTGGACCCCCCTGTGTCCAGACTGCGCAAGGCCACCACATTGCCTGTGGAAGGGGTTCCTGCATTTCAGGATCCCGCTGATAGGAGAGTGGAGGCCGTGGCCCGCTCCCTATTCACGGTGGTGGGTTCGGCGGTGAGGCCGGCTCTGGCCGGGGCCCTGGCAGGCCCCGACTAAAAGGGCGAAGCTCCTGCTGCAGGAGCTGGAAGAAGGACCTCTAAGGTGGCCTTGGTGATCACCGTTAAGGGTGAACGGTCCTTTTGGGTCTTCCCTGACTGGCATCATTGAGGATGCCACAGGTGGTAAGCGCATGCTGTTCCCACGGTTTGGGAAGGGCTAGGGACCTCGCCCTGTGCAAGGACCCTCCTTGCCTACCTCCGAGCGTTTTTTCGCTCGCCCTGTGCGGTGGGGGTAGGTCTACATGGTGCTTGAATCCCCGCTGCGGGGTAGCAGCGCACCGGATACCGCATGCCTAACAAGTCTGCGGACATACCTGCTTCCGCCTGAAGGTCTGCTCCCGCCCGTGTCTCGGGTGGGAGACTGGCTTCGCATTGCGAAGTGTTTTCCTTGGGGTACAAGATTGAGTTTCTCTCTTGTCTGCCAAACAGGTTTTTTCCCTCCGGCTTCTGGCCTCCTCCGGTTCGCCGGTTGACTCCGTCAGGGGCTGTCCAGGATCTTCTGGTCAGGGGAGTGATTGTGCCAGTTCCCTCGTTGGAACGGTCTCGGGGTTTTACTCCATTCTGTTTGTGTCCCCATGGAGGATGGGGCCCGGTCGATCCTGGGCCTCAAGTCCCTCGTTTTGTTTTGTCAGGTTTTTCTGGCATCCTTGGATGTCATGAACGTGTACCTGCATATCCTCAAACCACCAGAGATTCTGTGCTTTGCGGTCGGGGGGGACCATTTTCAATGGTGTCCTTCCCATTCGGCGGGTTTTCGCCAAGGTGCTCGTACCGATACTGGCCCGGCTGTGACAGCGGGGGTTTGTTATCATGGGATGTCTGGACGACATTCTCCTACGAGCTTCTGCATTGGTGGAGCCGTGTCTATCACGTGTCAGGCTCTCCGAGTGTTCGGCTGGTTTCTGGATTGTCCTGAAATCAGGGTTGATTCCGTCTCAGGGATACCTGAGACTGGTCCTGGATTCCTCCGGGGCGGGAGTGTTTTTCTCCTAGCGGAAAAACTTCAGACTCTGCTATCTGCTGTGCAGCAGTTGCCGACCCAGAAGCGGTCATCTCTGCGATTCTGCAGGAAGGTTCTGAGTCAGTTGGTAGCCTCTTTCGAGGCGGTTCCGTATGCCCAATTCCACGCCAGGGTACTACGGAGGGAACTGCTGTCACGATGGGACTAGCTTCCGTCATCTCTGGATTACCAGATTCAGTTGAGTCATCTGATCATGTCTCCCCTGGTGTGGTGGCTGGCGTTTCCGGTGCTTCGGGCCGGAAAGTCATTTTTCTGCAGGCCACTGGACAGTGGTCACGACGGATGCCAGCCTCTCCGGTTGGGGAGGGGCGCTTGGGGCACCCAGTCAGCCCAGGGGCACTGGACTCAACGTTCTGGAGCTCCGAGCAATCAAGCTTTGCCTTACCAGGTGGTCCCTGGATCTACAGGGCCGACCGGTCAGGATCCTGTCCGATAACACCACGTCCGTGGCGTAGGTTGATCATCAGGGAGGCACACGGAGTTCTGTTGCAGCGACGGGGGTCGCGCGCATCCTTTCGGTGGGCCGAAGGGTCCGTTCCGGCTCTATCGGCCGGGTACATTCCGGGAATACGGAATTGGCTAGCCGACTACCTAAGTCGCACTGCACTGGGCCAAGGAGAGTGGTCTCTCCACCCGCAGGTGTTTCGGGGTCTGTGCCGAAAGTGGGGCACTCCGGACGTGGACCTTCTAGCGTCCCGTCTCTATATCGGTAGGTGCCACGGTTCGTGGCCAGGTTTAAGGACCCGTGGGCGGACGCGTCAGGCGCGTTGGTGGCTCCTTGGGGTCGCTGTCGCCTACTTTACACCTTCCCTCCTCGGAAGCTTCTTCCTCGCCTGCTGCGCAGAGTAGAAGCTGTAGGGATTCTATCGGTCCTGATTGCCCCAGATTGGCCGCGTCGCTTCTGGTACGCGGATCAGGTGCGTCTGCTGGCAGACGCCCCCTAGCGTCTTCCCCTGGGAATTGATTTTCTGTTACAGGGTCCAATCTTCCACCCTGTTTCACAGCCACCGGCCTTAGCGGCGTGGCTGTTGAGAGCCAGGGGCTTAAGGACCGAGGCCTATTGGGCTCGGTGGTCTCTACCGTGCTGCCTGCACGGAGGTCTACCTCACGTAGGTTTTTTCCTCATACATGGAAGGCCTACTTCTCTGTGTGTGGGGAGATGAACTGGCACTCTCGTACATGCGTTGTGTACAGGATTCTGCTGTCTTTGCAGCAGGGAGTGGTTCAGGCTCTCGCCTTACGTACGGTTAGGAGCCAGATTTCTGCTCTGGCTGTTTTTTACTTGCAGCGACCCTTGGCATAGCACTCCTGGGTGCGTGCGTTGGGTCAGGGGGTCTGGCAGGTGGCCCCTCCGGTGCGCCCTCCATTACCCCCATGGGACTTGAATTTAGTCCTTTCAGTGCTTCGGGATGCTCCCTTTGAGGACATTCGGGAGGTTTTTTGTTTTATTGTCACAAAAGGTGATTTTATTTCTGGTAGCAATTACCTCGATCAGACGGGTGTCTGTCTGTTCTGGTGGCCTTGTCTTGCAAGGCTCCCTGCTTGGTCATCCGTAAGGATGAGGTGGTGCTGCGGCCGCAGCCGTTTTTCTCCCTAAGGTCGTTTCGGCTTTTCACTTGGATGTGGACATTGTTCTTCCATCCTTGTGTCCTCAGCCGAAGAACCCGAAGGAGGCCACTTTACATTCTTTGGATGTGGTTCGGGCCCTTCGAGTTTACTTGTCGGCGACAGCTCCGTTCCGGATGTCGGACTCGCTGTTCGTGTCTGTGTCCGGTCCCAGTAAGGGCCTGGCAGTCTCGTCGGCCACCATTTCCAGGTGGATCCGACGGATTGTGCTTCAGGCCTATGCCCTGAAGGGCGGGCGCCCCCCTTTCGGGTCATGGCGCATTCGACCAGGGCGATCGGGGCCTCTTGGGCTTTCCGACACCAAGCCTCTGTGTTACTGGTGTGTAAGGCTGCGACCTGGTCGTCGGTCCACGCTTTTTCAAAGTTTTATATGGTGGATGTGAGTGCATCTTCGGATGCCTCCATTGGCCGCAGGGTGTTACAGGCGGCAGTTTAAGGTTGGAGTTCCTCCGTTGAGTAACTCCGGTTTTTGTTTGGGGTGTAACCTGTTTTTGCTGTGTTATTTTTCCCACCCCTCGAATTTTTTTGACACTGCTTGGGGACGTCCCTAAGGTCAATGAAGGCTGTGTCCGTCTATGAACGAAAGAGAAAAAAGGATTTTTGTACTCACCCTAAAATCCATTTCTCTGAGTTCATAGACGGACACAGCACCCACCCCTCCTTTGTTTGTACTGCTTGTTACGAACTGAGGCTGCTAAAGCAGGGTGTGGGTTATGCCTGGGGGAGCCACGCCCCCTGGGAGGAGCAGCATGAAGGAAAGTTTTTAACACCTTAAGTGCTGTAGAATTCTGCCTAAATCTCCTGGTAGGAAGAAGCATAACCCTAAGGTCAATGAAGGCTGTGTCCGTCTATGAACTCAGAGAAATGGATTTTACGGTGAGTACAAAAATCCTTTTTTTCATCAATTTTGGAGGGACGTCCAGTTCTTGGTAATGTCACTGTTGTGCCATATTTTCTCCACCTGATGATGACTGTCTTCGCTGTGTTCCATGGTATATCTAATGCCTTGTACCCTTCACCTGACTGATACATTTTAACAATGAGATCCCTCTGATGCTTTGGAAGTCCTCTGCAGACCATACATTTTGCTGTAGGATGCCACTAACAAAATGTCAGGAAAGACCTAGTAGAACAGCTGAACTTTATTTGGGGTTAATCAGAAGCACTTTAAATGATGGCAGGTGACTGACTCCTATTTAACATGAGTTTGAATGTGATTGCTTAATTCTGAACACAGCTACATCCCCATTTATAAAGTTATAAGAGGGCGTGCACACTTATGCAACCTCTTTTTTTTATTTATTTTTTTACTTTTGCATAATACTTGAATAACTTGGCAGAAGTTTTTGGCGAAACAGGTCATATTTATGACCAACTTCATTAGATAATTCAAGTGGAGGTTCACCCTGAAACAATTATATAACATTACATCCAGCATACTAACGACATGTACAGTATGCTGGTATTTTTTTTTTTCGCCGTACATACCGTTTTATTGTTATTTTCCCCCTGGCTTCCGGGTTCTGATTCCCGTGGGACTGGGCGTTTCTATTGAGAGGTTAGATGATTGACGTCTGGTGAAAAACTTCCCAAGGCGCGTCACCAGTTTTCCGTAAATAGCCGACCTGCGAGTCGGCTCTATTCGGCGCTATACGGCGCCTGCGCTCGCCGTGTAGAGCTGACTGCGCAGGCGCCATATAGAGCCGACTCGCAGGTCGGCTATTTATGGGAAAAATGGTGACGCGCCTTATGCGCCATGGGAAGTTTTTCACCAGACGTCAATCATCTAACCTCTCAATAGGAACGCCCAGTCCCGCGGGAATCAGAACCCGGAAGCCGGGGGGGAAATAACAATAAAACAGTATGTACGGCAAAAAAAAAAAAAATACCAGCATACTGTACATGTCGTTAGTATGCTGGATGTAATGGTATATAATTGTTTTAGGGTGAACCTCCACTTTCAGTTTAAGCAAAATTTCTTGTTTTTAACCAATTCATTTTTAAACCAATTGTTTTTCAAACCGACTTATTTCCTTCAAATCTCCTTTACATTCCTGAAGGAGCCGTTATTCAGATGATTTGCTTGCCCTATAAACTCTGCGTTCAAGTTCCTGCCTAGACTTCACATTTTTCCTTAGTTTTGGATAAAGTGGCGAAGAATTAGAACCCCTGTCAGATTTTATTTCTAAACGGGGCTTTTTTTTATTATTTTAGTTATTTCCCCTCACTTCCTGTTTTGGGGCTGTTTTACCAAACGTGAAGTGAGTGAAAATCTGCAACAGGAAAACCTAAAGAAAAATAACACCAGAGGAAGCCCACCCAAGTGTAGCATTAGAAAGACTTTAATGATAATAAGACCATAAAGGTAGCAAAATATGGTGCTTGTCATAGGCACATCCCAGGACAGATCTCATATGGATAGTTGGCAGGTCATTCTATTTCAGAAAACAGCCTCACCACCACTTGTCAGGTAGAAGAAACAAGGAAGAGGCCTCAAAACCAGGGAGCACGGGGCTGGACATATTTTGCTACCATTGTGAGTTATTTGCTGTCTTTTTATCATTAAAGTCTTTCTAATGCTACACTTACAGTAGGTGAGTGCCCTCAGGTGTTCTTTTCTTATCATTATAGAGACTCAGAGGTGCTGTCACAAGTGTATCAAGATTGTTGTTTGTTAAAGTGGAGGTTCACCCTATAAAACATTTCTAACACTGCATCCAGCCCAGTTGTGCATATAAAATGACACTGACCTTTTTTTTTTTTTTTTCGTAGATAGCGTTTAGCCGTGGAATTCACCGCGGCTTCCGGGTAGGGAATCCCGCGGGGGTGGGCTTTCCTATCGACATGCCAATTGATTGACATGCTCGGCTCTATTCGGTGCCTGCGCACCGGTGCCGAATAGAGCCGAGCCGACCCGAGCTTCCTTCGGGAAGTCGTGACACGATGTGTGCGCCGTCGTTTAGCATGTCAATCAATTGGCATGTCGATAGGAACGCCCACTCCCGCGGGATTCCCTACCCGGAAGCCGCGGTGAATTCCACGGCTAAACGCTATCTACGAAAAAAAAAAAAAAGGTCAGTGTTATTTTATATGCACAACTGGGCTGGATGCAGTGTTAGACATTTTTTATAGGGTAAACCTCCACTTTAAAATGGAGTATTTCTCCTTACATTAACTTTTTGGAGGTGTTTATGCCCCCATAGTTTTCACCCTTGGGCCATTACTCGGCCACACTAAACAAATCTCTTGCAACATTTTTCTTACATTTTTTCTAAAAAACAGAAAACTATAAAAAGCTTATAGTGTTCTAGCCTTCCCCCATAATATAAATAAAAATGAGATATTAAAAGCATTCTTCTAAAATAAATGTGTTGCCCTTGAAGAGTATCCTCACTTTCCATCTGGAGAAAGAATTATGCTCATGACAAAGAGTGTCCTGTATATTATTTCAAGAAGCAAACACAAAAGGGCGCACCAGGTTAGTGCATTATCCCACAAGTTCACTCTCATAAAACGTACTCGCAAACGCTCGTCAAGCTACTCGTCTGTAGCTAAATAGTCCTGGACATAGTACTCGCCAGGATTCAGCAACACCACCTTCAGAGCCAAACCTTATAAATGTCCTCAACTGAGTGTGGATAGTTAGATATATAGATCTATCTATCTCTCTCTATCTATATATCTTCTCTTGCAGGGCATGAGGATTCCAAGCTCCACCTCTGGGATGGAAACAAGCCAATAGGAGGTCTAGGGGAAAAGTGGCAGTATTTGACTGTCTTAGCAAGAACTGCATGTTTCAGGTCTCCCCAAAGTGGCTCAATGATGTTGAGGTCAGGAGATTGTGATTTTCACTGCAGAACCTTGACTTTTTCTTCTGCCACTGAAGGGTCAACCTGACCTGTAGGCTTTGGATCATTGTCATGTTGGACAGGCTAAGTGCATCCCATATGCAGCTTCCAAGTTGATAAATTAACATTTTTCTCCATAATGTTATGATAATTTGCTTCATTTATCTTGCCAAACATGTTGCCCATATTCCCTGTTTTGCTGCAGCTCACATCCCAACAAAACAGCAGAGATCAACTTCTACACTTCATAATAGGGATGGTATGCTTCTCTTCATAGTTCATTGGTTTGGCTGAAATTTTTCCAACCGTCTCCTTCAATAACAGTCAATCAAAGGATCTACCTTTGTTAGGTAGAAGGGTGCCTGTAGGGCCAGCTACAGTTCCAGTTTTGTCAGGTTCAGCAGGAATTAAGCGCAATTCAATCTGTTTTTTGCCATCTTTACTCTCATTTAGTATCTAATTATTAATTAGTAGAATATAATTAGTAATCTATTTCAGGTACTCAAAGCCACAGCAGCAATCGTTAACATAGGAGCCTTGTCTGAGTGCATCCTCTTCTATTTGGGAGCAAAACTCACCTGTATTTAATTAGACCCTTCCACTAGACCAGGGGTCTCCAAACTGCGGCCCGAGGGCCAGATGTGGCCCTTTGCTAGCCTTTATCCAGCCCTAGGGGCACTATTCCTCACACTGATATGAGGCAATATTTCTCCAACTGACACCAACAATGGGGCACTATATCTTCCACCAATACCAATGATGGGATACTATTCTACTTCCTATTGACCACCAGCCCTGGGGCCATATTTATTTTCACTGATGCTGGGCCATTGACATCTGCTGGCCACAATACGGCCCTCCTAAAGTCTGAAAGACAATAAACTGGCCCTTTGTTTGATAAGCTTGGAGACCCCTGCACTAGACCTATTCCTTGATATAGTTTTACTTTCTTCATCAGCTCATCCCCCACAGCTATTACCTTTTGTATCATCCTAGATTGTAAGCTCTAGCGAGCAGGGTCCTCTGATTCCTCTTGTACCAAATTGTAATGTCTACCTTAATTTTGTTAAGCGCTTTGCAAACTGTTGACACTATATAAATCCTGTATAATAATATTGGCTACTTTTCTCTTCCAACACTGACTTTTCCAGTGTCACTTGCTACATTTACATTGGGACAGTTGGTGCTACTGTCATACCATGAATTTGACATCTGTAATTGCCAGATAGATCAGGCGTCTTCAAACTTTCTTAACAAAGGTCCAGATTACTGTCCCTCAGACTTTAGGGAGGCTGGAATGTGGAAAACGGGAGTTAAAAATGTCTAGGTGTCAGTGGGATTAAACAATTCCTTAACCTTGGTGGTCAGAGAGAGTGAGAAAATGACATGGCACCTGTGGTCAATAGAAGAAGGAATTGTGCCCCATCATTGATGTTAGTAGGAGGAATCGTGCCTCATTTTTGGGGTCGGTGGGAAGGAATGGTGCCTCATCATTTGTAGGTAGTGTCCTTGGGAGGAATAGTGCCCCCCCCATTATTGGTGTCGGTGGGAGGAATAGTGCCCCCAATGTTGGTGTCAGTGGGAGGAATAGTTCCCCCCATTGTTGTGGTCAGTGGGAGGAATAGTGCCCCCATTGTTGGGGTCAGTGGGAGGAATAGTTCCCCCATTGTTGTGGTCAGTGGGAGGAATAGTGCCCCCATTATTGGTGTCAGTGGGAGGAATAGTGCCCCCAATGTTGGTGTCAGTGGGAGGAATAGTGCCCCCATTGTTGGTGTCAGTGGGAGGAATAGTTCCCCCATTGTTGGGGTCAGTGGAAGAAATAGTGCCCCCATTGTTGAGGTCAGTGAGAGGAATAGTGCCCCCATTGTTGGTGTCAGTGGGAGTAATAGTGCCCCATCATTGGCGTCAGTGGGGAAGAATAGTGGCTCATGGGCCGCAGTTTGGGGACCACTGCTATAGATCAATGATTTATATGGCGATGTAAGAAACTGCAATTATGTATGGTGTGGAATTGGGCCATATAACCTAGGACTCATGTGTTTGAGACCTCCTTGAATTGTTTGGCTGATTATTCTGTACAATGAATGAATAACAAGAGGTTGTCTGGTATAGAAATTATAAATTTGGCTTACTTGATTTGTTGGAGGCGTGTTTGGCCGCATAGGTTTATTTGTGATATTGCAATTACTGTTTTTTCCGGCAAGTTCTGCAGAAAACAAATACTTCTTGTGGTGTAAGCCTTGGATGTCATTTTCTCGGCTAATGCTAAATTCAGCATACATGAACTGTGGTTTAAACCTGGTAGGAATTAATTTACAGTTTGCCTATTTGGAAAGTGAGAGTAACGGAATTATCCATTTATGTAGTATGAAAATCTCCTTAGATGTATAATGAAAACATCATGCGGCTTCACCGACAATCCAAACAGCGTTTTGGTGTTTAGCTTCTATTTATGGAATTCTTTCTTGCCCCCTGGTTCATGTTTATGGTGATGTGTCACTAGGCTGACCATGTGTCTGATGAATGCGTAGAATAAATGTCTTCACAACAGTTTACATTTTCTAATCATTTTGTTAGTGTAAATAAGAATGTGCTGCTTACAGCTAAAATATTTTTTTGCCAGCCACGTGCAGCTGCAGCAGTAAGAGCCGGTTCACACTGGGGCGACTTGGAATCCGACTTGAAGTCGCCTCAAGTCGTCCCAAGTCGCGCTGTCAAGAAAAACAATGCAAGTGAATGGGAGCGGTGTTAATACACACGCTCCGACTTCAAAAGAAGTTCCTGTACGACTTCAATCCGACTTGTAGGCGATTTGTACCCATTGATTTCAATGGAAGTCGCCTCCAAGTCTGATCCAAGTCTGATCACTGTCTTAACTGATGCGACTTTCCAGGAAGATAACATACATTTCTCAGGCAAACCTCTCCCTCCCCCTCCCTCCCCTAGAGCTGATTGTTGTTTGATTGGCCACTGGAAAGTCTCCTGTCCTGGAGACGACTTCAAGTCGTGTTGTAAATCGCCCAGATCGCCCTGTGGTTCATGCTCAAGTCGTGTCGGAGTCGCCTCTGGAAGTCGTGTCGCCCTAGTGTGAACCGACTCTAAAAGTATCGGTATGTTTTATTTAGAAAAAATAAATAAAAATGTGGTATGTGTATGTATCTAAAATATATGTATGTGGGGGAAATAAAATATATGGAATCCTTTCAGACTTCTGCGTGTTGCTGTGGAATTTTCTTGCTGCAGCTTTTGTTTGTTTCCAGCAAGTGCAACAAGGAAGCATGAGCCTCCTTACCCAGCTGAACTGCAGTGATACAACCTGCTACAGCTAAATTATTGCTGTGTTGCCCATCCTTCAGTTGGGCTGTTTCTGGACTTCTGAGAGCTGATAAATACTGTGACCTGCACTGTAAAATTTCGAAAATGGGTCTTTTGGGGGGTGTTTAGTATACATTCTGTGTACAGAACATCTCCAGGTAGCCATATTGCATTGCTTTTTCCGGCGTATAAGACGACTTTTTAGATGCAAAAAAATACATCCAAAGTCGGGGGTCGTCTTATACGCCAGTGACAGTCTCTGTGCTGCGAGTGTCCATGATTTAAAAGCCGCTCCTTCTTCTCAGTGTGTCCTGTGATAGGCGGAACACAAATCTTCCCAGCAGCGCCTCTGTTCTGTGTTCCTCCTATCACAGATGTCTTCTGTGTTCCGCCTATCACGGACGTCCTCTCGTCCGAGGATGAGAAGACATCTGTGATAGGAGGAACACAGAACAGAGGCGCTGCTGGGAAGATTTGTGTTCCGCCTATCACAGGACACGCTGAGAAGAAGGCGCGGCTTTCAAATCATGGACGCTCGCATCACGGAGACTGTCACCGGCCTGGAAACAAATCGGCAAAACGTGAGTGATGGCACTGTTGGCACAGTGGGGGCAAGTGATGGCACAGTGGGGGCAAGTAATGTAATGGCACAGTGAGGCATGTAATGTAATGTAATGGCACAGTGAGATTTAAAAAAAGCCTGTTTCTGTCAGCGGTTCCGGCTACCCCTCAGCTTCCCGAAAGACTATTGGGAGGGGGGTAGTCTTATATGGCGAGTATATCCCAAAACCAAAATTTTTCCTGGAAAATTAGGGGGTCGTCTTATACGCCCAGTTGTCTTATACGTCGGCAAATACGGTAAGTCTGTTGTTTTTTCACCATACTTTAAAGGGGAACTAAACCTGATTTTTATTTATTTTTTAACTACAACAAAGCTATTTTTATTGCAGAAAAGACCTGCTATATCTTGTTTGTAATAACACACAATTACCTGCTTTCTCCCAGTCTTCTAATTAATGCAGATAGCTTGTGGGTGATGGCGTTAAAACTTTGCCGATAGTGGAGAACCCTTTTAATAATTAAGAACTAATCTTTGAATTTTATTTATCTCTTCTTTAGTGGACTCCAGATTTCTTTTTGAAAGTCATATGGGGTTTGTCTGCGGTAGATCTTGTATGATGCCTTTATTCCTGTATATATAATTTTTTTTAGTTCTTTCTCGTCTGAAATTTCTTGGCTGATAAGCTGTATGGTGTAATGCGGGTGGAGTACAGTGTGTGCTGACAGATAAATACATTGCCTTAGCTCCAAACTGTACATTTTACAAGTGATCTGCCTTAGAAACCATATAAAGTGTATACATTATTTATATGTTTCTACAGGAACATTTCATACCACTAATTTAGATCAACAGTGTATTAAAAAATCTGTAACATAAATTTTTTTATTTTTTTCCCCCTGCACCCAAGTAACGGTGTACTCCCAAATTTGTAACCCGTCATCGACTACGTGTCCATAAGTGATTAATGCTGCTGCACTTTTTATTTTATTTTATTTTTTTACTTAATTTTTTTCTTGAAGTATATCATAGACAGAAGATGAAAAAAAAATTACAATAAGGTAGCAATGCACAATGGATACCAATAGCCAAAAGAGGTTTCCATGAGGCTGGGTGTGTTCCAAAAGGATGGGTTAACCACGCTAAATATACATAGCCAGTGTAGGACAACAATATTGCAACATTCTCATGGCTAGAAAATGATCGACCTGTAATGGCCTTTTACTATAAATAGCAGACAAAATTCAAGAGGTACCGCTACCTTCGTAACGCTGCTGCACAATTTTACTGGGGAACAAACCGTGCCGTCACCCTTTTGCACAAAGTCAAAAAATCAAGGACTCTACTAGCAGTATTAATGGGCTTTTACAAATAAATTGCTGTACATACTCTTTTTGCTTTTGCCCATAAGTCCTCTTTAGGCCTTGTACACACGACCGAACATGTCCGCTGAAACTGGTCCGTCGGACCAGTTTCCGCAGACATGTCCGACCGTGTGTAGGGCCTACCGGACAGTTTCCCGGCCTAGCGGACATGTTTCCAGCGGACAAAAGTTTCTTAGCATGCTAAGAAACTTGTCTGCTGGAAGCCTGTCCTTCGGACATGTCCGATGGTTAGTACGACTCATCGGACATGTCCCCTGGCCCGAAATCCCGCGCATGCGTCAAATTAATTTGACGCATGCTTGGAAGCATTGACCTTCCGTGTCAGAGTCGGTTTCATGTCCTCTCTTTAGTATTAATCCTCCCTCTCCTGCTCTTTTGTCAACCACTTTGTGCATGGTATATGTAATGTAGCTGTCAATCGGATGAGAAGGGAGAGCACAAGGCAGAACTGCGAGGAGCAGTGGTGTGTATCCACTCTTGTGTAAAAGTAAAGTATAGAGAACTTGTGACCTCTGATCTGTGTAGCAGGCCAAGAACTCATAGAGAATCCTAGGTTCCACCACTATGCCTGTGTGGCAGCTGGGAGATCTGTTGAGAAAGCCACACGTAACACAGTTTTGCAAGTTTGCATGCATAATTTTAAGTTGCATTTTTAACATGTTTGTGGTTGGTGTCTTCCTACCCAGGTGACAAGGTCTGCCATCACACGGTGATAAACCACAATAAAAGATGCCGTGACTATTCAAAAAAATAAAAATAAAATGACGGGCTAAAGTGGATGTAAACCCGAATCACAATTGTACAGTATACGATTTCCTATGATCTGTGCCCAGTCTTGCCATACAGAGTTAATCCAGCTCTGAGCAATCCTCTTTTATGGTTCAGTGAAATAAAACAGACTTGCAGAGAAAAACCTTAATCCGTTCTGCCCCCTTGCTGTGAGTGACAGGTTATTTACATATCTCATGCACAGGCCTGGAAACAGGCATTTTTTAATTCCCACCCCCACTCCTTTTCCGAAGGTTTCTTTTCTGGAATTTGACTGGATGTTAGTGATCATAGCAGAATTTAGTGTAAGAAATGCACGTGAAAAAATGCATGTTGACGAAGGGGAGTGTAGAGGTGGGCGGGGAGTCTACTGACATTATGACTCCACACACCGAGCTCCAGACAACAGATCCACCCACAGAATCTGCAGTTTTTCAGTTCTTATAACACAGAGGGTTTGACAGGTAAGGATACATGCAGGAGGCATCTATATCCTTATACAGGGTGGGCCATTTATATGGATACACCTTAATAAGATGGGAATGGTTGGTGATATTAACTTCCTGTTTGTGGCACATTAGTATATGTAAGGGGGGAAACTTTTCAAGATGGGTGGTGACCATGGCGGCCATTTTGAAGTCGGCCATTTTGAATCCAACTTTTGTTTTTGGTGTATCCATATAAATGGCCCACTCTGTAGATCAGCACTATGGCAGTAGTTTAGAAAGGATGAGAGTGGGTTTACATCCACTTTAAATTCTAATCATATCTCTGTGTTGTTTTTGTAATGAAAGTACATACGTTTGACAACTGGGTATATTTAGTGCCTGTAAGAACTCTTCACTCTTAAACCATATTTTACTTTTTGCTACACGTGTTGCAGTTTTCTTATGTACAATAAATTCTGTTGTATGGGATTTCATCAGATTTTCAAAATTGTCTGGTCTTTTGGTTTTCAGCTCCACCATTTAATATGAGACACAGAATAAAAGTTTCTGTCACGTGGCAAGGATCAGGTGTTTTCCATTTCGAAAATCCCATGTGTTTTCCATTCTGAAGAGCTCATGTGTTTGGGTTAGTTTTGTATAAAAAGTTTAACATGATTTTGAGGGCTTCCAGGCTTCTGAACTCATTGTGAATACTCCTTGTTTCTAAAATGTCACAGCTCTGAAGCTTCTGATAAGACTAACAGGCTTTTTCAATAAACCGTGGAAGAATCGAAATGCTAAGCACCGTAAGCCATAGCAAATAATTACAGTTCATGAATGCTCAAGTCAGACCAGTACAAGAAGAATTCCGACTGGATGATATAGGTTTGGCACTTTGTACTTTGCTCTTTTAATTTTTCCAATAAGGACCCATCAACCATTTACATATTTGTCATTTACATTATCAATCAAAAGATTCCTTTGTGTAGCAACATAAATAGATTCACATTTCCTAGAGCCCTCTGGTTTTACCAGGACCAGTGGCTAATATGTTGACGCAGCCTTGCTACATGCATTAGTTTTTGTTTCTCACACTTTTTTCTTGTTTATTTTGACTTGGTAATCCTGCTATTAACACACTTCCTGTCCTAAGTATATCTTCTTCTTGGAAGATTTATCATCACACTTGGAAGGTGAAGCGAGGCTATTAGTGTTCATCCCACACTTCAGTGGCTAGTTTCGTCATTCCTTCAACGGAGTGTTGAGCATGTTTGCCTTGAGTTTGCCATTAGGGTTTCTGTTCTTGCAATCTTTTTTCAATGTCCTTGGCCACGCACGTCCTTGATTCCTACCTTCATGAAAGGGGTTTGACATGTGGCAGACCCTGTGCATTGTCTATTGCCACTGAGGGACCTGAACCTGATTCTTTCAGTCCTTCAGAAACCTCCCTTTTGTGAATATTCGGTATATTCCCTCACATATGCTTCCTCAGAAGGGTGTCAGAGACGATAGGCGGTGTCTCCTTAGTTGGTCACACACAAGGGTGAGATGGTTCTTTGTCTGTTTCCCTCCATCCTTCCGAAGGAGGTGTCTGATTTTCACCTGAATCGAGATTGCGATCTTTTTCGCGATTAATTGTGCAGCTCTAGTGGAGCTACAAACCCTATGGTTGAGAAGCAGGAGAAGTTGTGTCCCTCAATGAACTGAGAGAGGAATTTTGTAGTGAGTGACCTAGCAGCGAAACATGTCAGATCCTAAGCAAAAGATAAGCAGTCCCACTGTATGGGGTCTGTTTAGCTCACTGACCGTTCTAACTGCAGTGTCCCTCCATCAGAGATCTGACACTATTAGATCCATCAGGTATTACAACTTCTCTGCCTTCTATAGGGAGGAGTTCCAAACATTGCTACACTGTATGAACATCTATGATTAATACCTCAGAATGCAGAGGCCATAAGCATACTTCTATTCATACTCCTTCCAGAGAAAGAAGAGAAATCCGAATCGACTCAATATTAGGTGTAACTACCCTTTGCCTTCAAAACTGCATCAATTCTTCTAGGTACACTTACACACAGTTTTTGAAGAAACCCGGCAGGTCAGTTGTTCCAAACATCTCGGAGAACTAGCTGTGGATGTAGGCTGCCTCAAATCCTTGTCTCTTCATGTAAATCCCAGACAGACTCAATGTTGTTGAGATCAGGGCTCTGTGGGGGCCAAACTATTACTTCCAGGACTCCTTGTTGTTCTTTATGCTTAAGACGTTTCTTAATGACATTTACTGTATGTTTGTGGTCATTGTCCTGCTTCAGAATTGGGACCAATCGCACACCCCCCTGATGGTATGGCATGATGGATAAGTATATGCCTATATTTCTCAACATTGAGGACACCATTGATCCTGACCAAATCTCCAATATCCATTTTGACCAGGCTTTTATTAAGAAGTGGTCCATTTCCACTATGTATTTAGCTATACCCTGCCTTTTAATATACAGACTTTACCTTTTTGAAGATGCACCATTGTTTAAGGATCCTATTGACAAAGATATGTTGGATCTCTACTAACTATCGACTCTCAGAGAGCGCACACACATGGCAGATGCGGCAGGACATACGGGATACATCCATCTGCATCGGCGCTGCTCCTGTCCAGAATTTATTGTACTTTGGCCAGATGGGAGGCGGTTAAGGGACACAGACCCAATCCCTCTCTGTTTGTGATCTGCTTTTAGTGCTATTTTTCCACAAAACTGAAGCCCAATGGGAGTGGGGAGGGATATACCTAGGCAGCCAATGGTTTCTTTTTTTTTGTCTCTGAATACTGAATCTTGGCCCTACTACGGGCACAAAGAATTAATCACACGCATGTATGCGGTATTGCCGCGATTGTCAGTAGAATTTATTTTGCATGTATTTTGTTGGCGATACATGGTAATGGTTTAAAAAAATACAGCCAATTTTTTTATATATTTATTTTTAACTTTTTGGAGCCAGTTTTCTTTTGATAAAGCCCCCCCCCCCTCATATTCACTGCCACGTTTGGCACATTTCCTTGGGGAAAACCAGGTACCCGCTTTCACTTCTGGGTAAGATCGCCGCAATTGTGAGGCAATCTACGAAATTTTCAGCCCTCCTATTTCCCCTCCCCCGCTGCTTTCTTTAACCACTTCCGGACCGCCTCCTGCACATATACGTTGGCAGAATGGCACGGCTGGGCACAAGCACGTATATATACGTCCTGTACTTGTACCCAGCCGTGGGTCCCCGTCCGAAGCGATCGGTCCCCGGCGCTGAAGAACAGGGAGAGCCGTGTGTAAACACGGCTTCCCCGTGCTTCACTGTGGCGGTGTATCGATCGCGTCATCCCCTTTATAGGGGAGACACGATCGATGATGTCACACCTACAGCCACACCCCCCCTACAGTTGTAAACACTCACAAAGTGAACCCTAACTCCTACAGCGCCCCCTGTGGTTAACTCCCAAACTGCAACTGTAATTTTCACAATAAAGAATGCAATTTAAATGCATTTTTTGCTGTGAAAATGACAATGGTCCCAAAAATGTGTCAAAATTGTCCGAAGTGTCCGCCATAATGTCGCAGTCACGAAAAAAATCGCTGATCGCCGCCATTAGTAGTAAAAAAAATAAAAATGCAATAAAACTATCCCCTATTTTGTAAACGCTATAAATTTTGCGCAAACCAACCGATAAACGATTATTGCGATTTTTTTTTTTTTTTTTACCAAAAGGTAGAAGAATACGTATCGGCCTAAACTGAGGAAAAAAAAAATTATTTATGTTTTTGGGGGATATTTATTATAGCAAAAAGTAAAAAATATTGCATTTTTTTCAAAATTGTCGCTCTATTTTTGTTTATAGCGCAAAAACTAAAAACCGCAGATGTGATCAAATACCACCAAAAGAAAGCTCTATTTGTGGGGAAAAAAGGATGCCAATTTTGTTTGGGAGCCACGTCGCACGACCGCGCAATTGTCTGTTAAAGCGACGCAGTCCCGAACTGTAAAAACACCTTGGGTCTTTAGCCAGCATATTGGTCCGGGGCTTAAGTGGTTAAGACACACAGGTCCCAGAAGACAGCGGGGACCATTCAGAAAGCACAGCGAGACCTGCGCTTGCGCAGTAGGAAACAGGCTATGAAGCCGCAAGGCTTAGATTCCTGTTTCCCTGAGTGAAGATACCTGGAGCCTTAGGGTGCCGACATCGTGGGATCCCTGGATAGGCAAGTGTCCTTATATTAAAAGTCAACAGCTACAGTATTTGTAGCTGCTGACATTTAATTAAAACTTTTTTTACAGACGGAACTCCTCTTTTTTTATACATAAATAATAAAACAAAGATTTACATGAAATGTTCCCACCAAATGAAAGCCATGCATCTGGATACACAAAGTAATTGTATTATGTACAGATATACTAACACATGTCAAAGTTGTAAATTGGGCTTGGGCGTTAAGGTTTATTTTGATCGTCATTAAGGGGTTAAGCTAATTGTTTTTTTCCCTCACGATTTTTCCTTAAAAAAGTGCAAATGTGAAATAAAGAATGAAGCATGTTTTCAAGGCCAGAGTGGACAGAGTTCTGAGTGGTTGAAATGTAACTCCGAGCCTAGTGGCCGCTCAGTAGGAAATGGAAGTGTATAATATACAAGAGTAAGTGAAAGGAAAAGTGAGGTAGCAGATGTCAGACCTCATTGTGTTTCTGCAAGGAGATACTTTTGTTTTCTTGTCCAGAACCAAATAGACAAATCTGAAATACAGACTAAGAAGGCAGATTACTTTACGCTTGTTGAACAAACACCAAACTTATCTGTAGTGAAAATAAACCTTAAATCTGCAGTCGAAACAAAATGGTGCATTTTTACCCAAACTGCAAAATACAATGTGTAATAAGGGATTTTGTGGTTTTACAGCTCAGTGCTTGTCCTCGAAAGCTGTGCTCTCAGCAACGTGGGTGGCAGGTTATGCTACTATATAATGTATTGTAGTTGGCTCTCCACACTTGTCAGGGTTAGCGTTCAGCCATTCGTAAGATTTTCCCATTGTTCTATTATGTGAACCAAGGCTGTTTTAAAAGTGCCCTCGAACCCTTGAAAAGAGTCTAATTAGAAAGTATGATACTGAACCACTTAATATAGCGTTATCTGTTTTGTGCCATTCAAACACTTGTTTATAAGGCAGTAAGAGCATCCCAAATAATATCTCGGTATTCGTGTTATAAATTCTATTCAGCGAGCAGGGATTCGTAAAATGTGTTCTGCATTTTTTTTGTTCCTTTTCCATCTTTAGTTCTGTGTCTTTTGACGTACCTTCTCTATTGGCAGCTCTGACTATTTTAGCAAATAATGCTGTTTCTAGTAGGAGTTGCGAAAGACGAGAAAGGGGAAAAAAAAAAAAAAAAGAGCACTTTGTGTGAGGTCCTTGTAAAATGAACCTCAGGAACTTTGCGTTATTGCTGCTTTTTTTTTCTGTGCTCCTTCTGTCCTTGACATGTTGTGATTAGAAATTACATCTTTTCAGTAGACTAGATGAATGCATTCTATTTTATCATGACCATAATTTACATACATTTTCTTGTACCTCTTATTTCTGAGATTGGCACTGGCAGAAACAAGCAATTATGGTACTTAAATTCCATTGTGCCAGCACCTCCAAGACACAATCCAAAATAAATAAGAAGTTTGCCTGCTGGGCTGTATGCAGTATACTTGTGTGAACATCAGTGCCCGCTGTTCACACATCATTTTTCACAGAAAGTTCCTCTTGGAATAAAGACTAGTTGTTACTAAAGGGCATTGGAACATTTGTTGTTCTGTGTTTAAGGCAGTAGATTTAATTTATTTGCACTTTTCAGAGCGGTTTAGTTTTTTGTGCTTTTGCATTTTTTTAAATGGAGAGCTTTATTAAAGGGTCAGTCTGAATAAAACTGAGATTTAAATTTTCACCGGTGGGTCAAAATAATCCACAGCTATTTTTCGCAAACTTCAGCTGTCAATTCCCAGGTCCGCCTACCTGCCACAATCATTGCAGAGGTAATGTAAAGTTATTTTTCATTTTATGTATAGTGGATATAAAAAGTCAGGTTTCTGTGATGTAAAAAAAAAGAGACCAAGATAAATAATTTCCGAACTTTTTCCACCTTAAGGGCCCTTTCACACGGGGTGGATCAGTAATCCGCCTCCGTGTGTCCGTACAGCTCAGCGGGGATCCTTCGTAAAATCCCCGCTGAGCTGGCAGCTGACAGGGCGGTCCCCACACACTGTGCAGGGACCGCCCTGTCTTTCCTCCGCTCTCCCCTATGGGAAATCGGATGAACACGGACCGTATGTCCGTGTTCATCCGATCCGGCAGACCGAAGAAAAATAGGGGTTTCTTCCGTCCGAAAATGCGGATCTTTGCGGAGGCGGACAAATTACGGGTATCAGCGGATGGTCATCCGCTGACACCCGTAATCACATAGGGACCCATGTATGTCCCGTTTTCATCCGCAACGGATGGATGAAAATGCTGACATACGGTCCGTACGTGTGAAAGGGCCCTTAATGTGACCTATAACTGTACAACTCAACAAACTGTAATCTTTTAGACCCCTTTCACACTGAGGCGCTGCAAAAACGCCCTAAAGCGCCTTTAGCGATATTATCGCGTTTTTAGGGCGCTAGCGGTAAAATTAACGCAACGCTGTTGGCTTTTTAACAGAGTTTTTCAAGCGTTATTGAAGCATGGGCAATTTCAGTCCTGCTGTTGTAGATGCTCTTTTTTTTGCTTGCATGTTTATATTTTTGTGAGCTCATGTCACTTTTCTACAGCTCAGAGCGGATTCTAGGCGCTATTCAGGCGTTTTTACAGCACTTTAAAGTCCGTTCAATGGAGAGGGGTGTTTTTGGAGCGTTTTTTTTTCCAGCGCCCAAAAGCTGCTCCAAAGATGCTGCTTGCAGGACTTTTCTCAACGCCCCGCCAGCGCAACGCCTCAGTGTGAAAGGGTCCATTGAGATGCATGGAGAGCGTTTTACTAGCGCTATTTTTAATGCTAAAATGCTGTAAAAATGCTCCAGTGTAATAGGGGTCTTAGGTGAAGGAAAGTAAAAAAAAAAAAAAAAAAAATACGGTTGCATAAGTGTGCATACCCTTACACTAATACTTTGTTGAAGCACCTTTTGATTTTATTACAGCACTTTGTCTTTTTGGGTATGAGTCTATCAGCATGGCACATCTTGACTTGGTAATATTTGCCCACTCTTCTTTGCAAAAACACTGTAAAATCTGTCAGATTGTGAAGGCATCTCCTGTGCACAGACCTCTTCAGATCACCCAACAGATTTTCAATCGGATTCAGGTCTGGGCTCTGGCTGGGCCATTCCAAAACTTTAAAGTGGATGTAAACCCTCCATACACCCAGTGAAGTGAACAGCTCAGATGATACACAGAGATTAACCAAATCTCCCTACATAGGTTTTATTTGTATATCTGCTGTCTTCACATTTATATACTGTTTAGAAAGTTCAGTTCGTGTTAGGAGATTTTCTCTTCCTGGTTAACACAGAGTGTGATGTCTGGGCATACAGCAAAGATAGCTGGAGGAAAGGCACACACCCCCTCTCATCATAGGCAGAGACTCTCAGAGCTGTTTTGTAATAGGAGCTGCTCTCTGCTAATCTATTTTAGCAACCTCCTTTGACAAAAGATTCAGGCTGCTTTTGTCTAAAAAGTCAATAAATAGGTCAGGAGTTCTCAGGCTGATAACAGAGGAACCGTTCAGAAGAGAGCTATAAGACTTGGCTCATTGAAAAGAGATAACAAAATACTGCAGATATGTGTGCCCAGCTCAAATTTCATGAATCAGATTTACATCCAATTTAATCTTTTTCTGGTGAAGCCATTCCTTTGTTGATTTGGATGTATGCTTTGGGTCCTTGTCATGTTTAAAGATGAAGTCCTGCTTCATGTTCAGCTTTCTAGCAGAAGCCTGAAGGGTTTGTGCCAATATTGACTGGTATTTGGAACTGTTGATAATTCCCTCTACCTTGAATAAGGCCCCTGTTCTAGCTGAAGAAAAACAGCCCCAAAGCATGATGCTGCCACCACCATGCTTCACTGTGGGTATGGTGTTCTTTTGTGCAGTGTTATTTTTGCTCAAAACATATCTTTTGAATTTATGGGCAAAAAGTTCAACCTTGGTTTTCGTCAGACCATAACACTTTTTTTCCCACATGCCTTTGGGAGACTTCAGATGTGTTTTTTGCAAAATTTAGCCAGGCCTGGTTGTTTTTCTTCGTAAGAAAAGGCTTTCATCTTACCACCCTACCTCATAGCCCAGACATATGAAGCACCTCTTGGCAGCCTCCATGGCCAGTTTTCTTCTCGTCTCTTCATACATTTTGTAGAGACGTCTAGTTCTTGGTAATGTCGCTGTTGTGCTATATTTCCTCCACTTGATGATTACTGTCTTCTGTGTTCCATGGTATATCTAATGCCTTGGAATTTTCTCCTGACTGATGCCTATTTACAAAAAGATCGCTCTGATGCTTTGGAAGCTCTCTCTGCGGACCATGACCTCTACTGTAGAATGCGACTAAGAAAATGTCAGGAAAGACCTACTAGAACAGCTGAGTTTAAATGTGATTGCTTAACTCTGGACACATGTACATCCCCAGTTATAAGAGGGTGTGCACACTTATGCATCCACAATATTTGACTTTTTACTATTTTTTTATTTTTTACTGTTTTTATGCAGAATTCAGTTACACAAATATTAACAACTGTAACAATATTAATTAGCATAAAGTATATTTTATTTCATCTGACTGATAAAAAAAAGGATAACACATGATTGGCTACTATAGGCAATGTACACATCATTACTGCCTTGTTAAAGGGGTTGTAAAGGTTTGTTTTTTATTTTTTAAATAGGTTCCTTTAAGCTAGTGCATTGTTGGTTCACTTACCCTTTCCTTCCATTTCCCTTCTAAATCCTCAGTAAGCTTTCCACCATCATCCGAGCGGTGGAAGGTCATTTAGAACAGCTTACTGAACACCTTACTAAGGAGGAACAGGAAGTGAGAAATTCAGACAAAGAAAACAAATAAAATAGACGTTTAGAAGGGAAATCGAAGGAAAAGGTAAGTGAACCAACAATGCACTAGCTTAAAGTAACATATTTAGAAAATAAAAAACAAACCTTTACAACCCCTTTAAGTAAATATTTCAATGCTTTATTAAATATAGCATTAAAAAATTACAAAAACCAATGAATGAAGCTTTCACTGATTTAGGATGCAGAGAGACTTACAGGGGAGTGGGAGCTGCCAAAGTTAGCTTTTCCTATTAATAAGCTGGTGATTGGTTGCTATGCGATCCAAGCAACCAATTACAAGCTTGTTAATAGGAAAAGTAAACTTTGGCGGCTCCCGCCCCTCCCCACCCCCACCTCATCTAGTTGTTTGCCAACTCCCTGCTGTATGCCAGGCCCGAGTGTGAGGAGAATCGGCACCAGTTTGGATCAATTGATTTGTCACTTGATCCCTGTGAATGACATGTACTCGTGTAGCAGTACTTATAATACCCCTGTTGCTACTGGACTTTTGCTTGCCCCATGTCTAATGCTGCTCTTTCACATACCTATTTTGGCAAAGCTTTCTGTGAAGTGGTTGTCGCAGTATATGCTGTGCTCCAGGCTCCCTGTACGCCAAGTCTGTACCATAGGCAGATTTTTCAGTCTATCTATTGTAGCATCCAACATTCCTTAAGGCTCTGTGTGTTCCCCGTCAATTTCAATAGCACCCCAAACGCAGCGTGATTTTTCCCACGCAAATAAAACCTTTCACATCCCTGCGTATGGGGGTGACAATCGCGGTAAAAAAAGTGCAAACAGAATCGTGGGGACGCCCATCGCCCAAGCCCCGGTACTTCCTTTGGGTGACAGGCGTCCTGTGATTCTGTTTGCGCAATAGTCGCCCTGAAGAATCACGGGACGCCTGTTGCCTAAAAGAAGTACATGAGCTTCTTTTGGGCGACGGGCGTCCTGCGATTCTATTTGCCCATTTTTACCACAATTGTCGCCCCCATACGCCAAGATATGAACAGAGCCTAAATGTGGTGGCAGCTGCAATTATTTTTATTTTGTTTTTTTTCCTGTATTCTTACTCGGTGATCCTTCCTGTAACATACTTCCTGTCTTGGGGTGCCTCCACTCTGGAAGGAGCACTGGAGACACCTTTGGACAGAAGTATTGCCAATCTGAGGAGAGGATAGTGTTAGAGCAGTGTTTTTTTTTTTTTTCAACTCCAGTCCTCAAGGTGCCCCAACAGGTCATGTTTTCAGGCTTTTCATTATTTTGCACAGGTGATTTGATCAGTTTGGTATTTACCACAGCTGTTTCATCTGAGGGAAATCCTGAAAACATGGCGTGTTAGGGCGCCTTGAGGACTGGAGCTGAGAAACGCTGCGTTGGAGGCACTAGCAGATTTAAATGGACTTGACTAACATAGTAAAGCTGACATCCTGCTAACACTATTTAAAGTGGTATTGAACCCAAAACCAAAAATATTGCATCTTACCACTCATTAGATGTGGTTCCTGCATTCATATTTTAGCTTTTTTTTTTCTCTGTATTTACCTGGTGGGCTGGCCAGTAACACTCTTCCTGTATTAGTGTCCCCACTCTGGATAAAAGAGCACAGAGAGCACATTTGGAAAGCAGCTTTGTCGGGGGGGGGGGGGGGGGGCAATTGTTTTTTGCTAGTGTTAAATGGTTTGTGTCATATCTGTAACTGATACGTTTTGCTGGAGAGCTTGTGTTTTTGAGAAACAGACTAACTGGCTGGATCACCAGATGAAAATAGACGAAAGAAAGACTAAAAAAGAAAATTAATGCAGCCATCACATGTAAGAAAAAGTAAGCTGCAATATAATGTTTGCTTTTGGGTTTAATAGCAATTTAAACCATTAAAGCAACAGTTTTCTTTTCTTGGGGGTTAGCTTTTTTATAATAATGTAAAAAATGTAACCTTTATTAGCACCCCTATCCCTGTTAGATGGGTTACTTCAACCCTCTTAACTGCCATTTTTACTGCATAGCTTGGTTTGTTAAAGGAAGTAAAAAATTTAATAAAAAAAAAAAAAAAAGCCTAGAGAAAAATGAATTTAACCAACACATACAAGAATTAGTAAGTTGCAATGTAATTCTTGTTTTTGTGTATAAAGTGGTTCTAAAGGCAGACGTCTTTTTTTATTTATTTTTTATGCTTTCAGGTAAAAAATAAATCTGCATGCAGCAATCCTGTAGCTGCTAACTTTTAATATAAGGACACTTGTCTGTTCTGGGATTCCGGGGATATCGATGCCCCAAGCCGATTCGTCCATCGGGTGCAGGCGCCAGCATTGCAAGCATGGGAAACCGGCAGTGAAGCCTTCAGATATAGTTTTTTTTGGGTTTTTTTCTGCTGGCAATTGCCTCTCATGTAAAAACAATCATAGTGGCTGTTTAGCCGCTTGATTGCTTTTACAGGTGGTGAAGGGGTGTCTCGATGCCCTCCGGTGCATCTCCCGACTCACCCATGCGATTGGTGGCCATTTACCATAGAGTTGACTTAAGGACCAGATGATCCCCGGCCATCTTTTTATGACTTTCAGAGGCCAGGAACGACATGACGTCACTTCCAATGCTGGCAGATGTAAACACTGGCGTTTTTTTAGCTGGAAAGACCCAAGATGTTTTTGTTTTTTTTTATCTTAGGCTTTAAAGCCTAGGGGAGAGATCTTGGGACTTATAGACCCCAGATCTCTCTGTAAAGAGGACCTGGCAGGTGTATATAAAAAAAAAAAAAAAAGTTGAAAGCGCCCCCGTCCCCGCGTGCTCACAGGCAGAAGCGAGCACATACGTAGGTCACGTTATGTAAATGGCATTTAAACCACACGTTAAGGTATCCCTGCAAACGTATGTTTAAAGCGTAGCCTATGGCGATTTTTAAAGGAGTTGCAATGGTAGAAGTTTTTTTTCATCTTAATGTATTCTATGCATTGAGATAAAAAAAACTGTGTGTAGCAGCCCCCCCCCCCGCCCCCCTTATTACCTACCCCTTCTCTCTCCAGCGATGTTCACGATCCCCTCAGCCAACCAGGACACTTCTCCTGATTAGCGAAGTCAGAGCAGTGGCGCCATTGGCTCCTGCAGCTGTCAATCAAAGTCAGTCAGCCAATCAGGGGAGAGGGGGGCAGGGCCAGGTTGGCGCTGTCTGAATGAATACACAGAGCTCTGACTCTGCTTGTGTGCCCCCTGTAGCATGCTTCTGGCTGAGGGGCACTCAAAGGAGGGAGGGGCTAGGAGCAGCAGAAGAGGGACTCGAGAAGAGGAGGATCCAAGCTGCTCTGTGCAAAACCAACTTCACAGAGGAGGTAAAATGTTGTTTAAAAAAAAAAACTAGCCTTTACGATCACTTTAACTACCGAAGTTTGGAGCCATTCCACTAGTGTGCGCAATTTTAAAGCGTGAAATGTTAGGCATCTATTTTTCTTGGCGTAACATCGTCTTTAATATTATACAAAAAACTTGGGCTAACTTTAGTGTTTTATTTTTTTATTCATGAAAGTGTTTGTGTTTCTTTTATCTAAATCATGTTTGAAAAATTGCTGTGCAAATACTGTGTGATAAATTGCAACAACCGCCATTTTATTCTCTGCTGAAAAACATATATAATGTTTGGAGGTTCTGAGTAAATTTTTTAGCAAAAATGTATGATTTTTATATATAGGAGATGAATGCCAGAATTGGCTTGGGCTGGAAGTGGTTAAAACTGTAGTAATTGTATAAATAAAATTATAGAACTAAATTTTAAACTTAGATTCTTTTAAACCCTCTATTTCATTTGCTATCCAGTATTAAAGTATTATTGAAATCATTATGAAATATAATATATGCTTTCAGAGTATTAAGTATTAATGGAAAGAGATGGTGTGCCTCTGTGTTTTATAATAGGCGTTTCTGAAACTGTACTTTTATTGGATTTTTAAAAAATGGAACAAATTATGAAATGGCATTTCAAATAAAAACATTTTAAACAATATTTTGGCAAAAAATAAAAGGCTCATAGATACCTTTTCATGATTGTCCATCATGGTCATAGTGACAAAAGCTATGTCATTGGGTAAGTACAGCTATTTTTACTGAACTGGTTGGCTGCCAATCAAAATGGCAATAAAACCACAATATAAATACCTTAGCAACTGAAAAGGTCTAAGTGCCTTTTATTCATTTTAATCTTATTAAGCTATTCAACATTGTGTTGTGCTTCTTGGCAGCCAAGGTGCAGAAGACAGCAAGAGTAGAATGTTGGCATTTACAAGCTAAGGTTTTCTTGTACTCAGTCAAACAGTCAAAATCACAAAAAGTTAGTTTTCTTTTCTAAATACAGTGACTCCAGAAAGTATTTACAGCGCTTCCATTTTTCCTCATTTTGTTATGTTACAACCTTATTCCAAAATGGATTAAATTCATTTTTATTTTTTAGAATTCTTCAAACAATACCCCATAATCAAGCAACAGGGTGTTTTTGTGGGATTATAACAGTGCCCAAAATCAGAAAACCAATACAGTTTATTTGTATAGAATTAAATAAAAGTTCAATGAAAAACAGAGTATTGGTACATATATCATATCATATCATACCACAGGCGTACACATTATAAGGGTGATCCGCGCGTGGTTTCAGATGCATACATGTTTCACCAACTTTGGCTTCTTCAAGGGATTTTTCCAGATCACCACTTTTCGATAGCCTGCTCCAGAGCACTCGATCTCAGACTTGGGCAAAAATTAATCTTCCAACAGGACAACAACCCTAAGCACACAGCCATTAAAACAAAGGAGTGGCCACAGGACAACTCTGTGAATGTCTTTGAGTGGCCCTGCCAGAGCCAAGACTTGAACCAGATTTGAATATTTCTGGAGAGATCTGAAAATGGCTGTGCACCGACGCTCCCCATCCAACCCGATGGAGATTGAGAGGTCCTGCAAAGAAGGATTGGAGAAACTGCCCAAAAATAGGTGTCCCAAGCTTGTAGCGTCATCATTTAAAAGGTCTTTCACTTGGTCATTATGGGGTATTTTTGTCGAATTTTGAAAAAAATCATGAATTTTACCCGTTTTGGAATAAGGCTGTAACTAACATAACAATGTGGAAAAAGTGAAGTGCTGTGAATACTTTCTGGAGTTGCATCTTCACTTTTTTTAAATGTGTTTTTTTATTTTTTTTTTATTTTTTTTTCACAGGGTTTTTTTTTTTTTTTTAGATTGCATACTTTTTAAATCACAAGGTCTTTTGTAAAAGCTAATAATATATAGTGGGTTTTGTGTGTGTGTGTGTGTGTGTGTGTGTGTGTTTTATTATATATATATATATATATATATATATATATATATATATATATATATATATATATATATATATATATATATATATATATATATATATATATATATATATATACACACACACACACACACACACACACACACACACACACACACACACACACACACACACACACACACACACACACACAGTACTGTAAAAAATGAGTTTAGAACATCGGTTTTGAAACTTAACTGTGAAAAGAAGAAAAAAACTGTAATAAATTAGCAATTGAGGACAGTATCTGCTTTTTTTCCAAATTTTATGAGTGAGATGCATTTAGGTTTATTCCGATTTTATAGAGATAAGCTGCAGGCTTTTCCATTGGGGCCTCTAAAGAATAGGCCTCACACATGCAGTTTCATATAGCCCTGCTGGCTGAAAAGAGGATCAGAGCACCACCTGGGCCTGCTCTCTCACTAGTCTTAAAAGGGGATATAGTTCGAATGGGAAGGGAGGTCAGTTATGATTAACTTAAAGGTTTAGTTGCCCTTTAAGAAATTTCCTGTAACTAGGAGCATAATTTCAATATCATACGGCACCAACACATGCCTTTTGTAAATGTGTGACTTTGCTGATTGCGAAAGTCATTGCTGCTCATGTTTAGTAGCAAACTAAACAGACCAATTAACCTTTTAACCACTCCAGGAAATCTGTAGTGAGTTTATAATGGCTGCCAGCGGAGGAGCCAATCAGCGCGTCCGGCGGACTCGATGTGCACCGGCCACCCACGATCGTTTCCAGCAGTGACAGAGCGGGGATTTGCCTGTGTAAACAAGGTAGATCTCCGTTCTGACGGGGGAGATCACACAGATCCTGTCTGATATGTAGGAAGACTGATCTGCGTGTTTCCCCAGTCACACAGTCCCCCATAAAGTTAGAAAACAACACACAGGTTTATTGCCTCCATGCATAGAATGCATGAAGGTAAGAAACCTTGAGCCTTTACAACCTCTTTAAAGCTGAACTTTAGTCACTGATGATAATTCATGTCAAATTATAATTCCATATAGTTAAAGCAGAACTTAATTTCCAAAACTGATATTTTGTTAAAGGATAAGTTTGCCTTTCGAAAAAAATAAATAATAAATGCACATTTTTTTTGTCTGAAAAATGTGCATTTAATATATATTTTCATTATTTGGAGCCTCTAAAACATTGCATCTACTAGATCTCAGACTCCCGCACTCAACAGCGCCCTGGTAGTTGATAAATAACTATGAACTGTCAGCCGCAAAGGCCGCCAGGTGCTTGCAGTTCATTCATTCAGAGCGGGGCCCTGCGCAGCTGCATTCTTTTCAAATTGTGACAGCGGGTGTGGGGAGAACATCCCAAGCCCACTGTCACAATTAGGAGGATAAGGGAGAGGCTGCAGGGACAGACACATGTTAAATGTTCTTAAAAAAGATGGTGTAACTATAGGCCTTCAGTACACCACTCATCGCCAAAAAAGGGACATAATGGTTTAATTGCAGCACCAAAAATTGGGGACCATAATAGGTCTTCCAAAAATAAAAAGTAGGTACAAACAACACAGTTCTTTATAGCTCTAACAGCCAGAAAGAACGATAATACTAGAACAGCTGTTTAAAACAAACAAATAATGGAACAATAATCAAACAACTAAAAAAACTGATGAATCTGTCTCAGTCCGAGTTTATAAACAGCGCTAATGTTGAGTGACAATAATAGATGACCAACTCCACCATAAAAGTTTTTGACAGAAAGAACACGCAGAGTGTTTCAAATTGTGTCCAGAAAGAGGTCCTGAAGTAATATCAGTGTGCACCTTCCACCGAATTCCTTAGATCCACCACAAGTGAACACACTCCCCATAGGGGTTCAGACTCACCAAAACGAATGAACAAACAGGCCTTTCAGCAGAAAGTAATCGTCAAGGTAGAAACACTGCGGACTGCATCAGTCAGGGAGATGATTGGTTATGATGGGCCTTGCTCTGAGGAAACATGCTCTTTTCTCCGTCTGAATGCTCAGGTGGACACAAGGGTTCAGATCTCCTTATTTATTCCACATATCGGCACCCAAAAATATGAACTCGGGAGTTGCTGTACTCCCCGTCCTCATCCCGCTCCCCGCACACACAGATTGCCCTTTTTTGGCTTCTCGTAGAGCGGATTACATAGAGGAACATCACTTCCAGAGCTGGCGCCAGGTCACCCCCAGGGGCGGTGCATGTTCCACCTACAGTTGCCTTAATGGCTTGAAGTGCAGGAATTTTGTGTCATAAATTGAATGGCAACATAAACATAGGAGAACAACATGCTCTGCTTGTGATGGCAGGTAGTGTCGCGAATTAAACCCCCAGCATGTTTTGTTGAACACACCGAGTACAATAATGTTGTTGTTTTTTTTACAAAAGGTTTTTTTTTTTTTTTTTAAATCCTATTTGAAGTGTGCTACGGTTGCTAAAAGTCTACTGATCAATTTTTTTGTTGTACTGGATCAGATAGTCAACTGCAAGATCGTTCCACATTTTATTGATGATTACGAGTCTGTTTCTCTTTATGTTTTGCTAAGTGGTAACTTAGACTGCTGTAGTAGAATTTAAATAAATGACCCATACAGTTCAAACACGACACCAAAAATCTCAAGTAAGTTCTCGTTCACAGCCAAGCTCAGGGGCTTTATGCCAATGGATATTTTATTTAATTATAAACGATAATTCAAGTTCTGTTGCTTGACACTGTAGACATAGGCAACTTCTTTTTACCATGTGGATATCTTCAAAGTGTCTGCATACACAGACATTTCATACTGTATATCGTTGTGTGTGGCACAGGCAATGTAGCCAAGAGGGCAGCTCCCTTAATTATTTGCAATGTTGACATCAGTGATGCCCTATGAATCAGCTGCTGCAAGCGACTGAGAAGTCTATCTCATGGTAAAATTGCTTACCACAGTCTGTAAAGGTGGATGGTTTGCCATATATATATATATATATATATATATATATATATATATATATATATATATGTGTGTGTATAAAAACTAGAGTCCAGTAGTGTATTAATAATTAAAGAAATGCATTTTAAATATCAAATAAATCTGAAATCTATCTTCAGATTCGTTTCTCATAATGGTGTGCCATTTGAGAGATGGAAGGCCAGTAAAATGAGCCAATCAAGGTCTGTAATATATAATTGGAGGTAACCAAGGAGTTGAACATTCATAGCCATATTTTCCCACAGTCCTGTATCAGATAGATGAATGCTTTAAGCCTCGTACACACGACCAGTTTTCCCGTCGGTGAAAACTGCCATGACAGCTTTTGGCCAGGAAAACAGGCTGTGAGTATGCTCCATGGCAGTTTTCCCGACAGGCGTGAAAAATTTGAAAACTGTTCCTTTTTTCCCGCCGGGTGTCCCGGCGGTTTTTAAGAGCATACACACGTCCGGGTTTCCCGACCAAAGCTTTCATGGCAGTTTTCCTGCCAGGAAAACCGGCCGTGTGCAGGGGAAAAAAGCTGCCGAGTCGGCTCTCGGCTTTCCCCTCGCGTTTCCCGGCAGTAAAATGTCAGCCGGGAAACCCGTACGTGTGTACGGGGCATTACACTTTTCATTGCATATATTACGGAGGTTCTTGAATTTTTTACATGCTAGACTGGTAGGATACATATATTATATGTAAAAAAAAAATCTTGGATTTCTGTTTATAATGCTATTGTTTTCGAACGCTATCAAAAGTTTCCTTTCATTTCTCAATAAATATAAGGTGAATGATATATGAAACACAATTGGTTCCTGTGGGCAACCCACATCCTCGTCTTGTACATGTGCACGAGACAGGGGAATTTTGAAAGTTAAATCTTAAAAGCATTTTTTTTGTCTTAATGTATGTTCATCCTTCATCTCTACTTTAGTTAGTTATACATTTTTTTTTCTTTCATGGAGAGCATGTTTACTCCTGCCACCAAGCTTGTCCATCCTGCAGCTCTTTCTTCGCTTTACCTTTCTCTGGCTTGTTCAAGTGAAAATCAAAGCTTGCGATCTAGCGTTAGAAGCTGCCAAAGATGCAGAAGTCATCTCCTTACATGGTGGTCTTAATGTCTCATAACTGTTTTGCTGCTATAAAAGCGCTTTTTTCCTACAATTGACTCTTTCACTAGAATCAATTCTGCTTGTTTTTGTTTGGGTTTTTCCTTAAAGCGTCTCTTGTAGGGGCTATCCTTTTAATTTGCTTGGAACTGTGGAAGTTTCTTTTGGACCAAGCATCATCTCCCTTTTTGGAACTACTGCCTCACTTCTACAAGTTTGTCTTCTTCCTACATAAAAAAGAAGTGGCATAAGGCCAGATTGTAACACTTTACGTGTTGACAGGTACAGTGCTGTGGCTCAGCCGTCATATCTGTTAAAGGACAAGTGACTATAGATTTAAAAGCATGTCTTATTTTTTTTTATTTTTTTTACTTCATGACATTTATTATTGAGGACCTTCCAGACAGGAAAATATGCATGCAGATCTTCTGGCAAATTGCTTTATGTTTCCTTAGCATTTTTTTTTCTGTGATGTATCCACACGAAGACACTTCTTGATCAGCCAAGTCTTTCATGCCCTATTACACTTTTGCCTTATGTTTAGATTTTATTTTTGTATTTAACAAGAGGTGTCTAACCAAAAGCATGGTGTCCTTGTTTTACCAAGTTCTGTGCAAGTAAATAAAGAAATGTTCTTTGCAACAAAAGTCGCTCTTACTTTCTGCCAGTTTACAGCCTGTTTACAAATGTAATCCCTAGCGAAAATAACATGATTCATTAAAATAGGAGTATTTCATTTTATTCTTTATTTTTTTTAGCAGCCACTGGACATTAATAAGTTAGCAATGATTTCTAGAACTGCTTTCTTGAGTTGAATATTTACCACTTTGATGTAAGTGCACATTTTGTGTTTTACAAAAGCATTTTTAGGTTGCTTAGACAGGTGTTTTGTCATTTTAAAACCTGATATCTTTTTAACCACTCATTGATTAATGCATTATGAATGTATTTATGATCATTTTTGGTTAACCGCTTCTGCTGTAGAGCAACTTTTTCATTTTTTACACTTAAAAATATGCATTTTTGGCCATAACATTATTTAAAACTCCCAGAAAATTATATATTTTCTAAAATCGGATGCCTTGTAGAATAAACAGATAGTAGTTGCAATTTTTAATTTACACAATATTTATCAAACAAATATTTTCAGGAAATAATATAATAAAATGAACACAATATAATACCCCATTTTTTATTAAAAATATAAGAGCTGTGTGGCGTAAATAGATACCAAACATGCTAAGTCTTAAAATTGCATGTGCCAGTGATCGCATGAAAAACAATGGTACCCATAGACGATGCTTTATTCATAAGTTTAGAGTTAAAGTGGATGTAAACCCCATTCATGAAATTTGACCTATGCACATATATCTGTAGTGTTTACTTATCTCTATCCAAAAGCCCCAAGTCCAATGTCTTTCTTCTGCTCTGTCCTTCTTCTGTTATCGGCATGATAACTTCTGACAAGTTCTTTGACAAAGGAGATAAAAACAGCTGGAAATTTGTGTCAGAGAGGTGCTATAAATATATTAGCAGAGAGATGGTCTATTTACAGCATAGCTCTGCAAGTTTCTTTGTTCCTCTTCCTATGTGGAGGGGGTTGTGTGCCTTTCCTACAATCAGCTGTCACACAGTGTATGCCCAGACTCCCCTCCCACAGCTGAAACGGGAAGACAAATTTCCTACACAATCTGCACTTTCTAAAGAATATAGAAAGCAGAAGACAGCAGATATACATGTAAAACGTATGTAGGGAGATTTGTTTCATCTCTGTGTATCTCTGTGTATCATCTGAGGCTGTTCACTTCACTGGGTATATGTGAGGGTTTACATCCACTTTAACCATGAGCTATGTAGATAGTCTTTGCTTTCACACCGCACTTGAAAAAAGGGCATTGCTACAGTAGAACCTCATTACGTGAATAGTAAGCTGGTAAGTTGTATTGATAGTCTAACCAGTAGCCTAGTTAACTGCTGACTCTCAGAGTCAATGGTGTCATCCTTGTAACTCAAGTTACATCAAAGCCAGACCTAGGCTGGGATTATTTGTGCTTTCGCACGTCACTACCAATAATAGGTGGCATTACACCTGCGTCTGCACCCTATCACTAGGCAGCACTGATGGATTGGTTTGAGCCTACTGTACCCAGTGGTGCGATATAGACATGTCTGTATGTGTGCCACTGCAGTAATTATTATTTATTTTTTTTACAATACTTTATTTCAAAGCACCACACTGTAAGTACAGAAACCACAACTCTGGCAAAACTATAATCAAACCATTCCACAGAAAATTCAAAACTGTATCAACCAGAACCTACAGAAGAGGCAGATATATGCATGAAGAGATGACCCGGAGTACCGGGTGCTAGGAAGTCTCTGTAACCCGTGTGACTTTTTACCTGGAAAGTGCGGTTAGTGTAAAAAAGTTAGTTTGTGGGAAAAAAAACACAAATTGGGTCGCACAAAGACAGAAAATGTTAGGGTATAAAGGATAGCAGTAATCGGAGGAGGAATAAAGAGAGGAAGAAGGGGGAAAAAAGGGGGATGCCAAAGGGAAAAGGACAAAGGGAAATGGAGGGACCAGTCAATCAGCCAGTGTTCCAGGGCCATGCCCATCAGTGAATTAATTTTCATAAAAGGGTTTAAATCGGCAGCTCCTTGCACTCAGAGTAAACAAATTTGTGCCAGTAGAAACACTTTTTAATGCATTTCTCCCGGAGGCCTTTCTCTGTAGTCACCAAGTCTTCAATCTCATTGATTTTAGCTACTTTTGTCACCCAAACGGCAATAGACTGCGTCTGTGTCTGTTTTAAAGAAAAGCAGGATACAGCTCTTTGCTGCTGTAAGCAGGTAGAATAGACCACCCTTAGACCTTACTCGAAAACCCGTAGTGGTGCAGAAGTAAAAATGCATGGTCATTCAGTAACTCATGATTGGTGAACTTTTGGGTTATAAGGTGAACCTCTGCCCAGTATGATTGCAGAAGACAGCAGGAACATAAAATGTGGAAGAGGGAGTCGGAAACCTTTTCACACCTCCAACAAAGGTCTGAGCACTGGGGGAACATCCTATGGATCTTTACCGCTGTAGAATTTTAAACCTGTCTTCCTGATGTTTAGCACATATTAAGGTTTTATAAGAAAACTGCATAATTCTCTCCACCTGCTTTTACATGAGGTTCAGCTTTAAATACCGTTCCCATTTGGCAATATAAGGCGGTGGGGAAATCAGCAAACAGTAAGTTTAAGACACCACATGGCGCAAAGAAGCTCAAATGAGGTAAGAGGCCCTCTAAAGGCGTCTGGGAAGGGTAGGAAGCCTATAAAATCAGCCAATTGCAATTTTTGCTAAAAGGATAAACCCACATACTCCCGGCCATCTATGATTTGCTGTCTAGAAACCCAGGGCCCGTTGACAATGATGTGTCAAGACTGAAACAAGCCGTCAGACCTTAAATCTCAAAATTTAGGGTCATTGTGGCCAGGGCTGAAAGGAGGATTGCAGATTATGGGAGTAGAGAGGGAAGCGGAGCAATAGAGAAGGCTCTAAATGCCTTGGAACAAACACGCCAGGTCTCCCCCACAGTGAGGTGAGCAGGGACTCGTGGGGGCAAGTCCATTTGGCACCAAGGCAATGATGCCAATGAAATCTCAGAAAAGATCTTCTCCACCTGAACCTATTGTTTCAAAGGTCCATGACAGCACCAGTCCAACATTGGTCATATGGCATGCCGTGTGATAGAGGCCATGCACCCCAGCACTTTTGGTAGGCGCAGAATTGACTGCGCAAGTCATGGAGGTTTCTGAGCCCGTAGGAAAGTAACCAGGGCCCGATTAACCACACGCAAAAACGGCCCTGGGTTTATGGATTGGAAGGGCCTGGAATTAATAAAGCGATTGGGGCATTATGTTCCTCTTGACGATATTACACCAACCGAACCAAGAGAACAGGCCACGCTGAGCGGCAGTGAATTTTAGACAACATTGTCTTTTTTACAACTATGGTGGAAGTTTTTGTGGGATGGTTGTTATGCTCATTTTGTGTATAAATGTATTATACAGTATATACAATTTTCATAAAGATCTTGGTTTTTAGCTGTTTAGTCCTTATAGTAACGTCCTGTTCTTTTGGTTTCTTATTCAAATTTTAATAATTTCTTTCCCTCTGACTTTCAATGTGGCGATACCCCATATGTGTGGTGCAATTGTGATTTATATACACTTGCGCACCCATGGTGTGTGTGTTTGCATTTGTGGGTGTGTGCAGGGCAAAAGGGGCTATGTTTAATTTTTGGAAGGTTTTTAATAAATCTTATTACAATTTCTTTTTTTTTTTCTTTTTTAAATTTAACTTTATTGCTATCAAAAGGGGTTAACAAACCCAATAACCTTGGGCAAGTGACAGGTACTATTTATGGAGGTTGTGGTGTAATAGACCAAAGTGTCTCCCTTGCCATCCAAAGCATTTTATCCAAGCATAGATCTGCTCGGTTTCATGCTTTCATTGTTGAATCGGCCAAAAAAAGACGTCTCTGAAACTGGAATTGATTAAATAATTGTTCCTTCTGGATACATTCACTGCAAAGGAGATTGAGGAATGGATGTTCCTCTGTCTCCTCCTGCTTGGCCTCCTGAAGCCTCTGAATGTGGTCCCAGGTTCCTGGTAAGAGCTATATTTAATTTAAGTTTAAGTTTTCCTTTCATTATAACACAAAACCAGAAGATATCTATTAACATCAACCACAAAATAAAAGCCAAATCTGTCCTGGAGAAAAATAAGGTATAATACACCTGGATACATGATGATTTGCAGTTACAATAAAACATGTCAAAGTTGCAAAACTGGTCATGGGCATAAAGGTTTGTTCTGACCTTGAGATCCTTGAGGTTTATTTCTTCTTATCATTATGTATATTTTGTATAGCTTTCAGCGATGTCTCACTTTAAATTACAATTTTGTGCCCTGATTACCTTTAGGCCCCATGTACATTGGACGCTGCTAAACGTACTTTCAGAGGCAGTTGGACACTTTTTTTCAACTGCCCCTAAACTCATTCAGTGTTCTCCTATGTGACCATGTACACAGTCTTGTTTATTGTCATTTTTAGGCAGTTGCGTTTAACAGCGTTTATTTGAAAGCAAAAATGGGTTCAGACGCCGAAGATTTTTTGGCCATTTAAGAAAAAAAATATTGTTTTTTAAAACGCTTCTAAACGCAAGCGCAGCAAAACGCCGCTAAACGTGTCATGTAACCGCGGCAAAACGGACATTTTAAATGTGGGTTACTATTTGTCAAGTTAAATCGTTCAGGAGCAGTTGTAAAAACGGCCCGTGTACATAGAGCCTTACAAATCTTCCCTGTGAGGAGATGCTGCTGATCAGCTCCCCTCACCTCACACTCTCTGTGTGAGGCGAGGGGAGTCGATAAACGTCACTTTCTTGTATACATGTCATTGGAGCCGTGGCTCTTTGCCAAGATCGTTGTCACGCCATGTCCCAGAAACACGGCGCACCCACGATCGGTGCACCCCGCCGATGTCCACGATCCCCTCAGCCATCCAGTACACTCCTCCTGATTGTCTGAGACAGAGCAACGGTGCCTTTGGCTCCCACGGCTGTCAATTAAAGTCAGTCAGCCAATCAGGGGGGAGAGGGGCAGGCCAGGTCAGGGCTTTGTGTCTGAATGAATACATGGAGCTGACTCCACTTGGGTGCCCCCTGTAGCAAGCTGCTGGCTGAGGGGGCACTCAAAGGAGGGAGGGGCTATGAGCAGCGAAGAGGGACCCGAGAAGAAAAGCATCCAGGCTGCTCTGTTCGAAGCCAACTGCACAGAGGAGGTATAACATGTTTGTCATTTAAAAAAAAAGAGCCTTTACAATCATTTTAAAATATGCCTCTAAACGTCCTAATGTGCATGGACACATAGGTTAACATTAGCTGCTTCTAAGCAGAAAAAACCTAAACTCCTCTAGGAGCAATTTTTTTTAAGCCAATGTGCATCGACCCTTAAAGCTGGTTACTTGACTGCTGCCCCAGGTTTCCTGTTTAACAATGGCTTGCTTCTCTCTAATTGAGCCACCCTTGCATGCAGGGACTGGAGTTATGCCTCCCTACACTGTGTACATCGACAGAAGCACACAATTTTGTAGTGTAGGATCAATAAGGTAAACTGTCATCGCAAAAGACTAGTGCATAAAAAATATATAAATAAATATGGACAGAGGATAGATCTAAAAAACAGTCACAGTTCTTTAGTCCATATTCTAATATGTGGTGATAACCAGTCCTTTAAACAAAGGGGGGGGGGATAAGGATGATGAGAGGATGGTAGGCGGCAGCTGTCCTCAGAGAAAGCCAGCTCTGTAAGCGGAACACAGGGGAACAAAACAGGAAGCGCCACCTAAGTGCAATATGTAAGTCACAATTTATTGAGTTTAAAAGGAAATGCACTTACACACATGTATAAAAAAAATGATCTCATCTGTATGTTGTAATCGCGGTGTGGTGCGGTCCGGTCTCGGGTGCATCCAGGCTCACGGGTAGGCAGGAGAGTGTAGTTGTTCATCCTGTGGTAATCGGGAAGCCGGCCAGGACCAGCGTGGAATGCAGACGATGACGTCACCTGAAGCGGAACCAGAGAGAGCACCGGGGGAAGGACCGTATAAGGCAAAGCACATCGTAGTGTAGGATGAAAAGTCACTCCCCTGATCCTCCTATCCCTTCTCAAGCTAACAAACTGACTAGAAACCTCACGGTTAACACTTTCTTGTGAAGACCGGAATTTCAGAGAAGTAGTACGAAGGTAACAGGAGCCAGTAGCATTGAATGCTGTAAACTGCAAGGGCTGTTTACTGGCGAATATTTGTTTGTTCTCAATGTGTTTAATGGGGTTGTAAACCCTAATGTCGCGTACACACGACCGTTTTTTACGTCCTAGAAAAAACAATGACGGCACTATAAAGGGGGAGTTCCATTCAGATGGCGCCACCCTTTGGGCTGCTTTTGCCGATTTCGTGTTAGTTTGGTGAGAGACAATTTGCGCTTTTCAGTCTTCATGCTTTTCAGTCTGTTACAGCGTGACGAATGTGCTATCTCTATTACAAACGCTAGTTTTACCAGAACGAGTGCTCCTGTCTCATAACTTGGTTCTGAGCATGCTCGTTTTTTTCCCGTCGTTAAAGCCTACACACAACAGTTTTTCACGACGTGAAAAATTAGAGCATGTTCTAAATTTTTAATGCCCATTTTTCACGTTGAGAATGCTCTGGGGCCTACACACTATTGTTTTTTAATGACCAATTAAAAAAATTGCATTTTTCTCGTCATGAAAACCGGTCATGTTTGTACGCGGCTTTACATATACCCAGTGAAGTGACTAGCCATAGGTGATACACAGAGATTAAACAAATCCTGCTACATACGTTGTACCTATTTAGCTGCAGTCTTTTCTTCTCTACAGTCTTTCAAAGTACAGAATTTATGCAACTTGGCTGAGCTTTCAACAAGCAGGCGGGGAGCTGAAATTACACTCTGCAGAGCTCAGTGAGGAGGGCTGACTGGAGGGTAAGGGCACATCCCCTTAACACAGCACACAGGAACAGAGCTGAGGCTGTCTGTCACAAGCAGTATGCTGGAGCTCCCTTCCCTGTAACCTCTTTACCTTGTCAGAAGTGATTCACGCAGAACGAATCAGCAGACAGAAAAGACACTTAATGCTCCTGTATTGAGACAAGCACACACTAGAGAAGGGATCACTTAATGGTGGACCACAGTCCGGACCCAGACCGAGTGAAGCCCGGTCTGGGCTTTTTTTCTCTTAGACATATTGGTTTTTAGAATATTAACATGGTTTCATTACTAGTCTCTCTTTTGTCTTTTCCGAGTAAGAAATCCAGTCTCTATTAGTATGGATTGGGACTGTTCTATAAAGTTCTTCATTCAATCCTTTTTCCTAACCACCCATGCAGCCTGGTCTTTTCTGAATACTGTAATTGCTGGCGTATAAGACGACCCCCTAATTTTCCAGCTAAAAATTTGGTTTTGGGATATTCTCGCTGTATAAGACGACCCCCTTCCGACACACCTCATTGTGCTCATTGCATACCTCACTGTGCCCATTGCATACCTCACTGTGCCCATTGCCAACCTCACTGTGCCTATCTCCAGATCTCCATGCCTTATCCCTGTATGCAGAGTCAGACTTCGGGCGTCCATTTTTCAAAAGCCGTGTTCGGTGTTCCGCCTATCATGGAGGTCCTCTTGCCTAAGGCCGAGGACGAGAGGACCTTCGTGATGGGCGGAACACTGAACACAGGCTCTGCTGGGAAACGGAGTGTTCCACCTATCACGGAACAGGACGAGGAGGAGGCGCGGCTTTTGAACAATGGACGCCCCCAATCTGACTGAATGTGCATTACACGTATCGGCGTATAAGACGACCCCGACTTTTGGGGGATATTTTTAAGTACAAAAGGTTGTCTTATACGCCGGAAAATACGGTAATATGTTTCCCTCTTTATTGTTCTTGTGGAATCTTATAATGCCCTAAGACATAACCGCAAGGGGGGTGATATTATTTGGATAACTGCAGTAGTCTTTAAAGCAATGTTTTCTAGAAAATATTACTGTAGACACCAGATGCTGTAACACCCTACTATATTGGATTTAAAACCTTTTTAAAGTGTTTTTTTTTTTTTACTTTAACATTTTAGGTCTGTATTTTACTCAGGTATGAGTGTTGGCTTTTTTTTTTTTTCACCCTGTATTCTTCCTGTTAAATACTAATGCCACTTTTTTGAAGGTAAATACAAATTCATAAAACTATCCAGATTCCCTTTGCTAGTCATTTCCTGGACTCTGAAGAGGTAAAATATTTACATCCCTGCTGTAAAGCAAAATCAAACACCCTGCAGTCTGAAATCCTAGATGGCAAAGCTCATAAACAGGATTATTTTTAGTTTTCTTTTTAGAATGTTTAATAAATCTCGGGCTTGTATTGTTTACTCGTAGAGCTGCCATATTCCCTGGTATGCAATAATGGGCTAAAATGCACATCTTGTTCACGGTGCAGAACCCCTACTTCTTATTTCATCTACAAGCAATTACATTAGGTATGTATATATTTTTATTTTTTTATATAGAAGGGTTGGAACGCCTGGTAGGTTCGTATTTCTGTCTTTGTTCCCACTGGAGCGATTTACCTTCTGTTTTGGCCCTGGTGACCATTTGTCAGAGAAACAGAAAGCGGGGGAAATCTTACATTGGAGACCCCTGTACTGATGACAGCTGTGTAAAAGGGGATATCCCATTGTTTTGGATTATCACCTCCTTATTTTATGCTGTCTTGGACAGGAAATCTCCCCTAATGGGCACAGACAGAAATAAATAAACTTTAAAGTACAATTCCAGGATCCTGCTACCTAATCCTAAAACTGCTCCCACCCCCTTCTAACACCTTTACTAAATAACCTGTAGAAGAAAAAGGTATATACTTATTCTCAAGCTGCTCCAGTCCAGTCACAAGATCCCCCTGGTGTCAGCAAGGATGAGCTACAGGGAGAGGAGAGAGGGCTCTGACAAGGGCTTAAAGTGTTTGTTAACCCCCCAAAAAATACAGATCCTAGTCCCTTAAAGCCGATTAAACAGCACAGTGCTTGTGCTGTGCAATCTGCCCCCTCTAAACTGTAAAACAAACAAAACTCCCTAAATCTGCCACTTCCTGTATGCCCTCTCTGCGCTGACCACGAAAATCAGGGCTGCTGAGCCCTGACCACCGTGGTCAGAGTATGTCCCTGCATCATACGCTGCTGTCCCCTCTGCTCTCCTCGCTCCCCCTCACCCCCTCTTTTCTGCCTGTCAGTTCTCTCTCTGTGTCTGTCTCCACCCCACTCCCCCCCCCTTGCTATTCTTGGGGGTACAATTGTCACTGCCAGCCCCTCTATTAGAGGCTGGCATAGCACACTATGTAAGTTGTTTTAAAAAAAACAAGCGTTCTAAATACAGATTTTGAACTGTCTTCAGGCTGATCATGACTCATGGCTGCGTTACAGCTACGAGACAGAGCTTCTGCGGGAGGAGACTAGCGGCCCCATGATCTCCCTGGCTGACGTCCGAGGGAGATCATGAACCTACCGCAGAAGCCATGCATCGGAGCTGTAAAGCAGCTGCGAGTCATGTAACCAGCCTGAAGACAGCTCAAATATGGTATTTACAAAGCTCGTTTTTAAAAACAACTTGCATAGTGTGTTATGCCAGCCTCTAATAGAGGGGCTGGCAGCATAGTCTTATATATATGGGTTCACAAGCACTTTAAATACCCAAACAGTGACGTCACTCATAGGCTTACTATGGGTCATATATTGTTGGTGTGCCCACCTTTCCCCTGAAGCAGATGCTAGCTGATAGAGGGGAGCCAATCACATGACTAGACTGGTGTGGCCAGAAAATAGGTAGGTATATGCATGTTTCTTCTACAGCAGGCATGTCCAAAGTCCGGCCCGGGGGCCACTTGCGGCCCCTGTTCCAGTTTAATGTGGCCCCTCTGGTAATTTGGATATATACTGTATTTATCAGTGATACCTCGGAGGGGACAGGAAGGGGTGGGGAATGAGTGCTGTCAAATTACATACAGGAGAATCTCCTGTTTACGGCATCTGTAATAGGAAGTCTTGTCTCCTGGGCTGCCATTGGACAACTCCTCTGTCTATCATAGGAGGCGGGACATTGTATTAAAGAGGCTGCTGTGTAAACAGGAGATTCTCCTGTATGTAATCTATTGGCGCTCGTCCCGCCTCCCCTCCGAGGCTGCAGATGGGCATCGATCAGGCTGCATGGCAATGGAGAGGCTGCATTCATGGCAAGGCTGGATTCATGGCAATGGCAAGGCTGCATTGATGGGCAATGACCCTTATTTTGCTTCACAGTTCTTTATTTAAATTTTTTTCCTGAAACTTCCCTCCTAACGTTAAGGTGCGTGTTATACGCCAATAAATACGGTATATCCAAGTAATACACCTGAGGTGATCTCTTCACCACACACAGCCACAAAGGCAAGAGAATTCTTGTTGGGCAGTGTATTAGTGCTCAGGCAAACACACTTCAACCAAATTTGAATGGTTCAAAGAATGTCAGCAAAATGTTCGGCCCTTAGGCCCCATACACACGGGAGGATTTATCCGCGGATACGGTCCAGCGGACCGTTTCCGTGGATAAATCCTCTCGAGGATTTCAGCAGATTTTAATGCGATGGAGTGTACTCACCATCGCATTGAAATCCGCACCGAAATCCTCTGGCGATGACGTGTCGAGCCGACGTGCGCGACGCTGTCATATAAGGAATTCCACGCATGCGTCGAATCATTACGACGCATGCGGGGGATCCCTTCGGACGGATGGATCCGGTGAGTCTATACAGACCAGCGGATCCATCCGTTGGGATGGATTCCAGCAGATGGATTTGTTTGGCATGTCAGCAAATATTCGATCTGCTGGAATCCATCCCAGGGGAGAAATATCCGCGGAAACAGATCCGCTGGAGTGTACACACCATAGGATCTATCCGCTGAAACCCATTTGCTGGGATTTTTCAGCGGATGGATTCTATCGTGTGTACGGGGCCTTACGCACGTTCACTTCATCAAATCTGGCCCTCTTTGAAAAAAGTTTGGCCACCTGTTCTACAGGTTATTTATAAAGGTAGGGAGAGCAGTTTTAAGACTAGTGATTCTAAACCCTTTAATAACAAATATGTTATGCAGTACTTACCTGCTCTGTGCAAGGTTTTGCACTAAGCAGTCCCGATCTTCCCCTTGCTAAGGGGACACTTTTTCAATCCTTGGACACAAGGCGCACAGCTCAGTTACACAGAGCTTTAGCAAACTAACTGCCTTTCAATTAGGGTTTACAGATACTTTTAGCCTAGGTTCACACTGCTGCGAATTCAAAATCGCGGTAAAATGCGCGATTTTACCGCGATTTCGCGGCCGCGATTTCGGCCGCAATTGAATGTAAGTCGCTACACGAAATCGCAAAAAGTAGTACAGGAACTACTTTTTGAAATCACAGATGCGGCGTCGCACTGATTAGGACAGTGCCATTGCCGACAATTGCCGCCGATTTGAGATGCGATTTGACATGTCAAATCGCATCTCAAATCGTTCCAAATCGTACCCAGTGTGAACCAGGGCTAAATGATAGAATGAGCTTCCTTTTTTCATTTAATTTTATAACCAGCAGCGTGATAATTAAATGATGACCATTATCGAACTGATCAATATGCCCTATTCTGTTCAATTCTGTTTTGTTTATAGGTTCTAGAGTAAAGTTAACTGTACAGTTGAAACATTCAAATGTTTTATTTTTTTCTGCTAAACAGTTTTACGAGGACAATTTTAGCCTGCCAAATACATTGGTTCTAAGGGTTCTAAATGTGCTGGTAAATAACATAAAATTGTTTAATCCTAGAACTTTATTGATTGTAAAGAGATCCTGCCAGATTATACATACAGTCCAATGCTGACTTCACAGATTACAATGAAGTGCTTATATATTATTACGCTTGATTGCATTTTTTTTGTAGATGAATAGTATACAGTAGTTTGACAATTAAATTTTCCTTGTCAAAAAAAGGTTTATTGATTGCACAATAAAATGAAAGTACATTGTTACGTATACAAGGATATATATGAATAATCTCTTTTGTTAAACAATAAGTGTCGGTTCACACAGGGGCAGTCCAACTTACAGCACGACTTTGCAAGGCGATTTGGAGGCGACTTCAGTACCACTTCAGTGTGACTTTGAGCAACTTACAACTCGACTTAAAGTTGCCTCCAGGACAGGCGACTTTGGCTGTGGCCAATCACAGATTAATCAGCTCTGTGGGAGGGAGGGGTTTGCCTGGGTAAACTATTTTTTCTTTTCCTGTAAAGTTGCTTCAGTTAACTACTTAAGACCCGGACCAATATGCAGGTTAAGGACCTTGCCCCTTTTTGCGATTCGGCACTGCGTCGCTTTAACTGACAATTGCACGGTTGTGCGACGTGGCTCCCAAACAAAATTGGCATCCTTTTTTTCCCACAAATAGAGCTTTCTTTTGGTGGTTTTTGATCACCTCTGTGTTTTTTATTTTTTGCGCTATAAACAAAAATAGAGCGTCAATTTTGAAAAAAAATCAATATTTTTTACTTTTTGCTATAATAAATATCCCCAAAAAAAAAGATATAAAATATTTTATTTTTTCCTCGGTTTAGGCAGATACATATTCTTCTACCTATTTTTGATAAGAAAAATTGCAATAAGCGTTTAACGATTGGTTTGCGCAAAATTTATAGCATTTACAAAATAGGGGATAGTTTTATGGCATTTTTATTAATAATTTTTTTTTTTTTTACTACTAATGGTGGCGATCAGCGATTTTTGTTCGTGACTGCGACGTTATGGTGAACACATCGGACAATTTTGACACATTTTTGGGACCATTGTCCCTTTTCACAGCAAAAAGTGCTATAAAAATGCATTGATTACTGTGAAAATGACAATTGCAGTTTAGGAGTTAACCACTAGGGAGCACTGTAGGGGTTTTAGTGTGACCTCATGTGTTTCTAACTGTAGGGGGGAGGGGCTGGACGTGTGACGTCTTTCCCTATATCAGGGAACAGACGATCAATGACAGTGCCACTGTGAAGAACGGGGAAGGTGTGTTTACACACACCTCTCCCCGTTCTTCAGCTCCTGTGACCGATCGGGTCTGCAGGTGCAGCGGTCACGGAGCTTCGGACCGGGTCGTGTGCCATTCTGCCGACGTATATGTGCAGGAGGCAGTCCTTAAGTGGTTAAGATGGAGATCCGACTTTGGAGGCAACTTCCATTGAAATCAATGGGTACAAGTTGCCTAGAGGTCGCCTAGAAGTAGTATAGGAACCTTTTCTGAAGTCGGAGCGACTTCAGTAGTGTACATTAAGACGGCTCTCATTCACTATAATGGAATTTCTTATGTCAAGCGACTTGGGGCGACTTGAGGTCTGACAAGTTGGATCCCAAGTTGCTGTAGTGTGAACCGGCACTAAAACAGTAAAAATAATATATGTAGGTAACATAGTATGTTTTTTGTTTGTGTTAGGGCCCTTTCACACGGGGCAGATCAGTAATGATCCACCTCCGTGTGTCCGTAAGCTCAGCGGGGATCGCTCTGTAAAATCCCTGCTGCGCTGGCGGCTGACAGGGCGGTCCCCGCACACTGTGCAGGGACCGCCCTGTCTTTTCTCCGCTCTCCCCTATGGGGGATCTGATGAACACGGACCGTGTGTCCATGTTCATCCAATCCGCAGACGTAAGAAAAAATTGGATTTTCTTCCGCCCGCAAAATCAGATCTTTGCGGAGGCGGGTGATTACGGGTGTATCCGCTGACACCCGCAGTCACATAGGGACCAATGTATGTCCCTTTTTCATCCGCAAACGGATGGATGAAAAAGCGAAAAAACGGTCCGCACGTGTGAAAGGGACCTTAAACGTCATCAAATACAATTTATTCATTTCTCTAGTACTTTATCGTGTCAGTATGAATATTGTAACTATTAATACCTAACAAACGTTATCCTAAAAGACTTTGTATATATGTAAATCTATCATTTATTGTATAGAGTTGATATAGATAAACAAATGTTATACATTAACTTAAAAAGAAAAGAAAAAAAAGTTAAGAGAAAAGGGGGGGGGGCGGGAAATAGTGAGAGAGTAAGTTCACAAGGTCGGTCCAGGTACCAGGGCGTGGTTCAGTATAGTTATTCCATGTATAAATAGAAGTGTGGTTACACGGTTTTGTTAAATAATCAGTTACCATGGCTGAAGGACTGAATCATTCAAATTTGGGGTTAAATGAGTCTTTATCCATGGGTTCCACATTTTCTTGAATTTCGGAATATTTTTACCTTCAATAGCTGACATTTTAACACGGGACATTGCAGAATTCATTCTGTTCTTAGTTTCAGCCAATGCCAGTATTGGCGATTTCAATGCTTTCACCATTGTTTGCTTGGCAGCGGTTGAAAGTTGAACAAAAAGCTTAAATTGGGAGAATGTTGGACAATTTAATTTTCATACAGCGTATAAACATGTTTGTGTGTGTGTGTGTGTGTGTGTATTTTATGTGTATATACACTATATTGCCAAAAGTATTGGGACACCTGCCTTTACACGCACATGAACTTTAATGGCATCCCAGTCTTAGTCCGTAGAATTCAATATTGAGTTGGTCCACTCTTTATATCAGCTTCAACTTTCTGGGAGTAATGTCCACAAAGTTTAGGAGAGTGTCTATGAGAATGTTTGACCATTCTTCCAGAAGCACATTTGTGAGGTCAGGCATTGATGTTGGACGAGAAGGCCTGGCTCGCAGTCTCCACTCTAATTCATCCCAAAGGTGTTCTATCAGGTAAAGGTCAGGACTCTGCAGGCCTGTCATGTTCCTCTACCGCAAACTCGCTCATTTATGTCTTTATGGAACTTGCTTTGTGCACTAGTCCAAATCATTTGGTGGAGGGAAGATTATTGTGTGTGTTTTTTTTTTCAGGGGTTGGGCCTGGCCCTTTAGTGCCAATGAAGGGAACTCATAGGCTACTTTCACACTGAGGTGCTTTACAGGCGTTTCAGCGCTAAAAATAGCGCCTGCAAAGCACCTCTCCTGTCACTCCAGTGTGAAAGCCCAAGTGCTTTCACATTGGAGCGGTGCGCTTGCAGGACGCTCGAAAAAGTCCTGCAAGCAGCATCTTTGGGGTGGTAGAAAGACAGGTGTATACACTGCTCCTCCACCGCCCTTGCTAGGGGTGCAACGGATCAAAAAACTCACGGATCGGATCGATCCTCGGATCAGAGTCACGGATCGGATCATTTTTCGGATTGGCAAAAAAAAAAGACGAATCTTGTTACACCCACCGGAGTTTTAGATTTCACAGTCATTTTCAACACAACACGGAGCTTATGTGCTTAAATACAGTATATGTAAATCTGATGGACTGTTTACATGGTTGCTAATGTAAAAGAACAACTCTGATTTTCACATTTAACTAAATGTGAAAATCAGAGGTGTTCTGTCACATTAGCAAGCATGTAAGGTTTGCTGCTGCTTTTAAAATGTAACATTTAGACAGTCCGTTGGATTTCTAAATCCTGTATTTAAGCATATAAGCTCAGTCTTGTGTTGAAAATAACTGTGAAATCCAAAACTCCGGTAGGTGTAACAAGATTTCCGCCTGCCCCCTTCTCACTAACATTACTCTAGTATCACCGGTGTCCCCCTCCTCTCCCCTCTGGTGTCACTGGTGTCCCTCCTCCTCTCTGGTGTCCCCCCCCTCCTCTCTGGTGTCACTTGTGTCCACCCTCCTCTCTGCTGTCACTGTTGTCCCCCCTCCTCCTCTCTGGTGTCACTGGTGTCCCCCCTCCTCCTCTCTGGTGTCACTGGTGTCCCCCCTCCTCCTCTCTGGTGTCACTGATGTCCCCCCTCCTCCTCTCTGGTGTCACTGGTGTCCCCCCTCCTCCTCTCTGGTGTCACTGGTGTCCCCCCTCCTCCTCTCTGGTGTCACTGGTGTCCTCCCCCCTCCTCTCTGGTGTCCCCCCCCTCTTCTCTCTGGTGTCACTGGGGTCCCCCTCCTCTCCTCTCTGGTGTCACCCTCCTCTCCTCTCTGGTGTCACTGAGGAGAGGAGGGGCACCCCCAGTGACACCAGAGAGGAGAGGAGGGGCACCCCCAGTGACACCAGAGAGGAGAGGAGGGGGACCCCCAGTGACACCGGAGAGGAGGGGGACCCCAATGACACCAGAGAGGAGGGGGACCCCAGTGACACTGGTCCCCCTCCTCTCCTCTCTGGTGTCACAGGTGTCCCCCTCCTCCGCTCAATACAGACAGCCATGCTCCCTGGGTGATGGTTTCTCTCCTACCCGCAGGTGCAGATCTCGGATACTTTCTCCTCATGTCTGCGGTTGTGGTCCCGGGTCTGTAATCAGCGAGCTGAGGCGGTGCAGAGTGTCGCACTGGTTACTAGGCAAGCCGACTGTCTCTACTGGGGTGGAGCAAGATGGCGGCGGCGAAACATCACTTCCTGACGAGACAGCCGCCGCCGAGTGTACCAATGTTGGCCGCCGCTCACAGATCGCGTGGTGTGCCAATCCGAACGGGGTGACCCGTTCGGATCACGGATCGGTGACAATCCGTTGCACCACTATCCCCTGCCCATTGAAATGAATGGGCAGCACTGCCAAAGCGCTTTGGCAGCAGTCCCTACACGAGCGGTATTAACCACTTCTAGGCTAGCGGCCTAAAAGCACCGGTAAAACTGCCACCGCTCTCACCGCCCCAGTGTGAAAGTGGTCTTAAGGCGTCGGCATACCAAGACATTTTGGACAATTTTGTGCTTCCAACTTTGTGAGAAAAGTTTGCGGATGGCCCCTTCCTATTCCAACATGACTGCGCACCAGTGCACAAAGCAAGGTTTGAATGCGCAAGTTTGTTCACAGTCCTGAAACCAAGTGGGTGCATGCACTCGATACTGGACTTAGAATTGGTAAAAGGGATCGGCCAGGAGCAGCAAAGAGGGACAAGAGAAGAGGAGGATTCATGTTACTCTGTGCATAGAGGAGGTAAAAATAACATTTATGTTGTTTTTTTTGTTTTTTTTAAAACACAAACCTTTACAATCACTTTAATATCAGTGGTTTGGCATTTGCAGCTCGCCTGTGATTGTTTTGCTTATGGTGTTTTCTCTGCACATTTTTTGTGGACACCGCGCAAGCAAAAGAATGTGAGGAAAGGGGAGAATAGCTTTTCCTTATGGGATGGTGGTGGTTGGAGTTTCAAGCCCCCCCCCCCATTGATTGATTTTAAAGGTGGGGTTGTGATAGATCAGAAAAGGTAAGCTGATTGGGAATGTTTTGAGGGCTCCTCTAGGATAGGTAATTTAAAGGGGTTGTAAACCCTTGTGGTTTTTCACCTGAATGCATGGTATGCATTCAGGTGAAAAACCTTCCATAGGGCAGCTGCCCCCCAGGGCCCCCTTTTTTACTTACCTGAACCCCATATCTTCCATCGATGGGGACGTGCACAGCAGCTCCAGCTGCTGTCTCGGGTCCTCATTGGATAGATTGATAGCAGCAGAGCCATTGGCTCCCGCTGCTGTCAATCAAGTCCAGTGACACGGGAGCCAGGGCGCGAGGCCGAATCCTGCTGTCTGTGTCAATGGACACAACAGCAGGAGCGCACGAGTGCCCCAATGGAATGCGGGTCTCCGAAGGGGCACTCGATGTGGGGAGGACCAGGGCCACTCTGTGCTAAACTTTTGCACAGAGGAGGCAAGTATAACCTGTTTGTTGTTTTTTTTAAAGAAGCGAACCTTTCAAAACCCTTTAAGGTCACCTAACCCCCCAAAAATTCCCAGGTGTGTCTAGTGTTCTTTGTATGTTTGGAGTTTATGCGGCCTATCATCCCATGTTACATCACTTCTGCTTTCAATGCAAAACATGTTGTCACTTTCACACCTGTTAATCGTGTAGTGTTTCCATATTTTTGTCCAACCCCTGTATTGCTTTCTTTGTTACTTTCACAAATGGGCTTTAACATGGTAGACTGTTTGTTTTAAGGAAGCAGGTCACTGTGTTTTACACATCCTTTTCTCTCTGGAGTGGTTGCTGCCTCTGCCCATACATGTTAATATCAGTACCACTTTGTCCATTAGGAGAGTTCTTCTAAACGCGTGTGCGTATTATATTTTACACCTGATTCACACCTATGCAGGTTGCAATTTGCATATTCCAGGTCCATTTTGCGTTTTTCGAAGCACATTTTTGATCCATTGAAGTCTATGGAACCAAAAAACAGAAAATAATCCCTGGCCCCTTCCATAAAATGCACAGATGTGAACCACATCCATAGGAAACCATGTTAAATGGACTGTAGTGTGTTTCTGCAAAACTGAAAATGCACTAAAAAATGCATAGGTGGGAATCAGGCCTTGTAATGCAGCTATGGTATAGGCATTTAAATAGAAAATCAACCTGGTTGATCCTCTACACCAGAGGCAGGAAACGGATAATTCAGCTGTTTTGACTTTTGCTAGCAATTGCGTTTTTGGACTTTGCGTTTTTGCATATATAACTAAAATATGACATGGATTATATTGCTTTTTGATCCCTCAAATTTTCTTTCTTTTTTTTTTTTTAGCAACTTGAACTGGTTGAGCCCAGTGGCTGGATACACATTCCTCTAACCGATGCTCATAAAAAGCCCATTCGAACCTTTATGATTCAGATAGCAGTGTTGGCAAATCATCAGAATGGGAGAGACACTCACATGCGACAGATTAAAGTCTTCACACCAGTGGAAGAGAGTTCTATTGGAAAGTTCCCCAGATGTACCACTATTGATTTCATGATGCATCGTTTCATCAGGTGATCTAACCACGATTCAATAAAGGGCTAACCCTAACATTGTCACATATAAATGCTTTTATTTTCTTTTATTGCTGTTGTCAAAATGTATAGTTTTATTACCTGACACCAGTCTATAACTTTTTAATTTTCAGTCTGTTTTATTATATTGGGGAACAGTTCATTTGTTTCCTCATTGTTCATGGGTTTAATTATTGCCGTGTTCATATTTTTTAAGCTGACATTTTTACAAACTGTACTACTGCTATGAAAAAAAAAGAAATTGATGTTGCATTCTTTCTGAGATGTGTTCATTGCACTGAAATGTTCTTTATGCCAAAAACATGATAACTTTTACTTTTGCTTTTATTTTGTATATTTCTTTTTGAATAAATTATCTAGTATTTTTTGGGTATCTCTTCACTTTACCATTATATCATCCAAAACCTGCAATTTAATTTATATGTTTTTGAACTGTGTCAGACATCCTTGGCACGATTGAACAATAGAGTTGCTGCAAATCATTGCTTTTATAGACCACTAACAATCCATTTGGTAAGCGAACACTATTGCACTTCACTCTTTATAATTCAATAAAAATAATTCAATAAAAATATTTTTTGACCTGTCTTGGAACTTAAAGTATCTTTGTGTATCTTTACAATATCTAAATTAGATTAGTTATAAAGCTGAGATCCATACAGGAAGCAGTGGTGGAAGACCTGTAACCCGGATTCTGTGGTTTAAGTGTTAATAGGCATGTACGTTTCAGATGACTGTACTATGCCTTTGGTAATTCTAATGGAGAGGATAAGGAAGTGGGAGAGGAAAATGAAAGGCCACCTGTGTTGAGAAACTATGTACTCTTCAGAGCACAACTGATATTTTATCTTCCCAGCAGTGACTAAAAATCTTGTAAAAAGAATGGTATTAAATGGAGCCTTGTGATTTATTTCTAAGAGTTGGACATCCTAATAAAAACCACAAAATATGTATAAAAGATTATAGCTGCTGGAACAAACTGTAACCCTTTCTTTTCATCCTGGGTGTATCCTTAGCGTACACATTTAATAAAACTTTAGTTTCAAACATTTTATTTATCCCAAGTTTTTTATTTTTTTATTATTATTTTTAATTGTTTTATTTATACTGCTTTTTTAACTTATTGTATCAGTTCATAGCCTTTTTTCTCTACCTGTTTTTTATTTGACAGCAAGACTTGTGACATTGCATTAACTCCATCTAGGGATTTACTTGATGAACTGAGAGAGCCAACTTGGCTTGATCACAAAGAACCTCACATTTAAGTCAAAAGGAATTTAAACATATTGGTGCCACATCAACACATTTACAGTTTATTGAGGCACACCCTCACTTTACATTGATTTATTGAATTTAAATGAATTTATAAGCTTATAATAGCAGGGACTCATACTGCTTGAGTTGTGTGGTCATTAGTAACGATATTCAAGGAAATACATAGCTGGCACTATCTTGTATTATAGCTACATAAGAAAAAAAAAATTAAGTGTAACCGAGTCAAAGCAGAGTGGGGAAATAAAAGAAGTACGTGAAAACATTTTTGAAGGTGCAGTATTTAGTGCTGCAATATCCATATGTTATGCTTTACAATTGAATTTAAAGCATATGAAAAAAGAAATCCTTGAAAAAACTAGCTTTCGGGGGACCAATTAAATACACCTTTTTCTTGCTCTTCTGGCTTTACAAAGTGGGGGACGTCTAATAACCTTTGCTGGCATTTGGACAACCAACATTTTAGAAGCTTGGGTATGGGAGGCAGTTACCTGGGGCTGCAAGTAAAAATTCTGCTCCCAGCCCCTCCTCAGTTAATTTACTGTATTTTCAGCCTACCTGCACCAATCATCAGGGAGGAACCAGGGGTCTTGCTGTGGTAAGAGGTAGAAAGGATCCTGTCCTGGGTATAACTGCATCCCTGCATTGTCCACTGTTTACATCCCAGTAGTACGCAGACTACCACAGCAGGCAACACCTGGGGGAAGGGGTCCCTAAACTCGGAGGTGTTCCAGGACCTGTTCCCCCAGGTGGGAGATGCATGGTGTGGCTTCCACTCATGTTCAGCAGTAAACTGGACACATTTGTTTCCAGGTACAGGCATCCTCTGGCAGAAACAGTGAATGATCTGGTGGCTCAGTGGGATCAGTACAGCCTGATCCACACCTCTGTTCCCCTGAAACTCTTTTCTTGTCAATAATCTAAAGTATGGTAGCTGCGCTGTGGGGAAGGGAATGCAAAAGGGGAAGTGAGAGGTGGGAGTGATCGTGGGTGAACTCGGCAGTGAAAAAAATATATCTGATGATACTAAAATAAACAATACAGATGAAGGTGAACAAACACCTATAATCCTGTGATGGTTTAGCAGTGAAAATACATAGTAAAATTGCTACTACATATACAAACACAAAAAGTGGCATAAAGTAAGTGAAAAAATATATATAAAAAAAGGTGCAAAACTATCCAAAAAATCACACAAGCGATAAAGTCCTGTCCATAAATAAAGATCAGATCTAAAAGTCCAATAATTCCTCCATGGAACAGTGTCTAGATGAAACACCTCCACCAAAAAATGCAACGTGCAGGAAAATGAATCTTCAGTGATGACACCTCTGATGTGTTAGCAGCTCACCTCACGGCTGTTTATCCAAAACGGCTAACAGAGATACTGATTGCAGCTGGATTGAGTGGGCTGATAAAAACACCTTCTCCTGACTCCTAAGACGGCTCTCAGCGGCCAGTGTTTGTCATGGAAAAGAGAAGATATATGCAATGCATATATCGTGACACTGTGGGGGTACCTCAAACTGCTAAGAATTGGAGAAAAGGCACTCACATGAATGAAAGGACAGCGGACATAAATCCATGTGACTTCATCAGGGGAAGAAGTCACGTGATGTGACGATACGTAGGGATTGGAGCACCGGGTACAGAGTCTGAAGTTTTAATGCGAGTTCGGCGCTCGTGGATGTTTTACTCTACTTCACTACCTTAATGCAAGTTCCCCCACGATCCCTCCCACCCAGGGCCGGATTCCAGACAAGGCCAACAAGGCCAGGCCTCGGGGCGGCAGTGGGTGCAGGGGCGGCACTGCGGTTGAGAGGAGAGGACACTTTCACTTTCATTTCCGGAGTTCCCCCCTGTCATGTCACGGATGGTGAGAGGAGAGAAAACGGAGGGAAGAGGAGGTGAGATGGCTCTCTATGTAATTTTCGGCAGCACCAAGTCACCCCCTGCTTCTCAATTTTCGGCAGCACCCCCCCCGCCTCTCAATGTCATATTCGGCAGCAAACCCCCCCCTCCTTCTTCGTGTGTTGTCGAAAAAGTCCCCGGATAATGACCCCCCTGTACTGCGCAGGCGGGGGGCGGCATTGAAAGACCCGACCTTGGGGCGGCAAAGGGAGTAAATCCGGGCCTGCTCCCACCCCTCACTTCCCCTTTTCCATTCCCTTCACACAGCGCAGCTACCATACTTTACATTATTATCACCCTTTCTGTTAGGATCAGATTCGCAGGTGCTGCTGCAGTTCTCCCCCCCTAGTCCATCAGACAGCGCCAGCGTTTTCCATTTCTATATTACTCCTTTTCTTGTCAGCTTTGCAAGATTGAGATAGAGGGCATTCCAGTAACCCTGATGGGTCAGGACTGGCCCAGGTAGATGTGGAACTCCAATCTGATCAGTCTCTTAGCTGACCCTTTATGGCTTTTTCCAGTTTGTCTGAATCTTCTTTCCTGACTTTAACGATGTAGCTGTTGAAGCCTATGTTCTGAAGAGCAGAGGCATCTCTGAATCTGGGATATAACCACTATGCCAAAAGCTAGGAAGTCTACTTTCTACATGGTCTAGCATAGTATATGGAAGGCATACTTCACTTTAATCCCAGAAAATTCTCCATGGGACAAATCATGGCTTACAAGGTTATGCTTCTGGTTGCCATCACCTCTGGCAGGCAAGTGTCTGAGCTGGCAGCGTTATACTGTAAAGAACCACTTGCTGGTCTTTTTTCCTTTTGGTAGTTTCGGTCTTTCACCTCAACCAGGACATTATTTTTCTGTCCCCCTGTTCAGCTCCAGTTATTGAGGAGGAGATCTCCCTCTGTTGCCTGGATGTAGTTAGTTCTGTGTGTGCCTACCTCACAGCCACTGCTGCCATTAGAAAGAATGTCCCTCACTTTGTCATTCCTGATGGTCCCCATAAAGAGGAACCTGCTTCTCATTTCACCATTTCTCAGAGGCTTAAACAGGATCATAATTAAAGTTTTTATGGTTTTAAGAAACAGGTTTTGCCATTTTCTGATAAGGGGAACTCTACTGAACCTGTGATTCTTGGGATTTTCATCATCATCATCACTGTTTTCTAGATTTGCCGGCTGCTTTTCACGCATGTCCAAATCCTCCTGTAGGAAACAGTATAACCCAAAAGACTTTGGCTTTCTGCATCTCATTCAATAAACTCTCAAGAAATAGATTTCATGGCAAGCACAAAAATCCTGCATGTACATGCTTTGCTGCCAGCTTAATAGTTTGGCGCAGTGCCATACCGTTCTTTATATTTACAGTCTACAGTCCAGAGATACAGCCGGTCGCTCTGCCCCCACACAGCTCAACGCTCCAATGAGCGAGGAGGAGGCAGAGCAGAGAGCTGTGACTGACGGCTCTCTGCCCTGGGAGCTGTCAGAACCTAGCAATCGGCGATGTTCGATTGCTCAGTTCTCAGTTCAGAGGGCGCCGGAGGACAGATGCAGCATGGGACCCATGGCTTTGTACATGAATGATGTGGCCATGTGGGCGAAGCCCTGCATAGCTGCGCTGTTTTTCAAACAGTGACAGCTCGTACAGGGAATTTCTCCCCATACTGCTGCCACAGGGAGGGGGCAGCAGCTGCAGCATTGGGAATATGTTACATGGTCCACCCTAAAATCTTATCCTTTAACATTTTCTGTACCCACCCCTAATCTTAACCTTGATCTGTATCCCAAACCTACCTTTAAACTCAGCCGATCGCCTTCTAATCATAATTATTATCTTAATTAAAATTACAAAAATGTCTGATATTAACATGTTGCTCTGTCCAACAGGATTGGCTGGCCTAATCTCTAGATTCTTTAACAAAGCTTAGCCAGTTAAATAAATATTTCTGGTGGTGGAGTGTTTTGCACAACCTGACAAAGGGGTTACTATGGCATTGCTCTAGCCTTAATATTCTTTCATCAAAATAGCAGGTCCAGGTATTGGCACACGGTGCTGCGGCAGTGGAATACATGTCTAAATAGGGGGACACCAGTAGCCTTGCCGATGTTAAATATTGAGCATACACCAACTCGGAAGTAGGTAAAGCGGAACCTTACCCATAATTTATAAAAAATAATGTTCTTTAACAAGGAACATACATATCCCATTAATAATTATGCTACCAAAATTAGTGTATGCTCTAAATTGCCTCCAGCATTACTCCTATTTCTTCTTCCTGGAGGCTGCCATTTTGCTGAAGCCCAGAGCCCCAGCAGTGAATCATAAAGTGGAACTAAACCCATCAATTTAATGGTTTCAAAAAACAGTTTCATTCCTGGAATGCTGGGATTGCTAACTCACATTTGCTTGTATCCTCTACCAAACTGTCAAATCATCAAACAGCTGCTGTCATAATTAATCACATTTGCGGCACCATGGCTGTAAAGGATAGGAGGGTTTAATTCCTCTTTAAGACTGTCAGCAGATCAACCACTACAAATTTGGCAGTGTCTAAAAATAGAGAGCAACTGAGCATGTGCCGAGCATGTGTGTTTGAGACATTGTATTACTGGATTTTAAACAATATAGGCACTGACAGTGTGGTGTGCATTTGTATTCAGCCCCCCCCGAGTCTATATTTTTGGAACACCTTTCACTGCAATTACAGCTAAGAGTCTTTTTGGGTATGTGTCTACCAGTTTTGCACATCTAGAGAGTGAAAATTTTACCCATTCTTCTTTGCAAATTAGCTCAAGCTCTGTCATATGGGATGTACAGCGTCTCTGAACAGCAATTTTCAAGTCTTGTCACAGATTTATTTAGGTCTGCACTTTGACTGAGCCACTTTAACACATTAATATGCTTTGATCGAAACCATTCCAATGTCGCTCTGGCTGTATATTTAAAAGTTTCTAAATCCTTGTGTTTGCACTAGTAGCTCCTCTCCGAATCAGGAAACCACCTAAGAGAAGCACTCTCCTTGGGCATACCTGTGCGAATGCGCTCCCGAGTCCAGCTTTTGCGGCCATAGACACAGAGAACCAGACTTGGCCCCGCCCCCACGGCGCCCATGTCTTTGGATTTGATTGACAGCAGTGGGAGCCAATGGCTGTACTGCTATCAATCTATCCAATCAAGAGCCGAGAGGGTGTGCGTGTCTCCGAACGGGCTCAGGTGAGTAAAACGGAGGGGGGGGGCTGCTCAGTGACAGAAGTTTTTGTTAGGATGCATTAAAGTGAAAAAACATTAGGGTTTAACAACCCCTTTAAGGTTGTTTACCTGCTAGAGAGTGACATTTTTGCCCATTTTTGGCAAAATAGCTCAAACTCTGTCAGATTGGATGGAGAGCGTCTATAAACAGCAATTTTCAAGTCTTGCCACAATTCTCAATTGGATTTAGGTCTGCACTTTGACTGGGGCATTCTAACATATGAATATACTTTGATCTAAACCAGGGGTCCTCAAACTACGGCCCGCGGGCCGGATCCGGCCCGCAAGTGTGATTTACCTGGTCCGCGGACTGCCCCTTTAATATCGCAGCAATCCCCCTCCCTTCTGCTACCTTTTTATCACACAAGATGAGAAATACAACAGGTCCAGACAAAAAGCGAGTCTTTTGAGTTAGGCAGCGGGGCGGTTTCAGCAATCAAACCAGCCTTTCACTAGCGAAGTCCCACCCTTTGTCCGGACCTGCCATGTTTTGTGGGGAATCTGTAATGGAGAGGAGTCTGTGATGGGGGATATGTTATGGGGGTCTGTTACTCTGGGCTTTGTGATGGAGAGGAGTTGTTGTTGGGGAGCTTTATGATGGGGAGCATCTGTTATGGGGGCTTTTTGATGGAGAGGAGTTTGTGGGGGGGGTCTGTTATTGGGGGGGCTTTGTGATATAGAGGAGTTTGTATTGGGGGGTCAGTTATTGGGGCTTTGTGATGGAGAGAAGTTTGTGTTGAGGGGGCTTTGTGATGGGGGGGAATCTTTGATGGGGGGGTCTGTGATGAGGGGAGTCTGTGAAATACTAATACGTTTATGTTGATTAAAATTGTTCTTTATTTTAAATATTGTATTGTTTTTTCCTGTTTTTTTGCACAAATAAGATGTGTGCATAGGTTTATATTTGTTTTAACTATAGTCCGGCCCCCCAACAGTCTGAGGGACCGTGAACTGGCCCCCTGTTTAAAAAGTTGAGGACCCCTAATCTAAACCATTCCATTGTAGCTTTGGTTGTATGTTTAGAGTAGTTTTCCTGCTGGAAGGTGAACCTCTGCCCCAGTCTCAATTTTGCAGACTCTAACAGGCTTTCTTCTAAGATTGCCCTGTATTTGGCTCTATCCATCTTCATCAACTCTGACCAGATTTCTTGTCCCTGCTGAAGAAAAGCATCCCCACAACATGATGCTGCCACCACCATGTTTCACGGTGGGGATGGTGTGTTCAGAGTGATGTGCAGTGTTAGTTTTCCGCCACACATAGCATTTTGCTTTTAGGCTAAAAAGTTCAATTTCGGTCTCATCTGACCAAAGCACCTAATAGTTGTCCTGTGGACAGATTCTCCCATCCTCCAGAGTTACCATGGCTGCTTCTCTGATTAATGCTCTCCTTGACCAGCTGGAAAGTTTAGGTGGACTGCCATGTCTTGGTAAGTTTGCAGAACAGCTGTATTTATACTGAGATTCAATTATACACAGGTGGACTCCATTTACTAATTAGGTGACTTGTGAAGGCAATTGGTTTCACTAGATTTTAGTTAGGGGTATCAAAGTAATAGGAGAATACAAATGCACACATTTCAGATATTTGTAAAAAATATTGAAAACCATTTATCTTTTCCCTTCCACTTCACAATTATGTGCCACTTTGTGATGGTCTATCACAGGGGTCTCCAAACATTCTAAACAAAGGGTCGGTTTATTGTCCTTCAGACTCTTGGTGGGCCGAATTTTAGCCAGTGAGAGTAAAAAAATTCCTGGCATCAGTGGGAGTAAACATCTGGTATTAGGGGGAGGAATAGTGCCCCATTGCTGGTATCATAGGGAGGAATAGTGCCCCATTAGTGGTGTCAGTGAGAGAAATGGTGCTCCATTGTCAGTGTCAGATGGCAGAATAGTGTCATATCATTGGGAGGGATAATGCTGCAAGGGCCGGATAAAGGCAAGCAAAGGGCCGCAGTTTGGAGACCACCGGTCTATCAAATAAAATCCCAATAAAATACATTTCCATTTTTGGTTGTTGCATGACACAATGTGGAACATTTCAAGGGGGTATGAATACTTTTTCAAGGCACTGTATTTTAAATGTTTTACATAGCTATACCTGCAAATGGGGCCAACCTGAAGTGATCTAGAAGGACTTAATTTTCTGACTAAAGTTCTATTTTAATGTTGTGTTTTGTTTTGTGACTGCTAGTGCCAGCAGTACAACTACTCCAGCAAGTATTGTGCTGTTTAGTTAATTAATACTTTCCAGTTTCCAAAGAAGTCATTGAGAAATGGAACATCACTGGTATATTCATATTGAACTCATATGTTTTAAAGATGTTAGCTGCCATTGCAAAGTCTGTTCATCTTATATGACTTCTTAATCTTTGGCAGCTGGGCATTGAGCAATGGAGAGGATGATTAAAGCAGCCTTGGCTCTTACACGTGGAAGATAATTACTGACGTACGGAAGTAGTTTGAAGTAAGAAAGACTGTAAAGGTCACTTAGGGAAGGCAAATTACTAGACCTTTTTAAGTGTGAATAACAAAAAACGTAATTCACATATTGAGGGGCGGGATGAATAAAGTAATAAAATAAAAGTAGTAAAATTCTAAAACTAAACCGCTTTTAAAAAGTAATTTAATCTAAGAATTAAGCTTAGCATACCTGGTGTATCCACACACTAACCTACAATTGTTGCCATAGGTAATGAACATGTTGCACCACCCCTGGAGGAGCTGCTGTATGTAATATAATTGGAGATGACGCACCTGGCCCACCCATCACTTGCTGACACGTCTTGGGTTTTTTAACAATTTATTTGAACAGCAACAACCTAAAAAAAGACAATTTGTATATGTCAAAGCGCAAAAACAATATATTTTGTTGCTTGTTTAGCTTTTCTTTGTGCCCCTGGACAAAACGATCAGTTAACCCATACAGTGCCGGTACAGCCCCACTGCATGAGTAGATAAGTTTTGCGTCTTTAAAGAAGAGTTTTTATCAGACAATCAACATCTCCTGCAGGGGCAGCTCTGTTCTTTGTTGAAAAAAAATACTCCACCTTGCATCCATGCATTGGATTTGAATAAAGTCATCATTAAAAACCGTTATCTACTACCCGATTCCTAAAAAGTCAGAAAGACTCCTTTGTTGCCAAAGTATTTAGCAAATTAGACTGTCAGGGAACGTATAACCTTGTCTGTAGTCACCAAGGACAATTTGAGTTGGTGGTCTTGCCTTTTGACCTTTACAATGCTCCCCCACGTTTTAAACTTTTTAATCAATGATGTGCTGTGGGATCTGTTGGACCAGTTTGCTATTGCATTACTTGGATGATATGTTTATCTTTTTTCATAGTCTAGAGGAGCACCGCAACCATGGGTGGATGGGTTGGTTGCTTGCAGAAGATTTTATACCTTAATTCATAGAATGCAGCTGACAAGAAAAGGGGCACCTTTTGTGTGGTCACTCGAGACAGAGGCTGCTTTTTGTAAACGAAAGACTCTTTTCACTTCTACGCCAATATTGGTAAATCTCAATCTTGTAGAGGTGTATGCTTCAGAATCTGCCATAGGTGCTATTCTTTCCCAGCCAATAGGAGAAACAATGATGCTTCATCGAATAAAATAGGATGAATGCGCTAAATCAATCCTTGCTATTGTACAGTACACATCAAGTGTATATATATATATATGTGTGTAAACACTCGGATGTTCAAATGAAACAAAATACAATAACAAAAAAGTCCACAAACATATATAAAGTGCACTTGTGCATCAGTGCAAACACTGAAGTGAAATACACCAGGTAAAAGCAGAAAGAAACGAACCATTCACAGATCCAGCATGTAGACCTGCGAGATGCTCAGCACTTCACCATACCTCCCATCCACAGTCCAATACTGCCACTTGCTGATTCAGAAAGCCAGCTCATAGAGAGGGGAGAGAAAAAAACAACAAAGGAAAATGCTCATAGTGTAGTATGGCCGAGAAAAAACAGAGATTGTGGACTGATTAGAGAAACCACACTCACGAATCCTCTGCACATAGACAGCCTGTAGATACAGCTCAGTGCGGCGCTCTCCTCATGTTGATGTATTTCAGTTGATCGCGTCACTTAGGCTTCTCCCCCACTAGTATCGTCACTGGTCACGTGACTTAGTCTCAATCTTGTAGAGGTGTATGCTTCAGAATCTGCCATAGGTGCTATTCTTTCCCAGTCAATAGGAGAAACAATGCTGCGTCATCCTTGCACTTATTTATCTTGTTTATTGGCCTCAGCTGAAAGGATTTATTACATTGAGAATAAGGAACTGCTGGCAATTAAGGAAGCTTTTTCTGGATGGAAGGTAATCGCGTAGCGGTTCTCACTGATCCTAAAAATTTAGAATTCATGCGTTCTGCCAAGAGATTGCCTTCTAGAAAAGCAGTTTTTGTTTACAGTTTTTGTTGCTATTCTTTTCCAGATTCAGTTTTATTATCTCGTCCTGACCTGGGTCAAGGAAAGGTAAAGTTGATGCTTTATCGTCAATGTCTGGGCCTCTCCAGGAATGCAGCTCTGAATGTACGATCCTGTCTCAAAGGAACACACGTTCTAAGACATTCTTGAATCTTCTCAAAGAGGATTATAATAATGACCCACTTCTTAGTCACAATCCTGAGGACATCAACCTTTATTATAAGAATGGCTTTTGGACTCATTTGCATTGTTTCTAAGTATCTGAATCTTCTTGGGTAGAAGCCCTGAGGTTGGTTCCTGACTAAACTTGCAGAGAATTTTGGGGTTTCTACGAAAGAAGAATTTTTCGCTTTTGGTGGACTGGTTACAAGAAAGATGTTAAAAGATATATGTGGCTTCATGTCTGACCTGTGCGCACAATAAGACATCCATATCATCTCCTTTGGGGTTGCTCCAGCCACTCCCTGTTCCATCAAGACCATTAAAATCAATTTCTATGGACTTTGTGGTTGATCTACGTCCCTCAATAGAAAGATGGCTGATTTTATTCCAGTTAGGGGGGTACCTGCTTCTGAACAGAATTGATGGGTTGGGAATTCTTTAAACTCCATGGTTTTCCCGATGATGTAGTGTCTGAAAATTTAATACAGTTTACTTCAAAATTCTGGAAAAACATTTGCTCAGCTTTAGGTGTTACAATTAATCTGTCCTCTGCTTTTTATCTTCAGTCTAGTGGACTGGGAGGACCAATCAAACACTGGAGCATTATCTTTGATGTTTTGTTAGTTATCTTTAGGATGACTGGGTGGACTATCTTCCTACGGCAGAATTTGCATGTAACAATTCTGAACATAGCTCCACTTCTCAAAGTCCTTTTTTCTTAAACACAGTGATCAATCAGTTATTATTCCTGATCTACCTATTTCAACTCCAATTCCTGCTGTTACCAATAGATTAACTATGTAAAAACAGTGTAGCGCTGGATAGTGAATTAAACCTTTAATGCAATCAATACAAATCAATATAAATTGTTCTTAAGATGATTGCACGTGAATAATTAGTCCATGAATCAATTCATCCGATAGATCCACAGGTGAAAATCCAAGGTGGGAAAGCTTCAGTGAGTTCAAAGTAAAGTTGTGAACATCCAATGCGCAAAAAATGATTCCACTAAGTGCAGCCAGCCCGTCACCTTGAGATAAATTAAAGGCTTACCAGAAAGCCAGTGACCGCCCTTCGCAGGGGGGTCAAAACAGGCTTATAGATGGATGAATCCTGCGGAATCGTTCGGTCTTTCCACACCGATCAGCCCCGATCCACAGCTAGCAGGTCCTTCCAAGGGTGTCCTTCCAGGGTTATCACAGGTGTGTGATTGAATGTGAGAAGCACACACTCAAAGGTGAAATGGAAATTTAGCCGCAATAGAAAGAAAAAATAAAAAAAATCCCATAGTGCAGGCATTTTGAAAATAGGGGGAGGTTTATTTAACAAACAAAAGTTTAAAATACAAACACTCTCTGCCAGTGAGAGGTAAAATAATCCTTGCAAGGAAAAAAGCAGCAGCTCTGTTTGGCGTCAGTCAGCCTGGGGATTTTGTCGTTTTGTCAGACTAACGTCATCAGGGGCACGTGCACGTACACGTGCATGCGCCTAATATACAATCCAAGACACCAATGGAGCGAGTCTATTGGTTCTACAGCGGACCAACCACAGAGCTAGAAAGAAAAATGTACACGTATCGCTGGTCGATGATCAACAGCGCATGTGACATCTTGTGGATAAATGGCAGAATGCTGCCACAATAAAAAGCAGGGAGAGAGGAGTATTCATTAATGAAAAGAACACTTGCCTCTCTCATTTACAACATTAAAACTAAGAGAGTGCCATCTAGTGGGTAAAAAGAATAATGCTTAACATATCAAATATTCAACGTCATATTGGCACAAACCATTTTGAATTATATATTATATAAAATCAGATACAGTTTAACCCAAAAGAATATACAGATCATTACATGGCCTGAAAGGTGATGCTGTGAGTAACTGGAAGTTGTTAATATTAGTCAAAAAAACGACTAATCCTAAGGACAAAAATAGAAAATACATTGGACAAAAAATTACTTATCCCAATTTAAAAGATATTTGTATTCTCTGAAAATACATTTTTATTATATTTTTTTAAAAAGGGTCATTTTTGTTTTGTTTTAAAAAAAGAAAGAAAGAAATAGATTAACTACATTACAGGAGATTCAGGAGAAACTCCAATGGCTTCAGTAGTGACTCCAATGGCTTCAGCCTCTGCTGCCCCTCTAGCTCTATACTACAGTATATTCCTTGACAAAGGGAAATCCCTAATTTGGGGTACATGGTTTGAGGACATTTGTCTATCAAAGGTGTGTTTCCCTCTCACTTTAGAGAGATCGTCCCTGCTTTATATGTCAACAGTTAGTAAGGGAAAATCCTCCTAATAGGTAGCAGGGCCCATTTCATCCAAAAATTTAAGTTAGACATTTTGGTTTGAGATCTGCTTCAGATATGGTTTAAAATAACAAAATTGCAAAATGTTAGCTTCTGTTGCATCTTTTTTCCATTTCCTTCTTGTAATTTCCCGTTGTTAGTATGCGTCGACTTGATTCTGAGCATGCATGGTTTTTAGTCCGTCAGAAATGCATCCAGACGAACTGAAATTCCGAACATGTTCTCTATCTAATTCCTGACCGGTAAAAGTCAGATGGGGCATACACACGGACAGAATATCCGATAAAAAACTTCCGTCTGACTTTTTCCGTCGGAAATTCCATTCATGTGTACAAGGCAGAGTTCCTAGGACCTTTCTGATGTACCCGTTATTTTCACTTGTTCATTACAGAGACTGGAAGAATCCTGGCAAGTTGTTTGTTTCTCCCAAGCAGCTACCAGTACTGTACCCATTTGAGTACTACAGGGAATGGGAGAGAGTGCTCTGAAAATGACTGGAATGCCTGAGTGGTGAAGTCACCCATAGGCTTACGATGGGACAGCCATTGCTGGAACTCCCTCCTCTCCCCTAAAGCCTCTGATAGCTGACAGAGAAGAGCTAATCATATGACAAGACTGGAGCAGCTTGAGAATAAGTAAATATATTGATCTTTCATCAACAGGGTAGTTAGTATAGGTGTTAAAAGGGGTGGGGGTGTAGAAACAGTGTTAAGATTTATTAGTATAAGCATAGATCTCCATTTTAAACATCTTTTGTGGAGAATGCATCTGTTTTCAAAGACCCCACTGGCAGGCCCTGCACTGGCTGCAACCTTGGTTTTCCAAACTCTAGCTGGTTGGACTAAGGCCTTTAGAAGGGATCAAGTGCTATTCAATATGATCCTTTAATTATTGAGTGTCTAAAGCTCATGTCAAATAGCCCTGAGTTACTGCATGGACAGGATGTTAGAGGTCTCCCATCTATTTTCCTGTATGAGTCTCTGGTCAGTGAACATGAGGAGGATTCTTTGGCTCAAGTATTGAATTGTAGAACTTGCATAAAGAGAGCTCCTTCTCCAAGTGCGTTTGAGGGACAGCATCTCTTTGGAGCTGCCCTGGACACCATTATCTAGGATGTCACTAGGGGCAAGTGTACTTACAAAAGACTAATTTCTCCTCGGAGGTTAAGAAGAATTCCTTTTCTTACAATCAGACCTCAACCTTCAGAACCAAGCCCAAGCCTGGTACCCAGTCTTTTTGCATACCTTGCACTTCTAAGTCCATTTGGAAATGTTTTCTGCAGCATAAAGAGGTGCCCCCATTTTTCAAATTTGGAGGAACATCTGATAGCCTTTACAGACTTTTGGATAGCTAGCATTCTCATAGGTTCAGCACATACCTTTTGACAGTGGACACCTATTTGGGGAATCCCTTGATAAATGAGCCTGGAAGGTGGTGACAATGTATACCAACTTTACAAGCTTGGAAGGTAGTTTACAACGCTGTAACTTCCATGAGACCTTCCTCAGAGGAGTCAAGACTCTAAGAGCCCTCAAATTAACTTTACAAACCTGAACCCCCTTCTACAAGGTCATCCAGTCAGTCTCTGCACCCAAAGGTTTTCTAGAATATCTGTCAAAAGTCTGGGAAACGGCTATGGACATCCTGTCCTCCGGGTTTAAAGACAAACTAAACTATTTGTAGCCAGGACCACGGATTCTCTAGCCTTCACAATAGATGCCCTGGTGATTCCTTGAATTCTATTCAAGCTGACATATATCTTTTTTAGCGATAAAGTTTCTCCCTCGACTGCTATGCAAGGTAGAAATGGTTCTGTTAATTTCATTGCACCACATGGGCCCAGAAAGACTTGGTATACAAACATACTTAGACTCCTGACAGATGAGATGACATCACTAAAGCCCTGTACACACGATCGGATATCTGATGGAATCTAATCCGATGGATTTTTTCGTCGGATATCTGATAAAGCTGACTTTCATCAGTCTTGCCTACACACCATCAGTCTAAAATCCGACGGTGACAAACAAAACAAATACAAGCCGAAAAAAATGAAGTTCAATGCTTCCGAGCATGCGTCGACTTGATTCTGAGCATGCGTGGACTTTTCTCTGATGGAGTTCCACACAGACAATCAGATTTTTCTATCAGTTTTTTATCTATAGGAAAAATTTAAAACATGTTCTATTTTTTTTCACCACCTGTTTTCATCGGACAAACCGATCGTGTGTACACAGCTTAAGGGAGCTGGGGAGGAGGTGGAATTCTATGGGTAGAGCTAAAAAGGGATGAAGGGGAAAATAATACTGGGAGTATGCTATAGGCTCCCTAACCTGAGGGAGAAGGGGGAGACAGATTTCCTATCACAAGTTGGATTAGCAGCAAGGATTGGAAGTGTTATCATAATTGGAGGGTTTTAATTATCTGGACATATACTGGGCAGAGGGAACCACACATTCGTCTAAGGCTCGTCAGTTCCTAAATGTCTTGCAGGACAATTTCATGATTCAGATGGTAGACGCACCAACTAGAAATAAAGCGTTACTGGATCTATTGAAGACCAACAATACAGACCTGATCACAGATGTGGAAATACAGGGCAATTTAGGAAACAGCGATCACAGGTCAATTGGCTTCAGTATAAATCACACAAATATGAAACATAAGGGGAATACAAAGACACTGAATTTCAAAAAAGCCAACTTCCCTAAACTAAGAACCTTGCTAGAAGGCATGAATTGGGATAAAATCTTAGGAACAAAGAACATGGAGGAGAGATGGGTTTGCTTTAAGAGCATATTAAATAAGGGCATTAGCCAATGCCTCCCATTGGGTAATACATTTAAAACGCGGTACTGCACACAGCTTTGGCCTGAATTCTGCTTGTTTTGCGAGACAACACTCGCAAACCGAGTTAGAATTTTTTTAAATACAGTGCTCGTATTGCGAAACACTCGTTAACCGTGTTACTCGCAATCTGAGGTACCACTGTATATATATTTTTTAGTAGACACCCTAGAAAATAAAATGGTGGTTGTTGCAATACTTTATGTCACACTGTATTTGTGCAGCGGTCTTTCAAATGCAATTTTTGGGGAAAAAATTACTTTAATAAATGAAAAAAAAAACAGTAAAGTTAGCCCAATTTTTTTTTGAATAATGTGAAAGATTTTACACCACGAGAATCGTGAAAGAATTGTGACCTTTATTATAAGCAATAACTTCTCCGCAGGATGTGGAAACCTTGCAAAAAGATCTGTACAAAATAATGGGGTGGGCAACTACATGGCAAATGAGGTTTATTGTAGAAAAATTTAAAAAAATGCATTTGGGTGACAAAAATCTAGGATGGAAAAGGACCTGGGGGTCCTAGTAGATGATAGGCTCAGCAATGGCATGCAATGAATGCCAAGCTGCTGCTAACAAAGCAAACAGAATATTGGCATGCTTTTCAAGACTCTGGTCTGGCGGCACCTAGAGTATGCTGTCCAGTTCTAGGCACCAGTCCTCAGGAAGGATGTACTGGAAATGGAGCGAGTGCAAAAAAGGGCAACAAAGCTAATAAAGGGTCTGGTGGATATTAGTTATGAGGAAAGGTTGCGAGCACTGAACGTATTCTCTCTTGAGAAGAGACACTTGAGAGGGAATATGATTTCAATTTACAAATACCGTACTGGTGACCCCACAATAGGGATAAAACTTTTTTTGTGGAGTTTAACAAGGCACGTGGCCACTCATTAAAATTAGAAGAAAAGAGGTAGAGGGTTCTTTACTGTAAGAGCGGCAAATATGTGGAATTCCCTTCCACAGCCAGTGGTATCAGCAGGGAGCATCGATAGTTTCAAAAAACTATTAGATAAGCACCTGAACAACCACAACATACAGTGATATACAATGTAATACTGACATATAATCACACACATAGGCTGGACTTTACTGACTTGTGTCTTTTTTCAACCTTACCTACTATGTAAGTATGTAACTATGAGCCTGTGCCTATTCCATACAGACCATACATACCGACACAAGGCTAAATAAGAAAATCCACCTCCCACAAAGCCTACCATCATACATGGATGGCTTTCTTTGCCATGATAGACAGCTGAGTCCCAGGGTATACTCTGTTGTTCGTATTCTGGCCTGATTACTCTTAAGGGACACGTTTCTGCCTTATCTATTTTCTTCCAGATAACATTCCTTTCACAATCAATAATGAAGACTTTTCTTTAGGGAGTTCCTTATATAAATCCAGCAGCTCAATTTCCTCTCACATTAGTATCTCTGGTGCTCTAGGTACTCTGTATGGGCTAGTTCACACCAAAAGCCAGGCTAAACACACACCCACTGGTGTACACTGGGAAGAACAGTGCCAGTGCACTAATCTTGGCACATTGGGTTATATGCAGGCTACCTTTAGGTGAGAGGATACTGGAAAACAACTTGCTAGGACTGCTCCTAATGCACACTCGTGTAATTTTTACACTTCATGAGACCCCAGGTTTTATGCACGCAAAAATAAGTAAGCACAGAAGACAGGGTAGGGGGCTGGGTTCTGTAATGTATTTCAAGATAAGGATGTTACAGGATGTTGACTTTTGTAACCAATACAATAAAATAAGGGGTGGGTAAAACCAAAGCAAACTGAACCACCAGGAGGACCACAAAGAACATGGGTTAAGGAACTTGAAAAAGTTCAGAGGACCATCGGAAGATTAAATAAGCCAAGGCCTGAACATATGCCTGGTAATGCGCTGACGAAGTCCAACCAGGACGTAACGCCGATTATGGGAGGAGGAGCTTATGCACAGACGTCACCCGCTGCCATCTCTCTGCTGGATTGTCATATTCAGCTTCCCTGCTTGTTCGATACTTTTGTTTTATCCCTGTGCTGCCATCAGCACTTACGTTTTTATTTGTCCCCCTCCTTTTATTCAAATAAACATACGGAGGCCATTTAGATTGTTTCTTTTATTTTCTTTGGTCATACACTCCAATGCGATTTCACCCAGCAACTTATAGTGGCGATCACGGACACTGCAGGCCAGCCCTGGTTTTGCTGCTCACCTGTTTGGAGACACTCCTGCTGCATGGATCATTTCGTATTATCCCTTGTTGGATACATGCTCACATGACCTTCTCCCACAGAGAGGTCCATCTTTTCTGGTAAGCACATTGTGTGTGTGGTGGAGGATTCTGTTGTCACGCTCAGTAGCAGAGGATTTAAACTCACCTTCTTCACGAGGGACTTTATCATTACCTTGGTCTTACTATTGGGACTTTTTCATATATACATTTTGTGATTTGCATATTACTGTTTCATTTATTAGTTCATTTTGCGCTGCACATACTCATTGCTTTTGTATATGCCTGGTAAAACGTGTGTGTGTGTGGGTCAACAGAGGACCAGGTGAAGACGTTGCAAATCTCGGATACAGATATTCAAAGCTGGAAAACCCAAGAGACACCAACAGATCTGGTGGAATGAGCTATGATAGAAAAAGGGGTACCCATTCCTTAAAGGATAACTCCACTTTTGTTGAGAAAAAAACATTCCCTCCTGGGTGTTCCTATTGGAAATAGCTCCACCAAAAATTACTGTATTTATCGGCGTATAACATGCACAGGCGTATACTACGCACCCTAACTTTAAGGCCCCATACACACGATAGAATTTATCCGCGAATAAGGTCCAGCGGACCGTTTCCGCGGATAAATCCTTTCGAGGATTTCGGCGGATTTTCATGCGATGGAGTGTACACACCATCGCATTGAAATCCGCGCCGAAATCCTCTGGCGATGACATGTCGCGCCGTCGCCGCGATTATGACGCGGCGACTCGCGACGCTGTCATATAAGGAATTCCACGCATGCGTCGAATCATTACGACGCATGCGGGGGATCCCTTCGGACGGATGGATCCGGTGAGTCTGTACAGACCAGCGGATCTATCCGTTGGGATGGACTCCAGCAGATGGATATGTTCTGCATGTCAGCAAATATTCGATCTGCTGGAATCCATCCCAGGGGAGATATATCCGCGGAAACAGATCCGCTGGCGTGTACACACCATAGGATCTATCCGCTGAAACCCATTTGCTGGGATTTTTCTGCGGATGGATTCTATGGTGTGTACGGGGCCTAAGAGGGAAATTTCAGGAAAAAACTTTCCACAGCCCCCTGCGTATAACACGCAGGCACAGTTTATCCTCTATTTTCAGGGTAAAAAAGTGAGTGTTATACGCCAATAAATACAGTAAATTTTTGTTGCAGGGGATGCCTGAAATCTGACTTGTATCTTAGGTAGACTTCTGGGAAAATTGGTGAGCCAATCACACAAGCAGGAAATTATATTTCTGGGGAGTGGTCAGTACACATTCTGTGTACAGAACAACTCCATGGAGCCATATTGCATTGCATTTATAGAAAATTTACAGTGGCTGCAGAGTGAAAATGAAAGGTAATTTTTAATAACATTCAATTACAATGTGAGTTGTATCGCAATTGTACACACTATATTATTTTTTCTTTATTTGCTATTTTTTTCCCACATGAAAGTGGAATTGCCCTTTAAGGGCGTAGGCCCTGGAAATAAGTAAGATACTCAGTTTTACGAACAGAAGTCTTTGATACAAGGTTTTACTGACATCCCTGACAACATCCAGGGAATGTAGGAAATGTTCCTTGGCAAGTTTTGAATCAGGACAGAGGGAAGGGAGGTGTAAAGAAGAGACTGCCTAGGGGAGAAAAGAAGACCCTAGTCTCAAGACCACCTTATATCTGTAACAGACAAGAAATGGCTCTTTGCAATAAAGGACTGCCGGCTCAGAAATACATCCAACAGACATAATGGCCGACCAAATGTCTCACAGTAAATGCTTAAAGTAGTTAATGTGAGACAAAACCCTCTAGTTTTCCTATCTGATGAGCATGGCACTATCTCAGCCTTTATTTAGATCTGTAGTTTCCATGTTGCTGTACACATCACCAGCCATGATATAAGGCATTTTGACTTGAAAGTCTGGTTGAGAGCTCCCATAAGTACACTGGCAACTGTGATAGTTATCATCAGAGATATGCCTTGAATGTAGCATACACTGCAATAAAATGAAAACACTGCAGAAAACAGATATAATAAAAATGAAAATACTGCAGAAAACAGACATAATAAAAATGAAAATACTGCAGAAAACAGACATAATATAAATGAAATTACTGCAGAAAACAGACATAATAAAAGTGAAAATACTGCAGAAAACAGATATAATAAAAATGAAAATACTGTAGAAAACAGACACAAAAATGAAAACACTGCAGAAAAAAGCAATAATATGTTTGTATAAGGATTTAATTTCATTTTTTGAGCATTTCTAATATGTGCTTTCTTTTGGGAAACAGTTAATTTGGTAGGTTTAGTTCCAATTTAATTATTTTAAACCTCAAAAGCTTTAAGAAGTTTTAAAACAGAAAGCTATCTATCCTTTAATGCTGCAAATTTGCACTCTTTCTCATCAATTTGTTTAAGATATTTCTATCAGATCTGGTATATTGCTAAAATTGTTTCTTTGTTAAGATAAAAAAAAGCGATGAGGAGCAGCCCTGTAGTTGCTATGTAAATGCTTCAGTGAGAAAACCTTTTGCTTGATAAAGGAGCATAATAGAGGGAAAGGATACAAGCTCCAAAATATCATCTTCCCTTTTAATGCTTAAGATTATTGTAGCCATATTATTGTCCTTGCAACAGCATAGTTGAGTACTGTCTGTGATACTTTTTTTTTTTGCAATAACAGATACATTTTCAGAATACTCCAAAAGCTTGTTCTGAAACTTTTACTGGTATTGCAAATGAAAAAAAGTAGCATGGATGGTACATGTCTTTTTGAAACAAAGGGTGAAAAATACCCTTTCTACTCCACCCCTATACCTTATCTATATATTTTAAATTTAGGAATATCATCCTAAAATTCTCAATTATCTTATTAACCATCTCTAATCATGTGACAGACCAGATCCTGGTTATTCTTTCTATGGTTTGGGAGAGTCCAGTGTGCAATGCCCGCAAGACTGGTGGATGCTGCACCTTAGCTGCTGGAATAGTCCATCACTGGCTCCCTGAAGCCTTCAGGAGTGACAAGAAGAAATCCAAAGATTAAATTATATCTTGAATTTTATAAAAGTGATAAAAAAAATCACTGCATATTATGTGAAAGAACCACTTATACCAAACCACTTCAATACTTGACACTTTAACCCCCTTCCTGCCCAGGCCAATTTTCAGCGATCAGTGCTGTCACACTTTGAATGGCAATTGCATGTACCCGAACAAAATATTAATATTTTTATAGGCAGATAGAGCTTTTTTTCTGGTGGTATTTAATCACCACTGAGTTTTTATTTTTTGCTAAACAAATATAAAAAAGGGCGAAAATTTAGAACACATTTTTTAAGTCTCTGTTAATTTTTTTTGTAAATATGTAATTTCTCTTCTTCACAGATGTGCGCTGATGATGATGCTGCACTGACGAGCACTGATAGGCTGCACTTATGGTCATTGATGAGGCTGTACTGATGTGGTGGCACTGATGAGGAGACACTGATATGCAACACTGATGGGCAATGATAGGCAGCACTGATATGCAGTACTGATAGTTGGCACTGATGGGTAGCCTTTATGGGCACTGATAGGGGGCATTGATGAGGAGGCACAGACAGGCATCACTGATAGACACTGATTGGCATCACTGATGGGCACTGATTGGCACCACTGGTGAGCACTAATTGGCATCACAGGTGGGTATCGCCTGTGGGCATTGGCAGGCATCGCTTATGGGACTGCACTGATAATCAATGCACTGTCAGGAGAGCCGCTTATCTTCTCTCTTTTACTCATACGCTGTCAGCGCGAGTAGATGAATGTCGATAACCAGCACTTTCTATTTACACTGGGATCAGCTGTGATTGGACACAGATGATCATGTAGTAAAGAGCCTACATCATAGGCTCTTTACCATTTTTTCTCAGACACACTGCACCACCGATCGGCCCCCCAGGGCGTGCACGAGCAGCTTGTTCTGAAGGACGTCATATGATGTCCAGTCAGAACTATGAAACTCCTGCTCGGCCATAATTTTGTTACAAGCTGGGCAGGAAGGTGTTAAGAATCACCCATGCTATCTGAGACCTGTACAGAAATCCTGATAATACATTTACAGTATGCAGCTTTGCTGTGTAGCTTATTGCTCCTTATAGGCTCTTATTGAGGGTGACAAATAACAAAAATAATATTCTATAGGATCACTGTGCATAAAGTAAATTGTAAATTTAACAATAAAGCTTGCCAATGTACTCATTTCTTCTACTTATTTACCTGTATATTTTTTTTTGGCTTTTTCACACTAGCCATTTTTAACTATGGGCCAGATCCACAAATGAATTACGCTGGCGTATCTATTGATACGCCGCGTAATTTCAAAGTTCCCGCGTCGTATCTTTGTTTTGTATCCACAAAACAAGATACGACGGAATGCGGGCTCGATCCGACTGGCGTACGTCTTAGTACGCCGTCGGATCGTAGGTGCATTTTTCCGCTGGCCGCTAGGTGGCGTTTCTGTCGAATTCCGCGTTGAGTATGCAAATTAGGTAGTTACGGTGATCCACGAACGTACGTCCGGCCGGCGCATTTTTTTACGTAGTTTCCGTAAGGCTTTTTTCGGCGTATTGTTACTCCTGATATATTAGGTGTACTCAATGTTAAGTATGGCCGTCGTTCCCGCGTCTAATTTTGAATTGTTTACGTAGTTTGCGTAAGTCGTTCGCGAATACGGCTTTGCGTATAATGACGTCACCGTCGTAAGCATTGGCTTGTTCCGGGTTAATTTCGAGCATGCGCACTGGGATACCCCCACGGACGGCGCATGCGCAGTTGAAAAAAAAGTAATTTACGTTGGGTCAAGACGTATTTGCATAAAACACGCCCCCATCACATCCATTTGAATTGCGCGCCCTTACGCCGCCAAAGTTACACTACGCTCCCGTAACTTACAGCGCTAAATCTTTGAGGATACAAAAAAAAAGCTGTAAATTACGGCGGCGTAGTGTATCAGAGATACGCTACGCCGGACGGATAGAAGCGCCGCGCTTCGTGGATCTGGCCCTATGTATTTTAGACATACTGGACCTTTAATGTGAAAGTTGTATAAGGTTTAAAATATTAAGATAACTTTAATTCATTGTGAAATTGCAATTACAATGATGTCATAAAGCAATTTTTTACAGTGTTTCCAGTGAGTAAAAAGACATTGAAAATGACCAGGAGCGGAAACAAAATATAATAGGAATCTTCCTGGAAAGAGGAAAATCATAGGCAACAAGCTAATGATTGCTCTGAGAAAATAAGGTGGAGTTACAGAAATGTGTATAATTAAGCGTTACACTGAACATAAAAGAAAAAGGTTGGTAACCTTGAACAGCCTTGAGGGCATGCAAGAAAGTGCGTAATACTCGGCTATACGTAGCACAAATTTAATCACAAAATTCTAGTTAGGATTCTTGTTTAAAGAATATGAATATGAAATTTTTGCAATACAGTTAGATCATGAACTGTAAAATCTCCATAGGTGACATTAATATATTGTATTGACAGTCGTTATATAGTTAATTAGTTTACATACAGTATGTCATGACAGCCTGAGACTAATTAAATTGCTTTGTATAAATTATAACCTGTTTGTCATGGATTTCTGCACTTTGAGACACTAGGTGGTTGGACACTGGGGAAATTCAAAAACACAGTCCCAACAAGTGCCTATACCCTGCATATACCAGACAAGCTCAGTTCAGCTTAGTATCCTTAGGAGGTAGCTCATCTCTTTGCTGGATCAACATACTGTATGTCTTTTCATTATATTCACTACTGCATCCAGTTGCTTAGTTTCATACCACACCCCAGGTTCAGTGCAATAGCTGTACTGCTTCTCTATGTCAAAACAGATGCCCAGTTATGGATAGTCATCACTACCACCCTCATCTGGCTATTGGCATACCAGACTTCCAGATGCAGAAATTCACTGCATGGCTAACCTGTCCTTTATGTGTCATACCAAACCTGCAGATGTGGATATTTATTACAATGGCTATTTGCTGATCCAGTGTAATAGGCAACCACAAGATTCAGATATTTATTGAGAATTTATCCCATTGCTGATGAGTAGGCTGTATACAGAAGGATCGGTTGTATGGCAAACCACATATCTGCAGTGGAAAATGTATAGCCAGACTTTACAGTGTCCCATCACAATTCAAAGGTTCCCTAGTTCATTATCAAAACAAGGGACCCCCAAGCAGATGCAGCCACTGCTACTTTAGCTTTTCTTTCACACCACTCAGAGCCAAGAAGAGCATTATATTCAGTCATAACTCCTGTGGTCATGGATGCTTGGTGGCCTTCCACTTATCAGACCTTTTATCACAGAAACCAATATTCCATCCTGCTTCACAATCACTAACTTTAACAGCATTGGCTATTTAAGCCTAGGTTTTTAGGGAACAAGGTCTACTGGAAGCAGTTTTCCCTGCCATGCTCCAAGATTGTAACCCCGCCTTTTTTCTAGCTGTTTCACTGCACTTTAAAGGCTCTCTTCACATGCGGGAGGCTCTACCTTCTCAAAGCTTGAATTCTCTGTTTCCTGCCGTTTGGCATGGATTGGTATCTAGAAGTATCATCTCAGCTTTGGCAATATTTATTTAGTGACTCTTGGCTTTTCATTCTGTATCCATCATTCATCTTCCATAAGGTGGTTTTCCTTATTGTCATCATTTCAGCTAGGAGGATATGGCAGTTGGTAGCTCTGTCTTCCATCCATTTATTCATTATAATGAGATTGTTCCATACTTCCTAGTTGTAATGCATCAGTCATAATTTATATGACCACCATGGCTGCCTTTTGGAATACAGTTTCTTTTCATCATCTGGGATGCTCCCTGTAAGGTGGGTGGGGGTCAACAATATGTAGATTGCAATCTCGTCCCTGCTATGCCGACCCTCAACTGGCAGAGCTGTGCAGGAAAGCGATGAGCTGCTGGGAAGTTGTCAAAACCAATCCTTGCTGGCAAAGGCTTTCCCTGCCTCACGGCATGCTCTTTGCTTATCTTCAGCTGCAGGGAGGGGATTGCCTATGCCGCCCTTTTTGACAGCTTTCAGACGGGATAGTGCTTTGGTCCGAACGCACTCAAGCTCATCCTTGAAGTGCACTGTGCTGATCACCACTGGCCATCCCCTTCAGTAAATGCAAGGGATGGATGAGAGAGGAGGGCCAGCTGGGATTAGCACTAGAACAGGTAGATATGATGCAGCAGCTTCCTTGCTCTGCTCAGCAAAAGGAAACCACTTCTGTGCCCTCCTGAGCCCCCTGTACTGTAGTTTCCTGATACCCCAAATACCATGCCATTCTGACCCCCCTGTACTGTGCAATTCTGAGGCCCCAGTACTGTACCCTGCTCACCCCCTGTCAGAAATCTGCGGGACCGACATCCATACTCAACATTGGCTAGGCCAGCTTTTTGTTGGACTAACTTTACGCCTGAAAACTCCTTGCGTAAACGGCGTATCTTTACTGCGACGGGCAAACGTACGTTCGTGAATAGGCGTATCTCGCTGATTTACGCATTCTAGGTGTAAATCAGCGTACACGCCCCTAGTGGCAGACGTAAATAGTCAGCTAATATACGACGGCGTAGGAGGTCGTATCTTAGCTACATTATGGTGTATCTCAATTTGAGAATACATTTAAATGTACGACGGCACAGATTCAGAGTTACGACGGCGTATGTACTAATACGCCGGCGTAAACCTCTCTGAATCTGGCTATCTGTCTTATCTGGACCAATTTTGGAGTCAGTAGAACAGGGATATGCAATTAGCGGACTTCCAGCTGTTGCCAAACTACAAGTCCCATCATGCCTCTGCCTCTGGGTATCATTCTTGATGCTGTCAGAGTCTCGCTATGCCTCATGGGACTTGTAGTTTGGCAACAACTGGAGGTCCACTAATTGCATATCCCTGCAGTAGAAGAAGAGGAGGATTTGTGCATACAGGATCAAATAGCCTTTATACACAATGCAGAGGATTAACCCCTTAGGTTCCACAGTAAGTATAACAAGCATGCTTTACTGCATATACAGACTGATTTTACTGTTGTGGGTTTAGTAACACTTTAAACATCCCATGTACAGCAACTCCGTCCCTGCTAGTCATTATGCAGATGATGGGCAGTTTGCCCTCTCGCCGGTTCCTGATATGTGACTGTAAAGTTCCTGCTGTAGAAAGCCCCTTGTCGTTACACAGATGTTCTGGCGGTCTGGAGTGCGAAAGAGGAGGGTGAGAGGATGCTCCAGTTTCCCTGCAGCAAACGTGGTATTGATGCATTCGCTGTGGTCCCCACTGCGCTTCCCCTGGTGTCACTACGCTCAGACCTCAGGCTCTGGTCCCGACCGGCTTGACTTCCTGTTATGTGGGACAGACAGATGTTCTCACATGGATTCCTTTTGGTGCTAAAAGGAAGAAATTCTCAGAGCAGTGGTAAAAACGATATTATCACAACCCTTCTGCCTCCGGGTGCTCTAGAAACTGTAATTTAAAGGGTCCATGAGTACTATTCCATGCCTGCTGCCCTGGACTTCAATTTCTATGACACTCAGCATCTGCCATAGTAGTCTATAGGCTTTTCTGGCTATAGCTCTCCTCCTGATGACTGCAACACAACATCCAGCATAGAAGTACAAACTGAAAGTTAAACTGACTGTAAGATGACTGTGGGGTTGATTTACTAAAACTGGAGAGTGCAAAATCTGGTGCAACTGTGTATGGTAGCCAATCAGCTTCTAAATTCAGCTTGCTTAATTAGGTTTTGACAACCAAAAAACTTTAAGCTGATTAAGCAGAGTTGCATCGGATTTTGGACTCTCTACGTTTAATAAATCAACCCCAATGCCTACTACTCCATGTTTCTGTAGTCCAGCACCTGTCTACACAAAATATTACAATGAGTACTGTACTTTTTTTATTTTTCCTATAACTTTTAATACATCTGTTTTATGTATTCATTATGCTATGCTCTTTTAGCCCCTTTCAGCTACTCGAAATCCCCGAAAAATGCTTTTAATATGAAGGAAACATTTTTTGTACACGTGAGTGTGTTACCATCTTATTAAAAGTGTTTTTTGAGGATTTTATTCTACTACACTGTGGTTGTTTATTAATTTATACTCCTATGAGATTTTATACTATATATTCTGGATGGTATGACCTGTGGATGAATGGTGGTTACCCCAGATGGAAGACATAGCGATCCCTCTTTAAGGCACAGCTTTCCATATATGACCCTATTTGTTGTGATGTCACCATTGGATCCTAGAGGGTATTCCGGTTTGTGTCTGAGATTGGAGGATATCTGAATCCGTACAATAAACACCTAAAAGGCGTTTTAGACCACTCTATATTTTAGGGTCTACACTATCTGGTAAGCAGATTGGATATATCACAGTGGCACCGAGTGTAAGGCCCCATACACACGATAGAATCCATCCGCAGATAAATCCCAGCAAATGGGTTTCTGCGGATAGATTCTATGGTGTGTACACGCCAGCGGATCTGTTTCCGCGGAGAAATCTCCTCTGGGATGGATTCCAGCAGATCGGATATTTGCTGACATGCACAACAAATCCATCTGCTGGAATCCATTCCAACGGATGGATCCGCTCGTCTGTACAGACTTACCGGATCCATCCGTCCAAAGGGATTCCCCGCACGCGTCGTAATGATTTGACGCATGCGTGGAATTCCTTATATGACAGCGTCGCGCCGTCGCCGCGTCATAATCGCGGCGACGGCGCGACACGTCATCGCCAGAGGATTTCCGCGCGGATTTCAATGCGATGGTGTGTACACCCCATCGCATCGAAATCTGCGGAAATCTTTGAGAGGACCGTATCCGCGGATAAATTCTCTCGTGTGTATGGGGCCTAAGTTTCTTGCACTGAAGCTGGTGTTGGGATCCCTCTCTGCAGATCTATCATTCTTGATTGACTTATATGGACACTATATTTGTTAAATTGCTGGTTTAATCATTTTTTAAAGTGCTTTTTATAAATATAAATGACCAAGCTTCTGCCTGACCTTCGGCAAACTGAAAGTCTATGATGCTGTGGGTGTTCAGACAAAACAGGTTGGGGACACTGAGGCCTCGTACACACGATAGGTTAACCAGAGGACAACGGTCTGATGGACCGTTTTCATCGTTAAAAACCGATCGTGTGTGGGCCCCATAGGTTATTTAACCATCGGTTAAAAAAAAGCCAACTTGCTTTAAATTTAACAGATGGATTCCTAACCGATAGGTCAAAACCGATCGTTAGTAGGCACAACCATCGGTTAAAAATCCACGGTAGGGAATCACTGATCTACACTGCAACATTCTAAACGTTCACTGTCAGGTGACTGAAAATCATTTTGTAGTTTTCTACATTAATTACTGCATTATTTGATATCGTGCAAGGACCAGACATATAAAAACCAGCCAGTGAAAGAATAATTGTGATTGGTGACTGTGGATTTCTGCATGTTGCTCTATAATAACATGCCAGTTCTGACACATCTTATGCTTACAGTTGCAAAGAAAAGGCGCCAAGGGATGTATACAGGTGTGAAGGTGAACAGTGTATATAATCATATATTGTATTTACTGCGTGACAAAGTGAAATGTATCCACAGGGTGGCAGTAAAGGAAAACTAGGCTCTGTATTCTATATGTTAGTAGTCAATGCTATGGGAATATGTTAACTAATGATTACATGATGTATAAATTGTATGCAATGACTACAGGCCAACACAACCTACATAATTATGATATAAGGCTATGTATTATGACATGATTGATGGTGTAAAGACATTTTTTGTTAGTCTTCTGGGGTAACTTTTAAGAGTGAAGATATGCATTTAAAACAGAAATATGCATGTTTATGCACACATTGAAAGGAAATAAGGACAAACTGATTTAAAGTACTGAGTGTAAAATGTCTCTGTAACTGCCAAATTTGCGAAACTTACAAGTAGATCGTTGCAATATTTATGTGGTTCGACCACCAATGTAGCAGATATTTTGGAGAAGCAAAACTGCTTATATAGAGAACAGGCAAGGAGGTTACTATTATTGATAGTATCTGTTAAACAAATGTACAAAGGTTTGTGAAAATAAAAATGTTACCGCAATGAAAGGGCATTGTGACTATATTATTCTTACAAATAGCTGTTAGCAATCTTTTAATAATAATCTGAGTTTTACTTAAAGGACAAGACAAAACACAAAATATAGCAATAAATATATAGATACAGTGTCTTGAAAAAGTTTTCATACCCCTTGAGATTTTCCATATTTTGTCATGTTACAACCAAAAACGTAAATGTATTTTAATGGGATTTTATGTGATAGACCAACACAAAATGGCACATAATTGTGAAGCAAAAAATAAATAATAAATGGTTTTATACATTTTTTACACATACAGTTGTGCTCATAAGTTTACATACCCTGGCAGAATTTATGATTTCTTGGCCATTTTTCAAAGAATATGAATGATAACACAAAAACTTTTATTTCACTCATGGTAAGTGTTTGGCTGAAGCCATTTATTATTAATCAACTGTGTTTACTCTTTTTGAATCATAATCACAACAGAAACTACCCAAATGACCCTGGTCAAACGTTTACATACCCTGGTGCTTTTGGCCTGATAACATGCGCACAAGTTGACACAAAGGGGTTTGAATGGCTTTAAAAGGTAACCATCTTCACCTATGATCTGTTTGCTTGTAATTAGCGTGTGTGTATGAAAGGTAAATGAGTTTCTGGACTCCTGACAGACCCTTGCATCTTTCATCCAGTGCTGCACTGATATTTCTGGATTCTGAATCATGGGGAAAGCGAAAGAATTGTCAGAGGATCTGCAGGAAAAGGTAGTTGAACTGTATAAAACAGGAAAGAGATATAAAAAGATATCCAAGGGATCTAGAATGCCAATCAGCAGTGTTCAAACACTAATTAAGAAGTGCAAAATGAGGGGTTCTGTTGAAACCAAACCACAGTCAGGTAGACCAACTAAAATTTCAGCCCCAACTGCCAGGAAAATTGTTTGGGATGCAAAGAAAAACCCACACATAACTTCATGTGAGATACAGGACTCTCTGAAAATGTGGTGTGGCTGTTTCAAGATACATAGTAAGGAGGCACTTGAAGAAAGATGAGCTACGTGGTCGATTCGCCAGAAGAAAGCCATTACTACACAAGTGTCACAAAGTATCCCACTTACAATACGCCAAACATCACAGAGACAAGCCTCAAACCTTCTGGCACAAAGTCATTTGGAGTGATGAGTCCAACATTTTACTTTTTGGCCTCAACCATAAATGCGTCATTTGAAGAAGAGTCAACAAGGCCTATGATGAAAGGTACACCATTCCTACTGTGAAACACGGAGGTGGATCTGTGATCTTTTGGGGATGTGTGGGCTACAAGGAAATTTGGTCAAAATTGATGGCAAGATGCTGGAGGAACATTTTACATTCATCAGCCAGGAAGCTGCGCATGGGACGTACTTGGACATTTCCAATATGACAATGACCCAAAACACAAACCCTGCCGCGAGCTCCGTGACCGTGCCCGCAGGACCCACAGACTCGATGTCCACTGGTGTCCCGCGATCTGGTCACAGAGCGGCAGAATGGGGAGAGGCCAGTGTACACAAGGCATGTCCCCGTTCTGCCCAGTGACAGGACACTGATCGTCTGCTCCCTCTCATCGGGAGCAGTGATCAGTGTCATGTCACAGTAAGCCCCACCCCCTCACAGTTAGAATCACTCCCTAGGACACACTTAACCCCTTCCTAGCCCCCTAGTGGTTAACCCCTTTCCTGCCAGTCACATTTATACAGTAATCAGTGCATTTTTATAGCACCGATTGCTGTATAAATGTCAATGGTCCCAAAATAGCATCAAAAGTTTCGATGTGTCCGCCATAATGTCGCAGTCACGATAAAAATCGCTAATCGCCACCATTACTAGTAAAAATAAAAATTATTAATAAAAATGCCATAAAACTATCCCCTATTTTGTAGACGCTATAACTTTTGCACAAACTAATCAATAAACGTTTATTGCAATTTTTTTTACCAGAAATTTGTAGAAGAATACGTATTGGCTTAAACTGAGGAAATAATTAGTTTTTATATATTTTTGGGGGATATTTATTATAGCAAAAAGTTAAAAATGATTGCTTTTTTTCTAAATTGTCGCTCTATTTTTGCGCAAAAAATAAAGATCGCGGAGGTGATCAAATACCACCAAAAGAAAGCTCTATTTGTGGGAAAAAAAGAATGTCAATTTTGTTCTGGAGCCACATCGCACAACTGTCAGTTAAAGCGACGCAGTGCCAAATCACAAAAAGTGGTCCGGTCATTTGGCAGCCAAATCCTCCGGGGCCGAAGTGGTTAAGCTACATGATACAAATTTACCCAAAACTATGTAGCAGAAGAGCTTGCATTTATTTTTTTTTGTTCATGTAGTCTCCAGCCTCACAGCTCTGTTAATGTAAAGAACAAGAGTCCCTACATTTTTCAGTATGAGGGCCACTGTTTTTCAAATATTTGGAGACCAAAAAAAAACAGTTTTTTAAATGAATGAATAACATTTAAATTAATGAATAAACACGAAAACATGGAATAACTTTTATTAGAAGCCCCCCATCACATCAGAAGTTGTCACGGTCAGGCTCAGAGACCAGTAGCTGTAGCAGTAGAGTGACTGCCACCGACCAAAGGTCAGTAACGAATGGTAGTAAAGATAAAGACGGCAGAAGGAAAGACGAAAGTGAGATACTGGCTGGAGAGAGCACAATAAGCTGGCAAACAGGAAGTGCAGAGACATGGTTTAAATCAGGAAGTTCATGGGAGGACAAAGAGTTGCAGGTTCAAAATAAACAAGATTCAAGGCAGTATTATTCAAGGAATTTTCCAGGGAACTGTCCAGCATTCCAGGTGGTTCAGCAAGAAGAGACATTGACTTACACAGCAGAGGTTCCAGATTTGAAATTGAGGTCTTTACATCAGAAGCCCCATCACTTCAGAGCCCCCTCACATCAGGGTCCCTATCAGTAGTGGAGACCAACTGATCAGCATCCTCAGTCTGAGAACATTCCACTGACCCTAGCTGCAGGCTATACAAGTGTCATAGTGGGCCTGTTAGTAGGGTTTAGTACCCCTTTTAGCGAGGTCCCTCGTGTGAACATTTCATATTTCTGGAGGAGGGCCTAAGTACAGAAGAATGTAAGTGACCTAAAATGGCAGAGTTTCTTCTTGTTACAGATGTGTGTGTATCCTAATTTGTCCCTATTGCCCAAGAACGGTGGGAGGGGCCCTTAGCCAGCATGGCTATTGCTGCCAGAAATCAGGTCAGCTTACAGGACCATATGTGGCCCATGGGCCATAGTTTGAAGACTCCTAATAAAGAAGAATGTACATTGAAATTGTTACATGTGGCCAGCTTAATGGTGTCCATACTTATAAAGATGAGCATACTGTAAGTAACACACAGAGATTTTTTTTTTAAAAGACAGAAGGAACCCTTTACCACATATACCTGTACACCACATCTCCAACGCAGATCTGTCCATGCATGCTCATCCTTATGCCCCGTAAACACGTGATCGGAATTTCCGATGGCCTAAAATCCGATGGAATTTTTTGTCGGAATTCCGTTCAAGCTGTCTTGCATACACACTGTCAGACCAAATTCCGACTGTCCAAAACGCGGTGATGTAAAACACTAGGACGAGCCGAGAAATATGAAGTTCAATGCTTCCTAGCATGCGTCGACTTGATTCTGAGCTTGCGTGGGTTTTTTCTCCGTCGGAGTTGCACACAGACGATAGGAATTTCCTATCGTTTTTTATTCCATCGGAAAAAAATAAATCATGTTCTATTTCTAAACACAGATGGAAAAAAGTCAGATGAGGCCCACACACGATCGGAATTTTTTCATTAGAAATTCCGATCGTGTATACACAGTAATTGTCTATGGCCCAGATTCTCAAAGTGCTTACGACGGTGCAACACAATGTACGCCGTCGTAAGTCCTAATCTGGGCCGTCGTATCTATGCGACTGATTCTTAGAATCAGTTACGCATTGATATTCATTAGATCCGACAGGCATAAGGCTCTTACGCTGTCGGATCTTAAATGCAATTTTTTTTTTGCCGCTAGGTGTCGTCTCCGTCGTTTTCCCCGTCAAGTATGCAAATTAGCTAAATACGCAAATTCCCGAACGTACGCGCGGTCGACGCAGTGAAGTTACGACGTTTACATTAGTTTTGCGCGGCGTAAAGTTGCCCCTGCTATTTGAGGGGCAACCAATGTTAAGTATGGCCGTCGTTCCTGCGTCGAAATTTAAAAATTTACGTTGTTTGCGTAAGTCGTCCGTGAATGGAGCTGGACGCCATTTACGTTCACGTCGAAACCAATGACGTCCTTGCAAAGTCATTTGGAGCAATGCACCCTGGGATATTTTCCGGACGGCGCATGCGCAGTACGTTCGGCACGGGAACGCGCCTAATTTAAATGCTCCACGCCCCCTACCCGGCTAATTTGAATTAGGCGGGCTTGCGCCGGGTGATTTACACTACGCCGCCGCAACTTTACAGGCAAGTTCTTTGTGAATAAAGCACTTGCCTGTAAAACTTGCGGCGGCGTAACGTAAATCAGATACGTTACGCCCGCACAGTTTTACGCCCATATACGAGAATCTGGGCCTATTTGTTTAATTGTAATTGTGTAGTAATTGTGTAGGTCTCCTACACAATAAATTGTGTATTGCTTGTGTTATAATAATTTGGCTTATTCTGGGTACAATACAGCATGATATTGCCATTGAGTTATCTGCATATTCACAGCTTTTAGTAGTGGAAAAGGTAAATAAAAAGTAGAGACAATAATTCAGCGTTCTCAAGGAAGTTACCTATATCAAACAATCCAAAACCATATGTTGCTTGCTTGACTTTTGTGCTATTACGTTTTCACAATGCACGGTGGTGTCACTTTAAATATCGCTTTCCTGTGTACATGTATGTTTATAACAGCAATTTTGACAATTGTAAAAACTGCTGTTAACCTTGTTTTCCCAGAGCTGCTCCAGGATTACCACAATGCTGCAAGCATAAAATAGTTTTTAGTATAAATAGTTTGTGCCTATGTTTTCTTCTATGCTGTTCTACATTGCAACCGCAGGCAGCTATTTATTCTTCAATCATGGTCCAGTTTAGGTTGGGTTTAAACATATACAACTGCGGGAGGTACATTCAGCACACTATTTTGTGGATTGTGAAATAACTTATTATCAACACTATAAATTACAAGATTCCTTCATTCACAAAGGGTAGCTAAGTTTACTGGCACAGTGGTATTTGTATTGTGCAATATACTGTATTTGCTGCATTTTAGCTAGGCACAAGAGATGACCAATTTGCACTGTCAGTAACTAAATATGCTGCGATCATTTCCTTTATTATATTAATGAACTCTGTTTGGCAGCTTAGCTGAATATTTGAACTCTGTAATAAATAAGCAATAAAAATAGCTAGTGTAGCCCTCTTTTGGGGGGGGGGGGGGTTGTATGTGAGAAATGATTCTCCCAAAACAGGATTTTGCATTAAACCCATAGGTAAATAAGAGAACCAGAACCAGTGGCAGCAGCTCCATATGGGGCTCAGCCCCCCTAATCCATGCACCTGGCCCCTATTCTACATGCAGGGTGGCGGACACATGGATTTTAATGTTTTTTTTTAAAGCACAAGATTTGAGCCTGGGGATTTAATTGGCTAAACCACTTGCCGACCAACCGCTGTCATGATACTGTGGCAGGTCAGCACGATAACGCAAACCGTCGTAGCTGTATGACGGTCCCTTTAAGTGGAATAGCAGGCTTGGGCACACACACCCATTGCACTGTGGGGGTGCCAATGCGTGTGGCCGGCTGTCGCGATGACCCCCTGCCACGTGCGCTCGCGGGCACGAGAGGCTTTGTGAGGAGAGGTTCTGTGAGGAGAGGAAAGGCAGATTGTGAGTTCCTACAAGCTAGGAACCACGATCTGTCAATTCCTCGTCACTTCCTTCCCAATACAGTTAGAACACATACTAGGGAACACAGTTAACCCCTTGATCGCCCCCTAGTGTTGACCCCTTCCCTGCCAGTGACATTTACACAGTAATCAGTGCATTTTTATAGCACTGATCGCTGTATAAATGCCAATGGTCCCAAAATGGTGTCCGATGTGTCCGCCACAATATCTCAGTCCCGAAAAAAATCGCAGTTTGCCGCCATTACTAGTAAAAAAATTAATAATACAAATATCATAAATCTATCCCATTTTTTTGTAGACGCTATAACTTTTTCGCAAACCAATCAATATACGCTTATTGCGATTTATTTTACCAAAAATATGTATAAGAATACATATCGGCCTAATCTGAGAAAAAATTAGCTTATTTTTTATATACTCATGTTGGAGTACATCATAACATTCATCATTGAAGGTCTTTATATTGCAATAATATTTATTGAGGTACTATCATACTTTTGTTTATATTTACATTTGATATTTCACATTTGGTTTGCTATGCAATCACTTGACCTTTAGGTGTCATCTGATAGAGGTTACCATATATAAGCACATAATTTATTGATCAGTGCATTTCTTTATTTAAACTTTATAGCACAATTGTTTGTTGTGCAAGATCACTTATTACCCAGTTTATACCTGGGGTACACATGTATTTGTAGCGCTGCACTTTTTTAATAATATCTGAATGATGCCTGCAGCTACAGGCATTATTCAGATATCATATTTTTTCAGCCAGCGATTCCCTGCACCAAAGGTCATAGAGATGACTGGTGACCAATCTCTATGTATTTACCCCCTTTCTGACCAGGCCATTTTTTGTGATACGGTGCTGCAATGCATTAACTGACAATTGTGCAGTCATGTAACGCTGTACCCAAACAAAATTGATGTCCCTTTTTCCCCACAGATAGAGCTTTCATTTGGTGGTATGTGATCACCTCTGCGATTTTTATTTTTTGCGCTATTAAACCAAAAAATTGCGACAATTTAAAAAAAAAAGCTATATTTTTTACTTTTTGCTATAATAAATACCCCCAAATTATATATATATATATATATGTTCTCCTCAATTTAGGCAGATACAGTGATGGAAATAAGTATTTGAACACCCTGCTATTTTGCAAGTTCTCCCACTTGGAAATCATGGAGGGGTCTGAAATTGTTATCGTAGGTGCATGTCCACTGTGAGAGACATAATCAAAAAAAAATCAAGAAATCACAATGTATGATTTTTTTTAACTATTTATTTGTATGATACAGCTGCAAATAAGTATTTGAACACCTGAGAAAATCAATGTTAATATTTGGTACAGTAGCCTTTGTTTGCAATTACAGAGGTCAAACGTTTCTTGTAGTTTTTCACCAGGTTTGCAAACACTGGAGGAGGGATTTTGGCCCACTCCTCCACACAGATCTTCTCTAGATCAGTCAGGTTTCTGGGCTGTCGCTGAGAAACACGGAGTTTGAGCTCCCTCCAAAGATTCTCTATTGGGTTTAGGTCTGGAGACTGGCTAGGCCACGCCAGAACCTTGATATGCTTCTTACAGAGCCACTCCTTGGTTATCCTGGCTGTGTGCTTCGGGTCATTGTCATGTTGGAAGACCCAGCCTCGACCCATCTTCAAAGCTCTAACTGAGGGAAGGAGGTTGTTGCCCAAAATCTCGCAATACATGGCCCCGGTCATCCTCTCCTTAATACAGTGCAGTCGCCCTGTCCCATGTGCAGAAAAACACCCCCAAAGCATGATGCTACCACCCCCATGCTTCACAGTAGGGGTGGTGTTCTTGGGATGGTACTCATCATTCTTCTTCCTCCAAACACGGTTAGTGGAATTATGACCAAAAAGTTCTATTTTGGTCTCATCTGACCACATGACTTTCTCCCATGACTCCTCTGGATCATCCAAATGGTCATTGGCAAACTTAAGACGGGCCTTGACATGTGCTGGTTTAAGCAGGGGAACCTTCCGTGCCATGCATGATTTCAAACCATGACGTCTTAGTGTATTACCAACAGTAACCTTGTAACGGTGGTCCCAGCTCTTTTCAGGTCATTGACCAGCTCCTCCCGTGTAGTCCTGGGCTGATTTCTCACCTTTCTTAGGATCATTGAGACCCCACAAGGTGAGATTTTGCATGGAGCCCCAGTCCGAGGGAGATTGACAGTCATGTTTAGCTTCTTCCATTTTCTAATGATTGCTCCAACAGTGGACCTTTTTTCACCAAGCTGCTTGGCAATTTCCCCGTAGCCCTTTCCAGCCTTGTGGAGGTGTACAATTTTGTCTCTAGTGTCTTTGGACAGCTCTTTGGTCTTGGCCATGTTAGTATTTGGATTCTTACTGATTGTATGGGGTGGACAGGTGTCTTTATGCAGCTAATGACCTCAAACAGGTGCATCTAAGTTTAGGATAATAAATGGAGTGGAGGTGGACATTTTAAAGGCAGACTAACAGGTCTTTGAGGGTCAGAATTCTAGCTGATAGACAGGTGTTCAAATACTTATTTGGAGCTGTATCATACAAATAAATAGTTAAAAAATCATAAATTGTGATTTCTGGATTTTTTTTTTTTGATTATGTCTCTCACAGTGGACATGCACCTACGATGACAATTTCATACCCCTCCATGATTTCCAAGTGGGAGAACTTGCAAAATAGCAGGGTGTTCAAATACTTATTTTCCTCACTGTATGTAATCTTCTACATATTTTTGGTAAAAAAATCGCAATAAGAGTATATTGATTGGTTTGCGCGAAAGTTATAGCGTTTACAAAATAGGGAATAGATTTATGGCATTTTTATTATAATTTATTTTTTACTAGTAATGGTGGCGATCTGCAATTTTTTATCGGAACGGCGACATTGCGGCAGACAGATCGGACACTTTTGACACTATTTTGGGACCATTGACATTTATACAGCGATCAGAGCTATAAATAGCCATTGATTACTGTATAAATGTCACTGGCAGGGAAGGAGTTAACACTAGGGGACAATCAAGGGGTAAATATGTGTCCTAGGGAGTGATTCCAACTGTGGGCAGATGGGACTGCCTGGGTGAGGAGACAGATCGTTGTTCCTAAGTATTACGAACAACAGATCGTTCTCCTCACCCATGACAGAACAGAGATATGTCTGTTTGCATTGACACCGTACCATAAATTGCAGCCACTGTGCCATCAAATGCAGACACTGTACCCATCATATGCAGCCCCCTATCCCCAGCAAATGCAGCCACTCTGCCCATCATCTGCAGCCACTCTACCCAACAAATGCAGCCACTGTGCCCATCATATGCAGCCAAATGTGCCCATCATATTCAGCCAACTGTGCCATCATATGCAGCCAACTGTGCCCATCATATGCAGCCTCTGTGCCCATCAAATGCAGCCAACTGTGCCCCATCAACTGCAGCCTCTGTGCCCAGAATATGCAGCTACTTTGTCCAGCAAATGCAGCCAACTGTACCCCATCAATTGCAGCCTCTGTACCAAAATGTGGGATGGGTAGCGCGGCGATGGCTCCTGTGTCCTCTGTGCACGTCTTCTTCCTGATCTGCTAGGTGGCCAATGGCATCACCTAGAAACACATCTCTGAGCTCAGTCGCAGGATCGTCACTGAAATCACTTTCTGTGTCTGATGATGAATTTCCCCACAAATCGCTATCACTCAATTCTGCAAGTGATTCTGTATCGCTATCGCTGTTTTCCAGCAGGTCATAAACCGCTTTTGATGCAGAGGAACACTTTTTGGATGCCATGGTAGTTTTCCAGTTTCCAGGCAGGAAGAACAGTTAAACTGCAGGCAAGGACACTGGACAAAGCACTGAGGGGCAAACTGAGGTCAAATGATTTGATACAGGAATGTAATCCAATAAAATTACAATGTATTGTGTGAGTTGTGATTTATGCAGTTTGAATTTGCCATTGGTTCTACCCCCCTGCGTCGCGACACTCGCAGGTAAGGGAAGCCGGAACACACAGAGCATTGGGCAGAGGTTACGGCCGCTGGGCACAGTGGGAGTACATCGTAAGAGTGTGGGGACAAGGTAAGTCACCTCTTCCATGATCCTGCGATGCAGTCCCGAGTCTGGCTCGGGGTTACCGCTAATGGTACTGAAATTTCACCCCGAGCCACACTAGGAAATACTGCCAAGGAGGTTAAAAGATAATTAACAATGTACGCATATCCCTTAAATTTTTTGCAAAATAAATATCAGATACAACTCCAAATAAATAATCCAAATATCTATACAAATGTATAAACACAAGTGAAGTAATACTTCAAGGGGTTGTAAAGGTTTGTTTTTTTATTCTCTAAATAGGTTCCTTTAAGCTAGTGCATTGTTGGTTCACTAACCTTTTCCTTCAATTTCCCTTCTAAATGTTTTTTTCTTTGTCTGAATTTCTCACTTCCTGTTTCTCCTCAGTAAGCTTGCCCCCATTATCTGGCTGGGGGTTAGTCAGCCAGAACAGCTTACTGAGGAGAAACAGGAAGTGAAAAATTTAGACAAAGAAAAAAAAACATTTAGAAGGGAAATCGAAGGAAAGGGTTAGTGAACCAACAATGCACTAGCTTAAAGGAACCTATTTATAAAATAAAAAATGAACCTTTACAACCCCTTTCAGCATTACCGAAGTTCATGCGTGCTTACAAGTTAATAGTGGATCATAAAATCTAAAAAAAATCTAAATATTTATCAATAAAGTAAAAGAAATAATAAAGAAATAAAAGAATAATAAAGAAAACTCATAAGTACACACTGTGAATAGTCCAAGTCCACTCAAAGTGTTTTCAGGTGATGTAAAGTGCTCAGTGTCCAAAATTGCAAAGACAGGTGCTCCTTTGTTCGAAGTGTTACTAACATGCAGTTACATGCACTTACCGGACATAAAGGATCTCAAACTATAGAGATCATAAGCCCTTATTAATGCATAGAGCCAATGCTCCCGCCATCAGGCTTCAAGCTAGGTAGATGACTACACAGGCAGTTTGCAGCAATGGCGTCACCATATGGAAATTCAAAAATCACCTCTCACATTTCACAGATCACTCTCAAGCGCATGTGCCATTAAAGAGTAAAGAATAGGAAAAACTTTTTGGATTGACAGCAAATCTTGTCTTCCAGTTTCTGACACAAAGACAGACACTGTCACTGGACTTTGCTACAACATTCACCTGGAGGCATCTCTATATTGGTGCACAGTTACACTAGGACGCCTATCGGGCCCTTTGCTGATAATATCTGTTTGTACATAGAATGTATGTACTGTTATTAATCTCTTGTTATAAAAAGCTTATTATTTTTATTCTAGTGTGCATCTACTGTATATACTTATGGTTAATGGTATATGCTAGTTCTTCTGCTCCCACTTACTATGTTTAGATTAATGATTCATTTCCCAGGGAAAGGAATCTACTCTGTTCACAGAGGTCCTGTCCTGGCTGGAGACACTGCCAACATCAACTTTATTATCAAGCCCACTCTTCCACCTAGCGAAGGTCCTGGCTCTTTTAGTTACCTACAAGTTGTGTGTACTATCCTGTTTGGGAAGAGTAATTTCTCATACCCCCCCCCCCCCCCCCAAAAAAAAAAGCTGCATATGTTATTACACAACAGCAAGCTTACATTGACCAGCGCAGTGCTACATGGCATGCCTCATGTTTGAACATAAAAAGAAACTTGACATCAGAATGTGAAGATTTACTCTAATGTCAATGCATACAGGCCAACATATGATTCCATGAAACTGCATGATCAATACACATCTTATACAGGTGAAAAAGACATGATCAGGTAGGAAGGTTAATAATGCCTCTAATAACACCTCTAATAACACACGATCGGAATTTCCGATGGAAAAAGTAAGACAGATTTTTTTCACCGGATGTTCCGACCATGTGTATTCCCCATCGTCAGAAATTCCGATGGAGTTAGAAAGAGAACATGTTCTCTTTTTTTCCAGAAATTCCGTTCGTCTGTATGGAATTCCGATGGAGAAAAGAAACATGCATGCTCGGAAGCATTGAACTTAATTTTTCTAGGCTCGTCGTAGTGTTGTACGTCACCGTGTTTTTGACGGTCGGAATTTGGTGTGACTGTGTATATGCAATTATAGAATATAAAATGCAGCGCTACACAATGAAACGATCTAGGACAAAAATCCTAACACGTGAGTGATATAATGAAAATAGTAATATGTGAATATTATGTGCAGAGTCCTTGGTCAGGAACTCTTATTTCAAATACGGTCCCTTATGTTAGGGGCTCAGAAAGTGATTACACCTCTATCAAAAGTGTACAAACAAACAAAAAAACGTGAGTATTCAATTCACAGCTTGAGATGTTTATAACATAGAGTCCGCACATGTGTTTCCAATAAGTGAGTAAAATCACTAAACAGGTGAGGAGAGTGAGGTGGAATAGTTCTTAGATATACTCCAAATACAAGAGACAGACAGTTCAACTGAAGTAACAGGAATAATACTGGCTTGTCTGAAGCAATCCTCAAAGAACAAAATAAGTGAAATAGGTACTCTTACCAACTTCGATGGACTCAAATACTAGTATTAGCAGTGAGTCAGATAAGCGTGATGGTCACTCCAGACCCTGGGCTCTGTATGGATCAATCAGCAGGGATGGTCGCTCCAATGGGAAAGATGGACCCACTCCTGGACCTGAGACCTTGCTTCTGGAACAGGAACCCAAATATGCGAGGCCAGCAATAAAAGGGCCAAGCTCATGGAACAGTGTAGTCCAAAGGAGATAAAAGAAAAAAAAAAAAAGAAAAAATGCTCCCGATGGTGCAGGTCAAAAAAAACCTTTGAAGGCTTTTTATTAATAAAATTCACGTGATACAATTAAAAAGCAGTATGGGGTACCAGATGTACTACCCGACGCGTTTCGGCTTAACAGCCATCAACCCCTGTTGATGGCTGTTAAGCCGAAACGCGTCGGGTAGTACATCTGGTACCCCATACTGCTTTTTAATTGTATCACGTGAATTTTATTAATAAAAAGCCTTCAAAGGTTTTTTTTGACCTGCACCATCGGGAGCATTTTTTTTTTTTTTTTTTTTTTCTTTTATCTCCTTTGGACTACACTGTTCCATGAGCTTGGCCCTTTTATTGCTGGCCTCGCATATTTGGGTTCCTGTTCCAGAAGCAAGGTCTCAGGTCCAGGAGTGGGTCCATCTTTCCCATTGGAGCGACCATCCCTGCTGATTGATCCATACAGAGCCCAGGGTCTGGAGTGACCATCACGCTTATCTGACTCACTGCTAATACTAGTATTTGAGTCCATCGAAGTTGGTAAGAGTACCTATTTCACTTATTTTGTTCTTTGAGGATTGCTTCAGACAAGCCAGTATTATTCCTGTTACTTCAGTTGAACTGTCTGTCTCTTGTATTTGGAGTATATCTAAGAACTATTCCACCTCACTCTCCTCACCTGTTTAGTGATTTTACTCACTTATTGGAAACACATGTGCGGACTCTATGTTATAAACATCTCAAGCTGTGAATTGAATACTCACGTTTTTTTGTTTGTTTGTACACTTTTGATAGAGGTGTAATCACTTTCTGAGCCCCTAACATAAGGGACCGTATTTGAAATAAGAGTTCCTGACCAAGGACTCTGCACATAATATTCACATATTACTATTTTCATTATATCACTCACGTGTTAGGATTTTTGTCCTAGATCGTTTCATTGTGTAGCGCTGCATTTTATATTCTATAATTGTTCTTGTACTTTGTTTGTGTGTGTGCTGGCAGCTCACGTTTTATATTCATTTATTTATCTATTCTATTTACTTTTTAGCGCAGTTGTTTTTCTATATATCCTGTGTATATGCAAGCTTGAGCAGAATTCCGAAAAAACCCGTCAGAGTTTATTCCGCCAGAAAAACCGATCATGTGTACAGGGAATTACAGTTACCTGATTCAAGTCACCCTGATTTAAAGTCATCTCACTTTTAGATCCTAAAAGTGAAAGAACTTAATATCTGTCACATTTTAGTTGCAACATATACTGTATATACAATATTTTAAGGGGCATCTTTAAAATACCATGTAGTGTAAGAATAAAAAAAAAAACTTTTGAAATCACTTTTTGATCAGTTCAGTGATATATTAGAAATTACAAAGTGCCCATATAAACTCTGAAACAGTGTGACTGACAAAAACAATGTGTGTCATGTAAAGATTGTGTAACTTTTGCTTTTGCATTGCACACATTCCTAGAACTGTCTTTTTATTTGGTATTTGGTAAAAGAAAAATCTATGTATGCTGTAAAGAGTTTGCAGCTGCTAAGTTTATAAATACAATAATAAAACACAAAAATACTTGCTTGCACACTGTCCTCTCCAATTTCCTGGCCATTTCTAGTCTACGTTTTTAGCATGACTGCTGCTAGTTGTATGAGCTTGTCCCATCCAATATTCTCATAAACTAGCCATTTTAGTAACAGGACTGCTAGGAATAGGCCTAATGTTTCTATTCTGACACAGAGTGTCACCTAAACAGCTAGGATACATATCTCATTAGGGGACTCCTGTGCCAGGTTTCTGAGAAACACTTACATGTTGAGTTTGGAAGGTGATCTTAGGGAAATACAGTAGTTGTTTTAGAAGTAGAGACACTCTCATCCGGATAAATTAAAATAATACAATGTAATATGCTGCATACATTGTAGAAATCCATATATTCTTTTAACATGTCAATAAAAAAAAAATGAAAGCTCAACACTAGAAAACAATAAAATGTAAGCAGTGCATTGTGTATCAATTACCTACTCAGTCTTGATTCCAAACACTTCTTAATGAAACAGTACACGCAGTCCGAATGTTGGGCGGCACCTTTTTCGGTCATGTCCTATCGACAAAAAACGGCCGAAAAACACGGGCCGAATGTCAGCTGGTCAGGTGGCTTTTGTCGATAGGACATGCTTCCAACTTTGTGGGAACAGTTTGGGGATGGCCCCTTCCTGTTCCAACATGACAGCGCACCAGTGTACAAAGCAAGGTCCCTAAAGATATGGATGAGCGAGTTTGGGGAGGAGGAACTTGACTGGCCTGCACAGAGTTCTGACCTCAACCCAATAGAACACCTTTGTAATGAGTTAGAGCGAAAACTGCGAGCCAGGCCTTCTCGTCCAAAGTCAGTGTCTGACCTCACAAACACGCTTCTGGAAGAATGGTCAATAGACACACTCCTAAACCTTGTGGAAAGCCTTCCCAGAAGAATTGAAGCTGTTATAGCTACAAAGGGTGGACCAATTCAAAATTTAACCCAACGGACTAAGACTGGGATGCCATTAACGTTCATGCGCGTGTAAAGACAGGCGTTCCAATACTTTTGGCAATACAGTGTATATTGTATGTAATAATAAAAAGAGGATTTGGTGGGACTTTAAATGAGCTAATGACGCAGTTCCTGTATTTGTATATAGATAGATAGATAGATAGATAGATAGATAGATAGATAGATAGATAGATAGAATTAAGTTCTACTGTAGCATAAACAGAATTAAAATGGTGAGGACAGGGAGTGTAGGGATGGAGTGACATGAATGCCTGTGTGTCACTTTAACTTGGTTACACTATCGTCAAGTGGTATAAGTGACAAAAGAATGACAGCCATCAATGAAAAAAGGTCAAGATCAAGCCAAGGTCAGCAATAGGTAGACAAAATGTGCCAGGTCAACAGAGATGGATTCAGGAACCAGCGGGATTAGCAATTTGTGGGCACACTGAGGTCAGTATAGGAGCAGATGAACAGGCAAGGAAGAATTTCAGATGGATCAAAGGCCTGCTTGGCACCACTATAAGCAATGAGCATGCACGCACACCCATGCACACTTAACAAGACCTGTGCAAGTGCTCATGTTGGAATCCAGCTATGCAGGCTAGTATGATCTTCCTGACAAAGACAAATAGATAGTCATAATAGGAAAACTGCCAGAAGGCTCATCATGAATCAATATCAAAAAGAGCAACCGTAAGAAAAGAGCACCATTTAGACACTCGTACATTTTCATTCATATTGATTTTCATTCAAAAATTGGGTTAGAATACAGTGATAGACATAAGCAATTTGATTTAGTATTAATTTACTACTACTTTTAAGAAGAAGGCCGGTATATATTTTATATATCAAACAGTGGTGGTCTCAGTGCCGATCCTGACCTCCCTGGGGTCCTAAGCAAAATTCTGCTAAAGGGCCCTCTACGGCGGCGAAAAATGGGAGTGGTTTACGCAAAATCGTGGGCGTGGCTTACATGGGCGTGGCTCGGAGAAGGTGTGGTTAGAGTCTGAGATGAATGAGGGATGGAGGGAGAAAGAAAGAAAGAGGGAGAGGGAGAGAAAGAGGGAGATAAAGAAAGAAAGAGGGTGAAAAAGAGGGAGAGAAAGAAAGAAAGAAAGAAAGAAAGAAAGAAAGAAAGAAAGAAAGAAAGAAAGAAAGAAAGAAAGAAAGAAAGAGGGAGAGGAAGAAAGAGAGACAGAAAGAGGGAGAGAAAGAAAGAAAGAGAGAAAGAAAGAGGGATGGGGGGACAGCAGGCCCAGATCCTTCACCACAATAGAAATATGTGTATTTCAGAAAGTTTAACAAAACAGCAGATAAAGATACTCCAAACACCTTGTGTTGGCGCTTCAATCATCACGACACCATGGTTGTTATGGTGTCAGGATGATTGAAGTGCATTATTTCTATTATTACATTGTAATATAGGATGAAACTATTCAACTCACCATAATGCAGAATCAGTGGAACCCCCGAGTCCCTCCTTACATCAGGCATTCCCAGCGGAGCCCCTCCTTACATTGGGTGTCTCCAGCGGAGTCCCTCCTTACATCAGGCATTCCCAGTGGAGCCCCTCCTTACATCAGGTGTCCCCAGCGGAGCCCCTCCTTACATCAGGCATCCCCAGCAGAGCCCCTCCTTACATCAGGCATTCCCAGCGGAGCCCCTCCTTACATCAGGCATTCCCAGCGGAGTCCCCCCTTACACCAAGCATTCCCAGCGGAGTCCCCCCTTACACCAGGCATTCCAAGCGGAGTCCCCCCTTACACCAAGCATTCCCAGTGGAGTCCCCCCTTACATCAGGCATTCCCAGCGGAGTCCCCCCCTTACACCAAGCATTCCCAACGGAGTCCCCCCTTACACCAAGCATTCCCAGTGGAGTCCCCCCTTACATCAGGTATTCCCAGCGGAGTCCCTCCTTACACCAGGTATGATCCCCCAGCAGCAGAGACTCTCTCCGCCGCCATTACAGAACAGTAGTGCGATCGGTCTTCAAGAAAATGGTGGCTGGCGGAGACATGATGAAAAATCGGGGGCCCCGAGTCATTTGTGGGGGCCTACGCATCTTGCGTAGCGTGCATATAGGGCGAATCGGCCCTGGGTGGTCTATCAATGTTTATACCATTACCCATTTTTTTACACATTGTGATCTACAGTAAAAACAATGCTGTGCGATGTTTTGTCATATTGTTCTAGGGCATGTAAAGGCTCTGATGTAATGTACAGGTTTTTAGCAGCTGTTCTGAGGCATTTTAGTGTTGTAATGTACAGATGTTGCACGTTATTGAACTTGTTAAGATCCACTGCTGATCCCTCTTAAAACATCCGCATAGCTGCAGGCAAGTATCAGCAGGTGTACTAAATGTGTACTCCCTGTTTATGGGTTTGTTTATAAGTTATGATTTGCTGGGAACTGGGTTTGCACCTGTCTTGTGGCTGGAAAGTGGAGACTATGTGAAATCACCAGCCAGACTACAAAAACACCAAATGTCTACATTCTGTTTCACATTGTCCATTTACCGCATATACTGTATATATAGGCCAGCGTAGACCAAGCTTGGTATTATCCACTGACAGCAACGTAATTGATTCCTTAGACTTAGCTTTGCACATACAGTAGTATATCTATTTGAATGATGTCAGACAATAGAAATAACAGTTGAGCAGCTGGTTCATTATGCTCTTTCCCGACATGAAAATACTCAGTTTGGTCAACAATATCTAAGACTGTGCGGTACAACTCCTTCATGTTGACTATGAAGGCTGAAATATATGTCATGCAAGTGAGGCCCTAAAGTTTACTAGTCTATAAAGAAGCATAACATTTGTTATACCTACCGTATGAGCTAACAGATGTGCCACAACACTATTAAACATGGTTGTGTTATTATTATTATTTTTTTTTTTATTCTTTAAAGTATCCAGCATACACAGAGCAGTAAGTCACATTAGACAGATACATGCATAAAATGACCCTAGAGAGATCCAGTTCTAATCAGAAGAACAATATCAGTCATAATTTAGCATGAAGTGCATGGGCAACCTCGCCAGGCCACTCAGCAATAACAAAATCTACAGAGCTTAAAATGGTATAAGAGGGGTTGCCGCTCTTGGATCAAGTTATCGCTGCCACCATGAATGCAGGGATATAACAATTTTTCATTAAATCAAGTGAAAACAAAAGATAGGAGCTAGAGAAATGTAGGAGTGGGAGTAAGGATAGTGGGGGAAATGGGGAGGGAGGAGACAAAGAAAAGGGGGAGGCAGAAAGGAAGAAGTAAGACAGATGTAGTTGCAGTTGCTGGCAGAGTGTTGGAGGACCCCGAGAACATGACATTAGGATAAGATGTGAAGAGGGCCTTTCCTTCCTTCAAAAATGTGCACTGCATTAAATTGGTCTGCATGGCTGTTGTCCCAGAAGGAAGCCTCTTCTAAAGATGATGCACACGAAATCTGGCAAACAGTTGGCTCAAGACAAGCAGGCTAAGGACATGGATTACTGGAACCATGTCCTGTGGTCTGATGAAACCAAGACAAACTTATTGGATTCAGATGGTGTCAAGCGTGTGTGGTAGCAACCAGGTGAGGAGTACAAAGTCAAGTGTGTCTTGCCTACAGTCAAGCATGGTGGTGGGAGTGTCATGGTCTGGGGCTGAATGAGTGCTGCTGGAACTGGGGAGTTACAGTTCATTGAGGGAACCATGAATTCCAACATGTACTGTGACACACTGAAGAAGAGAATGATCCCCTCCTTTCGGTGACTGGGCTGCAGGGCAGTATTTCAACATGATAACGACCCCAAACACACCTCCAAGATGACCACTGCCTTGCTAAAGAAGCAAGGGTAAAGGTGATTGACTGGCCAAGCATGTCTCCAGACCTAAACCCAGTTGAGCATCTGTGGTGCATCCTCAAACGGATAGTGGAGGAGCACAAGGTCTCTAACATCCACCAGCTCCGTGGTGTCGTCATTTAGGAGTGGAAGAGGACTTAGAGTGGCAACCTGCGAAGCTCTGGTGAACTCCACGCCCAAGAGGGTTAAGGCAGTGCTGGAAAATAATGGTGGCCACACAAAATATTGACACTTTTGGCCCAATTTGAAAATTTTCACTTAGGGGTGTACTCACTTTTGTTGCCATCATTGTAGACATTAATGGCTGTGTGTTGAGTTATTTTGAGGGGACAACCAATTAACACTGTTATACAAGCTGTGCACTCACTACTTTACATTGTAGCAAAGTGTAATTTCTTCAATATTGTCACATAAAAAGATATAATAAAATATTTACAAAAATGTGAGGTGTGGAATCAGAGATGCTGTATATGTGGTCCATGCACATAGACCAAATAAACAGTGAAAAGCAGAGTTCATCAATTTAAGTGAAAAAACAGTCAATTCCTTTGCATGGGCTCCATATATATACATTACTATTTGCACTTTATATGTGTTGTTTTTATTTTATAACTCATTTATGGCACAATTTTATTTATAATATTAGTGCTGCTGTCTTTCCTTATTTTTGTTATTAACTGGTATTAACTGCTGAAGCGTCGCTCTGGAATGCATTTCTATAGTGCTGGCGGGTGGGAGGAGCAGAGTAATTCAACGCTAGTGCGCCTGTGCAGTTTCCCTCCTATTTGGTTCTCCAAGGTTTTGCAAACTACACAGCGGGCGGCAGTGGCACCTTAGAGCAACAGAGTTCCATATACAGTACAGTGCAAAACAACATTGCTTCTTTATATACCCATTGATTCTTTGCAGTAAATTGCAGTTATGGAGAGTGGAGTGCAAACCCTAAAGTATTTACTGTTAATTTGAACAGACCCAAAAGTCCTTTTTATGACTTATTTTTTCTTTTTCTTTTTTTTGTAGTTGTTTTTTGCTTAAATTTTTTTACTTTTACTTTTATTTATTTTTTATATTTTTAGCGGCTTTATTATTATTATTTTTTTTTACCAGCAGCTTGAAGTTGTTGGTGGCATTGCAAAAGCTCCTCTTTGTTTACAGTTGAGAACACCATATACACATATATGTGGTGCAGTTTAATCCCCCAAAGCAAAGCAGTGTTTTTTTTTTACAATAAAGCACCACATCTCTTTCTATAGCTGTTAATAAAAATTTGGGAATATCCCCCACAATAATGTCATGTCTTGGGGGCCTAAAGAGAGAGGTAGAGTTTGTTCTCTTGCATCGGAGGAAGCAACATTTCATAGGTCAAAGTAGTGCTCTGGGTGCAGCTTCAAAAGACAGGGCACTTGTGTCTTTCTTTTTTGTGGAGAGAATGGTGGAGTGGATAAAAAAGCCTTCAGCCTCGTACACACGCTTGTATTACTCGGCAAGAACCAGCAAGAAAACTGCTGGCAGGGCTTTCGTGCCGAGTATACCGAGCGCGTGTACGAGGCTTCAGGTTTCTCGACAAGAAAACTGCCCAGAATCTCGACGAGAAAAATAGAGAACATGTTCTCCATTTTTCTCGTCGTGAGATTCTCTGCAGTTTTCTTGCTGAGAAACCCGAGAGTGTGTATACTTACCTGTCGCCGTGGAAACCCGCGCATGCTCGAAATGACTGATGCATGCGCCGTAGCTTCCAGGGCATAGGTAGGGTGCAGCAAGATGGCGGCAACGGCATTGAATGTGACAAGCGCATGCTCGTCGTACGTGATGACGTCACCACGTTATTTCCTTTCAAGAGAACCGAGAGTCTGTACACTCGGGTGGCAAGAGATTCTTGCCAAGAATCTCGTCAGGGAAAACAATGTTTTTTTCCTGATGAGATTCTTGCCCGTGTGTACAGGGCTTTCATCGTCCTTCTTTGTCTCCCTGGCTCATAGTCAGGGCCAGACTTACCATTGGGCTTGACTGGGCTCAAGCCCATGGATCCCGCCTTTTTACGTTTTAAATATCTTCATATTTGTTACAATTTAATTATAATTTTATCAATTTTTATTGCTTTTATTAATCTCCTGGTTCGTTTTTAATTATTACATTGTTTACTGTGTATATGGTTGTTTCCGCACATCCAGCCACTTCACTTAAGCATGTGTGTATATATATCTGACCTTGAGAATGGTCAGCTAGATTGGATGAAACAGCGGATGTCATTGGCCAAGACGCTACTTCCGGTCAGCGGAGTTTGCGTTCCACCTTGGAACGCACTTCCGGTCTCTGTCTTCCGGTTCACGGATGCCATTGATACTGCACGGCGTGCAGCGCCTACACTGCCCTGGAGACATACAGAGCGCGGAGAAGAGTTACCAGTGGTAAGAAAAATAAAATCTTTCAATAATGGAGGCCTTTTAATAGTTAGTGCGTGAATATTTAGAAGTGGGAGAGCCATAATGTCCGGATCCAGGGAGGCGGGTCAACATGAGTGGAAGGATCCTGGGAGCTGGGTCAACATTAGTAGGGCCCCGAAAGTGACTCAAGCCCAGGGGCCCCGAAAGTGACTCAAGCCCAGGGGCCCCCACCACCCTAAGTCCGGCCATGCTCATATTGGAGTGAAGTCATCTGCAAAAGTGCCCTGCACTTCCTCCTCATCTACAGCTACGCCCGTTGTTGCCCCACAAACTGCCATGGAGGAGCTAGTTGAATTATTTGAGCACAAAGTCAGTCACCTACTACAAGTGGATGCAAAGAAATTATTTGCATCTGAGGCTTAGGAAATTGAGTAAGAGGAGCATAGAGGAAGGAGACAACAGTCAAGAAGAACAAATTGGCACTCTTGTTCCTGCAGCTTCAGCTTACTAATAAAAAATGTTTCTCCGGTGCAAAAAATCAAAACCTCAATAAAATATACTGTGTGGTTTGCTGCAGCTAGGGTTCTTTCACATTATTTTGAGCGTAATTGTCCTGTCTACCAGGGATCCTGTGTCCACTTAAATGGGATATCCCCTCTCACTCAGTTAGGGAATAAAAGAAATGCTATTATTGCACAACAAGTTTACTCATTTAGGAACCGGCATGCATCTAAAATCTTGAATTCAGTGATACCTCAACACGTTTCGCATAAATAATGCGTCATCAGGAAGCTTCTTTCTGCTTTTGGTGTCACTAAATTTGAGGTTTGAGCCACATTCTGGTTCCTATGCACGGAACGGCTTGTAAGCAATCGATACAGACCGTTGGATAGACTCAGTGCTGGTCGGAGGTACTTTTAAATGTCAGTTGGCAATTGATAAGTGTGTGTTTTATGCATAAATGAATAAACATGTTTTGCAATCATAGCATTTCTTTTATTTCCTAACTGAGTGAGAGAGAATATCCCATTTAAGTGGAAACAGGATCCCTGGTGGACTGGATGATTACGCTCATAATATATGTAAATTTGGTGAGTGAGCAATTTGTATGTTGGAGGAATTTGCAGAGGATTGGTGGTGAGCACAACAAGGAAGTGAACATTTATTACTTAAAGAGAGTAGAATAGTACCAATATTCACCTTTGATGAACTTTATAAAAATTGGATACACATTTTTGATGGACATTTGTATGATAAATGGTATGTTATAATATTTGAACATTAGCACTCAGTGGTGTTTGCACGTATATGATGTTTATATTTTTTTACTTGCATTTTCATTATTATTTTTTCACTTTTGTAATCAACTATTTCATGGGCTATTTAATAAATGTTATGAGCTTCAGCTTACTGTCAAGTTGCGTCCAGCAATGGGAGGGAGGATATTGAGGTTTCTGACCATACACAGGGTCCAGACATAGACAAGGAGGAAAGCGAGGGAGAAGCACGATATCAGTGAGGCAGGATGTCATTCAGGGGCAGCTCAAATAGGAGAGGAGTGAGCATCTGCCATATTCTACCAAAGCTCCATGGGTTCACCACTGTTATCCCCTTTCTTATTTGATTGTATGGGCCTTTTTTCAACACATGATGCAGATCACACCGTATTACGTATATAACGAGTACCACTTGTATGGTGAGACATATGAGTATTCATCAACTTAGTAAGAACAACACCTGTATACTAAAAGTTCACAGCAAAAGGCCCTCATGGACATAGTAATGAATGTTAACGAATCTGAAAAAAGTTAGAACAAAATTAATGAATGCAGTTGTTTCATTCATTTCATTTGAATGATGTCACATGATGCGATATTAGTTCGGGCCCATGGGGAATTTAATTCAATTTTGAATTTGGATAACAAATGGATCCAAATTTCATTCCATTTGTTAATATGGATGCACATGATGCAAGTCGATATCGTCCATTCAGGGCATTGCAATTTCTCCTGGAGGGTTGGACTACCAAAAATATTGAATCGCCTGATTCGATAATATATTATTATATATTGTCTTCTGAAAAAAATTCAAAAATGTTTAAATCCACCTGGACCAACAAATTCACAAAACTAATGCCGAAGATACAAAACAAATTCCAAAAACAAATTGTTTCAACAGTACAAATATGACAAAATGAAATTCTTCAATGAACGAATACATCCAAAACAAAACAAAATTTTCTGCACATGTCTACTGCTGAAACATAAAAAAAGTACATCCCCAGCCATCCCCATGCCCAGTGTCCCAGTGCTACCTGCTAAAAAATGGCTGGGTTTACCACTGCTGCTGTTCCAGGAGGTAGAGTAGGTCACCTTCCTGGGACTTGCAGCCTTAACTATATCACAGTGAAAGATTCTTGGCTATTATTTTTTGTCATTAACGCCACCTCTGCCTTCCCCCATTATGTGAAAGTTAATGTTTCCACATTGCTGGAACACGTAGTCAGCTGTAGAGTAGACCTGACCACAGACATAGTCCAACATATATTATAATTTTGCCTTTACAGAGGGGGCAAAAAAAAACATCTGTGGGATGTTCTACGAAGGAACCTTCTTTCTAAAGGCTGGCTGTGTACCATATTTCACAGGCACTCTGGCTCGAAACCACCTGTCTTTAAAAGAAGGAGAAGCAGTGTGTGTGTGTCTGTGTGTCGTGGGTGAGGGGGGGGGGGTGCCAATACGAGGTCTGCAGGACATTCTTCATTACCAAAAAGAAGGGTTTCATCATGCCAGATATGCCCAATGTCATAGCTACATCCCGGATTAGATAGAACAAAACAGAACCCCCCCGGAATGGGACACTGGTGTGTATCAAAAAAGTTAATATTTATTTATACATATAAAGATTAAAATAGTGAAGCGTTTGGTAAGATACACATGGAACAAAGACAACGTAGGAAAAAAAACTATAACAATTCACGTAAATGACAATGTTACTCTCCGATGGGTGGTGGTCCCCAATACCCGACGCATTTCTGGTTTAACACCTTTGTCAGGGGTATGTAGGATGGGGGACAGTATAGTCATAAATTGTTTAACTTTAAAAGGATATAACAAAGGACACATCAGAGATCAATGCAGACAGAGCGTGGTATACATGTGCAAAATTTTCATATGGCTAGAACAGGAAAAACTAGTATCAACATTACATATCAGCTGAAGTATTATTATGGAAAAAGTGTTGCTGAAGCAATTGCAATTTGCAATTGTATATATTACGGATTTGTCTGTCATAATGTGAAGCGACCGCTAGATGGCACTGTGCCGGCGGGGTTGCCAATGGACGATCACCAGACCCATTAATAGTCTACATAGAGGCTCCTTAAAATGACGCGGCAGTTGGATGTACATCCCTGCCACTGGGGGCACTGGCTCATGTAACAGATGTGTAGTTTCCCCTGGATCTGGGAAGCGACAGTGTCAATAGGATTTAGGTCCGCCCTTGGGGGCTAATCCCTTACGTGATGTGTGCAGCCTGTTCCAGCAACACAATAGGAGGCAGGGCGGCCAGCTCTTCTGGGGACGTCTTCTCCCTCTGCCGGTCCTTCTCCCTCTCCTGTTCTTCTCCTCTCTGCGCTGTCTTCTCGCTCTTTTGCCGGGTCTTCTCCCCTGGCCCCCCCTTTCCTGACCTACTGAGCTGCGTGCTCGGATAAGGGTCTGTTATGGATCTTGTGGGGACCACACTCCTTTTTGTTTGGCGTGGGGTTCGTCTTAAAATTCACACTAGACCTAAGGGTCTGGTATCTTCCTGGGGGAACCCCACGCCATTTTTTTTTTCATTTTGGCGGTAGTTCCCCTTCAAGATCCTCAGCACACAAGTCGCACCGCAAGTCCGATCATTAGGATCCGACTTCTGGTGCGACTTCTATTCAAATCAATGGAATCCCATAGGGAACCATTGATTTTGAATAGAGGCAGAGAAAAACGGCTGGAAGCTTGTGAGGCTAAACGTGCATTGAGGCCAATGCAAAACGCAGATAAAATCGTTTTTTTCCTGGCTTCAGTACTAGCTTTACTGACCATTTTTTATAACGCCCATGGGCATGAGGCCTTACTGTCTGATATCAAGACAGATTTTGATATTTACAATAGCTGTGATAAGTAAAAAGTGAGCAAGATTTCATCTTTAAAGCGGAGGTCCGCCGACCATTCATTTTTTTTTTTTTTAGTCATTCAGACACTTTCCTAATCACAAAATAATACTCACTGTTTGGGTGTAATATATCAGCCGATGTCTGTTTTCGTACATAAGAAGAAGTTATAAAAACTGATGATGGCCGGTTCCATCTTGCTTGTGGGCATGTAAGCCCACAAGCATTGATTTCCTGGATGCGGTGAATGCTGAGCTCCCAGCATTCACCGATCCTTCCCGCGCATACTCCTTGCCTGTTGTGATGGCAACCAAACCAATACAACTTTTTTTTTTTAAATAGGAACTGACTCACGATCTCTTGAGATTTTGAGGCAGCGGTGTTCCGCACTGATTTTTGGGAAGCCTGACACTTAGCTCCCAGGAGACAGAACAGCGTCGGGGGAAAAGCAATATACACGCCTTCTCCTGCGGGACTGATAGACAGGAAGTGCCAGAATAAACTATGATAATAAGGTAATTACAGCGATAAAAAAAATTCTAGGGTCATTTTAACATCTATGCAATGAACTGAAGGGGATAAGATTATATTATGATTTTGTGTGGACCTCCGCTTTAATGATTGATCTAATAAATATATAATCGCAGTATGTATATTTGCCAGGAGTTGAGATTTAAACTATATTGCATAAAATGACAAACTGTGTTTATGAAAGGTTGAAATGCAAAGAAATAGAGGACAAAGTAGCAGGATTTAGAGTAAGACCCCATACACACTATACAACTTTTTTGTCTGATTTCCTTTAGATTTACTAAAACCATGTAGTGCAGGGCCTGTCTGATTGCATGCATATTGAAACTCTAAAGCCCCGTACACACGATCGGACCTTTGTCCAACCAATATCACATCGGAATTCCGACAGAATTCTATTGGAGTAAAAGAAAACATGTTCTCTATCTAAATTCCGATGGAATTCATCGGAATTTCCGATGGAATTATTCTGATGGGGCATACACACTGTCGGAATTTCCGATGGAAAAAGTCCGTCTGACTTTTTCCATCGGAAATTCCGATCGTGTGTACGGGGCTTTAGGGTTTGACCTCATATTATATGGTTTTGGTAAATCTGAAGGAAAAAATCTACAGAAAATTGTATAGCGTGTATCCAGCTTTAGGCTCCTATCTATTTATTTATGATAATTCAAGAAACATTTAAACTCTCTTTAAAAAAAAACACACAAAAAAACCCAATCTCTGCATTTTACCACATTGATTGGAAGAAACTAAGCACAACAGCTGAACACATGCTTACTTCTTCAGCCATGAAAAATAAAGATACATTTCTTTTGCTAGAACTGATGGAGGTCTTGACACACAAACCACAGATCAGAAAACTTCTGTTAAAGGGAAATCCCAATTGCCAAAAAAATCATTGTAATTTTAGAGAGGATATCAGAAAGAAAGTGTTTATACAAAATGGATGTGGAATATTTTGACAACCCAGAGAGGTAGGTCAGTGTTCTTTGTCCTTAAGCAAACAGTTCATGTACTTTTTCACAATAATAATACTGTTATAATTTAACTGTCAATGACCTAAGACTCTTTCCCTAGGGGTGGGTCATATTTTGAGCTTTCCTCGTTTTTTTTTTTTTTTTTTATATCCTGGTTTATTTTCCATCAGCTAATTCCAGATGTGCTCCACCTCACCCCCACCCACATTCATTTTGACAGGTCCAGCAGGGAAATGTAGTGCTACACTGGATGCATGTCAGTTGGCTTTGTGCTCACCATGCTGTTCATTTTTCACAGGACTGATGGGAGAGCTGGAGTTGGATGACTCATGTCTCTTTTTTTTTCATACTGCTCACTGGAATTCCGAAGCTCCAAAGCTCACACATCACACAAAGAGTCGGGGTTACTACAGTGAATGTTATTTGCATTCATTAAGAGAATGACATTGATTATTTTGACTGAAGGTGAAGTGCACACTACAATTTACAATGCCTGCCAAGTCCTACTCGTCCATAGTGTCTTCAAGCAGACAAATTTGTGTAGACATATGACTAATGCTTATGAAACGTGTAGTACTAATAAATTTGGCATAATTTTAATTGCTGTTTTGATAGCGTTTTCAATTATTTAAGGATAAATTTACTTTAAGCTTATTGTATTTAGCTAATGCTCCTCAACAGTATGGGTTATTTTAGTATACTGCAGCCTCTACTGGGTGCCTTTACTTTCAACATACAGTCTCTCCTGGGTCTGGGTAATGTCTGCTACAGTAATCGCTGTTTTCCTGTCTGCTAGAGGGAACTCTGCAGATTTTTTTTATTGAATTATAACTTCTACAGCAAAGAAATAAATGTAGTTTTGTTATGTTGCCTGAGTAAAAAGTGTGGCAAGCTCAGAGATCATTGTTCTCTATGGAGAGCAACAGTTCCACTGCACACACTATGAAAAAAAAACGTATGCCTTGTACACACGATCGGAATTCCGTTCAAGCTGTCTTGCATACACACTGTCACACCAAATTCCGAACATGTTCTCTTTCTAAGTCCGTCGGAATTTCCGAAGGAGAAACTCAGATGGGGCACACACACACTTCCGTCTGACTTTTTTCATCGGAAATTCCGACCGTGTGTACCAGGCATTAGGCTGTGTTCACACTTTTCTGCTGTGGTACATAACGGTAAGGTGTGCATTACAGTAAAATGTTGAAGCGCATTGCACACTTTGTGTGTTGCGGTACCATCCATTTTTAATGGCACCCCAACGTACTAGGACAAAACAACTCCAACACACATGCAATGCACCACAACAAATGGGGACACACTACTGTGCGTTGTGGTGTGCTGTGTTGCCTAAAATGATGCATATCCATTTTTTTGCCATGTTTTGGGGAGTTGCAAGCCCATTCATTTAAATGGCCTGCCTTAATACAAGACACATTAACATGCAGAAACAAGTTAGTTAACACACATGGTATACTCACCTGCTCTGTAATGGTGGGAGCAGCCTTGATCCTCTTCTTTTTGTGTCCCCCACTTATGGTCTTGGCTCCTTCCCTCCGCTGAGTGCCCCCCATAGCAAGCCTTTTTTTTTATGGGGGCACTTGAGCTGGTTTGCATCCCGAGCTGTGCTCTGTGTGTCCACCGCTCCATGCTCTCTCCTCAATGGCTCACTGGCTGTGACTGACAGCAGCAGGAGCCAATGGCTTCCACTGCTGTGTGAGCCAATGAGGAGAGGGAGACCCGGGAGAGACACTGCTTTCATGCACATCGCTGGGTCAAGATGGGGCTCAGGTAAGTATAAGGTGGGGGGATGCACCCAGAAGTTTTTTTTCTTAATGCATAGAATGCATTAGGCTAAAAAAAATACATCTAACTTTGGAACAACTTTAAGGATGAACTCCCGACAATCTGTGTTCAAGGAGAACTACTTCTACAGCAGACATCCTCCTGCTTCAGTTGCTACAGTCTAGGCCAGCTCTGGTGGTTATTCAACCCTCCTCTCTGAGCTAGTATACTGTGGCATACTGCACAAGTACTGTTTTTTCTTCTTAGCTCCTAATGGAGAATACATCTACTTTTAAGCCTGTGATGGAATGTCTAGCACCCGGCTTAGGTGCTTCTGTCAAGATATAGCTTCCTCCAGTCTAGACCCCAGAACCAGGTATTGTAGCTGAGCACCCAAGACCTAGATGAAACTAGCTTGGGTGCAAACCGGAACTGGAACTCTTTATTGTAAATTCACACAGAATTTATACCATGCAAAATCAGATAAGAGTTTGATCACATTATCCTAAGCAATTAGCACATCTAAGGAACAGTCAACATAAACAGTATAATAGCTGACAGTGATGTAATTATCATGAACTAATTAACCACTTGCTTACTGGGCACATAAACCCCCTTCGTTCCCAGGCGAAATTTCAGCTTCCGGCACTGCGTCGCTTTAACTGACATTTGCGTGGTCATGCGTCTTAGCTCCCAAACAAAATTGACGTCCTTTTTTCCCCACAAATAGAGCTTTATTTTGGTGGTATTTGATCACCTCTGCGGTTTTTATTTTTTGCTCTATAAACAAAAAAAGAGCGACAATTTTAAAAAAAAATATATATTTTTTACTTGTTGCTATAATAAATATCCCATTTTTTTTTTAAAAACATTTTTTTTTCTCAGTTAAGGCCGATACGTATTTTTCGACGTATTTTTGTAAAAAAAAAAAAATCGCAATAAGCGACTGGTTTGCGCAAAAGTTATAGCGCCTACAAAATGGGGAACAGAATTATGATTTTTTTTTATTATTTTTTTTTTTACTAGTAATGGCGGCGATCTGTGATTTTTATTGGGACTGCGATATTGCGGCGGACGTATCGGACACTTTCGACACAAATTTGGGACCATTCACATTTGTACAGCGATCAGTGCTATAAAAATGCACTAATTACTGAATAAATGTGACTGGCAGGGAAGGGGTTAACACTAGGGGGTGAGGAAGGGGTTAAATGTGTAGCCTGGGTGTGTTCTAACTGTGTGGGGGGAGGGGGGTGACTGGGGGAGGTGACCGATGCTGTGTCCCTATGTACAAGGGACACAGATCGGTCTCCTCTCCTCTGACAGCACGTGGAGCTCTGTGTTTACACACAGAGCTCCACGTCCCTGCTGTGTAACCGACGATCGCGTGTACCCGGCGGACATCGCGGCCACCAGGTACACGCATCGGCTCCCCAGCGATGCGCCGGGACAGTGTTTACCCGCTGCGCGCCCCCCAGAGGCATGCGCGGGTAATGCTTTTAAAAATACGTCCAAAGACGTCCAGTTGGCACCTGAGGGCCGCGCTGTTGACGTCTTTTGTCAATAGCGCGGGTCTCAATTGGTTAACAACTAGCCACCCAGACAGCCTACAACCCTGTATACCCAAAGTACATTACACATGCTGTCTGCAGGTGTTTGTCTTTAACCACTAGCCGACCGCCCACCGCCGTTCTACGTCGGCAAGTTGGCTCGGCTGGGCGAGAGCACGTAGTATAACGTCCTCTCTCCCAGCCGCCACTAGGGGCCCGCTCGCCCCCGACTCCCGTGCGTGTGCCCGGCGGGAGCGATCGCCGCCGGGCACACGCGATCGCTCGTTACAGAGCGGGGACCGGGAGCTGTGTGTGTAAACACACAGCTCCCGGTCCTGTCAGCAGGGGAAATGCTGATCTTCGGTTCATACAATGTATGAACCGAGGATCAGTGTTTCCCCTAGTGAGGCCACCCCCCCCCCACAGTAAGAACACACCCAGGCATACTTAACCCCTTCCCCGCCCCCTAGTGTTAACCCCTTCACTGCCAGTGGCATTTTTATAGTAATCCAATGCATTTTTATAGCACTGATCGCTATAAAAATGCCAATGGTCCCAAAAATGTGTCAAAAGTGTCCGAAGTGTCCGCCATAATGTCGCAATACCGAAAAAAAAATCGCTGATCGCCGTCATTACTAGTAAAAAAAATATAATAAAAATGACATAAAAATACCCCCTATTTTGTAAACGCTATAACTTTTGCGCAAACCAATCAATAAACGCTTATTGCGATTTTTTTTTACGAAAAATATGTAGAAGAAAACGTATCGGCCTAAACTGAGGAAAAAAAATGTTTTTTTATATATTTTTGGGGGATATTTATTATAGCAAAATGTAAAAAATATTAATTTTTTTCAAAATTGTCGCTCTATTTTTGTTTATAGCGCAAAAACTAAAAACCGCAGAGGTGATCAAATACCACCAAAAGAAAGCTCTATTTGTGGGAAAAAAAGGACGCCAATTTTGTTTGGGAGCTACGTCGCACGACCGCGCAATTGTCTGTTAAAGCGACGCAGTCCCGAATCGCAAAAAGTACTCTGGTCTTTGGGCAGCAATATGGTCCAGGGGTTAAGTAGTTAACTGGTTTAATTGTGTACTAGACAAGTCATCAGAAGACAAACAATGTTCCAGCAGTCGGAAAAAGTAGAATTAAGTTATCTTCATAGATTTCTTGAGGGTTATTGTTGATAAATATTTCTGTCCCAGGTGTAGGAGCCTCTCCAGCCCAATCTGCAGGAGGGCCACCATATTTCCTCTGACCATTGACTTGTACAGAAATAATATTACACCTTTCTATCCACTCCAGAAGGGAATCTTTATTGTCTTTACTTAATTAATTTAAGCCTCGCTCTCAGCGTTCATCACATTGTTGTCCATCATTAGAGAAGTATCTGCTCTCTCCATGGGCCATAATCAGTTGGTAGGAGGCTTGTCCCTAGTCCCCTCCAAAAGCCAATGTCCTAGTTGGGTCTGTCGCAAAGCCCTTGTAGGCTTCTAATTTGGAGGCCTATAAAGAAAAGCTGCATATGCAATGTATGCCATATAACAACTGCTCCTTCTGCCTTCCCTTAATTATGTGATGTCAGTCTTTTTTTAAAGTAGGACAATAGAATCACAATGCCACAGTTTTATTGTGTGGTATAAAAGAGACGTGTGAAATGGAAAAATTGTAGGTAAAAAGAAGGAATTTGCATGTTTGGTTGGAGATGTGAGCAAAGAGTTAATTTTTTTTTCTTTCTCTCTTTTTTTTTCTTTCTTTAGATTCATTTGGGTGGGTTTTTTTGTGGGAAATGTTTTTATGGTGTGTATTGTTGCTGTATTGTGAAAAAAATAATAACAATTAAATGATTGAAAAAAATTGTTAACAAGAAGATGGAAATATTTGAAGGAATAGTGAAACCCGATAAGAGGAACTTCTCTTAATTTAAGTGTTGTCTTGAGTATTTTGGACAAAAAAGATAACCAGAGGTTTGTTGTAAAACTGAACTGAACTGCAGCCACAAATGAATAAGAAGTTATACAATTTTGCAGATGTAAAACCACAAACCGCATGAGCAACACTAAACTGTTTTGCGATCTTCCTTGGTAAGATATCAACAATTTGATGATGTTTTAAAGCGGAGGTCCGCCTAAAAAAATTTATTAAAAGCCAGCAGCTACAAATACTGCAGCTGCTGACTTTTAATAAATGCACACTTACCTGTCCAGGGTGCCCGCGATGTCGGCAGCTGAAGCCGAGCAACCGCTCGACTCTCGGCTGCCCCCGCCACCATCCTCGGTGAGGGAATCAGGAAGTGAAGCCCTGTGGCTTCACTTCCCGGTTCCCTACTGCGCATGCACAAGTCGTGCGGCACGTCCTCACTGGTCCCCGCTGTCTCCTGGGACCAGTGTGTTTCCCAGAAGACGGACGGGGGACAGGAGTCTATACCCAGAAGTGGGTGCAAATACCTGTATTATACTGGTATCTGCTCCCCCTACCCCCTGAAAGATACCAAATGTGACATCGGAGGGAGGAAGGGTTTCCGAAAAGCGGAGGTTCACTTTTTGTGTGGACCTCCGCTTTAATGTTAGGCAACTACTATGTAACTTGTGATTTCATCGAATGTTTAACCCTTTCCTGTCTGCTCCGGTGTCCCTTTAAAAAGTTATTTAAAAAGTTCTGAACGCCAGGTGGGAAAGATCATGTGACTACTGTGGTTGACTGTCACAAGGGTCACATAATAGGGAGCTGATCCTGCCAGCTATCAATCTTTAGTAGAGACCAAGAGCTGTCTTTCACAGCTCGGTCTCTATGCTGGGAGCTCTGAGCATTAACATTGGCAGCTCAGCGACGCATATGTGCGGTGTGTGGGTGTTAAAGCCCACCATTTTGCCATTGTTGGGTGGTCATAAAGGGGTTAATGCTATAATTAAGCTCTTCCCACCCAGCCTATTGTAATATGACGGCCGAGTGGAAGCCCTGTTATTCTGGGAGAACATCATATGACACACCTGATGGCAGATCACTGCACTGGCCCGCTGCCAGTACCATGTGATTGCTGTGCCAATCACAGCAGATCACATCGTAATTGTACACAATGAATGGCTTTGATTCATGCCATTCATTGTGTACTATTGTGATGTGCCCTGTGATTTTCACAGTGATCACATGGTGCAGACAGGGCCAGTCACAGCTCATCTGTATCATGTGATTAGCTGTGGCCAATCACAGCAAATTACAATAGTAAACACTGAATGAATAGTTTTCATTTAGAAAAAAATGGTGTTGGCCTGTCTACTTTGCAAAAATTGGTAATTTGGGGCATTTGCACTGTTCTGGCATGTTTGGGCCACTAGAAATGAGATCAGTATATCTGGATTGATCGATTTTCAGATATTTACACCATAATTTGTGGTCTCTAACTTTCCTAAGGACTAAATTATATACAGTGCTTTGAAAGAGTATTCATACTCCCTTGAAATTTTCCAAATTTTCTCATGTTACGACCAAAAATGTAAATGTATTTTATTGGGATTTTATGTGATAGACCAACACAAAATGGCACATAATTGTGAAGTGGAAGGAAAATGATAAATGGTTTTCACATGTTTTTACAAATAAATATCTGAAAAGTGTGGCGTGCATTTGTATTCAGCACCCCTGAGTCAATACTTTGTAGAACCACCTTTTGCTGCAATTACAGCTGCAAGTCTTTTTGGATATGTCTCTACCAGCTTTGCACATCTAGAGAGTGAAATTTGTGCCCATTCTTCTTTGCAAAATAGCTTAATCTCTGTCAGATTGGATGGAGAGCAGCAATATTCAAGTCTTGCCATAGATTTTCAATTGGATTTAGGTCTCGACTTTGACTTGGTCATTATAACACATTAATATGCTTTGATCTAAACGATTACAGTGTAGCATCAGTAACCAGAAGTTACTTTACCACTCCTATGCAGACGACACACAACTGTATTTCCGCATCTGCAACAAAAAGGATCATTCTCTTGGACTAGAGAAATGCCTCACTCTAATAGATAACTGGATGACAAACAGTTATCTTAAGCTCAATGGTTCAAAAACAGAACTTCTCCTGTTTCACGCTAACCGGAAAAATCACCCCGCGTCAACATGGACTCCCCCACCCATTCTGGGTAAAACTATCACCCCTAGCACCAAAGTCAAAAGTCTCAGAGTCATTTTCGATACCTACATGACAATGGATGCACAAATAGGGTCAGTAGTCAGCGGATCCCACCATCTGCTGCGCCTACTACGCAGACTCACGCCCTTTATCCCGAAAGAGGACATTGCAGTCGTGGTGGGAACAATCATCAATTCCAGACTCGACTACACAAATGCCCTCTATCTAGGACTCCCCAAATACCAAATCACTCGTCTGCAAGTCGTTCAAAATACGGCCGCTCGACTAGTGACTGGGAAAAAAACATGGGAATCAATCTCACCTTCACTGAGATCCCTTCATTGTTTGCCAGTAAAAGACAGAATCACTTTCAAGGCACTCTGCCTAATACATAAGTGTATTCAAGGCAACGCCCCCAATATCTATGCGAAAAAATAAAAGCCCATAACCCCAATCGCATTCTGCGATCCACCAATCAAAACCTCCTCCAGATACCCAAAGCCAGATACAAGTCCAAAGGAGATCGAAGATTTGCAGTCCAGGGACCTCGCCTGTGGAATGCACTACCAACCACCATCCGACTGGAGTCGGACCACTTGGCCTTCAGGAGAAAGATTAAAACCCATCTCTTCTGAGGTCAAGGGGTTCCTTACCCATGAAATGGATACAGCGCCCAGAGGCGATTCAGTTCGCATGTGTTGCGCTTTACAAGTCTCTCTCTCTCTCTCTCTAGCTCTGGCTGTAAATTTTAGATTCGTTTTCCCGCTGGAAGGTAAACATACACCTCAGTCTCAAGTCTTTTGCAAACTTAATGCCCTATACACACGATCGGTCCATCCGATGAAAACGGTCTGATGGATTTTTCCATCAGTTATCCGATTAAGTTGACTGATGATCAGTCGTGCCTACACACCATCAGTTAAAAAACGATCGTGTCAGAACGCGGTGACGTAAAACACAATGACATGCTGAAGAAAATGAAGTTCAATGCTTCCAAGCATGCGTCGACTTGATTCTGAGCATGCATGGATTTTTAACCGATGGACGTGCCTACAGACGATCGTTTTTTTCTATAGGTTTTTTATCCATCAGATAATTTTAAAACAAGTTCCTATATTTTTAACCGATAGATAAATAACCGATGGGGCCCACACGCGATCGGCTTAGTCTGATGAAAACGGTCCATCAGACGGTTTTCAACCGACAACCGATCGCGTGTACGTGGCATAACAGGTTTTCTTCTAAGATTGCTCTGTATTTGGCTCCATCCATCTTCCCTTCAACTCTGACCAGCTTCCCTGTCCCTGCTGAAGAAAAGCATCCCCACAACATGATGCTACCACCACCATGTTTCACGATGAGGATGGTGTGTTCAGGGTGATTTGCAGTGTTAGTTTTCCGCCACACATAGGGTTTTGCTTTTAGGCCAAAAAGCTAAATTTTGGTCTCATCTGACCAGAGCACCTTCTTCCACATGTTTTCTATGTCCCCCACATGACTTCTAACAAACTGCAAACAGGACTTCTTATGGCTTTCTTTCAACAATAACTTTCTTCTTGCCACTCTTCCATAAAGGCCAGATTTGTGGAGTGTACGACTAATAGTTGTCCTGTGGACAGATTCTCCCACCTGGGGATCTCTGCAGCTCTTCCAGAGTTACCATGAGCCTCTTGGCTGCTTCTCTGATTAATGCTGTCCTTGCCCAGCCTGTCAGTTTAGGTGGACGGCCATGTCTTGGTAGGTTTGCAGTTGTACCATACTCTTTCCATTTTCAGATGACAGATTGAACCCTGCTTTAAACTTCTACACAACTTTATCCATGGCCTGTCTGGTCTGTTTCTTGGCCTTCATGGTGCTGTTTGTTCATTTAGGTTCTCTAACAAACCTCTGAGGGCTTCACAGAACAGCAGTATTTACAGTGAGATAAAATTATACACAGATGGACCCTATTTACTAATTAGGTGACTTCTTAAGGCAATCGGTTACATTAGATTTTAGTTAGGGGTATGAGAGTTAGGGGGCTAAATAGAAATTGCACGACACATTTTTTAGATATTTATTGGTAAAAAAAAATTAAAACCATTTATTATTTTCTTTCCACTTCACAATTATGTGCCACTTTGTGTTAGTCTATTACATAAAATCCCAAATACAATACATTTACGTTTTTGGTTGTAACATGACAAAATGTGGAAAATCTCAAGGGGTATGAATACCTTTTCAAGGCACTGTACACCGATTTGGGCTATTTTCACCAAAGAAATGTAGCAGAATACATTTTGGCCTACATCTATGAAGAAAGATTATTTATTTGCAAAATGTTATCATAGAAACAAAGAGAAATGTGTTTCTTTAAAAACATTTTCAGCCTTTTTTCATTTATTTAGAAAAAAAATGAAAAACCGAGCTGTGATTAACCACTTTAACCCCGGGCCTGTTTTTCAGAGTCGGTGTTTACGAGACAAAACCATTTTTTTTTGCTAGAAAATTACTTAAAACCCCCAAACATTATATATTTTTTTTTTCTAACACCCTAGAGAATAAAATGGAAGTCATTGCAATACTTTTTGTCACACCGTATTTGCGCAGCAGTCTTACAAGCGCACTTTTTTTGGAAAAAATTCACTTTTTTAAATGAAAAAATAAGACAACAATAAATTTGGCCCAATTTTTTTATATATTGTGAAAGATAATGTTACGCCGAGTAAAATGATACCCAACATGTCACGCTTAAAAATTTCGCCCGCTCGTGGCATGGCGTCAAACTTTTACCCTTAAAAATCTTGATAGGCGACGTTTAAAAAATTCTACAGGTTGCATTTTTTGAGTTACAGAGTAGGCCTAGGGCTAAAATTAATGCTCTCGCTCTAACGATCGCGGCGATACCTCACTTGTGTGGTTTGAATACCGTTTTCATATGTCGGCACTACTCGCGTATACGTTCGCTTCTACGCGCGAGCTCGTCGGGACGGGGCGCTTTAAAAAATTTTTTTTTTGCTTTTCGCATTTATTTTTATTTATTTTACAATTTTTAACACTGAAAAAAAAAAAAAAAAAAAATTATCACTTTTATTCCTATTACAAGGAATGTAAACATCCCTTGTAAAAGAAAAAAGCATGACAGGTCCTCTTAAATATGAGATCTGGGGTCAAAAAGACCTCAGATCTCATATTTAGGCTTAAATGCAAAAAAAAAAAAAAAATTTGGAAATGTCATTTTTTCAAATGACAAAAAAAAAAATGTTTCTTTAAGACGCTGGGCGGGACTGACGTTTTGACGTCACTTCCGCCCAGCGGAGCTATGGGGACGGGCGAAGGAGATTTTTCCTTCAGTCTCGTCCCCGCTCAGCTGCCGGATGGTCGCGATCTCCTCCGCCGCTACCGACGGCTCCGGTAAGCGGCGGAGGGCGCGGAACAGCGGCGGGAGGGGCCCTCTCCCGCCACCGATAACGGCGATCTCGCGGCGGATTCGCCACAGAGACCGCCATTATCGTTAACACGGCCGCCCACAGAAGAGATGAATATCTCGATTGTGGCAGCAGCTGCTACCGTTACCGAGATATTCATCTCTAAAGTGATGACGTATAACGGCGGTGGGCGGTCGGCAAGTAGTTAAATACCACTGAAATAAGGCTCTATTTGTGTGAAAAAAAATGATAAGAATTTGGGTACAGTGTTACATGATCGTGAAATTGTCATTCAAAGTGTGACAGCGCTGAAAGCTGAAAATTGACCTGGGCTGGAAAGGGATAGAAGTGTCCGGTATTGAAGTGGTTAAACTAACTACTTAGGTATTTTTAATTGGATGAAAAATATTCTGCTTAGAAATACATTATGTCCCGGATTTTTAAAGCACTTACGCCGACGTATCTACTGATACGCCGCGTAAGTGCACGGATGCGCCGTCGTATCTATGCGCCTGATTCTGCAAGTAAGATATGCCTGAATTTTGGCTTCATATGACCATCGTATCTTGGGCGCATATTTACGCTGGCCGCAAGGGGCGCTTCCATTGATTTACGTGTTGAATATGTGAGCGAGATACGCCGATTCAGGAACGTACTTACGCCCGTCGCAGTAATCTACGCCGTTTACGTAAGGCGTACGCCCGGCGTAAAGTTAAGCCTCATAAAGCAGGTGTAAGTTATGTTAGGGTATGGACCAGGGAACAGCCGTCGTATTTTACGTTGTTTATGTAAGTCGTACGTAAATGGGGCTGGGCGTAGGTTACGTTCACGTCGTAGGCATTGAGCCGTCGTATCTTAGGGATATATATTCAACGTGATTCTGAGCATGCGCACGCATGCGCCGTTCGTTCGGCCCTTCATTTGCATGGGGTCACGCTTCATTTAAATGGATCACGCCCACTTCCTTCCTACTTCGAATTAGGCGGGATTACGCCGACCAATTTACGCTACGCCGGCGCAACGTAGGGAGCAAGTGCTTTGTGAATACAATTCTTGCCTCTCTATGTTACAACGGCGTAGCGCATATGAGATGCGCTACGCCCGCACAAATGTACGCCGCTCTACATGAATCCGGGCCTAGATTTCCAAAAAATATGTAGATACTTGACAAATGGCTGAATGGTTGTTGCCCCCCTTTCAAATGGAGAGTCACATACAATCTATATACCATGGTGGGGGGGGGGGGGGGTGGGAGTAATAGGGGTTACAGAGATTGGCCATAAAATGTTTGCCCGGGACCCACCACCACTAACTTCAAACAGGCCTGCATATACAACCTTTTTTCATTACATATGCATGACGTTTCCTAAGTCAGAATTCAAACAATGTTTCTCCCCTTCTTCCACAATACAGTGCTTGTCATCTAAGCCTCCAATCGGTAAGCCCAAGTGCTGTTACATGGAGACAGGGGTAATGTCTTTAGTCATGTATTTGTTCCAACATAGATTAAAACAAAGCCGATATAGGGTCAGTGAAGTGCAGGAACAGTAAATATCAGCAGAGTGACCCCTTTATGTTATCTTTTATTTTAAGTGACAAGTTAAAGTCGTTGTAAACCCTTACAGACCACTTTAACCTACAGGTAAGCCTAGATTAAGGCTTACCTGTAGGTGCAACAAATATCTCCTAAACCTACACGGTTTAGGAGATACTTGCAGAAAAGTCTGCATCGATGTCTACGAGGCATGTTCGCGGTAGACAACACCGTAGGCGCACGGAGCGTGCTGTTAGTGAAGGCGATCGTGCCTTCATGCGCGGGAGTGGCGTCATCCCGGCTTCTGCCAATCACAGTGCCGGAGCCCCGATAGTACCCAGAAGTCACTCAGATATCATGGCGGTGGCAGAGGAGAGGAATGAGAGTCGCTTCGGGGGCTTCGATCTCAGGTAAGTTATTTATAATGAGCTATTATGCTATGCATACTAGCTCATTATGCCTTTCTCTTGCAGGGTTTTAAAAAAAAAAAGTTTTAGAGGGTTTACTTCCTCTTTAACTTGAGTGATTGATCATCATGCTGATTTGAACAGCATATAAAAAAATACATCTAAAACTGTATAAAGAAGTAATACGAAAGATGTCAATAAGGCACTTGCTATAAGTGTATTTAGAGTAGAGATGAGACGCAGATTAAAATAAGGAAAAGTAGAGGTTAAATAATGCATTATATTAAGTCAAGAGTCCACACACACATAGTAGTTCTTTCTTTTGATAGTTAGGCAGCTATGAAATGTGTATGCAACTGTATAGTATGGCTGGATTATTGCAGGTGGATGCAGGTAATGCAAATTTTAATGAAACTGCAAGTAATTTTTTTTTTTTTAGTTTGGGAAGTTATAACCTCTATTATGTTTTTGTTGCAACCGGTGTAACTATTAAAGATTTTTCTTCTCACTTATTGGGGATGATTTACTAGCCGAATAAGCTTTTTGTTTTGCAAGGGAAGTTGCTCTTTGCAAGGGTATTTTTCCTAGAGCTTACCGAATGTGGTGAAATTTCACTTTCAAAGAATACCCCAAAAAAGGAAGGAAAATAAACAAAATAAATTTTTGCTTGTGCGCCATTGGATTATTGGAGTCAGCACAATTTTATTTTTATTCACTAAGCCCTGGGAAAAATCCTCTTTGCAAGGTGAACAGTCTATTTGCCTTTAGTAAATAAAGGCATAAAAGTGACCATAAAGGAAATTAAAGGGGTTGTAAAGGTTTGTTTTTTATTTTCTAAATAGGTTCCTTTAAGCTAGTGCATTGTTGGTTCACTAACCTTTTCCTTTGATTTCCCTTCTAAATGTTTTTTTTCTTTGTTTTCTTTGTCTGAATTTCTCACTGCCTGTTCCTCCTCAGTAAGGTGTTCAGTAAGCTGTTCTAAATTACTTTCCACTGCTCAGATGATGGTGGAAAGCTTACTGAGGAGAAACAGGAAGTGAGAAATTCAAACAAAGAAAAAAAATATTTAGAAGGGAAATGGAAGGAAAAGGTACGTGATCCAACAATGCACTAGCTTAAAGGAACCAATTTAGAAGATAAAAGACAAACCTTTACAATCCCTTTAAGGGAATTTACGGAAATTTCCAGGTAGGGGTACAGAACAAGGAAATTTAACATGGAGACCAATTTAACGTTTTCACTTTGCCTAAATGTTGCCTGAATAAGTTGGAGTAATGTAATTCAAATTTACCATTTTGGGAAAATGCAATAGAATCAGTGGACAAGGCAAAATGAATGTGATTTTTAAGGGTACAATGGGCTTGGTTCAAGACAGTTGTAGAAGCTCCTCCTAAAACATTTTTGTTGATATTTTTTAAAACTTTTATTTTTATTAAATAACCTCGAGTGCACCTTGAAAGAATTAGAGTGGTAGCTGTCTCTAACAAAAAGTTGATGTCATTTATGAGCCTGTGGGGACAAGATTTGGATGGAAGGTATGATCTTTGGGTATATGAACGAAATGTACAGATACTTTGATAGCCCACACAGAAAACTGAGTAAACACGTTAAGTTAAAGGTCTCCATAGAGAACACAAAGCTGACCCTTGTGGCTGGAATAAATAGATTCAATCTCCAGCTGCTAAATCTGTTTTTTATAGTAAAAGAAGTGAAACCATGGAATTCACTTCAGCAAGAACTGTCACTGGCAGAAACTTTAGAGAGATTCAAGATAGGATTGTATATTTTTCTAACAAAACAAAATGAACAGACTACCACCACTAGTAAACACATATGATGCAACGATGATACAGAAAGTTTTCTGCTTTTGTGTTTTCTGCTTTTGTGTTGAAGTAATAACGATTTTTTTTATCATGTTCTATTTAAATTGCACAATATACATATTTGACTGTGCACAGATAGAGTTATAAATTACAATCGTGGAATTGTCCCTTAACCTTCCTGGCGGTATGATTATTGCAGATTTTAGGTGCTGAAAGCGGTACCATTATTTTGCAAGGAAATTTGGCCTGTAATTTTTAGGAATAACTCACTTAAATCTGTCCAAACAAGAGTCTAGTAGACATCTTGGGTATGTAAAAGTTTAAAAAACAAAAACCAAAAAATTATAATATAATAAATAATTATAACAAATATTAATTAAATATAATTATAATACAAATTATTCAATAATGTAATCAACTCAAAATGACTGAAATTTTCTCTGTTGCAGAATTGTCGCTGTCATTACTTTTATCACTCAATTTTGCAAGTCATTATAATTTACTATGGCTGTTTTCTAGCTGGTCTAAAACCACTTTTGACATAAAGGGACACTTTTTGGTTGCTATGGACAATCTCCAGTTTCCAGGCAGAAAGAAACGTTTGTATTATATAAAAGTACATGCAGGACACTTTGCAGACCACTAGGGACAAAGGGGGTGTATATTTTTTACATACAGTACTGTAATCTGTAAAATTACAGTATACTGTATGTATTGTGTTTATTAACTCTTTTGAATTTGGCGCCGTTCTCCGCCCAGTGTGTCGTAACGGCGTAGGGAATGGAGCTCGGCGGCACACAGGGACACTGTGAATCGAGCGAGGAGACAGCTCGATCACACAGCCGAGAGGCATTGCAGGATCCAGGGACAAGGTAAGTAAACCATGCCTGAGGCTGCTGCGAGGCAATCCAGAGTCTGGCTCGCGGTTACCGGTTTTGGTTCTGAAATTTCACCCCGAGCCAGACTCGGGAATACCGCCAGGGGGGTTAAAGTGTTACTAAACCCACAACAATAAAAATCAGTCTGTCAATGCAGTAAAGCATGCTTGTTATACTCACCTGCCTTCTCTGATCCTCCCCTTCTTCCACAGTCTACAAACCATCTCCTGATATAACAGAGCCTTGGGGGCACGCTGCACATGCTCAGTTTGGTGTGTATTGCTATAGTGTTTCTTTTTTTCTTCAGGGAGTGCATGTGATCAAAACAGGGCCCATCAGCACTGTCCAGACCGAGGATCAGGCATAGGTGTGCAAAGGGGGCGTGCCGAGTGTGTCTGGGCACACCCGAATCCAGGAGCAGCTCCAGGAAAGGTTCTTGGGTTCACCCCCATCTCTGCAACTATCTCACCAGGTCGGCAAGGTCTGTCTGACTTTCTACTTCGGCTGCAGCATTTCTCTAGTGCCCCACAAATAGCATACTGAGGCTTGCAGCCAGGGGGGTCTTAGCTTGTATCTCCCTGGGCAGAGCAGGTGGTGGGCAGCCCGGGGTTGTGGGTGAACACACATTTATATGCACTTACAGGTGGCTGCTCTGTCTGATCGAGCAGCTAAAACTGGGAAGGAGGTGGGGCAGAGATTGCAGCATGGGCGTCATCTACTTCCAGCCATGTGGTAAGTGACTAATGGGGAGAAGTTTACCTTTATCACTGAAGGTATTCCCTCCATGCTCCATCTATACTGCTACAAGCCCCTACTCTGCACACAAATAACTGGAGAATTGCTCTTAGTCTTTTTTCGTTTATATCACAAAAAATATATATTTCATTTGCTTACAGTGTTGCATGATCGCGTAACTCCTAGTTGAAGTAGCGCAGTGCACACCCTTGTTCGTTAAGGGCCCGCTGTTCTTTATTGGCCCGTTGTTCTTCAAGGGACCGCTGTTTTTCAAGGACCTGCTGTTTTCTGTTCTTCAAGGGCCCACTGTTTTTCTAGGGCACACTGTTATTTAAGGGCCTGCTGTTTTTCTAGGGCCCACTGTTCTTTAAGGGCCCGCTGTTCTTTTAGGGCCCGCTGTTTTTCTAGGGCACACTTTTCTTTAAGCGCCCACTGTTCTTCAAGGGCCCGCTGTTCTTTAAGGGCCCACTGTTCTTCAAGTTGCCCGCTGTTCTTTAAGGGCCCGCTGTTCTTCAAGGGCTCGCTGTTCTTCTAGGGCCCGCTGTTCTTCAAGTGCCCGCTGTTCTTCAAGGGCCCGCTGTTCTTCAAGAGCCCGGTGTTCTTTAAGGGTTGCTGTTCTTCAAGGGCCTGCTGTTCTTTAAGGGCCCGGTGTTCTTCAAGGGCCCGCTGTTCTTCAAGGACCTGCTGTTCTTTAAGGGCCTGCTTTTCTTCAAGGCCTGCTGTTCTTCAAGGGCCCGCTGTTCTTCAAGGGCCCACTGTTCTTCAAGAGCCCACTGTTTTTCTAGGGCCTGCTGTTCTACGGGGGCTCGTTGTTCTTCGAGGGCCCACTGTTCTTCGAGGGGCTGCTGTTCTTCAAGGGCCCGCTTTTCTTCAAGGGCCCGATGTTCTTCGAGGGCCCGCTGTTCTTCAAGGGCCCGCTGTTCTTCAAGGGCCCGCTGTTCTTTAAGGATCCGGCGTTCTTCTAGGGCCCGCTGATCTTTAAAAGTCCGCTGTTCTTTAAGGGCCTACTGTTCTTCAAGGGCCCGCTGTTCTTCAAGTGCCCGCTGTTCTTCAAGGGCCCACTGTTCTTCAAGGGCCCACTGTTTTTCTAGGGCCCGTTGTTCTTTAAGGGCTTGCTGTTCTTCAAGGGCTTGCTGTTCTTCAAGGGCCCGCTGTTCTTTAAGGGCCCACAGTTCTTCTAGGGCCTGCTGTTTTTCTAGGGCCTGCTGTTTTTCAAGGGCCCACTGTTCTTTAAGGACCCGCTTTTCTTCAAGGGCCCACTGTTCTTCTAGGGCCTGCTGTTCTTCAAGGGCCCACTGTTCTTCAATGAACCACTGTTTTTCTAGGGCCCACTGTTCTTTAAGGGTCCGCTGTTCTTTAAGGGCCTGCTGTTCTTCTAGTGCCCGCTGTTCTTCAAGGGCCTGCTGTTCTTCAAGGGCCCTGCTGTTTTTCAAGTGCCCACTGTTCTTCAAGGTGCCCGCTGTTCTTCAAGGGCACGCTGTTCTTTAAGGGCCCGCGGTTATTCGAGGGCCTGCTGTTCTTATAGGACCCACTGTTCTTCAAGGGCCCATTGTTCTTCAATGGCCTGCTGTTTTTCTAGGACCCGCTGTTCTTTAAGGGCCTGCTGTTCTTTAAGGGCCCGCTGTTCTTCAAGGGCCTGCTGTTCTTTAAGGGCCTGCTGTTCTTCAAGGGCCCACTGTTCTTCAAGGGCCTGTGGTTCTTCAAGGGCCCACTGTTCTTCAAGGGCCCGCTGTTTTTCTAGGGCCCAATGTTCTTAAAGGGCCCACTGTTCTTTAAGGGCCTGCTGTTCTACGAGGGCTTGTTGTTCTTCGAGGGCTGCTGTTCTTCAAGGGCCCACATTTCTTCAAGGTTCTGCTGTTCTTCGAGGGCCTGCTGTTCTTCAAGGGCCCACTGTTCTTCTAGGGCCAACTGTTCTTCAAGGGCCCAATGTTCTTTAAGAGCCCACTGTTCTTTAAGGGCCCACTGTTCTTCAAGGGCCAGCTGTTCTTTAAGGGCCCACTGTTCTTCAAGGGCCCGCTGTTCTTCAAGGGCCTGCTGTTTTTCTAGGGCCCGTTGTTCTTTAAGGACCCGCTGTTCTTTAAGGGCCCACTGTTCTTTAAGGGCCCACAGTTCTTCTAGGGCCTGCTGTTTTTCTAAGGCCCGCTGTTCTTTTAAGGCCCGCTGCTCTTCAAGGGCCCGCTGTTCTTCTAGGGCCCGCTGTTCTTCAAGGGCCCGCTGTTTTCTAGGGCCGCTGTTTTTTAAGAGCCCATTGTTCTTTAAGGGCCCACTATTCTTCAAGGGCCCACTGTTCTTTAAGGGCCTGCTGTTCTTCAAGGGCCTGCTGTTCTTCTAGGGCCCACTGTTCTTTAAAGGCCCACTGTTTTTCTAGGACCCGCTGTTCTTTAAGGGCCCGCTGTTCTTCAAGGGCCTGATATTCTTTAAGGGCTTGCTGTTCTTCAATGGCCCGCTGTTCTTCAAGGGCCTGTGGTTCTTCAAGGGCCTGCTGATCTTCAAGAGCCCACTGTTCTTCAAGGCCTGCTGTTTTTCTAGGGCCCACTGTTCTTTAAGGGCCTGCTGATCTACAAGGGCCCACTGTTCTTCAATGGCCCACTGTTCTTCAAGGGCCTGCTGTTCTTCAAGGGCCCGCTGTTCTTCAAGGGCCCGCTGTTCTTTAAGGCTCTGCTGTTCTTCTAGGGCCCGCTGTTCATCACGGGCCTGCTGTTCTTCACGGGCCCGCTGTTCTTTAAGAGCCCGCTGTTCTTTAAGGGCCCACTGATCTTTAAGGGCCCGCTGTTATTTAAGGGCCCACTGTTCTTCAAGGGCCCGCTGTTCTTCAAGTGCTCGCTGTTCTTCAAGGGCCTGCTGATTTTCTGGGGCCCGTTGTTCTTCAAGGGCCTGCTGTTCCTCAAGTGCCCGCTGTTCTTCAAGGGCCTGCTGTTCTTTAAGGGCCTGCTGTTCATAAAGGGGCAGCTGTTCTTTAAGGGCCTGCTGTTCTTTAAGGGCCCACTGTTCTTCAAGGGCCTGCTGTTCTTTAAGGGCCCACTGTTCTTTAAGGGCCCACAGTTCTTCTAGGGCCCGCTGTTTTATTAGGGCCTGCTGTTCTTCAAGGGCCTGCTGTTCTTCAAGGGCCTGCTGCTCTTCAAGGGCCCATTGTTCTTCTAGGGCCCGCTCTTCTTTAAGGGCCCACTGGTTTTTAGGGCCGCTGTTCTTTAAGGGCCCACTGTTCTTCAATGACCCGCTGTTCTTCTAGGGCCTGCTGTTTTTCTAGGGCCCACTGTTCTTTAAGGGCCCGCTGTTCTTCAAGGGCCTGTTGTTCTTTAAGGGCCCACAGTTCTTCTAGGGCCTGCTGTTTTTCTAGGGCCCGCTGTTCTTCAAGGGCCCACTGTTCTTCAGGGGCCCATTGTTCTTCTAGGGCCTGCTGTTCTTAAAGGGCCCACTGGTTTTTAGGGCCGCAGTCCTTTAAGGGCCCACTGTTCTTTAAGGGCCCACTGTTCTTCAATGGCCTGCTGTTCTTCTAGGGCCTGCTGTTTTTCTAGGGCCCACTGTTCTTTAAGGGCCCGCTGTTCTTCAAGGGCCTGCTGTTCTTCTAGAGCCCGCTGTTCTTTAAGGACCTGCTGTTCTTCAAGGGCCCTGATGTTTTTCTAGGGCTCGCTGTTTTTTAAGGGCCTGCTGTTCTTCAAGGTGCCCACTGTTCTTCAAGGGCCCGCTGTTCTATAAGGGCCCGCGGTTGTTCAAGGGCCTGCTGTTCTTCTAGGGCCCACTGTTCTTCAAGGGCCTGCTGTTCTTCAAAGGCCCACTGTTCTTTAAGGGCCTGCGGTTGTTCAAGGGCCTGCTGTTCTTCAAGGGCCTGCTGTTCTTCTAGAGCCCGCTGTTCTTTAAGGGCCTACTGTTCTTCAAGGGCCCGCTGTTCTTCAAGGGCCCGCTGTTTTTCTAGGGCCTGCTGTTCTTCAAGGGCCCGCAGTTCTTCAAGGGCCCGTTGTTCTTTAAGGGTCTGCTGCTCTTCAAGGGCCCGCTGTTCTTCAAGGGCCCTCTGTTCTTCAAGGGCCCGCTGTTCTTTAAGGATCTGCTGTTCTTCTAGGGCCCGCTGTTCTTCACGGGCCCGCTGTTCTTCAAGAGCCCACTGTTTTTAAGGGCCCACTGATCTTCAAGGGCCCGCTGTTCTTTAAGGGCCCACTGTTCTTCAAGGGACCGCTGTTCTTCAAGTGCCCACTGTTCTTCAAGGGCCCGCTGTTTTTCTAGGGCCCGTTGTTCTTTAAGGGCCCACTGTTCATAAAGGGGTAGCTGTTCTTTAAGGGCCTGCTGTTCTTCAAGGGCCTGCTGTTCTTTAAGGGACCACTGTTCTTAAAGGGCCCACAGTTCTTCTAGGGCCTGCAGTTTTTCTAGGGCCTGCTGTTCTTCAAGGGCCCACTGTTCTTCAAGGGCCCGCTGTTCTTCTAGGGCCTGCTGCTCTTCAAGGGCTCGTTGTTCTTCTAGGGCCTGCTGTTCTTCAAGGGTCCGCTGGATTTAGGGCCGCTGTTCTTTAAGGGCCCACTGTTATTCAATGGCCTGCTGTTCTTCTAGGGACTGCTGTTTTTCTAGGGCCCACTGTTCTTCAAGGGCCCACTGTTCTTCTAGGGCCCGCTGCTCTTCAAGGGCCCGCTGTTCTTCAAGGGCCTGCTGTTCTTCTAGAGCCCGCTGTTCTTTAAGGGCCTGCTGTTCTTCAAGGGCCCTCCTGTTTTTCTAGGGCCTGCTGTTTTTTAAGGGCCCACTGTTCTTCAAGGTTCCGTGGTTGTTCAAGGGCCTGCTGTTCTTCTATGGCCCACTGTTCTTCAAGGGCCTGCTGTTCTTTAAGGGCCCACTGTTTTTCTAGGGCCTGCTGTTCTTCAAGGGCCTGCTGTTCTTCTAAAGCCCGCTGTTCTTTAAGGGCCTGCTGTTCTTAAAGGGCCTGCTGTTCTTCAAGGGCCCTGCTGTTTTTCTAGGGCCCGCTGTTCTTCAAGGGCCTGCTGTTCTTTTAAGGCCCACTGCTCTTCAAGGGCCCGCTGTTCTTCTAGGGCCCGCTGTTCTTCAAGGGCATGCTGTTTTCTAGGGCCGCTGTTCTTTAAGGGCCCATTGTTCTTTAAGGGCCCACTGCTCTTCTAGGGCCCACTGTTCTTTAAGGGCCTGCTGATCTACAAGGGCCCACTGTTCTTCAAGGGCCCACTGTTCTTCGAGGGCCTGCTGTTCTTCAAGGGCCCGCTGTTCTTTAAGGCTCTGCTGTTCTTCTAGGGCCCGCTGTTCATCACGGGCCTGCTGTTCTTCACGGGCCCGCTGTTCTTTAAGAGCCCACTGTTCTTTAAGGGCCCACTGATCTTTAAGGGCCCGCTGTTCTTTAAGGGCCCACTGTTCTTCAAGGGCCCGCTGTTCTTCAAGTGCTCGCTGTTCTTCAAGGGCCCGCTGATTTTCTAGGGCCCGCTGTTCTTCAAGGGCCCGCTGTTTTCTAGGGCCGCTGTTCTTTAAGGGCCCATTGTTCTTTAAGGGCCCACTGCTCTTCTAGGGCCCACTGTTCTTTAAGGGCCTGCTGATCTACAAGGGCCCACTGTTCTTCAAGGGCCCACTGTTCTTCGAGGGCCTGCTGTTCTTCAAGGGCCCGCTGTTCTTTAAGGCTCTGCTGTTCTTCTAGGGCCCGCTGTTCATCACGGGCCTGCTGTTCTTCACGGGCCTGCTGTTCTTTAAGAGCCCACTGTTCTTTAAGGGCCCACTGATCTTTAAGGGCCTGCTGTTCTTTAAGGGCCCACTGTTCTTCAAGTGCCCACTGTTCTTCAAGTGCTCGCTGTTCTTCAAGGGCCCGATGATTTTCTAGGGCCCGTTGTTCTTCAAGGGCCTGCTGTTCCTCAAGTGCCCGCTGTTCTTCAAGGGCCCGCTGTTCTTTAAGGGCCCGCTGTTCATAAAGGGGCAGCTGTTCTTTAGGGGCCTGCTGTTCTTTAAGGGCCCACTGTTCTTCAAGGTCCTGCTGTTCTTTAAGGGCCCACTGTTCTTTAAGGGCCCACAGTTCTTCTAGGGCCTGTTGTTTTATTAGGGCCTGCTGTTCTTCAAGGGCCTGCTGTTCTTCTAGGGCCTGCTGCTCTTCAAGGGCCCATTGTTCTTCTAGGGCCTGCTGTTATTTAAGTGCCCATTGGTTTTTAGGGCCGCTGTTCTTTAAGGGCCCACTGTTCTTCAATGAGCCGCTGTTCTTCTAGGGCCTGCTGTTTTTCTAGGGCCCACTGTTCTTTAAGGGCCCACTATTCTTCAAGGGCCTGCTGTTCTTTAAGGGCCCACTGTTCTTTAAGGGCCCACAGTTCTTCTAGGGCCTGCTGTTTTTCTAGGGCCCGCTGTTCTTCAAGGGCCCACTGTTCTTCAAGGGCCCATTGTTTTTCTAGGGCCTGCTGTTCTTCAAGGGCCCACTGGTTTTTAGGGCCGCTGTCCTTTAAGGGCCCACTGTTCTTCAATGGCCCGCTGTTCTTTTAGGGCCTGCTGTTTTTCTAGGGCCCACTGTTCTTTAAGGGCCCGCTGTTCTTCAAGGGCCTGCTGTTCTTCTAGAGCCCGCTGTTCTTTAAGGACCTGCTGTTCTTCAAGTGCCCTGATGTTTTTCTAGGGCTCGCTGTTTTTTAAGGGTCTGCTGTTCTTCAAGGTGCCCACTGTTCTTCAAGGGCCCGCTGTTCTATAAGGGCCCGCGGTTGTTCAAGGGCCTGCTGTTCTTCAAGGGCCCGCTGTTCTTTTAGGGCCTGCGGTTGTTCAAGGGCCTGCTGTTCTTCAAGGGCCTGCTGTTCTTCTAGAGCCCGCTGTTCTTCAAGGGCCTACTGTTCTTCAAGGGCCCGCTGTTCTTCAAGGGCCCACTGTTTTTCTAGGGCCTGCAGTTCTTCAAGGGCCCGTTGTTCTTTAAGGGTCTGCTGCTCTTCAAGGGCCCACTGTTCTTCAAGGGCCCTCTGTTCTTCAAGGGCCCGCTGTTCTTTAAGGATCTGCTGTTCTTCTAGGGCCCGCTGTTCTTCACGGGCCCGCTGTTCTTCAAGAGCCCGCGGTTTTTAAGGCCCACTGATCTTCAAGGGCCCGCTGTTCTTTAAGGGCCCACTGTTCTTCAAGGGACCGCTGTTCTTCAAGTGCCCACTGTTCTTCAAGGGCCCGCTGTTTTTCTAGGGCCCGTTGTTCTTTAAGGGCCCACTGTTCATAAAGGGGTAGCTGTTCTTTAAGGGCCTGCTGTTCTTCAAGGGCGTGCTGTTCTTTAAGGGACCACTGTTCTTAAAGGGCCCACAGTTCTTCTAGGGCCTGCTCTTTTTCTAGGGCCTGCTGTTCTTCAAGGGCCTACTGTTCTTCAAGGGCCCGCTGTTCTTCTAGGGCCTGCTGCTCTTCAAGGGCCCGTTGTTCTTCTAGGGCCTGCTGTTCTTCAAGGGTCCACTGGTTTTAGGGCTGCTGTTCTTTAAGGGCCCACTGTTATTCAATGGCCTGCTGTTCTTCTAGGGACTGCTGTTTTTCTAGGGCCCGCTGTTCTTCAAGGGCCTGGTGTTCTTCTAAAGCCCGCTGTTCTTTAAGGGCCTGCTGTTTTTAAAGGGCCTGCTGTTCTTCAAGGGCCCTGCTGTTTTTCTAGGGCCCGCTGTTCTTCAAGTGCCCGCTGTTCTTTTAAGGCCCGCTGCTCTTCAAGGGCCTGCTGTTCTTCTAGGGCCCGCTGTTCTTCAAGGGCCTGATATTCTTTAAGGGCCTGCTGTTCTTCAAGGGCCCGCTGTTCTTCAAGGGCCTGTGGTTCTTCAAGAGCCCACTGTTCTTCAAGGCCTGCTGTTTTTCTAGGGCCCACTGTTCTTTAAGGGCCTGTTGATCTATGAGGGCCCACTGTTCTTCAAGGGCCCACTGTTCTTCGAGGGCCTGCTGTTCTTCAAGGGCCCGCTGTTCTTCAAGGGCCCGCTGCTGTTCTTCTAGGGCCCGCTGTTCTTCACGGGCCCGCTGTTCTTCACGGGCCCGCTGTTCTTTAAGAGCCCACTGCTCTTTAAGGGCCCACTGATCTTCATGGGCCCGCTCTTCTTTAAGGGCCCACTGTTCTTCAAGGGCCCGCTGTTCTTCAAGGGCCCGCTGATTTTCTAGGGCCTGTTGTTCTTCAAGGGCCTGCTGTTCCTCAAGGGCCCGCTGTTCTTCAAGGGCCCGCTGTTCCTTAAGGGCCCGCTGTTCATAAAGGGGCAGCTGTTCTTTAAGGGCCTGCTGTTCTTTAAGGGCCCACTGTTCTTCAAGGGCCTGCTGTTCTTTAAGGGCCCACTGTTCTTTAAGGGCCCACAGTTCTTCTAGGGCCCGCTGTTTTATTAGGGCCCGCTGTTCTTCAAGGGCCCGCTGCTCTTCAAGGGCCCATTGTTTTTCTAGGGCCCGCTGTTCTTTAAGGGCCCACTGGTTTTTAGGGCTGCTGTTCTTTAAGGGCCCACTGTTTTTTAAGGGCCCATTGTTCTTCAATGACCCGCTGTTTTTCTAGGGCCCGCTGTTTTTCTAGGGCCCACTGTTCTTTAAGGGCCAGCTGTTTTTCAAGGGCCTGCTGTTCTTTAAGGTCCCACTGTTCTTTAAAGGCCCACAGTTCTTCTAGGGCCTGCTGTTTTTCTAGGGCCCGCTGTTCTTCAATGGCCCACTGTTCTTCAAGGGCCCACTGTTCTTCTAGGGTCCGCTGCTCTTCAAGGGCCCGTTCTTCTAGGGCCTGCTGTTCTTCAAGGGTCCGCTGGTTTTAGGGCCGCTGTTCTTTAAGGGCCCATTGTTCTTCAATGGCCCGCTGTTCTTCTAGGGCCTGCTGTTTTTCTAGGACCTGCTGTTCTTCAAGGGCCCACTGTTCTTCTAGGGCCTGCTGCTCTTCAAGGGCCCACTGTCCTTCTAAGGCCCGCTGTTCTTCAAGGGCCTGCTGTTCTTCTAGAGCCTGCTGTTCTTTAAGGGCCCGCTGTTCTTTAAGGGCCCTCCTGTTTTTCTAGGGCCCGCTGTGTTTTAAAGGCCCACTGTTCTTCAAGGTTCCGCGGTTGTTCAAGGGCCTGCTGTTCTTCTATGGCCCACTGTTCTTCAAGGGCCTGCTGTTCTTCAAGGGCCCACTGTTTTTCTAGGGCCTGCTGTTCTTCAAGGGCCTGCTGTTCTTCTAAAGACCGCTGTTCTTTAAGGGCCTGCTGTTCTTAAAGGGCCTGCTGTTCTTCAAGGGCCTGCTGTTCTTCTAAAGCCTGCTGTTCTTTAAGGGCCTGCTGTTCTTAAAGGGCCTGCTGTTTTTCTAGGGTCCGCTGTTCTTCAAGGGCCCGCGGTTGTTCAAGGGCCTGCTGTTCTTCTAGGGCCCACTGTTCTTCAAGGGCTCACAGTTTTTTTGGGGCCTGCTGTTCTTCAATGGCCCCCAGTTCTTTAAGGGCCCGCTGTTCTTTAAAGGCCCGCTGTTCTTCTAGAGCCCGCTGTTCTTTAAGGGCCTACTGTTCTTCAAGGGCCTGCTGTTCTTCAAGGGCCCGCTGTTTTTCTAGGGCAGGCTGTTCTTCAAGGGCCCGCTGTTGTTCAAGGGCCTGCTGTTCTTCTAGGGCCCACTGTTCTTCAAGGGCCCGCTGTTTTTCTAGGGCCTGCTGTTCTTCAAGGGCCTGCTGTTCTTCTAGGGCCCGCTGTTCTTTAAGGGCCCACTGTTCTTCTAGGGCCCACTCTTCTTTAAGTGCCTGCTGTTCTTCAAGTGCCCACTGTTCTCCAATGGCCCGCTGTTTTTCTAGGGCCTGCTGTTCTTCAAGGGCCCGCTGTTCTTTAATGATCTGCTGTTCTTCTAAGGCCCCACTGTTCTTCACGGGCCCGCTGTTCTTTAAGAGCCCGCTGTCCTTTTTGGGCCCACTGATCTTCAAGGGCCTGCTGTTCTTTAAGGGCCCACAATTCTTCAAGGGCCCGCTGTTCTTCAAGTGCCCGCTGTTCTTCAAGGGCCCACTGTTTTTCTAGGGCCTGCTGTTCTTCAAGGGCCGCAGTTCTTCAAGGGCCTGCTGTTCCTCTAGAGCCCGCTGTTCTTTAAGGGCCTGCTGTTCTTAAAGGGACTGCTGTTCTTCAAGGGCCCTGCTGTTTTTCTAGGGCCCGCTGTTCTTCAAGGGCCCGCGGTTGTTCAAGGGCCTGCTGTTCTTCTATGGCCCACTGTTATTCAAGGGCTCACTGTTTTTCTAAGGCCTGCTGTTCTTCAAAGGCCTGCAGTTCTTTAAGGGCCCGCTGTTCTTTAAGGGCCCCCTGTTCTTCAAGGGCCCACTGTTCTTCAAGGCCCCACTGATGTTTACGGGCCCGCTGTTCTTCAAGAGCCTGCTGTTCTTCAAGGGCCTGCTGTTCTTCTTGGGTCCACTGTTCTTCAAGGGCCCACTGTTCTTCAAGGGCCAGCTGTTGTTCAAGGGCCTGCTGTTCTTCAAGAGTGCCGGTGTTTCTCTAGGACCTGCTGTTCTTCAAGGGCCTGCTGTTCTTCTAGGGCCCGCTGTTCTTCAAGGGCCCACTGTTCTTCAAGGGCCCGCTGTTCTTCTAGGGCCCGCTTTTCTTCAAGTTTCCGCTGTTCTTCAAGTGCCCGCTGTTCTTCAAGGGCCCGCTGTTTTTCTAGGGCCTGCTGTTCTTCAAGGGCCTGCAGTTCTTCAAGGGCCCGCTGTTCTTTAAGGATCTGCTGTTCTATTAGGGCCCCGCTGTTCTTCACGGGCCTGCTGTTCTTTAAGAGCCCGCTGTTCTTTAAGGGCCCACTGATCTTCAAGTGCCCACTGTTCTTCAAGTGCCCGCTGTTCTTTAAGGGCCCACTGTTCTTCAAGGGCCCGCTGTTCTTTAACCACTTCAATACAGTGCACTTAAACCCTCTTCTTACCAAGACCAATGTTCAGCTTTCGGTGCTCTCACACTTTGAATGACAACACTGTACCCAAATAAAAATTGCATCCTTTATTTCACACAAATAGAGCTTTCTCTTGGTGGTATTTAATCACTGGTGGGTTTCTTTGTTTTTGCTCTATAAATAAAAAAATACCGTAAATTTTGTGAAAATTGCCTTTTTCTTTGTTTTTGTCATAAAATTTAGCAAATTTGTAATTTTTCTTCATAAATTTTGGCCAAAATTTATACTGCTACATATCTTTGGTAAAAATAACCCAAATTGGTGTATATTATTTGGTCTTTGTGAAAGTTATAGAGTCTACAAACTATGGTGCCAATCCCTGAAAATTGATCAATCTGATCACACTTGAAGTACTGACGGCCTATCTAATTTCTTGAGATACTAACAAGTCAGAAAAGTACAAATACCCCCCAAATGACCCCTTTTTAGAAAGTAGACATTCCAAGGTATTAAATAAATAGCATGGCGATTGTTTTTAAGTTGTAATTTTTTCCCACAATTCTTTGCAAAAATAAGATTTTTTTTTACAAAATTGTCATATTAACTGGTTATTTCTCTCACAGAGCATATGAATAAAACAAATTACACCCCAAAATACATTCTGCTGCTCCTCCTGAGTATGGGGATACCTTATGTGTGGGACTTTTACACAGCCTGGCCACATACAAAGGCCCAACATTGAAGTAGCACCATCAGGCGCTCTATGAGCATAAATTGCACATCTCATTTCTCAACCACCTATTACACTTTTGAAGGCCCTGGAGCACCAGGACAATGGAATTGCCCACAAAATGACCCAATTTTGGAAAGCAAACACCCCAACGTATGATCTATGAGGCATAATGAGTCTTTTGAGCGGTTATTTTTTTCCCAGAAGTTTTTGGAAAATGTGGAAAAAAATGAAAACACATTTTATTTACACAAAGTTGTCCATTTTTAAAACATTTCGAACACATAGCAAATGAATAGCAAAAATGACACCCCAAAATACATTCTGCTACTCCTCCTGAGTATGGGGATACCACATGTGTGGGACTTTTACACAGCCTGGCCACATACAAAGGCCCAACATTGAAGTAGCACCATCAGGCAATCTACGAGCATAAATAGCACATCTCCTTTCTCAGCCACCTATTACACTTTTGAAGGCCCTGGAGCGCCAGGACAATGGAATTGCCCACAAAATGACCCCATTTTGGAAAGCAAACACCCCAACGTATAATCTATGAGGCATAATGAGTCTTTTGAGTGGTTATTTTTTTCCAGAAGTTTTTGGAAAACGTGGAAAAAAAATTAAAACACATTTTTTTTACACAAAATTGTCCATTTATAAGATATTTCCAACACAGCAAATACATAGCAAAAATGACACCCCAAAATACATTCTGCTACTCCTCCTGAGTATGGGACTTTTACACAGCCTGGCCACATACAGAGGCCCAACATTGAAGTAGCACCATCAGGCGATCTACAAGCATAAATTGCACATCTCATTTCTCAGCCACCTATTACACTTTTGAAGGCCCTGGAGCATCAGGACAATGGAATTTCCCACAAAATGACCCCATTTTGGAAAGCAAACACCCCAACGTATAATCTATGAGGCATAGTGAATCTTTTGAGTGGTTATTTTTTTTCCAGACGTTTTTGGAAAATGTGGAAAAAAAATGAAAACACATTTTTTTAAACAAAGTTGTCCATTTATAAGATATTTCCAACACATAGCATGTACATAGCAAAAATAACACCCCAAAATACATTCTGCTACTCCTCCTGAGTATGGGGATACCACATGTGTGAGACTTTTACACAGCTTGGCCACATACAGATGCCCAACATCCAAGTAGCACCATCAGGCGTTCTAGGAGCATACATTACATTATGAGTAGTGATCACTCCTATTCACTGGCACACTTTTGACCAAGAGATTCCAAGCCTGCCCACCACGACAAAGTAGACTCTTCTAGGGCAGGACCTACACGAAACCACACTAAGCTACCCTACTCTATGCTAGTCATCATTTTTCTAATGTAGACAGGACAAAGCTTGAAGCTTGAAAACATGTCCCTGTATCCTACTGTGCATGTGAACATCGGCTACGTCAGGCGGCCTCCACTTTCAGGGGTTGTGGATTTATGACAGCGTTCCTTCAGTGACAGCAGCTTTATCCCTTCACAGGTGTGCTCTCATACTCTTGCCGATGCAGGTGTCCTGCAGGTGAACCCAGGTCGCCGAGCTACGGCCCTTGAAGCTTGATTGTTTTTTTTTTTCATTCCTCTGCCTCCCTTGCCCCCCCTGACTGCACATCTCTGATGTTAACCAAGCCTAGCACAGACCAAATAATATACATGGATTTTGGTTATTTTTACCAAAGAAACGTAGCAGTATAAATTTGGTCAAAAGTTCTGAAGAAAACTTCCTTATTTGCAAAATTTTTAACAGAAATTTTCGGTCTTTTTTCATTTGTAGTGCAAAAAATTATAAAAACCACCAAAGTGAAAAGAAAGCGTGACAGTGCTAAAAGGTGAAAAAACGGCCCAGGTAGGAAGGGGGTGAAAATGCCCACTATTATGATGGTTAAAAGTTTATAAAATTAAGATACTTGACATGTACTGTATATGTATGACATGAATATAATATAAATCATTATTAAATATTGCATGTTATATTAAATATTGTTTTCACTTAGACCAAGAAGGTTCTGCTCAGCTAAATGTAATATTTTTTTCTGAGGTTTCTTTTTTCTTTCAGTCACTCTTTTTAGGCTTTAATTTTGATGGCGCTATTTGGGAACTGGCCGGAGTGCTGAAGACCCACAGTTTTTCTTTTTTTTACCTCCATGAATGAGGTCTATATTCCTAATATAAATTCAGCACTTATTTTGGGTGCCTAAAGTTATTTAACAATTGTTATGTCACTGATACAAAAGGCAATGTATTTATTGTGTTAAGACTTTTTATCTTGTGTGTGTTCCAATAATATTATATGGAGATTGTGGGAGTGAAATCATGCAAACAAAATTTAATGGGGAGAAAAAACAATTAAATGTAAATATGATCTAATCCAGGGAGTAGCACGGAGTGTAGATAAAGTAATTGAAAAACCACCTTATAAACAGATGTAATGATTCTGTGACAGTTTTCAGTGCATCTTTTTGGAACTTATAATTTGGGACATGTTATTTTAAGTCAAGTATAGGAGTTGGCTTATGGCTAGGTTTATATTTTATCAATTTGAACAGAGAGGTCTCATTAAAGTGATTTTTATTTTCTAAAAATTTATGGGGGAGATTTACTAAAACTGGTGCGCAAAGAGTCTGGTGCAGCTGTGCATAGTAACCAATCAGCTTCTAAGTTAAAAACTGATTAGTGACTATGTAGAACTGCACCATATTCCATGTGCATCAGTTTTATTAAATCTCGTACAGTGTGTTAAGAATACACCACACCATATAGTTAATGATTAAGGTAAGCGGCGAGCACTGTTCCTTTTTCAGTTGTTTAATATTTGTCAAATAGATGGCTAATGTACCCTGTAGGATTGATTTACTAAAGTCACATAGGCTGTTCACTTTGCAAAAAAATGTTTACTGTAGCTTAGAGAATGAGGTGAAGCGCTGCTGACTTCCAACATCCAATCATATGCAAGCAAAAACATTTTGTTTTTCTTTCCTTGCACTTGATTCGGTTTTCTTTAGCCACTTAAGGACCGCCATACGTAATTATACTGTGGCCCTTAAGCGCGAAATCACGTATTTTTTTGTAATTTTTATCTTTTTGGGTCTGCACGCCCTGCTGGTGACCCGCTGCCTGCAATCACAGCCAGTCAGCGGCGGTCATTCCGAGAGAGGCAGAACTACAATCTGCCTATGTAAACTAGACAGATCGCCGTTCTGCTAGTAAGGAAGACAGAGATCTTGTGTTTCTGCTTAGCCAGTTAAACCATCCCCCACACAGTAAGAAAGCACTCCCAGGGAACCTATTTAACATCATCGCCCCTGATGTTAACCCTTCCCTGCCAGTATCATTAGTACAGTGACAGTGCATTTTTGTTAACACTGATCACTGTATTGGTGTCAGTGGCCCCCACAAACTGTCATTTAGTGTCAGATTTGTCTGGCGCAATGTCGCAGTCCCGCAAAAAATTGCCGATCTCTGCCATTTCTAGTAAAAAAAAAAAATCCATAAATATATCCCATAGTTTGTAGACGCTATAACTTTTGTGCAAACCAATCAATATACGCTTATTGTTTTTGTTTTTTTTACCAAAAACATGTAAATATTGCCCTAAATTGATAAAGAAATTCGATTTCTTACAATTTATTATTGGATGTGATTGTAGCAGAAAGTAAAAATATTTATTTATTTCAAAATTGGCTATATTTGTAGGGGAAAAAAGAACATACATTTTATTTGGGTACAACATCACATGGCCGCTCAATTGTCACCTAAAATAACGCATGTGCTGTATCGCAAAAAATGGCCTGGTCAGGAAGGAGGGTGAACCTTCTGCTATAATAGATATCCAAAAAATATATATATAAAAAACGAATTTATTCATCAGTTTAAGCCAATATGTATTCTGTTACATATTTTTGGTAAAACAAATTGCAGAAAGCGTATATATTGATTGGTTTGCACAAAAGTTATAGCGTCTACAAAAAGGGGAAAGATTTAGGAACTTTTTATTTTTTTATTGCTTTTACTAGTAATGGTGGGGATCAGCGATTTTTAGTGGGTATGCAACAATGCGGCAGACAAATTTGACCCTAAGTGAGACTTTTTGGTGACCAGTGATCAGTGCTAAAAAAAAACACTGATCACTGTATAAATTGCACTGGCAGGGAAGGGGTTAACACTATGGGGTGATCAAAGGGTTAAGTGTTGCCTAGGGAGGTGCTTTATAACTGTCAGGGGGACGAACTAACTGGGAGTAGAGAGAGAGTAGAGAGAGATCACTGTTCCTGATCACTAGGAACAGCTGATCTCTCCCTCCTCCTTATTTGCATTGTGGGTGGCTGGCAGACATTGAGTCCGCTGGACCCGCGGGTGAGCTCCCACAGTGTGACAGGTGCGCGCCCGCTGTATCTAATGCACAGACCGATGTACAGTTACATCGGCTCAGGCAGCTGGGCTGTCCTACCACAGTATATGTGTGGTGGGCGGTCCAGAAGTGGTTAAAAGGTGAATTCTCACCACATTTAAAGTACTAAGCCAAGGGAAAATTTCCTTGCAATGTGAGAAATTCCCTTGCAAAGTGAACAGCCTATTTGCCTTTATTAATCCAATACCTGTGTTTTAAAAATAATGCCAGCCAGCCATGGACACACTGCAGTAATAAACAGTACTTGTATGTTGAAGGTCATCATCATGATAGTCGTTCAATGGGATATCTGTTAAACGGCAACAAAGCGCAGGCTTCCTAATAACCATAGAAGTGAACCTGTGGACCAGCTTCAAAACTATTGTGACCTTCAGTAGTCTAGTTGAAGGGCTCCAAATTTCAAAACTACACAAATTCAAGGCTGAAACACAAAGGCACATAGCCTTTGTGTTAAAACCAATGAAATCCAAACCTCTGCACAAGTTTACCTAGCAGAGGCCATATTTAGAGAAAGGCATAGTGTCCTTTCAACCAATAATGTTTGTTAACAACTAAATCTGGTAAGGGTTTTATCTATAGTTAGAGCTAAATATTGATCTGGATAATTGTATAACAGTATAAAGAAATAGAGATTCAGTAGCATCCAGCTATTTTTTTGGGATGCCTAGGGCATGGGTCCGCACCAATGATTGGCTCTCTGAGGCCTTTCCCCTCTTTAGGGGTACACGGCAAGGATGTCTGCTGTCCCCATTTCTTTTTGCTCTGGCTCTGGAACCCCTCGCCAATTTGATCAGGGGGTCACCTGAGTCATTGGACTTGAGTGTGTGGACGCTGGAAGTGAAATTATCCTTATACGTGGATGATGCCCGGCTATACCTTAATGATGCAGGCCCGTCTCTCCTGGCAGCGCTGTGGATCTTTGAAACGTTTGGCTCTTTTTCGGGCATCAGGATTAACTGGACCAAATCCATCCTCTTTCCTATAGACACACAGACAGTGCAACTGGGATTCCCTTCTCAGCCGGGTTGAGTTGAGGAATTTAGATACTTGGGGATACATGTTACTCGAGACACTGCGACATGATCGTAATCTCCTCCCCCTGTCATCTATGCTTAAGGACAAATGCAAATCTTGGTCTAACATTCCCCTGAATCTGTAGGTAGGAGAAACCTTGTGAAAATGATGCTCCTTCCTAAATGTAACTACATATTCCCAGAACTGTCCGCTTTGGGTCCCTGTGTGGGCTCCTTCATTTGGAATGGCGCCGCCCCGTCTAGCCAAAACCACTTTGTGTCTTCCTACCAGTTTGGGAGGTTTGGCGCTACCCAATTTTCAAGTGTATTTCTGGGCGGCGATGTTGGTGTCGGTATACCGGTGGTTTTGGGGTTCCAGGGCTAATGCGGCTACGTTTCGGGAGGCTGCTTTCCTGGGTTTCTTGTCCGACCTCAGGAACTTTGTCTACCAGGGACTGAGGGCCTACAGCCTCCTTTATTATGCGAAAAAAGAAATCTTGATGAATGAGTGAGTGAGTGAGAAACTTACATAGTGCAACACATGCGAACTAAATCACCTCTGGGCGCTTGGTATCCATTACCCCGGGCCCTCAGAAGAGATGGGTTTTGATCCTTCTCCTGAAGGCCAAGTGGTTTTCCTCCAACCGGATACTGGTTGGTAGAGCATTCCATAGTCTGGGTCCTTGGACCGCAAATCTTCGTTCTCCTTTGGACTTGTATCTGGTCTAGATTTTGGTTGGTGGATCGCAGAACGCGATTGGTGTTGTGGGCTTTTAGTTTTTCGTATAGATATTGGGGGGCATTTCCCAGAATACACTTGTGCGTTAGACAGAGTGCCTTGAAAGTGATTCTGTCTTTTACTGGCAACCAATAAAGGGATCTCAGTGAAGGTGAGATTGATTCCCATGTTTTTTTCCCAGTCACAAGTCGAGCGGCCGTATTTTGAACGACCTGCAGGCGAGTGATTTGGTACTTTCGGAGTCCGAGATAGAGGGTTGTTCCCACCACGACTGCTATGTCTTCTTTTGGAATAAAGGGAGTGAGTCTGAGTAGTAGGCGCAGCAGATGGTGGGATCCACTGACTACTGACCCTATTTGTGCATCCATTGTCATGTAGGTGTCGAAGATGACTCCGAGACTTTTGACTTTGGTGCAAAAGATTTCTTTATGGTATTTTTTAGTTATTATCTTATAAGTGGTGTGGTTTTCCTCTGAAGAGCTTCTTTTCCAGGCTGCTTTAGCTCTTCTGTGCTCTTGCTTTAGCAACGACAGCTGGTCATTGAACCAGCTGGAGTTGTTTTTCCGGATGCACGTTTTGCGTTTTGGCGCTACTAAGTCGGCTGATTGTAGTAGAGCCTTGTTGATGGCATCAAGAGTATCTGTGGCTGTTTGATGTAGTTGGATTGATTTTATTTTGTTCCCTAATGTCGTTTTGAAGAGTTCCGAATGGAGCTTCTTCTGAGATCTAGTCCAGTGTGTTGTCACCGTTTTTAATGTTTTTTTTTGAAGGGGCATTTTTAGTAATTATGAATTTAATTGCATGGTGATCTGTCCATGGTTGCGGCTCATTTTCCAAAATATTGATTTCCAAATCTTGTCTGAAAATGAGATCGAGCGTGTGACCTGAGGCATGAGTGGGCCCATGTACTAGTTGCTGCAGACCTAATCCTTCCAAATGGTCAATGCAGGCATCGGCGACGGGGTCTTGTGAGGAGTTGGCCCAGAGGTTGAAATCCCCGAGCAGCAGGAGGTGTTTGATGTTTAGGGTATAGGTGGAGATAAACTCTGTCAATGACATGAGCAGGTGCGTTTTTGGACCCGGTGGTCTATAGCACAGTAGTATGTGAACGGTGTCCTGGGGATTTGTTTGCAGTTGCAGAATGAGGGTTTCCATGAATGGAAGTGAGTCCTGAAGGTCTGGTTTAGTGATCGAGAGGTGAGTCTTGTGGATCACCGCCAGGCCTCCTCCTCTTTGCCCCACTCTGTTTTCTGTTAGAATGCGATAATTCTCTGGCACCAGTTCTCCTAGAATGGTATTACAGTCGGCTGTAAGCCAGCTTTCTGTGATAAAGAGGCAGTCTAAATCGTTTTGTAGGATGAAATCATGGATTTCTTATCGGTGTTTTACTGCCGATCTTGTATTGACCAAAGCGCATGATATGTGCTTAGGTTGGGGTGAATGCGTGTATTCTTAACAGTTACTCATTCCTTAGAGCTTTTTTGGTGACGGCTGGTAATATTGAGGCGAATGGCTTCAGACCCCAAATGAATTCTGCAGAGTATCTCAGATTAGACATAATCACAGAGAATGCCGGGGAATATGATATTGATCGGGGGGGGTATTCAATGATGATGGGAAGGAAGATTTTCAAGTGGGTTCCCCACTTGCTAAACCATCCCTCCCCGTTTGATCCAGAGGATGGCTGTCCCCATCTCAATGGCTGTTCATTCTTCCTGAGAGGCTATGGTGGACGCTGCCCTCCCTATGTATAAATTGACGTATTTAAACCAGGGTTGCCCATGGAAGTTTGACAAGGTATGGTCCTCCTGGACATCTGATTAGCTGGCCAATATTGGTAGAAGGGGTGGGGGTGGATGGCTTAGTTGAGGGATTCGGGACTTGATATGTTCCTACATGGATGTGCCTCAATGGTTATGTGTACATGCTCTGTATGACGTTAACTACTTGCCGACCAGCCGCTGTATAACGACTCTGTTGCGTGAGATCACGTAGCTATAAGTCATTTTGCTCTGCAGCCAATAGGGGCGCGTGCGTGCCGCCGGATGTGCGCACGCCCCCTGCTCGCCCCTGGTCCCGACGCGCGTGCCCAGCGGTCGCAATTACCGCCGGGCACCCGCGATCGCTCGTTACAGAGCGAGAACCGGGAGCTGTGTGTGTGTAAACACACAGCTCCAGGTCCTGTCAGGGGGAGAAATGACTGTTCGCTGTTCATACAATGAATGAACAGCGATCTGTAATTTCTCCAAGTCAGTCCCACCCTTCAGTTAGAACAAACCTAGGGAACATACTTAACCCCTTCCTCGCCCCCTAGTGTTAACCCCTTCCCTGCCAGTGACATTTTTATAGTAATCAATGCATTTTTATAGCACTGATCGCTATAAAAATGCCAATGGTCCCAAAAATGTGTCAAAAGTGTCCGCCATAAGGTCGCAGTACCGATCGCCGCCATTACTAGTAAAAAAAAAAAAAAGATAAAAATGCCATAAAACTATGCCCTATTTTGTAGACGCTATAACTTTTGCGCAAACCAATCAATAAACGCTTATTGCGATTTATTTTATGAGAAATATGTAGAAGAATATGTATCGGCCTAAACTGAGGAAAAAAATTGTTTTTTTTATATATTTCTGGGGGTATTTATTACAGCAAAAAGTAAAAAATATTCATTTTTTTTCACAATTGTCACTCTATTTTTGTTTATACGCAAAAAATAAAAACCACAGAGTTGATCAAATACCACCAAAAGAAAGCTCTATTTGTGGGAAAAAAAGGACGTAATTTTTGTTTGGGAGCCACGTTGCAAGACCGCGCAATTGTCTTGTAAAAGCGACGCAGTGCCAAATCGCAAAAAGTGGCCTGGTCATTGACCAGCAATATGGTCCGGGGCTGAAGTGGTTTAGCACTTTCCCTGAAGACAAATTTATTTTTTGTATTGTTCCTAGTGATGATGTAATGCATTGTGGATATTTTGATTATGTCGCTTCTGTATAATGGTATTGAAAAATAAAGCACCCCTGTTTTTGTAAAAAAAAACAAAAAAAACTTCCAGTTTGATGCAAGGCATGCTTTAAACATTTGCACTCAAAATTAGACATGTGCAATTCGTTTTGTTCCAAATTTGTTTTTTAACTAATTTTAACAAATTCATTAATTTGGAAATATCCGACTTAACGAAAACCCATTTACCAAATTTTTCAGAATATTTGTGATTTAGAATTTTCAAGATTCGAAAATCCGAGATTTTGGAAATTCGTAAATTTGAAATACTAAAAATAAGAACGAAAATTCAAATGAACGAAAATTGTAAAATAAGAATGAAAATCCGAAAATTCGAAAATCTAAAAAATATTATTAACTAATAATAACCTAACTATTTCTATTAAATTATTTTAATTAATAATTAATTGTAATTATTTAATATTTTAATTATTTTCTTTCAAATTTGTCTGTTAGAGATAACAAATATGAATTTATTCGAAGTTACGAATTATCCAAAATACAGAATGTTGTATCTAAACTAAAAGAACGTAATAAATCAATAATAAAAAATTAACATTAATAATAATAATAATAATAATAATAATAATAAAAAAACTTGCTATTGTTATTAATTAATTCCATTCCATTTGTTTAGATGCAGCATTTGTTATTTCGGATAATTCATAACTTTGGTTAAATTCGTATTCGTTACATTGACTAACAGCCAACTTTGAAAGGAAATTTTAATACCTATAATTTAATAGTTAGTTATTATTAGTTAGTTAGTTATTATTATTTCAAATTTTTGGACTTTCTTATTTTTAGATTCTCAAATTTTCAGATTTTTTCAAATTTAAAAAATTTCGAATTTGTGAATTTCAATCATAACGAATGACCCTAAAAAAAAAAAAAAATGAAATGAAAGCTAACAATGCTTTTCGGCAGTGCACATCTCTACTTAACATCTCTAATTCATATGTACCTATATATGTTTTAAAGCAGTTTATTTATGAAAACAATGGGCCAGATTCACAGAAAAAGTACGCCGGAGTATCTGCTGATCTTAGGATGCAATACTTCGGCGACCGCTAGGTGGAGTTTGCATCGTTTTCCACGTAGGGTATGCAAATTACTTGATTACGGCGATCCACGAAGGTACGCGTGTTCGTCGCATTCTCTTACGTCGTCGCTAGTAGGCTTTTCCCATGGTAAAGTTGCGATTGCTATTTAGGTGGTGTAATATTAGACAGCCCATGTTAAAGTATGGCCGTCGTTCCCGCGTCGAATTTCAATTTTTTTTTGCGCAAGACGTCCGGGAATACGAAAGGACGTAACGTGTGTCGCCGTTCAAAAAGCACGTCGGGGCGCCGTAATTTCGCGCAAAGCACGGCGGGAAATTTCCTAACGGAGCATGCGCAGAACGTTCGGCGCGGGAATGCGCCTAATTTAAATGGTACACGCCCCATTTGAATTAGGCGGGCTTGCGCCGGACGGGTTTACGTTACGCCGCCGCAAGTTTACAGGCAAGTGCTTTGTGAATCAAGCACTTAAGCTTAAACTTGCGGCAGTGTAACGTAAATGACATACGTTACGCCGCAGCGCAAGTACGTGAATCTGGCCCTATATGCTTAACAATTAGGGTCCAGGAAAGCCACAGTTAAACGTTTTCTTTTTAACTTTATTTTCAGTTTATTAAAATTCTGTAATATATTTTCAGTATCCTTTCAAGTGACGGATATTGCAATTGTAATATTAGCTTTTTTAGATAGCTTGATATCTACCTCTAAAATTATTGGAAGCATGTGAATGTTTACTAAATGAAAATGTATAAATAAAACCATATCTTAATTGAAAAAAATGTGTTTGTAACCTATCAGCGATTAAACTCTTTCAAGACCACTGGGATTTTATGTAGTCAAAGTACTTAAATAATTAAAATGGTTCAGACATACTTCAGGAGGAAGGAAGTATTTGACTAATAGCTGCACAAATTCTAGTACATAAATTGTGATTTATTTGTTACAATGTACATGCTTGTCATTTTAAGTATGATAATTAGCCAATTAATGTTCAGAACAAGTAAATGTAGAGGAAAAACAGGCACATTCCTAAAACTAGAGAACTATGTACTATAGGGATTAAACGGGCTAATCCCATAGAAGTTAGTTCTGTGTAGCCAGACATATGGGTAAGTGGAGAAGCATGCTATTTCACTTCTATTTAAGTGAGTGCAGAAAATGATTAGCTCAACTGTAATGTTGATCATTTGCATTGCTAAATATTAAGGTGATATACTGGTTTGCATATATATATTTTATTATGATCAGGACTAAAATAAAAATAAAAACATTTAAAACATTCTTCCTTATATTTTTTAACATGGTATATTTGGTTATTACATTTTTTTATTCAGGCAAATAAATAATAAATATTGCACTTAAACCATACATAGTCTTTTATCCAGCCAGTAAGTGGAACTCATGACTGCTTTTCACATGTTTCCTTTATTTGCTTAAAGTGGTTGTAAAGGTAAAGTTTTTTTTTTTTTTACCTTAATGCATTCTCCGCATTAAGATAAAAAACTTTTAATAGTACCGTGTTTCCCCAAAAATAAGCCTGGGTATTATATTAATTTTGGCAACAAAGGATGCAGTAGGGCTTATTTTCAGGGTAGGTCTTACCATGTAATGTGCTGTCTTCTCTCCCCCTCTCTCTCCCTGCCTGACAGTGTGAACTGAGTTAAAATGCTTGTAAAATCCCATAATCCACTCTATTACAGTAGTATATAATGTGCAATTTGTGTGTTTCTGTAATATAACTGTGCCAAATACCTTCGTTATGGCAGAGCTCTGTGCTTTTGTGACCCGCCAGAGCTCTCTTCCCAGCAATTATATTACAGAAACACACACATTGTACATTATGTACTACTGTAATAGAGTGGGCTATAGGATTTTACAAGCATTTTAAACTAGGGCTTATTTTCGGGGTGCGGCTTATATTGTAGCCCTCCTGGAAAATGATGCTAGGTCTTATTTTCGGGGTAGGTTTTATTTTCAGGAAAACACGGTAGTGCCCCCACATCCCTCCATACATATTCACATGAGACCGATCTCCATCCAGTGCTGTACCCATTTGCAGCAGCACTTCTCCCCTCTCCCCTGTCTCACAGGCTTTCGCTGAGAGCAGTAAGAGCCAGGGCCGAGCCAGGCTGTGTGCCTGAATAGATGCTAACAGCCCAGCTCAGGATCGAGCACGGATAAGTGCCCCCATAGAAAGTGGCTTCCTATGTGGGGACTTGGCGGAGGGGAGCCAGGAGTGCTCGCAGACGATCGGGGCTTTTTTTTGCAAAAACCATTGCACAGAGCAAGTAAGTATGAGATAATTATTATTATAATTTAAAAGATTTTAAGCTTTACAATCATTTTAACACCTGCAGCAAAAAAGAGTTTAGCAGCTGAGTTCTAAAATGTACCCACAGGACCGAATGTGTAAGAGAATTGACTCAATGCAGTGGCTCATCCCTTACTATATGGCTTTATGGAGACAAAGTGAGCCTTAAAGGGTCACTAAAGGATTTTTTTTTTAGCTAAATAGCTCCCTTTACCTTACTGCAGTCCTGGTTTCATGTCATCATTGTTCGTTTTTGCTCTGATGTTGCTGTAATCCTTCTCTGTTCTGAACACTTCCTGGTTGTCTGTTTCCTGATGAAAAAAGTCATGTGAGCTTTCTCTCTGTGGTCACTAATCAAGGAGGTGTGATTACTGTGTGTCTAAAACCCCTCAACACCAATCAGTTTCGTTTTACAAACCATCACTGCCCTGTATTGGCTCTGAGTGTCTGTACATCACAGAACCAGGAAACAGCATGCAAAAACGAAACTGAAACTGTAGTTACATTATATGATTGATTTTTATCTATTTTTAATCATTTTTAAAAGAAATCAGTTAACTATTATGTCTCTATACCCTGTAAACAGTAATTTCAGCAAAAAATAAATAAATTCCTTTACAACTCCTTTAAGGCAGGCAGTTGTGTTATCTCTTTTGGTAGCCCATAGTGTTAAAATGTGTATCATGTGTTAAAATGTTAATTTGTAAAACAAATATCGTATATATGTTTAGAAAAGATACATTAAATATATCAGTTTAACCACTTAACCCCCGGACCATATTGCTGGTCAAAGACCAGAGCACTTTTTGCGATTCGGCACTGTGTCGCTTTAACTGACAATTGTGCGGTCGTGCGATGTGGCTCCCAAACAAAATTGGCGTCCTTTTTTTTACACAAATACAGCTTTCTTTTGGTGGTATTTGATCACCTCTGCGGTTTTTAGTTTTTGCGCTATAAACAAAAATAGAGCGACAATTTTGAAAAAAATTAATATTTTTTACTTTTTGCTGTAATAAATATCCCCCAAAAATATATAAAAAAACTTTTTTTTCCTCAGTTTAGGCCGATACGTATTCTTCTACATATTTTTCGTAAAAAAAAAATCGCAATAAGCGTTTATTGATTGGTTTGCGCAAAAGTTATAGCGTTTACAAAATAGGGGGTATTTTTATGGCATTTTTAATAATATTGTTTTTTTACTAGTAATGGCGGCGATCAGCGATTTTTTTTCGGTACTGCGACATTATGGCGGACACTTCAGACACGTTTGACACATTTTTGGGACCATTGGCATTTTTATAGCGATCAGTGCTATAAAAATGCATTGTATTACTATAAAAATGCCACTGGCAGGGAAGGGGTTAACACTAGGGGACGGGGAAGGGGTTAAGTATGTTCCCTGGGTGTATTCTAACTGTAGGGGGGTGGCCTCACTAGGGGAAATTACTGATCTTCTGTTCATACATTGTATGAACAGAGGATTAGCATTTCCCCCCTTGACAGGACCAGAAGTGGCCTGCGAGAGAGCCGACATAGAGCTACGGGCTCTCGCGCAGGGGAGCCGACCTGCCGCCGTAAAACGACGGCGGCAGGTCGGCAAGTATTTAAACATGGATTTAATAAACAAAATAAAATAGCCCTATATCATTATCTGTTCCCTTTAATTATAAAACTGTATCTTGTCGATATGTACAGGTGCATCTCAATTGTTTTTAATATAATTAAAAAGTTTATTTATTTTAGTAAATCAATTCAAAAAGTGAAACTCATATATTATATAGATTCATTGCACACGGGGTGATATATTTCAAGCATTTCTTTCTTTTAATGTTGATGATTATGACTTACAGCTAATGAAGACCCAAAAATCAGTATCTCAGAAAAGTACAATATTACATAAGACCAAAAAAAGAAAAAGGATATTTTATTACAGAAATGTTGGCTTACTGAAAAGTATGTCCATGTACAGCATAGTATGCACTCAATACATGGTCGGGGCTCCTTTTGCATGAATTACTGTATCAATGCGGCATGGCATGGAGGCAATCAGCCTGTGGCATTGCTGAGGTGTTATGGAAGCCTAGGTTGCTTTCATAGCGGCTTTCAGATCGTCTGCATTGTTGGGTCTAGTCTCTTTCATCTTCCTCTTGACAATACCCCACAAATTCTCATGGGGTTTAGGTCAGACAAGTTTACTAGCCATTCAAGCACAGTGATACCATGATCATTAAACTGGGAATTGGTACTTTTGGCAGTGTGGGCAGGTTCCAAGTCCTGTTGAAAAATTAAATCTGCATTTCCATGAAGCTGGTCAGCAGAGGGAAGCATGAAGTGCTCTAGAATTTCCTAGTAGAGGGCTTTGCTGACTATGGACTTGATAAAACACAGTGAGCCAACACCAGCAGATGACATGGCTCCCCAAATCATCACTGACTGTGGAAACTTCACACTGGACCTCATACAACTTGCATTCCATAGACTGGAGGAGGAGTGAGGAGGCAAATAATCCAAGTTGCATGAGGTCCAGTGTAAAGTTTCCACAGTCAGTGATGATTCACTGCAGGGCAGCCTGGGAGTTGTGAAAAACTTCTGGAGCCTCTTGGAACTGTGGGGGATATAGTCCCCAGGAGACAGCCTCTATTAAGTGGAGAAGTGTATGGGATTACAAGTCTCAGGAGGGTGGTGTGCTGCAGAAAGAAGGAAAACAAGGAGAAGCCAGGGCTCTAGGCAGTCTCATGTTGGGAGTGAGAGGTGACAATTGGAGGGTACTGCTGAGTCAGAGATGCTGTTGCTGTCAGAGCTTGTCACAGTGTCAAAATGAGACTGTGATGCTGCATTCACATAGAGGTAATATCTGTCAGAGGGATCCAGCAGGCTGGAGGAGAGGGGGGAGGGGTCATTGTTTTTTGTAAACGATTGCTGTTACAAAGTCCAGAGTTGTCACTAATGCAACAGGTTCCTGTCATCAGAGAGCAGGAGAGGGATTCTTAAGACTTCAGCCGTCTTCTTAGGCCTTTTCGGTCTGATGGTTGTACACACCATCAAACCGAAATCCCCGCGGACAGACAGCGCGGTGACGTGAACCCGGAAGTTCAATGCTTCCACGCATGCGTCGAATCACTTAGACGCCATGCGCGGCTTCTCGGGCCATGTCCGATGAGTCGTACTGACCATCGGACATGTCCGACGGACAGGCTTCCAGCGGACAAGTTTCTTAGCATGCTAAGAAACTTTTGTCCGCTGGAAACCTGTCCGCTAGGCCGGGAAACTGTCCGGTCGGCCCTACACACGACCGAACATGTCCGTGGAAGCTGGTCCGACGGACCAGTTTCCGCGGACATGTTCGGTCGTGTGTACGAGGCCTTAAAGGAACAGCGCCAACCTAACTTAGGTCGTAGTTTGGGAACTAATGCCCTTTACTGTGCGATACATATAGATCTAAGTAGTCTAACACAGGACTCTGGGCCCAAAAGTTTAATACCACACTGACCAGTAGCATAGGTTTTGGAAAGATACATCAATTTTTTTAGCTTCTAGTATTGCATATAATTAGGACTCCTCCACCCTAGGTTTTGGACTGAGGTACAGTTTCTCCCATTGCTTGTACCGTTTTGCTTATTTTGTTATTATTTATTGTGGCTGTCATTTTGATTAATGTTGCCTTACTGGGTGTGTAACCCAAATAATAATGGGCTTCTTTGAAAGCCCATGGTGTGTGAACTTCACCCGGTGCCAAAAAAATGTGCACACACATAAAGAGTGAAACACAAAAACGTGCAATGTTTACCTTTCTTGTAATAGGAATAAAAGTGATCAAAAAAAAAATGTAAAAAAAGTATAAAAATAAAAAACTTAAGTTAAAAATGTAAAACGCCCCTGTACACGCATGCAAGTCCCGCCCACATATGTAAACGCCGTTCAAACCCCACATGTGAGGTATCGTCGCGTGCGTTGGAGTGTGTGCAACAATTCTAGACCTCCTCTATAACTTGAAAATAGTAACCTGTAAAAAATGTTAAAGCGTTGCCTATGGAGATTTTTAAGTACCGAAGTTTGGCGCCAATTCCATGAGTGTGCACAATTTTAAAGCGTGACATGTTAGGTATCTATTTACTCGGCATAACACCATCTTTCACATTATACAAAAAAATTGGGCTAACTTTACTGTTTTGTTATTTTTTAATACATAAAAAAAAATTATTGCGCAAATACCGTGCGAGAAAAAAAGTTGCAATGACCGCCATTTTATTCCCTAGGGTGTCTTCTAAAAAAATATATATACTGTTTGGGGGATCTGATTAATTTTCTATCCCAACAATTTAGATTTTTACATGAAGGAGTAAAAATAGGCCCGGTTGTCAAGTGGTTAAAGAACTGAATTTTTAGGAAAATTTTTCATTTTTAATATATATGGACATATTATACAGTATATGGTCTTGAAGGACCTGAACAGAATTTTGCAAACTACAATATTGGAATGTTTATTATATAACTTTTTTTTATAGAAAGATTATTTGTTGATGTAATATACTTCAAATGTATTTATTGTATGGTATGTAGACATTTTTTGAAGCTGACTACTTAGACCTTTTCCACATACGGTAATAGGCTTATACATTCATATGGGGCCCCTCCTTGGTGTTATAATTTTTTTACAGTCACTTTCATTAAGATAACACTGTTGATTGGAAGTCATTTGTAGATACCTTTCGGTTTGGTTGACTGTTAATTATTTTCTTTTGTAACGTTGTAAGTCCCATTTGTATAATTTCCCATGGAAGGTGGGGGTATTTATATATATATACATAGGGGACTAACAGGGCAGCATCCACTTTTCTCTCTGTTTGCAGTTTTTGTTATCTCGCATACCTCTACTGGAAAAAACGAAAATACTGTAAATGTGTAGTTAAAGCCAGCTTTAACAAGTCTGTGAGTAAACACTTAGCACCCCTTTTACACTGGGGCGTTTTTCGGGTGTTTTTCGAGTGTTTTTTAGGCACTTTGGCGTTAAAAAAAGCCTGTAAAGCGCCTGAAAGAAGCCTCATCTGCAATCCCAATGTGAAAGACCGAGTGCTTTCAGAGCCCTTTCACACTGCCAGCGCCCGAAAAATGCTGGTAAAGCACCGCTAAGACCCTAACGTTTTAGGGCGTGCCTCGGTGTGAAAGGGCAAGATGTTTTTTACAGCGCTTTCAATTCATTTCAATGGTGAGGGGCATTTTTGGAGCGTTTTTTTCAGCGCCCAAAAGCTGCTCCAAAGATGCTGCTTGCAGGACTTTTCTCAACGCCCCGCCAGTGCAACGCCTCAGTGTGAAAGGGTAGAGCGTTTTTACAGCGCTTTCTATTCATTTCAATGGAGAGGGGCGTTTTTGGAGCGTTTTTTTCAGCGCCCAAAAGCTACTCCAAAGATGCTGCTTGCAGGACTTTTCTCAATGCTCCGCCAGTGCAACGCCTTAGTGTAAAAGTTTAAGGCATTTTTACAGCGCTTTCAATTCATTTCAATGGAGAGGGGCGTTTTTAGAGCGTTTTTTTTCAGCGCCCAAAAGCTGCTCCAAAGATGCTGCTTGCAGGACTCAGTGTGAAAGGATCCATTGAGATGCACGGAGACTGTTTTATGAGCGTTTTAATAGCGCTATTTTTAACGCTAAAGCGCTGTAAAAACGCTTCAGTGTGAAAGGGGTCTTAGAGTGAGATGAAGCTGTGCTAACTTTAATCATGTGCAAATGCATATCCTATTTTTTATTTTATTTTCACGTTATTGGGTATTCCTTGCAAAGCATTTTTTCACCACATTCACTAAGGCAAGCCACAGATAATAAAATTTTCACCATGGGTGTCCGTCAGCAAAGAAAGTAGCTTGATTAACACAGTCAGGCCTCGTACACACGACCGTTTTCCTCGACAGAATCCATCAAGAAACTTGGTGGCAGAGCTTTTTTGCCGAGGAAAACGGTCGTGTGTACGTTTTTCATCGAGGAAACTGTCGAGGATCTCGACGAGAAAAAAAGAGAACAAGTTCTCTTTTTCCTCGACAGGAGTCTCAATTTCCTCGTCGTATTCCTCGTTGGGCTGGTTTTCAACGAGAAACACGTTCGTGTGTATGCTAAGAAACCCGCGCATGCTCAGAATAAAGTATGAGACGGGAGCGCACCTTCGGTAAAAGTAGCGTTTGTAATGGAGATAGCACATTTGTCACGCTGTAACAGTGTGAAAAGTGCAAATTGCCTCTTACCAAACTTTTACTTAACACGCAGTGACATGAGATTAGCAAAAGCAGCCCCAAGGGTTGTGCCAGTGAAATCGAACTTCCCCTGCTGTTGTATGTGTTGTACGTCACCGCGTTTGAGAACGACGAGATTTGGTCTTGACAGTGTGTACACAAAGAAAGCTTGTCAAGTTTCTCCACAAGCCTGATAAGGAACTCATCGAGGAAAACGATGTTTCATTTACGACGAGTTCCTCGGTCGTGTGTACGAGGCCTCAGTGTTGATGGGGGAATCTCACATGCAGTGCTATTGTGTTCTGCTGTGAGGTCATACACACATATTATTTTCCATTGTCTTATAAATCTAAAAAAAGTTATTTGCTTTAAATGCAATCTGCAGTCCCTGCTGGTTTTTGTATCTGAACAGTGTAAGATTTCGAGTTCGCTGCCACCTACATGCTGTTTCCCCTGGGTGACCATGATAAGCCTGCTATTGTTAGAAATTGCTATCATTTTTTTTATACCGAATTGTTATATACAATGCATTGAGGTACACCCCCATACACCCCCATCCTGTTCATTTTTCTCAAGTTTAGCTGCGGATGACTGAACCTGAAGGTGCAAGAGAGATTTGCCTTGTCACAATTATGACATAAGCAAATGTAAGTATGTGTGAACCATGACACATCATGTGAATCTAATTTTTCATCACATACACAAAAGGGATTATGGGGATAAACCAAATCTGCTGGGCTAGTACAGGAAGTTATCCATGGATTTTCCTGTTCTATCCGGTTCTATAATGTCACATATATTATGTGGCGACATTAAAAGGCATCATAGCTAAACACAAACCTATTAGGAAGTTAAAAATCTGAATTTAAATAAAGAAGTAACTGTTAAGCCTAACATTAAAGTGTGTTATAGTGCTACTGAGTACGCTTGTCTAGGATATTGCTGTTTATAGTTTGCAATGCATGTGGTCAAAGCCATAAAATTGTCTTGAAAACCTTCTGTATTTGACAATCAGCCTCTTCATAGAAGGGAAGAAGCACTTTCCAGAGGAAACGTTCCCTCTCTTGGCTCCCTTGAGTAGAGGATCTCATTAATTACCTCATGAATCCCCCAGCTGTTGTTTAGAATTTACTCACAGTGCCAAAGTCAACCCTCTTCTTCACAACATTTGAAGATCACTCCTAGTGATGCCTTCCTGTCCATGTCATATTTTAATCCTCTGATACACTAATTCTTTTCACATATCTGTCACAACTTACATATATAGTATGTTTGTTGGAACTTTGTATATTTGTGTGGGTTTGGGTAAATGAATGAGCTCTAGGAAGAGTGGTAAATGACTGTACATCCAACTAGCATGCTGGCATACCTATGGCATAGTTTCAAAGACAGCAGGAAAATGGCAGGGGTGCCTGCATGCATCTTTGATTTGTAGTCAGACCTATACTGCACATAGACCTTTAATAACCCAGAGAAAAAAAGTCCTGTAGAACAGAAGGACATACCAAGGCCCAAACAGTTTTCAAGATGCAGTGTAGTAGTGCCTTGTGTGAATACATTATATAGTGTAAGGTAACTTCATCCAAAAGTGAGTTTCTGTTATAGTCTTGCATGGTTGCCAGCAAATGGAACTACACATGCTGGCTTTTATACATTGTAGTGACTCCAAGGCAGTAACACTTTCCTGTGTATAACAAAGTTCAAGAGGGAGGCCCTAACTTCCACGACAGTCCAGATGGGTCCCTATTGTTTAATAACAAATGATGCCCTGCTAGAAGTTTACTTCTAGGTGTAAAGATCTAGAGGGCTGCCTCCCATAAGGCCATAACAAACATATTAGAAAAAGTTAACACCAGAGGCCATACATAGGGGTTGATATCCTAAATTTGGAAAGTGCAAAATCTGGTGCAGCTGTGCATGGTAGTCAATCAGCTTCTAACTTCAGCTTGTTCAAGTAAGCTTTGACAAAAAAACTTGGAAGCTGATTGGTTTCTATGCAACGGTGCACTAGATTTTGCACGCCTCAGTAAATGAACCCCATAGTCTGCACAGATTTGTGTTTTGGCTTAAAAACCTCACTCACAGCATGCTGGGGCTCAAATGGGAGACTAAAGCCTGCTACATGATGCTTACAGCCAGGAGGTTGAGATAGGCAAATTTTTTTGGCATAACAAATATATCACACTATAGCATCTCAGTTCCCCAGTTACCCTAGAGGTGTACAACCCCAATTGCATGTATAATTACACAAAATCCATACACGTAAAGCTAAACCTGTAGTAGTGTAGGGAGTACATTTTTATTAGTCTTCTTGTCCCCCTAAACGAGTGCCCTTTGGAAAATATATATCCCACACAAATTTCCATATTCAACCCAACTGTTGCAAGCACTGCAATAAAAAATGGTGGTTTAAATTTGGGGGAAAAAAAAGAAGCTAACTGGGTAAGTGCCAGAGTGTGTATTGTTTGTTATTTCCTTATCAGAGAGGGATGGATACTGTCATGTTCCCTACCGTGCCAAGCAGACGGCTAGGCATGGTCGCACCGCAAGTGACTCCAGGATGGTATTGAACCCGGGACCTCTCTGTTGCTGCTTCGGTTCTTTACTTCTGAGCCACTCCTCAGTTTGGTATTCTGCTTGCTTTCTGGCTAAGTCTGGTTCTGAATGATGTGCTGATCGCCTTTCTCTGGATCTCCTTGCAATTTGCACCTGTCTCTTCTTGTTCAGCTGAGGCAGGTTACCTAATCAACTAGGGTATAAAACACTGCCTCACTCTGAGGGATTTGTCAGTTCATTATTATGTTTCTATCATTGCCAAAGGTTCCTGTATTCCTGTGTTCTAGTTACAGCTACAAGACTGACTCCGGCTTCTGACCCTGGCTATGTTAAATGTTTATTCTGAATTCTGGAATCCCTGACTACGGCTTTACTCCGACTATCCTTTGGCAAATTCCTGTCAACCCCCCGTGCACAGACTCACAGCCCAGGTAGCTTCTTACCTTGTTACCGTGGGCTGTGTGTATTTGCAAGGGTGAGCATACAGCTCTGCATTATGACTCCAACCAAGGTAAGCCCCTACAGATAAACAACTACAGCTATGAAACCTATAGAACTCATTCACTTGTCGAGTGGCTCACATCGATATACGTCGGCAGAATGTCTCTCTTGCGCAAATTGATGTACCTGTAGGTCAGTCTGTAAAAGCAGGATAGTGAGCACGCCTGCCACGGGAGCATGCCTGCGGATCCTGTGGACTTGATGTCCACTGGTGGCCGGCAATCGTGGCGAGGAGAGGCAGAACAGGGAACTGCCTATGTAAACACGGCATTTCCCCATTCTGCCTACTGACATGACAGGGATCTTCTGTTCCCAGTGAATGGGAGCAGTGATCTCTGTCATGTTTCAGTAAGCCCCCCCCCTACAGCTAGAACTCGCTGAGAGAACACACTTAACCCCTTGATCACCCCCTAGTGTTAACCCCTTCACTGCCAGTGTCATTTTTACACCTAACAGTGCATTTTTATAGCACTGATCAATGTAATACTGTCACTGGTCCCCAAAAAGTGAAATTTGGGGTCAGATTTGTCCAACGCAATGTCGCAGTCCTGCTAAAAATTACAGATCACTGCCATTACCAGTAAAAACAATAAAAAAATGTAAGTCCCTAAATTAATCCCGTAGTTTGTAGAAGCGATAACTTTTGCGCAAACCAATCAATATACACCTATTGCGATTTTTAAATCATTTATTTTTTTATGTCAAAAATATGTAGAAGAATATATATCGGCCTAAACTGATATATACATTTTTTTATTTTTTTTTTGGGGGGGGGGATATGTATTATAGCTGAATGTAAAAAAAAACTTTTTTTCAAAACTGTCGCTCTTTTTTTTATAGAGAGAAAAAAAAATCGCAAAGGTAATCAAATACCACCAAAAGAAAGCTCTATTTGTGGGAAAAAAAAGGACATAAATTTTGTTTGGGTACAGCGTCGCACGACCACACAATTGTCAGTTAAAGCTATTCTCGACTCCGAGCCAGGGCACGCACTTTTTGAGCTGTTTTGTAGTGTTTTTGCCTAACTGCAGCAATAACCCACCAGACGCATCGTATATTCAGTGGATCACACTACATAGTCATATATCCTCTGCCTTCCCTGCCATCTGCCTATGTATTTAGGGTACAACAGGGTCTTGGATTCCAAAACAAAGAGCAAGTGTCTTTTTAGAAATCTGCTGGGTTTTTCCTGACATTAGAGGATGGTCTCAGATGAATGACATTATTTAAACTACAGGCATTCTCCTGGCAGGGGACCTCTCCATTTTGTACGCCCTTTTGTGCGCATATATAACTTCTTGGAGATTATATGCCAAAGTCTTTGGTTCAACATACCTGGACGCCTTTTTAATAACCGGCATTTTAATCTATTTTCTTTGAGAATACGCACAAGCGTGTGAAATGATACTGCTATCAGCATAGACCGCAATACCCCTCCCCTGAAGAAGAGGTCATATAAAGTAAAGAAGCCTCGAAACGTTGGGTCATCTGTCTTCCCCTAATAGACAGTACTAGTTGTCGCACTATTACTGTCATATATGCTTGTTATCTGTTTAATTTTGTTGCCGATATTGTCTCTCGTTTTGCTTTTCTCATTCTCTTGGATGCGCTTCTGATGATGAGATTGGCCATTCATATTTTCATTTGATCTAATTTTTTGTTAATAAATTATATTCTTTTAAAATACTCTGTGACCTATTTTGTCACTTAATTACCTAGTCCTCCCAATCTAAAGTCCCATTGAGGAAACACACTCTTCGGGGTGTACATAGATATTCTATATTTAGGGATGTGGTGAGACTAAGGTTTATATCCCTTACATTCTTGGACACCTAACCGCTGTTTTTATTTGTGGGGGAAAAAAAGGACATACATTTTGTTTGGGTACAGCGTCGCACAACCACGTAATTGTCAGTTAAAGCGATGCAGTGCCGTATTGCAAAAAATACTCTGGTCATTAAGGGTGTAAAACCTTCTGGGGCTGAAGTGGTTAAAGGGACCTAAACTTTTTTATCATACATAATGTCTGTATTAAAAAATATAATCTGAATCTAAATGGGCCATGATATATCAAATAAGTGGAAATATACTATTTTAATGTTTAGGTGTAACATTTCAGTGGCATAAGGTAATGCCTATAATCTCCTGAAATTATTGATCTACTTTATGATGTTAGGAAATGTTGTAGTTGATGCATTTGGATTGATAGATTTTTTTAAAGCGGTGTTTCACCCTGCAGAACAACTTTTTAGCATAAAATTCGGCATAGTAGCGCGAGCTACAGTATGCCTGTCTTCATTTTTTTATCCCCGTACTCACTGTTATATCGTACATAGAAGATTCTGACTGCCCGCGGGGAATGGGCATTCCTTTCAAGAGGGAGGGTGATTGACAGCCGGCTCTGGCACGTCACGCTCCCCGAAGACAGCCGGAGTAGGTCTCGGCTCTTCACGGCGCCTGCGCACAGACTATGCGCTGGCGCCGTGAAGAGCCAAACCTATTTCGGCTATTTCCGGAGAAGCGTGACGCGCCAGAGCCGGCCGTCAATCACCTTCCGTCTGGATTGGAATGCCCATTCCCCGTGCGCAGTCGGAATCTTCTATGTACGATATAACAGTGAGTACGGGGATAAAAAAATTAAGACAGGCATACTGTAGCTCGCGCTACTATGCCAAATTTTATGCTAGAAGAAAACATTTTTTTTTTTTTTTTTATAGGGTGAACCCCTGTTTTAAGCATAGAAAAAACTAAAATAAATTGCCCGCCCTCCTCAAATCCACACAGCAAAATGTTTCCACGGCACATTGAATTTGTGCCACTGTACCACTGAATATTAATGATTACAGTCCTGGTAATAATATCTCGACCGTCTGTAAGTTTAAATTTCAGGGTATTTGACAAGAATACATTAACATTTTCATTGATCTACTAGAAAACAATATAGCATTATTTATTTTACTTATTGTTTCCTCCCACCATTTAATCTTAACTATTGCTTTCTTTTTTTCTCCTATTTCATAACAAATGTTTTAATGTTTCTAAGGCAAGGATAAGATTACTTCAAATTTACTATAAAAAATACTGTAGATTTGTTCTTGGCTTAGAATAAATGATGTTTCAGGAAATTATAGGGCATTAAGTATGTTCTGTTGATTATGCTCTAGAGTGCTGCTCTTAAATCACATTGGTACTTAACCCCTTTGGTATTGTAATATGGAAATAATGTTCCACTTACATGCCATAAATCACACACATCTATTCTAATCAGAGAATTACAGTTCATTAGTATAAGGAAACAGTTCCTATTATCCACCGGACAAATGCAGGAGTGGGCAGTTTCACAGGGAAATCAGCTATTTTCCTATCATTTTCTTTAAAGTGCACCTGTCATGATAGAAATATGTACGCTGTCATTGTTATCTTCCTTCTGAAAATGATTGCCTGCCTGTGTATAGCCTTAATACTTCTGAGCTAGAAACTCAGAACAAACATCTATTAAATGAAAGTAAGAACATTTTTAGCGTCCCTTGTCTGTATAATTTATTCCAGGTCCATGACTTGCAAACAATAGTAGTATTAGCATGACAGCCAGGGAACTATTATTTTCAGAAAGTGGAGTCCGCAATGACAGTCCACATTTTTCTTATAAAGCCTTGTACACACGACCGAGGAACTCGACGGGCGAAACACATCGTTTTCCTCGTCCACTTCCTTGTCAGGTTGTCGAGGAACTTGACAAGGCAAGTTTCTCTATTCCCGTTGAGGAAATAGAGAACTTGCTCTCTTTTTGGCTCGTCGAGTTTCTCGACAGTTTCCTCAACGAAAATGTACACACGACCGGTTTCCTCGGCAAAAAAATATCTACCAGCAAGTTTCTTGCTGGTTTTTGTGTACGAGGCCTGACAGGTATACTTCGTAAAACTATTATGCCTCGTACACACGATCGGAATTTCCGACAACAAATGTTCGATGGGAGCTTGTTGTCGGAAATTCGGACCGTGTGTAGGCTCCATCGGACATTTGCTGTCGACAACAAAAATTTGAGAGCTGGTTCTTAAATTTTCCGACAACAAGTTTTGTTGTCAGAAATTCTGATTGTGTGTACACAATTCCGACGCACACAATTCCACGCATGCTTGGAATCAAGCAGAAGAGCTGCACTGCCTATTGAACTTCATTTTTCTCGGCTTGTCGTAAGATAGGGACAGAAAGTTAGAATACGTGAGTTTTACAAAATATGGGTTTATTTACCAAGCCAGAGAATTGAACAGTATATTGTCCTATTGTATATTGTCCTATTGAATTATCGCAAAAAAAAATTAAAAATACTTATGATTGGTTGGTTGGAATGGCTATTCTACAATGGCCAGCAAAGTCACAAGAGCCAATAGCTTGAAGGAATGGATAACCTAGCATCTGCAAAATAAATGGTTGGACTTATAGCATCCATATAATGTCAGTGGGCTGGATTCAGATAGGAGATACGACGGCGTATCTCCAGATACGCCGTCGTATATCTGAGTGCGGGCCGTCGTATCTATGTGCCTGATTCAGAGAATCAGTTACGCATAGATTTCCCTAAGATTCGACCGGCGTAAGTGTCTTACACCGTCGTATCTTAGGCTGCATATTTACGCTGGCCGCTAGGTGGCGCTTCCGTATAGTTACGCAAGGAATATGCTAATTAGGTATTTACGCAGATTCAGAAACGTACGTCCCGCCGGCGCATTTTTTTACGTCGTTTACGTTAGTCTTTTTTCGGTGTATAGTTACCCCTGCTATATGAGGCGTAGCTAATGTTAAGTATGGACGTCATTCCCGCGCCGAGTTTTGAAAATGTTACGTTGTTTGCGTAAGTCGTTCGCGAATAGGTCTGGACGTCATTTACGTTCACGTCGAATCCAATACGCCCTTGCGGCGTACTTTGGAGCAATGCACACTGGGATATTTCACGGACGGCGCATGCGCCGTTCACAAAAAACGTAAAATATGCGGGGTCATCTTAAATTGACATAAAACACGCCCACAACATCCCCATTTGAATTAGGCAGGCTTACGCCGCCACACATACGTTACACCGCCGTAACTAAGGGCGCAAGTTCTTTCTGCATACGGAACTTGCGCCCAAAGTTACAGCGGCGTAACGTATCTGAGATACGTTACGCCCGCAGATAGATAGACGAATCTATCTGAATCCGGGCCAGTGTGTTTTGGATCTGTTAGGGCAAGCTGAAAATTCTGTATAGGAATAGATAAGTTTTATAATTATTATTGTTTTAATTTTGGCATTGGTGCATGTCACCCATGGCAATGTCAGCCTTCCTTTACCCTGTGTTTGACAATAGCTTGCTTAGTTATTAGCATCATAAATGACCAGAATTGAATTAAAAGCTTTGGTCCCCTTAGGCTCTATAGGAGTTTGCCTCAAAGTTTGTGAACTTCAAACTTCGAGCAAAATCCATGGAACTGTTTGCCAACTCAACCAAGGCATATTGGCTGATCTGTACGGATGGCTTGTGAAGAACTTTTCTAAGCAGCTCTGTGGTGTCTTCAGAATGGCATTAACCTCCTTGGCAGTAATCCCGAGTGTGGCTCAGGGTTATATTTCAGTACCAAAAGCGGTAACACCGAGCCAAACTCGGGGTTACACAGCAGAATCCTTGCACTTTTATTTACCTTGTCCCTACGATCCCCAATGTCTTCCTGCTGTGTCCTCTGGCTGTGTCCTCTGTCCAATGCATCCATCTTCCAAGTTCCCTTCACTGCGAGCTCCGTGACACAGGGAGCGGAGTCGGGCGGGAAATTCAAAAAAGTTCAAAACATAACATAGACACAATACATTATAATCTTTTAGTATTACATTACTGTATCAAACTCACAGTGCAACCCCCATTTCACTTCACTTCACTTAGTGCTTTGTCCAATGCCCTGCCTGCACTTTTACCATTCTTTCTGCTTGGAAACTTGAGAACATCCATGGCATCCAAAAAGCGTTTTTTTTTAGGTCAAAAGCAGTTTTGGACCAGCTAGAAAACAGCGATAGTGAAATCAAATAACTTGCAGAATTGAGCGATATTGATTAGTGGGGAAATTCAACATCAGACACTGAAATCGATGACATCGACGATTCTGCGACTGAGCTCAGTGATGTGTGAACTTTGTGCTCTATTGACTATTGTATGGATCAAGCAGCGCCCCCAAGATTCCCATTTACTCAAGCATCTGGTATGAAAGTAGACATTGAACAAAACAACCCCTTGGCATACTTACAATTATTTGTGACTGATGAGGTTATTGAAAAAATTGTTAGTGACACAAACCGGTACAAAAAGTAACAATTGGCTACTATGCATGGGAAATTTTCAAGAAGCAGAAACTGGGAACCAGTGACCAAAGATAACATTTGGAAATTTCTGGGCCTAATAATACTTCAGGGAGTGGTATTGGACAACTAATAAGTTACCTTCCACTCCATTCTTTGGCACGGTCATGTAAGAGTACAGATTTTCCCTGATCATGAAATATTTACACTTAGAAAACATAGAAATAATTTAATGAAACTACTCATCCTGTACCAAAACTAAAATAACAATTGGGAAGTGTCTCAAATGATTCTAAAGAATTTCCAACGGAGCAATGTGACAGAAAGATCTATCAGTATAGATGAAAGTCTAATGGCCTACAAAGGAAGGCTCAGCTGGATAAAATAAATGGCATCAAAGAGAGCATAATTTGGCGTCACATCCTACATGCTATGCAAATCGTCAACTGGCTGCATTTGGAATCCAGTCATATACACTGGAAAAGGAACAAAATACAGCAACTATGGAATGGCAATATCTTCCGTTCTTTCACTCATTGAGCAATTGCTAAATCAGGGCTACTGCGCAACAACCGACAACTTTTTTACGTCTCCTGAACTTTATGCGTTTCTTCTGCAAAACAAAACAGATGCATATGGAACTGTTAGGGCTAACTGGCGCAACATCCCCCCAATGTTTGGCAATAAGAAGCTGAAGACTGGAGAAATGGTTGCCTGGCAGAAAGGCAAAATGATGGCACTGCGATGGCGTGACAAAAAAGATGTGTGCCTAATGAGTACAGTTCATAATACCTCCACTGTTATGGTACGCATGAAAGGTGGGAAAGAAATCACAAGTAGTGATAGACTATAATAACACCATTGGAGGTGTCCACAGAGCTGACCAAGCAATGCCATTCTACCCAGCAATAAGGAAACAGCAAAATAAGTTCTTTAAGAAGACCTTCAGGCATCTTTTTGAGCAATGCTTGTGGAATGCCTAAATTCTGCAAAAAAAAAAAGTGACAAGCCTGTGATTCATTCTGACTTAATTTGGAAAGTTGCCGAACGTATCTTTGTGAACCACCAAACACCATCAATGGCTGTGAATAGAGCTGGACGTTGTGCTGTTGGTGTTGTCTACCTGGAATGCCCGACTGGTTGTCCCTTCATGAACTACATGGATGTGCATGGTTTATTGCTTGAAGCAAGATGTAAGTGGAAAGAAAGTCAGAAAGATAACCAGGTTCCATTGTCCTGATTGTGACGTTGGACTTTGTACAGTCCCATGTTTCAAAATGTTTCATACCCGGGATGTTTACAAAACCAATATGCAGTGTCTAGTATTACAGTGACTTGTAATATTGCACCCTTGTTTGGACAAATATCAGTGTTTTTGGTTTGATTACATTATTGAGTAAAATGTATTATTATATTATTATAATTATTTATTATATTATAATTTATGATTTTGTGTTTCAAACTTTATCATACCCGGGATTACTACTAGACTCTTGTCTGGGCTGACTTAAGTGAGTTATTCCTAAGAATCACAGGCCTACAATACAAAACAACACATTTCCATGCAAAACAATGTAACGCTTTGACATTCAAAAATACTGACATAATCAGACCGCCAGGGAGGTTAATGTGTTGATTATGAGCAGTGAAGGCATTTAATTAAGCCACCAAAAAAACATCATGGAAGTCGTTATCCTAAATTTACAAAGCACATAGTCCAATTAGAGCTGTCCTAGTTCCTAAGGAAGCATACGGCTTTATTTTCCCATCATAGAGAAATGCACTCACTGGGGTCAGTTTGGGGGGAAACTGTTAAACCTATCAGTGTGGGATTGTGGGGAGAAAATGGAGCAACTAGAAAAAACCTATGTCTATATGAGAACATAAAATATCCATTGTAGATAGTATGGCAATTAAAATCTTCAAAATTAACAAAAATGTTTAAGACTAGACCCCATGTACACTAGAGTTTCTGAAGATTTTTGTCTTCAGATTTACCAAAACTATATATATATATAATATGAGGTCAAACCTTAAGAGTTTCCATTTGTATGCAATCAGTCAGGCCCTTGCACTACATGGTTTTGGTAAATCTGAAGACAAAAATCTGCAGAAAATCTAATTCCACGTACGACCGTTTTTCGGGTTGTAAAAAATTATGTTTTTAAGATTCTAGAAAAAACAATGTTTTTTTTCAACCCGATCATTAAAACGGATCGCGTACACACGATAAAGGGGAAGTTCCATGTGGCTGGCGCCACCCTTTGGGCTGCTTTTGCTGATTTCGTGTTAGTAAAAGACGATTCACGCTTTTCAGTCTGTTACAGCGTGATGAATATGCTTACTCCATTACGAACGCTAGTATACCAGAACGAGCGCTCCTGTCTCATAACTTGCTTCTGAGCATGCATGTTTTTTTCACGTCATTAAAGCCCACGCACGACCATTTACAGTACATCTTGCAAAATATATAAAATTTAAATACAATAATAAACGTGTGTTAACAAATTAGTCCAATACGTGTTCAAAAATTCAAATGTGTTTCATTCCATATTCATACATCTTTAAATAGAAAGTGCTCTGTGCTTAGTAATTCCTAAATAAGGTGCTTCAAACCAAACATGCTGCAAAGTGAAGTGTGGCACGCATCCCTCTTGTGCCCCTGCTCACCAGAGAAAATGGACCCACAGCTTTTCAGTCTGGAAGACAGACTCGCTTGTATCTGGTGAGGGGGTACCACAGATCTTCTTGGTATTAGTATGCCTCCAAGACATGGGCTTTAGGAGAAACTAACACTATCCTTTTTCCCTTCTCCACCAGGCTCAATAAAAGGAAAGAGCTTTCATAGTGCAGCATTTCCACATTTATTCTGGTGCCCTTGGTGTGCGGAGGGGAGTAGAGGGTGGTTTTACAGAGGCCGTTGTGCCCCCCCCCCCTGCGGGCCATGGTCCCATGTGTTCCAACAACCTCTGGGACCCATTTTTGGAGACAGAGACGTTCGCGGAAAGACCAAAATGCTACATACGTTGCCTACATCCTCATGGCTGTTCACCATTACATCACCCCCTAAGTTTCTGTACATCCCCCGATACGGTGCAGACTCTGAGCCCCCTGTTTGGTGCTCACCAAAATAGCACTGTTTGTTTCTGTTATGTCTGTTCAATTGGCTCCTTTGAGATATTGTTGCTTACACGACCCTGCGTGGTCGAAGCTGTCCTTTGCCTATACCATTGCTGTTGGACATGTCTTGTATGTTTTATATATAAAATTTACAATATAGTTGATTATACAAAAAAAAGCAGGTCGAGGAGTTAAACAGGAAGAAACATCTGGTGTTGACGGCACAGCAAAAGTGAGAGATATATTCAAAAACTTGGTCTTTGTGAAATATTTTATGTATTCGGAGGAAGATAAGGTTCTCTTGGATGTGGATTCCCCTGGTTGAGGGAGCCGACCCTCTCCCCCCTGTTGGAGTCATTCCCTGATCTCCCTCCCCCTTTCTCACCTTCCCCTTTTTTTTCTTTCTTCCCCTCTTGTATTTTTTCTCTCATGACTTCATCTGTTTATAATTAAATGGAGGCGATTTCTGATGCACACTGGGTTAGCTTCGGGCATACTCCCTTGCCTGTGGCCACCTCGGTGGGATCCCTTCCCATTACCTCCCCCCAACGGGTCAAACTGTCACATGACTTCATGTTTCTATTTCCCCTTTTTCAGGGCTGGGGAGGTACTACCGAAGATCATTTATTTTAAACCTCTTCTGTTCTTTGACAAGACAGCCTGGCCCTGCATATCTTTCTCACATAGGTTACCATGCTGGAATCTGGACTTTATCAGTTCTGCTTTGTATTTCTATTTCTATTTCTGCTGTCATGGTGATCACCCAGAGTTTTTTTCCTGGCCAAGGACACCCTTTGCAGGTTGAATACAAAAAGTGCACTTTTGGAAAATTTACTGATAAGGTTATAGTAACTTACAAATGATAGGTAGACCACAGGAATAAATCAAATAGAAAATAACAGCAGCCATAAACAATGTCAAATGATAATGCAGTGGATGAAATATTGACTTGCCTGGCAGCAATCAGTAAATATTCCAAACGTCCACTTTTTGTATTCAACCTGCAAAGGGTGTCCTTGGCCAGGAAAGAACCTCTGGGTGATCACCATGACAGCAGTTAGTAGTTAGTGGACTCCTTGCTCTTGACCTGTTGGCTATTTAGTGTGGCCCAAACTTGGTGCTTGTGCACCTAAAATACTGTCGCTTTAAGAATTCTGCATGCAGTGGTACAGTGTTCTCAAATAACAGTTAGTCTCACTCTGCTAGCAGTGTTAGTGTAAAGCCAACCAGTGGCCACTTACCAGTCCTGTGTGCACAGCGAACTTTGGTCCAGATGCTTGGCAACTAGGGACTCCTCTGGTGACATCCTCAGCAAACGGACCCTTTCTGAGTAATCAGTTCCTAACTGTCTAGGTTGCAGTCTCAGGCCCAGGATAATGGTCCTCTGCTTTTACTGCACACGGCTAGGTTGAGGTGTGCACTACTCGGTCCTCCCGCAAAAAGAGACTGTGCTTCCTTATTCTGCCAAGGAAAAATACCTCTGGGTTCTTCCTTGTTATCACCACGCTTGGCAGTTGAAGTCCTTCCCTCAACTGCTACACTTTCAAAGTTCCTCCAGTAAACTCGGTTTCCCACAATCCATCCCGGTTATGTATTAGAGTATCTCTGGTACTTTGTGTCCCACAGGCTCCTTCTAGTGAATGGAAGCAGAATGGTACTGGTTGGATCAGCATAGAAGTCCTCTAAGAACACATGGAGCAGCTGCAGCATGGTGTCTTTGTAGTTGTTCTTCTGTGCCAACTAAGGAACTGGCTACACAGGCATTTAATGATACTGCCCCCTTCTAAAATCCTGTTTTTTTTTGACAGCTTAATGTTTTTTTTTTCAATAGGCATACTGTGCTGCAAGCACGAGCCTCGTGTTTGGCTCGCATTTGGTGGCATCACTTCATGTCAAACATGACTGGGGGTATCATTTTGCCATGCTGCAAAACAAAGCAAGTGTAAATGTCTTTAACAGAGAAAGGAAAGAAAAGGCTCTAGGACTGAAGTAGTTAAAAAACATTGTCCTTATTGTCTTCCAAAAGCTACTATGAGGAAGTGAAGGCCTAATTCTGCATATTAGAATTGTAACTCCTTTGGATTTAAATACTGCCCAGTGCAAGGTAGAGAAACTCAATTTTTTTTAAAGTTCTAACATCAAATTTGTTTAAAGTCCCATGCACATTTGAGAAACCAGAAATGATAAGAGTCAATAACCTCAACATACCCAATGGTGAGCATACTGACTTCTTAGGAAAGAACTAGCCTCAGCTAGTTAAGAGTAAACCCAGAGCAAGTGAAATGATCAGGATAAAAGAGGGTCCTTCTTTTTGCTGTAGATCACCTGGAAACCCTTGAAGAAGGAACCATACAGCACCATGGATGCTTGAAGGAGTTGTAAAGGAATTTTTTCTCCTCAAATGACTGTTTACAGGGTATAGAGACATAGGCCCGGATTCACATACATCGGCGCATATTTATGCCGCCGTAGCGTATCTCTTTTACGCTACGCAGGCGCAATGCACAGAGGCAAGCACTGGATTCACAAAGCACTCGCTCCCATTCGCTCTTAAAGATACGCTGAGTTTCAAAATCCAAAAGCAATAGAAGAAGGAAAATCACCGCTCAAGGTGGGTCTGCTATAGGGTCATACACAGGTGTAGGATTCCAAGGGTGCTGGCAGTGCACTAGGCAAGCATTGGCATAAAATGAAGGATGGATGGCCGCACTCCAAACCAAACAGGTTGTCTTTATTTAAACGAACAGCAAAAACATACCAGATCACAGCAACAGAAACAGGAGGATAACCGACGTTTCGCACTGACTTAGTGCTTATTCATGGCTCATGAATAAGCACTAAGTCAGTGCGAAACGTCGGCGTAAGCCTACGCTGGCGTAAGCCAGCGTAGGTGGAAGTGGGCGTGAGCCATGCTAATGAGGCGTGACCCCATGCAAATGATGGGCCAAGAACCATAGAAGTACTTAAAATGAACGGAGCATGCGCTGTCCCGTGGCCGTATCCCAGTGCGCATGCTCAGAATCACGTCGCAACAACTGCCTAAGATACGTTGAATCACTGCCTACGACGTGAACGTAACCTACGCCTAGTCATATTCACGTACAACGTAAACGACAAAAGATACGACGGCTTGTGTTCCCTGGTCCATACCTTTGCATGAGTTGCGCCTCCTATATGGACAATAACTTTACGCCGGACGTACGACTTACGCAAACGCGTATATTATGCGCCGGGCGCAACTACGTTCGTGAATTGGCGTATCTCCCTCATTTGCATATGTGCATAGAAAATCAATGGGAGCAGAAAATGCGCCCAGCGTAAATATGCGCCCACGATACGACGGCGTAGGCAAGTTACGTCGGTCGTAGGAAGCCTATTTTTAGGCGTATCTCAGATTGTGGGCACAGCGCACAGATACGACGGCACATAGTTATACTTACGCGGCATAGCTCGAGATACGTCGGCGTAAGCGCTTTGTGAATCCGGGCCATAATAGTTAGCTGATTCATTTTAAAAACGGATAAAAATCAATCATATAATGTACCTGTATTTTCAGTTTCGTTTTTGCATGTTATCCTGCCTTTGTGCTGTATAGAGCCATAGAGAAGTGATGGTTTGGAAAACAAAACTAGAAGCTCCCAGTACTGTGGTCCTCAGGAAACAGACAACCAGGAAGTGTCCAGAACAGAGCAGAATTACAGCAACATCAGAGCAAAAACGAATAATGAGGACATGAAACCAGGACTACAGTAAGGTAAAGGAAGATTTTTAGCTTAAAAAAAAATTCCTTTAGTGACCCTTTAAGAGCTGCATCATGAGATTTAGTCCTGTCTTATTGCCAATTACTAAAAGTGGCTCCAGCATAACTGGGTAATACCAGAGAAGAAATTACTTGTGAATCAGGTGGTGGATTGTTAGAGGCAGGAAGATGGGGTTGTAGACACATTATACTTTAGCGTCCAATGTGTTCTTTACAGAATCATACGTGTTAGGTGGCATTGTAATAAGAGAAGATACTACAATTGCAACTGTCAAAAGTAACCCAAAGTATTACTTTACATTGGGGCCTTCAACAGTCAAAGACTAAACTCCCAATGCTTTAACAAAGGATATAGTATTTTCAGCCCAGTGACTGTAATTAAATCCTGTTGGACATACTGTAAATAACTGTCACTTTGTCTAAAATGTTCTTTTCCTGATGCACTACTTTTGTGAAATAAGCCTAAAGTCTACTACTGATCCCACTAAAGTTTTTCATTAAGTGCAGTATCATACCTATACATTTTAGTTAGTAGTGGTATTATATAGTGTCAGAACTTAGTTTGTATAGAGTTAAGAAGGCCTAGCATGGGTGTCATGTGTTTGTTGCTGTCTAAGCATCTATATGGGGGATTGTCCCTTATTTCCTATCCCTGTGGCTTGAGAAACAGGAAGTGATGGCAAATATTTCCAGTAGGGACAGATATTTTAACAAAGCCTCTTTACAGAAGCGTGGGGAATGGTTGGAACTTCTGAAAGATTTTATGGAATAATTATTCTTAACTAAAATAAATAACGCATTTTCAATATCAGCTCTAAAAAGTAAATTTACAACATGCTATCTGTATGTAGCACCCTGGTCTTTAGGCAGGCTTGCTAAATAAAATGCCAGGCAGTAGTTGCCCTGGTTAATTGTTAGTAGATCCACTGATTGCTCTCTAGTTCTGGACTTGCTGCACCTTCTCTCTTCTGTCGCTAGGTGGCGTTATGCTGGTGACATTAGATAGACAAGGGCTTAGCAAGGTCAAGTTATGAATGGATGGGGTGTCTCAGCCAATTGGTGGGGGTTTCTTTAGTCTCTTGGCCTGCTGGGAGAGCCTATTTATTTGTGTGGAGTCAGGTGATCAGGGTTCTGTGCCACCTGGACAGCTGTCTGAGTTGGACGTGTATTATGCTGCCCCCGGCTGCTAGGTTGGAAGCCCAAGGCCTATCCCGGGGACATCTGGCTGCTAGGCTGTCTGAGGGCCTATCAAGAAGCAGTGCAGGGTTGGGGCTGCAGGATTGACGTCCAACCGAGAGTAACAGTTCAGCTGGACGGGGAACCAGTTGAGGTCAGAGGTAGAGGGGAAGCTGTCGCCACTAAGGGACCATCCACCTTGTTACCGGAGACCATTGTGAGTAAGCTGGAGACAGTACCAGAGGAGTTTTCTCACCAGTCGGGGAAGTGGGAAAACTTCAGCAAGTGCCAAGCCAGGGACCTGGCGGGACAGCAGAGGTAATGCTTAAGGAGCATCAGTGAGTGCCAAGCCAGGGACCTAGTGGGTCAGTAGGGGTGACACTTGAGGAGTATCTGTGAGTGCCAAGCCAGGGACCCAGCAGGGTGACGCCTGAGGAAGATACTGAGCAATCTAAGTGGAAGAGCTCAAGGGATCTAGTGGCGATTGGGTCTCAGAGTATAAAGAGAGACTGGGAGCTCAGCGAGTGAAGACCTACAGTAAGAGACTGTAGCGTGCGAGAAATATTCAGTTTTACCAATAGTTAAGTACAATTAACGTTGGTGACTTTAACAAGATTTGTTGCCATAGGAGGCAGCGGTCCTACCTATACAGACGTGGTATCTGGCTGGAGGCCTTCCACTGCATAGCTGTCTACCTATAGAAGTCTCAGAGTCTGCCAATTATCATTGCATCTACTTGGACCTAATCCTCTCTCCCACAATTCTTGTTCAAGGGACAATAAATCTCTTTGCATTCAAAAAGTGTTTGGCACCCATCGCTTCAGCTTGCATTACTCTCACCATGCCTTGTAACCCACTCTACCAAGAAGGATGTCAGCTCTCCCTGACTCTAGAGGTCCAGAACCCCTATACATGTTTATAAACAAGACAATAATATAGTACATGGGGCACACAATTGTATACAGTATATCACATTTTATTTACTGAATTTTTGTTCCCATTCCATCCCTAAAATAAATTGTTTATAAAAGAAAATCTTATGTGGAATAATTCAGTTTAATGTTCACTTATAGCTTTAACTGTGGTTTGTTTTAAAGCAGACCTTTTGAAGAAAAAAATTATGCATGTACATGATGTATAATATACATTAGGAAAAAAAACTCACTTTTGTTTAGAATTTTTAGTCCCGCCACTTCTTGCCAATTTCGGTTCCAAACTGGAGTGGCTAGTCAAAAGAATATTTGACACTTGTAAAAGTGAACAGCTTCTTTGCTGTGATGTTGAAAGGAAGGCTGGCTTACTTATTTTCAGCAGTATAAAGAAGGGAGTACATGAGGATTATATTTTTATCTCAGCACTTAATTTCATCTTTTTATTGACGCACAATGCCTATTTATTCAAAAGAACTTTCTTGGCACAAAACATGAATGCGTACACACATGGGTATAGCTCTGTCCTACACAGTCACGAGATCAGTTATACTAAAAAATAAACACTTAGCGTAAGTATTCTCATAACTCGCAACCCTAAGGCCTTTTCCTCCTCACGGTCACCTGGCTATGCTGTTATAAGGCAAAATTTTGTTTTTACTTTACTTTACAGGTTCATATGACCAGCCCGGCAGATTCAGGTTCCAATAAAGTGCCTTTCTGACGTCCAGCTCAACTTTCACGTGCCTATGATGTAGAATCCACTGGCAAGTTCAAAAGACCCCACCTAGATAATGTTTTCTTTTGCTAGGAAGTGCCCCACTCTATCCTTTTTGTGGCCATTTTATTCAGCTGGTATAGCACTGCAGCACACAACGTGAGGTGGCAGGGGTAGTGTCCTATTCCTGAGGCCTTGCAAGTATGTCACTCCCGAACCCTTTTTGTGATAGACCAGGTATTTCTTGAGGTCTGGAGCTAAATAGTGCCTTTTTGTTGCCCACAGTATTGTATTCTATCTACATTGTTGTGCCCTAACCCAGCCAGTGCACTGCAGGTAAGATCTGGAAGCCAGTGTTTGTGCTGTTGCTAATGCATGATTCTGTATTTATTGAATTTTAAATCTCTTTAGCCCTCATGACCAGCCCTCAAGATGAAGAGAGGTGACTCCCTCCCTCCAATGGTTATCTTCAAGCCCTGAAGAACCAGCTACACTTTCAGGGTCCTGACATTCTCCAAGAGGAAGACTTAAGGAAAAAACTAATGTCACAAAGATAGTTCAACCTTTGAACAGTGCCGGGCTTGTAGTCTGCTGACGTTGCCTGCCAAGATGCTGTTCGAGCTCTGCATGTTAGAGGTTGCAGCGGACAGAGGCAGAGAAATCACCTCAGTAATTAAACAAATTGTCAGGTACTGTATTTGAGAATTATCAGGGGCTAAATCAGGCAGCAACTTCTAGCTTTGAAGCAATAGGCCAAAGACTCTGAACCAGCATCACTCTCAGGAGAAGAGTTTCTGCTTGAGGTTTCTTTGGTGGGTGGATTTGATTTCCCTTCTGCAGGGCCTCCAGTCAAAGTCATCAACGGGGCCACTGAGTGAGAGGCAACAGTGGAACAGCATTCAAAATATAGGAGGTATGATCCACATCTGAAAAAGTCCTTGTTACCTTTCCTTCTTATAGGGGAAATTAAAGAATGCATTTTACTGAATGAATAAAGTGGAGAGAAGGCCCCTTCTGATTAACAGGTTCTCCAATATGTACCCATTTAAGGAGGACAAGATCAGTTGCTTGGATTCAGCACCCCATTTGTTGATGCAGAGGTCATCAGGTGGGAGAAGTATCACTCGGCGGAGCCTCCCACAGAGGCGAAAATGTTGCGGTTCCGCCGAGTGATGCTTCTCCCGTCAGTTACAGCTATTATATAGCTGAGGGCGGGGCCACTCTGTGACGTAAATGGGTGACCCCGCCCCCTCTGATGCCACAGGGTTTTCCTGTGGTTTGCCTGTGGCATTAGAGGGGGCGGTCACCCGTTTACGTCCCTGGGTGGCCCTGCCTTTAGCGGCGGAACTGTCGCTGTTTTTTTTTTTTCAATCATCGCTGGTCATTTTTATTTTTTAATAAAGAACTGTCGCTTGTTTTTTTTTTAATTTTTGACACTTTTTTGGGTGAAATGGTAGGGGTAGAATGTACCCATTACCAATTCATATAGGGGGGCCTGGATCTGGGGGTCCCCTTGTTAAAGGGGGCTTCCAGATAACAATAAGCCCCCCGCCCGTAGACCCCCACAACCACCTTGTCCCCATTAACATGCATCCTCCTCATGTTGAGGGCATGTGGCCTGTTATGGTTCAGGAGGGGGGGCGCTCTTTTATCCCCCTCTTTTATCCCCCTCTTTTCCTGCAGCCTGCCAGATTGTGTGCTTGGATAAGGGTCTGGTATGGATTTTAAGGGGGTCTCCTACGCCATTAAAAAAAATTGGTGCAGGGTTCCCCTTAATATCCATACCAGACCTGAATTGTGGTTTCGGGGTTCCCCCTAATATTCATACCACACCCAAAGGGCCTAGTAATGGACTGGGGGGGGGGGTGCATGCTGTTTTTTTTCAATGAGTTTAATCTGTATTGCTGAGACCCCACAATTCATCACAGCCGTTATCAGTTTTAAATTACTTTTTTTCCTTTAGAAATGTAATTTTGCTGCGGGACTGTTCTAAACGCGGGGAAAAATGCACCACTTTAAGGCATACTATAGATACCTCCAGGCACGAAATGTAAAGGAATATTTCACTTTTTGTTTCACTTTAAGCATCATTAACCACTTCCATACATGGCACTTATACACCTTCCCGCCCAGACCAATTTTTAGCTTTCAGTGCTGTTGCATTTTGAATGACAATTGTGCGGTCATGCTACACTGTACCCAAACTAAATTTTTTTCATTTTGTACCCACAAATAGAGCTTTATTTTAGGTGGTATTTGATCACCTCTGGGATTTTTATTTTCTGCAAAAAAAAAAAAACAACCGAAAATTTAGAAAAAAAATGTATTTTTTGTTTCTGTTATAAAACATTGTAAATAAGTAATTTTTCTCCTTCACTGATGGGCACTGATGGTACTGCACTGACAGGCACTGATAAGGCGGCACTGATGGGCACCGATGAGGTGGCATTGATGGGCACTAATATGCGGCACTGATGGGCGGCACGGATGGGCATAGATAGGCGGCACTGATAGGCGGCATGGATGGGCACTGATAGGCGGCATGGATGGGCACTGATAGGCGGCATGGATGGGCACTGATAGGCAGCATGGATGGGCACTGATAGGCGGCATGGATGGGCACTGATAGGCAGCATGGATGGGCACTGATAGGTGGCACGGATGGGCATAGATGGGCACTGATAGTTGGCACTATCGTATGTGTTGTACTAATGGATGCCAATCAGTGCCAAACAATGCCTGCCAATCAGTGATGCCCATTGTGGGCACTGATTGGCATCCATTTTTGTGTCATTGTCATCCCTGGTGGTCTAGGGTGGCATACCTGTGTTTTTTTTTTGCATCTCTGGTGGTCCAGTGGGCATCCCTGGTGGTCCAGTGAGCATCCTCAGGGGGGGCTGTGCTGATAATCGATTAGCACAAACCCCCCTGTCACAGGAACAGCCGATCGGCTCTCCTCTATTCGCGTCTGACAGACGCGAGTGAGGAAAAGCCGATTACCGGCTTTTCCTGTTTACAGCGTGATCAGCCGTGATTTGACACGGCTGATCACGTGGTAAAGAGTCTCCGTGAGAGACTCTTTACCTAGATCGGTGTTGCGGGGTGTCAGACTGACACCCTGCAACAACGATCGCTGCTGCTTAAAATCCTGAGGACGCCATATGACGTCCAGTCAGGATTTTAAAACCACTTTGCCGACGTCAATTTGTCATTGGCGGGCGGCAAGTGGTTAAAATCCCTGCTCCTGAAAAAACTTCCATTTAAAAAAAAAAATTTATACATGTCCCCTAGGATAGAACCTAGGCCCCCTAGCACTTTTGATTTTTCATGTTAATCTCCCCTAGACTTTTTTAAACAGTATTTTACAGCTTTCGAATTCGCCACGAACACCTCACAATGTTTGCTATTCGGCGAACACCCGATGTTCGAGTCGAACTTACGGTCGACTCGAACATCAGGATCATCACTAGTGCTAGATAATTTATTCTTTTAAACATACTGTTATGCATGTATTGTTTGTCTTATGATGTTTTCATTAAACGTGATCTATTTTTTTTAACAATGGCCTTGCAAGTAAGGCCCCGTACTCACGACCAAACATGTCTGCTGAAACTGGTCCGCGGACAAGTTTCAGCAGACATGTTTGGCCGTGTGTAGGCCCGAGCGGACCATTTTCGGGCGGATCGGGCAGGTTTCCAGTGGACAACTGTTTCCTGGACTTGCTTTAAAACAGTCCGCTGGAAACCTGTCCGCCCGGACATGAACGGTCGTCTGTACAGACCTACCGTACATGTTCTGCCGCCCGCCATCCCTCGCATGCGTTGAATGACTTCGACGCTTGCGTGGAAGCATTTTAAAGGCAGGCCGCCCACGTCGCCACGTCATTGTCGCGGCGACACCGCGTCATCGACGCGGCGATACCGCGGACACGCCCCGCGTATTGTTTACGCGCGGACCTCTGTTCGATGGTGTGTACAGCCATCGAACAGAAGTCCCCGGGCAGTCCCCGGGCAGACATGTCCGATGAAAACGGTCCGCGGACCGGTTTCATCGGACATGTCTGCTCGTGAGTACTCGGCCTAACTATTATATAGGTAGGAATGTGGGCAGATATGGTAATTTACTATATTTTGCATTTGATAGTTGTATGCAGCTGCTGGTTAAAAAATTAAGCATTTTTTTTTAATAAATAGGCTTCATAGGCATCATTAGAATAAACCTTTACCAACAATTAGGGAGTTTAGGAAAAAAGAATATTTACTGTCAACAGTTGCATATTATAAAAAAGGCTTTTAGCCAGGAACATGGGGCCAGATTCACGTACAAGAGCGCCGGTGTAACGTAACCCGTTTACGATACACCGCCGCAAGTTTCCAGTTTTAGTGCCCGATCCACCAAGCACTTACCTGGAAACTTGCGGCGGTGTATCATAAAGACGTCCGTCACAAGGCGGGCCAATTCAAATGGGCGTGTGCCATTTAAATTAGGCGCGCTCCCGCGCCGGACCTACTGCGCTCCGTTTCTTAACTCCCGCCGTGCTTTACGCGAAGTGACGTCATTTTTTCGAACGGCGACGCGCGTAGCGTATTTCCGTATTCCCGGAAGTGTTACGCAAACGACATTAAATTTAAAATTTTGACGCGGGAACGACGGCCACACTTTAGACAGCAATAAGATTGCTGACTAAAGTTAAGGCACCCAAAACGACGACTAACTTTGCGACGGGAAACTAAACTAGCGGCGACGTAGCGAACGCGAAAATCCGTCGTGGATCGCCGTAACTCCTAATTTGCATACCCGATGCTGGTTTACGACGCAAACTCCCCCCAGCGGCGGCCGCAGTACTGCATCCTAAGATCCGACAGTGTAAAACAATTACACCTGTCGGATCTTAGGGATATCTTTGCGTAACTGATTCTATGAATCACTCGCATAGATAGAAACAGAGATACGACGGCGTATCAGGAGATACGCCGTTGTATCTCTTTTGTGAATCTGGCCCATGGCAACCAAATGTGTGCAAAGGGTACAAAAATAAAGAACAAGAACAGCAAAGAGAAAGTAACAATGGATTAAAGATCTGGTATACATTCAGTGACCATGTGGAAATATTTAATTTGGTTTCATGGAGTGTGCAAATAGTTTGTATATAAATACATAAACATATTAACACCCATTGCTTCTACACTAGAAACTCTAATTATGTATTGGATGGTGGCTCTTTTTTTCATTACCACCTAGTACTATTAGATTGTATATACAACCAGACCTTTTTTTGTTTCAGATAGACTTAAAGGGGTTGTAAAGGTATGTTTTTTATTTTCTAAATAGGTTCCTTTAAGCTAGTGCATTGTTGGTTCACTTACCTTTTCCTTCGATTTCCCTTCTAAATGTTTTTTTTCTTTGTCTGAATTTCTCACTTCCTGTTTCTCCTCAGTAAACTTGACACCATCATCCGAGCGGTGTTTAGTCAGCCAGAACAGCTTACTGAGGAGGAACAGGAAGTAAAAAATTCAGACAAAGAACAATTTTTTTAGAAGGGAAATAGAAGGAAAAGGTAAGTGAACCAACAATGCATTAGCTTAAAGGAACCGATTTAGAAAATAAAAAACGAACCTTTACAACCCCTTTAAGTAGGGGAATTCTAGCATCTCTGCCATCTTGCATCTTACTTTTGCTCTGTTGCAGATTTTCTTTTGCGTCCTGTATGGTAAAATTTCGGTCAAAGAACAGAAGGTGAATTGAAATCTCACTAACAAAGAGCAATCAAACCTGACAGGGGTTCTAGCCTTTCCTTATTATATCTAAAAGTAAAAAAAAAAAAGTATAAATACACATTAATAATTTGAAATCAGTAATATCTTTAAAGTGCTTGGATCTCCAGGAAACTCATTTTTATTTTTTTAAAGAGTTACAAAACTGGTTTTTCTAATTGTAAATGTTACAGCAACAACTCTGGACTGCCATTATTCTCACTTACTTTACAGTATACAGAAATGTATATTTATAACATGCATATAGGTTTCCATATCTACATTCCAAAATGGCAGACAGACCAAACTACATAAATAACCTGTGTGGTCACAGACAGTCCCTGCTGAGTGTCTGCTCCTTGCAATACCCCCATGTAGGAAATGGAATTCATAAGGAGAATCAGTTTAGGGATGATGTCATAGACTGTATGGCTGTAAGGCAATGTATTGGGTCTGTAAAATGTTAGCTTAAGCTTGACAACCCATATAGATTTCTAAAGATAAATGGCTCATTATGTGTGACACTTTTGTTCCAAATTTATCATAATAAAGGCTATACATTTTGTCAGTTTGGTGGAATGGCAAATCATTTTAACAACTCATTTTAACATGTGGTTCTCTGGAAACTATTTCTTATCTATCTCTGCAATGCTTTCACTCTGTATGTCATATATACCCATTCTAAAGATCACCATCGGACCAGACCAAGTTACACATTCTTTTTTTAAGATTTACTTTTTACCTGCAACACTGAGCAGCCCTAGTTCCCTTCTGATTGGTGGCCCGTCAAGCCTTTGTTATAGTTATATGCCTTTGTACAAATGCAAATGTAAAAATCATTAAAACATGTGAATAACTTTATTTTGGCGTTCTGGATTGCCCAAAGACACTTTGCATGGAAATTCCATTTGATATGCATAAGTATCTCTTTGTATCAATTCTATAGAGCATGGGTCTTCAAACTACGGCCCTCCAGTTGTTCAGGAACTACAATTCCCATCATGCCTAGTCATGTCTGTGAATGTCGGTGTGTTACAATGCCTCATGGGATGTGTAGTTCTACAACAGCTTTTATTCCCAAAGGAGACATAGTGGCCGTGGTGGGAGCGATTGTGAACTCCAGATTGGACTATGCAAACGCCCTTTACCTCGGACTCCCTAAATACCAAATCGCTCGTCTGCAAGTCATTCAAAATACGGCCGCCAGACTAGTGACTGGGAAAAAACCCTGGGAATCAATCTCACCTTCGCTGAGAACCCTTCATTGGTTGCCAGTAAAAGACAGAATTGTTTTTAAAGCACTCTGTCTAACACATAGATGTATCCATGGGAATGCTCCCCATTATCTATGCGAAAAAATAAAAGCTCACCAAAATCTGCTCCAGATACCAAAAGCCAACTACAAATCCAAAGGAGAAAGAAGATTCGCAGTCCAGGGTCCCAGACTATGGAACGCTTTACCAACCGGCATTCGGTTGGAGGAAAACCACTTAGCATTCAGGAGAAAGATCAAGACTCATCTCTTTTGATATTAAAGGAGACAGGAACAACAAGCGCCCAGAGGCGATTTAGTTCGCATGTGCTGCGCTATATAAGTTTTTCATTCATTCATTCATTCACAGCTGGAGGGCCGTAGTTTGAGGATCCCTGCGAGGGTATGAATACATTCTAAATATTTATAATGGTATACATGAGACCATATTAGCAATAGATAGTTTTAAAGTAGGATAGTTTTGTAAAGACTGGATGAAAAAAAGTTTAAAGCATGTCTACAATAGTTTAACAATTTTTTCATTAAGGATTTCCTGCAATTATCAATAAAATGACTTTTCCTTTTCAAGTAATGGGTTTCTTGGCTTTTTCGGATCACTAGGGAATGTAGAAACCGCATTAGATATCATTCTCCATTACTAACAATGAGCAAACTATTGCACTGGGTCCAAGGCAAAAGCACATTACATGCTTTTTTTAAATGATCCTGTGGATTTAAAAGCTATGGGTTATACATGTATGAAGATGATTGCTTCCCTTGTAGCATGGCAAGATGAGTGTAGATTACTTTCTCTTTGCTATATACAATACATAATACTGTATTAAGATTTAGTTGTTTTTTTGTCAAGGAAAGCACAGATACATTATTCCATATACGGTACATATTACCCACAGAACATATTACTTAAAAAAATTTAACTAGATCACACGTAAATAATGGAAACGTCTCATGTCATGGATTTTCTTCTCAGGGAAAAGACTGAGTACAAAAGGTTGCTATTAACTGTTAAATACAGGCTGGATCATTGGGAATTGGTCACACTGCCTACCCAATGAATTGTGCTGTGATTAAATGGGACCACCTTTTACTGAGCTAAAAGGGCAACTTGGTCTTCATGCTCTATTCTTTCCAATGCTGTTTTAAACAGGCTGTCAGTGAAGTCCACATTGTGCTGCATTATGAATGCACTCTATTATGGTAAGTATTGTTCAATGAAAGCTCAATACAGATGTCACAGCTAATCTCCATTTTCACATGACATAAGTAAGTGGAGGTGCATTCATCTTTAAAGTTGGGAAATAAATAAAAATATAAATAATTCCTCATACCAGATTAAGTCATTGAAGGGACGGGGTCAACCAGTGACCGCCATCTCCTATTATGTTCAACCCAATGAAGAGACTGAATTGAGCAATCTACTCATAAAATGGTATTGAATTAAAAATACACTGTTATTAGAGGAGTATAGGCTCTAAAAGGGAACACTACACAGCACTTGTTTGCATCTATACTAATGAGATAACAAAACTCCAGGGCAATTTCAGAAAAAAAATAACCTTTTTTTTGGATCCCTATGCATGTGACATTTAGAAACACATAGCAGAATATAAAAAAAAAAAAAAATCTGTAGTTGTGTATGTCCGTTTTCTTCTTACGTACATTACAACCTAGTAGGACTCAACACTACTCCACTGACATAATATGGGCCTCCTCTATTCTGCTTTATGTAAGCTGTCAGCATGATGTCCTGAATCTGGTGGGAACAGACACAACATTTTACATCTCATGAACTGCATATTAGCTGCTCCTTCATTGCAATGAAGTGTCAGATGGTTGTGTTTTATAATTTTATACATCTCGTCATTTAATAAAAAAAGTATCCTTATTTTCCTTATGACCATAGTTTTCCTTTAAACATATTATGTACTATTACATATTTTCATGCATCTGCTATTTTAGCATTAATGACTGCAGCTGGGAGGTCTTTCGAGTGTGATATTAAGGCTAACAGTCTTCCTCTAAAAAAAAAATTTTGATCTTCCACAAGAGAAACCCCACTTCATTACATTTTATTCCACAGCATAAGACCAACAGCATCATTATAATTGGAAGTCTCTCAGCGGTAACTGAAAAAGTACTGACTGATATATTAGGAAACGGATACGTATTTCCCATACATCAATCTTACAGAAAACATCCTGAAGTTCCAGGGTATCTTTCCAAGGCTGAAAACACAAATACTAAGAGGATTCATGTAACAGCAAGTGATGTTCTTAAGGTACATAGCTTTTGCCAGATATTTATTTGAGGTTGTATACCCAGTAATATTATGCTTGCCAAGAACATTTCATTCAAACACAGGAATGCTTTACAAAGTGTTTTGCTATTTCATTCCCAATTTCACCACTAAACTAGTCCATCACTTTGATGTCCCCGTCAGTAGATTGACCATACCAGGGGGGTGCTGCTGCTGCATGCAGCAAATATTACATATATTACACTTTTATAATGATCTGATTTATCTTTATTAGTTTAGTCTGGATTCTGGCAATCATATTATGGCCAGGTACATGATTTGTTGTATTTATGTATATCAAAGCAAGCCATTTTCATTTTGCCATATTAGGGCATTTTCTAACTAGGTGTTGTATGGCTTAAGATTTACTACATCAAAATTATTTGTGGTCCAGGAAATCTACAGTATCTCACAAAAGTGAGTGCACCCCTCACATTTTTGTAGACATTTTATTATATCTTTTCATGTGACAACACTAAAGAAATGGCACTTTGCTACAATGTAAAGTAGTGAGTGTACAGCTTCAACATACAGCTACTAATGTCTACACCGCTGGCAACAAAAGTGAGTACACCCCTAAGTGAAAATCTCCAAATTGTCAATATTTTGTGTGGCCACCATTATTTTCCAGCACTGCCTTAACCCTCTTGGGCGTAGAGTTCACCAGAGCTTCAGAGGCTGCCACTTGAGTCCTCTTTCACTCCTCCATGACAACATCACGGAGCTGGTGGATGTTAGACACCTTGCGTTCCTCCACCTTCCATTTGAGGATGCCCCACAGATGCTCGATAGGGTTTTGGTCTCGATAGGGCTTGGCCAGTCCATCACCTTTACCCTCAGCTTCTTTAGCAAGGCAGTGGCGTTCTTAGAGGTGTGTTCCGAGGTTGTTATCATGTTGGAATACTGCGACCCAGTGTGGCCCAGTCTCCGAAGAAAGGGGATCATGCTCTGCTTCAGTATGTCACAGTACATGCTGGCAGTCATGGTTCCCTCAATGAACTGTAGCTCCCCAGTGCCTGCAGGACTTATGCAGCCCCAGACCATGACAAACCCAACACCATGCTTAACTGTAGACAAGACACACTTGTCTTTGTATCATCTTTAGAAGAGGTTTTTAATTCTGGGCAGCCATGCAGACCAATTTGATGCAGGGTGCGGCGTATGGTCTGAGCACTGACAGGCTGACTCCCCACCACTTTAACCTCTGCAGCAATGCTGGCAGCACTCATACGTCTATAACCCAAAGACAACCTCTGCATATGACACTGAGCACATGCACTCAACTTCTTTGGTCGACCACGGCGAGGCCTGTTCTGAGTGGAACCTGGTCTGGTAAACTGCTGTATGGTCTTGGCCACCCTGCTGAAGCTCAGTTTCAGGGTCTTAGCAATCTTCTTATCGCCAAAGCCATCTTCTTATCACCTAAGCCATCTTTATGTAGAGCAGATACTTAGAGAGTTCTTTGCCATGAGGTGCCATGTTGTACTTCCAGTGACCAGTATGAGAAAGTGAGAGAGATAACACCACAATTTACACACCTGCTCCCCATTCACACATGAGACCTTGTAACACTAATCAGTCACATGACACATGGAGGGAAATGGCTAATTGGGCCCAATTTGGACATTTTCACTTAGGGGTGTACTCACTCTTGTTGCCAGCGGTTTAGACAGTAATGGTGTGTTGAGTTATTTTGAGGGGGCAGCAAATTTACACTGTTGTATAAGCTGTACACTCACTACTTTACATTGTGACAAAGTGTAATTTTTTCAGTGTTGTCACATGAAAAAATATAATAAAATATTTACAAAACTGTGAGGGGTGTACTCACATTTGTGAGATACTGTATGTTGACTGAAAGGTTTTTATAATACAGACATTAGGCTTAATTTGCTAAGCTATGACAATTGTTTTTTACTATAAAACTGTTTTCAGCATGGAGGGGTGAAAAAACAAACATACCTTATTGCTTGGATAAATCATCGTAAAGATTGTCTTCACCTACAAATGATTTAACACCTCGATATTACATTTCCATAACATACACTCCACCACCCCCAAACCAAAGGCCAGATTATGACCACAAGGGAGGTACAGTGCCACCAAATCCACACCGCAACTATTCTAGCTGATAGCTTTGGAGTAGTATGAAAAGATGATTTTGCAGTTTGGAATACTCTGACGTCTATCTACTGTATTCCTGTGTTAGAGCTGATATTAAATGAATACTCTTATGCCTCGTACACACGGTCGGACTTTTGACTGTGCAAAGGTCCGCCGTGAGTCCGTTGGAAGGTTCTCTAAGGTCCGTCGGACTTCCGATAAAAAAAGTCACATGGAGGCTACACACTTCCGGACTTTCTGAGAAAAAAAAGCCCATCTGACTTTTTTCTTGGAAAGTCCAGCCATGTGTATGAGGCATTACTCTAATAAATAGGCAGGTTGACCCAACACAGACATTTGTCAATTGTTCTACCACTCCTTGTTATGGTACCACATAAAAGATGGCTATTCCTCTTACTGAAGCAATTATATTTACATAAAACCAGCTTGTGTAAAGGTTACAGAACATAACTGTTATTCAAGCCATAGAACATCCTATATTTGATCTGCCTCCTTCCCACGCTTCCCAAAAAGTAGACACACAAGGAAAAGAGTAATATTACAAATTACAGGTTTATTGCAAAGAATACTTGCATTACTATGATAATATAGTAAAATTACCTGTGAAAGCTAAAAATGCAATTACCTGAGATAATTATATATATATAAAAAAGAAAAGAAAGTGATTTATGAAAACTTGTCCCTCCCACAGTGAATACAAATGAAATACTGTACACATGACATATTTTCATCTAAATAACTATTTTAATGTTACTTTATAGACAAAAAGCATAAAGTTGCTCACATGACCTTCTTGCAGCCAGTGTTTACAATAACAGAATGTTTAATAAATGAATTGTCTATATCTTCACACATACATATACACTCAAATATTCATAAATTACACACACAAACTCACTTTTATGGACAATATATTTAAATTAATAAAAATATTTTAAAACACAGGGATTTAGAGCAGAATTACAAAGTCCTTTTTTGTCTGTTTAATTTACATGGTTTAAAAATAAATGCCCGTTCAGAACGTATCCAAGCAGTCCGCAAAAACTATACAATGTAGCTGGTGAGATCCAGCAAATATGACGTCACGTCGATGATTTGGTCTAGAATACCTGCCCTGGCGACTCTGCGAATGTTTCTGTCCACCTGCTCACACTGCGAGCCCAGGTATCCTTTTTTACATAAGCACTTGTTTGGTCTTACACAGACACCTCCATGTCGACATGCTGGTTCACATTTTGCTGTTGCAAACAAAGAGATACAAAGTCACCTATTGAAACTTCTAGAAACATGAGTTCATTACAGTTGAGAAAATTGTAATACTGAATTTAGTACAAGCTTATACATTTTCATCTTTTCTCTATACTCTCTGCCCCTTTCAAGGCTTCCCTGGTTTACACAGCTCAAGTAGCCAGTGATTTTCTTAAATTGACACATCATCCTTATCCTAATTTTCATAAAATGTAATGCTAAAAGGCAGGGCTGTGAGACAATCAACTATGCAAACTGTATTTATTATCCATGTTAATTATTTGTGTTAGACAGGGTATTGAACCATTGATAACATTCCAATGGGAAATGTCAATTTTTTTGCAGCAATGTTGTTTGGATATGGGAATTCCTATATTTAAAGTGTACTTCCACTTTTGCAGCCAAACTAGAATAGCACCTAATTTATATTTATTACACGTCCCCATTCACATGGCATAACTTAAAAAATATATAAAAAAATTGCAGCTTACTTTGCCCTTACTTGCCTGAGAAACATCTAAAAGGTAAGAGATATATACATGCCCGCTGACACCCGCCGACATCTGATCCAATCATGACCACCAAAAACAGACAGATGGTGGTCCTATTCCCCATCTGTCTGGCGGATTGGGTAGGCGGTCCATTTCTATCCCATTGCCCCAAACAGGAGAGCGGGACTGTCCATGTCCGCTCTGCATACCTGAGCGGACACGGATCTGTCATCCAACTACTCAGTGGGGATCAGCGGAGAGATCACCCGCTGAGCAAGCAAAACCCACTTAGCGGAGGTGCCCGTGTGAAAGAGGGCAAAGGGTTGACTAGAGTTGAAGATGGAATCATAAAGACATCTATCTACAGAAACATTATGTAGTCACGAAAAATAGTGGTGTGTCCCTTAACTTTCTTATGCTTTTGTACAAGCAAATAAACATTTGTTGTTACTTTAACGGTTTGTATAGATGTTTAGCAACAAGATATGAAATTAATGATAAATACAAAGTTTGGTTTATCATTGTTCTTACAGTATCAGGTTAGGGGAGAATGATATTGATATCAACTTTAATCCCATGGAAAGTTAGTGGTAATTTTTATGTTAAAGATTAATGTTGATTTGATTTGCACTGAATTAAGAACACCAGAATACAAAACAAAACTTGAACTTGAAAAATAGCTGTTCATCTAGCTCAGAAATATTGTGAGCCAATAACTTCCTATGCGCTTTGCCTCTTAACTGTCATTTCCTTGGACTTCAAAATACCTCCCTCTCTTGAGGAGATGAGAGGGAGGTGTTATGTTGTCCTAACACAGTGGGGTTGATTAAAATCCACTGTGCACTACAAGGGCACTGCAATTGCACTTGAAAGTACACATGGAAGAGCAGTTTCTGTAAATCTGAGTGGAAGATTTGAAATGAGGGGAAGCTATGGCAGGATTACCAGGTGAAAAAAAAACATTAAACTAATGCAGCCACCACATCTAAGAACTAGTAAGCTGAAATACTATCATCATTATTCGACAGTATTTTTATAATGCCAACAGTTTGCGTAGCGCTTTACAACACGAGGGCAGACAGCACAGTTACAATACAATTCAATACAGGAGGAATCAGAGGGCCCTGTCATTTTCTGGTTTTGAGTTTGGATACGCTTAATTTGCTTGTAGCTCGATTACATAAAACAGAATGTGATAGCATTAAAAAAATATCAGTTCTCACAAAATGTTAGCAAGATCTGATTGTAAAAAAGCTCTAAGATTTTATTAATCATACTAATCAGCAAAGTACTGGCAGTGCTAACCATACATAATTTGTATGTTGACAGTAACAAGAGCACACCCTGTTATAACCAGTTATTATAACTGCAAGAAAGTAGAGTGCAGAAAAGAATAGGCTTCAAGCCCTTACAGTAAGTACAGTGTCACTTGTAGGCATGCATTATATTTAAGATTACAACAGAGGATAACCTGCAGAAAGTTGCCCAATGAGGACAGGCATGTGCAGTGAATACAAACTTCCTAAATAATCTTAATTTTGTAAGAAGTTCCATAAGGAGCTAATCTGAAGGAAGAATAATTAACCACAATATTGAATTTGGTGTAAGACCAAAAAGTTCTTTAACACTTCAACATACAGACAATAATACCTGTTGACAGGTTTTGGCTGTTAGGCCTCGTACACACGATAGGTTAACCAGAGGACAGCGGTCTGAAGGACCGTTTTCATCGGTCCAAACCGATCGTGTGTAGGCCCCATAGGTTATTTAAACTTAGGTTAAAAAAATGGCAACTTGCTTTAAAATTTAACCAATGGATTGCTAACCAATAGGTCAAAACCGATCGTTAGTTTGCACAACCAACGGTTAAAAATCCATGCATGCTCAGAATTTAAGTCGACGCATGCTTGGAAGCATTGAACTTTGTTTTTTTCAGCACGTCGTTGTGTTTTACGTCACGGCGTTCTGACACGATCGTTTTTTTAACTGATGGTGTGTACGCATGACGGACCATCAGTCAGCTTTATAGGTTAACCTAGGACAACGGTCCTTCAGACCGTTGTCCTCTGGATAACCTATCGTGTGTACGAGGCTTTAAGCCCAAAAAGTGTGATCTGGTGTATCGCTAATATATTAAAGATGCAAATAAAGAGCTACGTAGGGCACTAGATGTGTTTCCTTCTGTCATCAGAAACACTGGTTTGCACTGTTCTAAGATGCTGATAGGGAGATGATTCAACCTTATCATACATGGACTGTTACATCTCCAACTTTTCATCTGATCTCCTATGATGCTAACTGTGAATTTGCTAGGTGAGAAAAGCGGTTCTCCTAGTAGAATGAACCGAATGTCTAACAATCTGGGCACCCAAAAATACCTATGTTACTCAGTTTTGAATTTTATCAAGACAGACTGTTCAAGTCAGGTAGTATGCTAATATAACACCATCTACTGTAAATACTTTCAAACTAGTAGTGGTAGGCCATTTCATGGAATTAGCTCATCAATACAAAAGCAAGTGGGTTGTGGTGAATCTGTATGTTGCCCACTGGGATCCAACATAGTTATATCTTGGGCAACTCTAGTAGATGGAAGAACTAATCAAAACATTTATTTATAAATGATTATTCTGGTCATTTGCACATGGGTAAATACCAGGTTTATTTAAGTACAAAGTGCAGATAGGTTATCAACCAAAACCATTTTCATTTTTTAAAGTCAGATTGGCTAAATATTTCTGGAAGGCTGTTAGGTGTTCCTGTGCTCTAAATGGTCTTATTTATGGTATTTATATAGACTACAGTAAATATCCAAACATTTTCACTGGTCTGGTAAAGCTGAACTTCTAATAAATTGCTGTAGATGTGTATGTTTTTTAAATAGAGTTGCAGATTTAATGTAATCATGGCATAAATCATTATTATTTTCTGTATTTTCTGATTAATACACTAAAACATAGACCACTAAAATAACTCCAAATAAAAGCATAATATCAGATTAGCAGAAATCTAGGTGCTGTAGAGTAAATCAACAGAAGAAAATTCCCATCATTATACAGAGGCAGCAGTATGGCTCATATGTCATATGGTATGCAAAATTTCATTACACAGAGACATTGGGCTTTTTCCAGCATTGATCCACCACAATAAAATTACAGCTACAAAAGTATCAAGGTCCCAAATTATATATATTCTGAGGCACCCGGAAACGCATACAACATTTACGTCACATTGCTTGGTAATGTCACTAAATCCCTATAATCCTTTTCTCTCGAGTTACATGAATCTGGGTATAGTTCGGAGTATTTCTCTGTGGTGATGATGACAAATTAATGGAAAACACATAGTAAAAGCATGGTATTCATAATAGAAAGATTACTAACCAATCCGACAGAACTCTCCTTCCCATCCTTGATTGCAACAGCATTTTCCAGTGGGTGTACAATGGCCATTTTTACATTGACGGGAGCATTCTGAGGACAGTGGTTGCGGTGGGAGAACAGGCCTCTTGCACTCTTCAGGAGTTGCTGGCCTAAAAAATTCAGTGAAAACAAGAAATTATAAAAGTTAACATTCAGTAAGTACACCAGTTATTAATATGTAAAAAAAAAAAAATTGTGCTAAATATTTTAAAGGGTTCCACAAAGTAAGAAAACTGGATGGACAGGCACTGAAGAAAGAAGGCAATTCATGACTCCCCCAACTGCATGCTAGTTCCAGGGCAAAGAATACATTCAGCAGTGCAACTCCAGATAAAACTTTTTTTTGGTTTTAGATCAGGGAATGGGTTTAATCTCTATCAGTTTTAGTCTAGTGTCTTGTTGGGGTTTTTCCCTCATTTTCTGGAATTGGGAAATCTCCTAATTAGGGCCAAAGACTGCAAATAAACAGAGGACCTAACCATTCCTCCTGAATAGCAGCACACTTTCAGGTATGTGAATGTGGCTAGGCACGCGTTTATTATGTTTGTAAATATGCAGTGAAAGATCTAAGCTACTGCTGCATTTGGCTACTGGTCTCAGCAATTTGGCGTGGAATTTGGTTATGTCAATACTATGCCACTCACTGTTCTTTTTTGTTGGAGGTTCCATTATGAAGAAGCAAGGCCCTACCTTTACCAAGATTAATGCCTCCACACATGTGCAGAACAAGGAATGGCAAGTTATTATTTGGAAATAATATTCTGCAGGGAGACCACAGGCAATACTGTGACTAGTTTTGTTCCCTCTGCCCTAATTTTCTTGGGTACAGCTTCCAGAGTTCAGTCCATTTTCTTTATAAAATGATTGTAAAGTCACAAACATGTTATACTTACCTCCTCTGTGTAGTGGATTTGCACTGAACAGCCCAAATTCTCCCTCCTGTCAAGTGCCCCCACAGCAAGCAGCTTGCTATGGGAGCACCCGAGCCGAGCTGTCGCCCTTTGTGTCTATCCAGACACTAAGCATTCCTTCTGCCCCACTCTCTTTCTCCTGACTGGCTAACTGACTTTCATTGACAGCCTCGGGAGCCAATGCCGCAACTGCTGTATCTCAGCTTATTGGGAGGTAGAGTCCCTGACGGCTTGAGGGACTCATGGACATCGCTGGACAGAGATGGGGCTCAGGTAAAGGGGTACTGAGGCGGCTGCTGCACAAAGAAAGCTTTTTTATTTTTAATGCATAGAATGCATTAAGATAAAAAACATTCTGCTTTTACAACTCCTTTAAGTACATATTGACTGCAGTCTTTACATCTGACCTTGTTAGTATAGCAACTAACAAGGGAAGCAACCCCCAATTAAGGTGATCTGCACCACCTATGTTATCATTCTGGTAATATAACAATATAAATATAGCTTACAAATAATTAGGAAGATATGTAGAAAATGGAGAACGATTTTAAAATAACAATTTAATTTTGTTCATAGTTAACTATTAGTACAGCATATTTCAGTAGAAATATAAAGTTTGCCACAAGGACTGAAAATGTCCTTCTTCAGATTTCAGGCATAGCCAAACGCTCATTAGTACAACATCCTAGCAAGCAGAAAACCTCTATTTGCTCCCAGGTGCAAGCAATTAAAACACATAATAAATCCAGTGACAGTAAAGCACTGAAAAGTGCCAATAAATCGACACCATAAATGCTTGTGTACAAGTGCAGGCTGTGTTCTAGAATTGAGAAAGGTATATCACACAGTACACCTACCATACACATATGTGGAATAGGAGATGGGCCTCTATATTATATGGAAAATAGTACGCTGAATTTAATTTTTTAATAAATATGTTACAAAACAACTGCAGAAATACAGAAATGATTAATGCTAAAATGTTTTATCTGTCCTGTGTAAAAACTCACTGCAACACTTAAATGTACGTAAACATTGCAACTTCATTAAAGCGGACCTTCAATTTTAAATTAAACTTTGCAGCAGTCTAACCAACCACCTTTTTTTTCATTGCTGACCTGCCCATTGCCTCAATTTACCCCTAGGCAAAAGTGACATGGATTCTCTTGCTGCAGCCTCCTGGGATACCAACATTACATATCCCAGGAGGCTGCAGGCTTATAAACTGTAGAGAAGAAGGGTGAACCCGTAGCCAGTTCACCATCATGCCAGGTGCAAGAAATCTGAAGAGACAGTCAGCTCTTGATTAGAAAGAAAGAAATATGGTGGCTTGGGGCAGAATGTGCAGTGTGGAAGAAGAGGACAACATGGGATTCACTGGGCTGGTGAGCATGTTTTTCCTAAAATAAAAGAGCATTAAAGGGTAAGTAGCAATTGGGGATTTTGTTTTTTTTGGGGGGGGGGGGGGGTACGTCACATGGATAAAGTTCCTCTTTAACATGTCATATTTTGAGGTAAAAAAGATGAGGACTTAGAAGATATGAAATAATAACATAGGACGAAAAGGAGGTTGATAAAAAGCTAACCACACATCTTAAGGGGAACAAAATAAGTAACTAGGGCTATTCGGATCTTATTTAAAGTAGCAATAAACCCCAAAAGCAAACAATTACATTGTGTATTTCAGCTTAACAATTCTTAGATGTTTTGGCTGCATTAACTTTCGTTTTTAGGCTTTCTTTCTTTTATGCCGCGTACACAGGATCGTATTTCCGATGGAATAAAATCCGATGGAATTTTTTGTCGGAATTGCGATGAAGCTGACTTTCATCAGTCTTGCCTACACACTATCAGACTAAATTCCGACCGTCCAAAACGCGGTGACGTAAAACACTACAACGAGTCGAGAAAAATTAAGTTCAATGCTTCCGAGCATGCGTCGACTTGATTCTGAGCATGCGTGGATTTTTCTCCGATGGAGTTCCACACAGATGATGGGAATTTCCTATCGTTTTTTTTCATCGGAAAAATTTAAAACATGTTCTATTTTTTTACACCGATGGAAAAAAGTCAGATGGGGCCCACACCGGAACGTTTTTTCCTATGAAAAAAGTCTATCTGACTTTTTTCATAGGAAAAAAACGATCGTGTGTACACGGCATTATTGTAATCTGGGGATCCAGCCAATAAGTCTTTAAGTTTTTCAACAGAACAAGCTCTCTTGCAAATGTATCAGTTAGAGTGCTTGGACAAACTACCACTGACAGGGGTGCGTAGAGTGATCAGTTTTTATTTATTCATGTAAAACCTTTATCCCAACAGAAAAAAACTGTTGCTGTAACTGCTTGTGTAACTGCAGTGTGAGCAGAAGTTTGGTTTCAATTTATTAGTGTATCTAAATCTGATAGTACATTTAAAACTCCCCTCCCCACAGACTGACAATGCTGCTGTCCAAAGGTGCCCCTGTGCTCCTACATCCAGAGTGTGAGGTGTGTTTCTGGCTAGATCACCAGGTGAATACAGAGGGAAAAAAGACAGAGGCTGTGTTCACACTTACGTGAATTGGATGTGGGATTTCCCCACATCGAATTTGCATGACAGGAGAGTTTGACCGGCTCTCAATAGAGCCGGTTCACACATCTGCGGGGCGGCCACTGAGTGCACTGCAGAAGGTTCCTGTGCCTCTTTGGCTCTGTTTCGGTCCGAATTCAATTCGGACCTGAAACGGTGAAGGGGGACGCACCGGACCCCCTGCTGCGAGTCGTGCCTCAAATACTGTAAAGCCAGCCGAAAAAAGAAAACACAGCCACCACTTCTAAGGGGATGGTAAACTACAATATATAAAAATATTGTTCTCCAGATTCAACCCATGTTCTACAATGTCATCATCATTTTTTGATTTTTCTGTGATGCTATTGTTAGGTAAGTGTTATAGTAGCATTAGGGCTCATACAAAGAATTAAAAAAATACCTTTTTTCCTTGGGCAGTGTGGATTTTCAATTCAGTAAATTAAATAGGGGAAGATGACTCTGTTTATTTTCAAGTGTGTGTTAGTTTTTTTATATATATATTTAGGTCATATTTTTAATTGTTGATATGTGAGTGTTGAGTTATGTTTTGTGTAAAGCTATGCCTGAATTGTCATTGTATGATCTGTGATTGTATAATGCTAATACATTTTTTGAATCCATGAAATCGGTAGACTATTGCATGGTGTGGATGCAGAAAGCAGATGTTTTTTTTATGTCAGCTCAGACCTCTGCAGTGTATAAATGTGCTTTTACTATACAAAAATGCTGTACATACAAAACTAGTACAATATTAGGAATACAAATCAAGACTGACAGATTTATCACGCTAGCGAATAAGCAGAAACTATGGTCTGTAACAGGAAAAATAAACTTAAAAGTTACTTAACTCTGGTTACTGTGTGTCTCCGTTGACAACGAGGACGTATCATAAGAAGATTTTCACCGCTCCAGGGGAGCCCTATAGACAATCAGGGACGGTCGGATTACCAAGGTGCTGGCAATGCACGTAGCAGTATCAATAGGAGGAAGGAGATGGACAGCCGCACTCCGAAATAACTTTTCAAAAAAGTTGTCTTTTATTTTCAAGCAGGAACATGCATAATCACCACAACCATAAACCAGGACAGCCGACTAGTTTCGCACTCTTGCTAGTGCTTAATCATGGCTTAAGCACTAGCAAGAGTGCGAAACTAGTCGGCTGTCCTGGTTTATGGTTGTGGTGATTATGCATGTTCCTGCTTGAAAATAAAAGACAACTTTTTTGAAAAGTTATTTCGGAGTGCGGCTGTCCATCTCCTTCCTCCTATTGCTACTGAGGACGTATCATGCCTTAATCACCAAGGACAGTCTGTAACCAGACAGAACATACCTAAAGATGTTTTTCGCCCGATTTCCAGCAGCTGCTTAAGAAGCCTGACTCTTTGTTGTCAACGGAGATCACGAACATACAGTAACCGGAGTTAAGTAACTTTTAAGCGTATTTCCACTGTTAGAGACCATGGTTTCTGCTTATTTGCCTGGCAACTTGCTTGATATTACGGTCAGTCTTGATTTGTATTCCTAATATTGTAATAGTTTTGTAATTTTTGTATAGTAAAAGCACATTTATACTCTGCAGTGGCCTGAATTTCCGCAAAGTAACCGTACATGATAAACGCAAGCAAAACAGGTACAAATGATAGCTTTCTATTGCAAAATAGGATATAGATGCTAAAGTGCTCTGAGTACTGGTGACATAATATTTATCATTGTCTAAGATGATACAGAGCTTTTGACAAAGTGGTGCTGAAACAAAATGCAAGAAGCAAGATGCCAAGACTCACTACAGTTACAGCATTCACTATTTCTTGGCTGCTTGATTGTATTATGCTCTTCTTTATTCTCAGCTGCCATGGTTTATTAATTTATATATGCTTTGATTCTATGATATAATTCACATATCAGCTCTATGATATAGAGATAGATAATTAATAGAGATTAATGGGTGTTTGTTTTTTAAATGCGTTTATGGGTTAGTTTTTTTTTTCATTTTTGAGATTAAGTTTTTATATTTTCAGCAGTGTAGCAGTTTGTAGGATGTTGTTCCTTCCTTTTTTGACACTGTGTTATTCACACTCCCTCCTGTGGCACTATACTAAAGGGAAGGGGTAGAACCCCTGTCAGGTACTTGTGGCTTTGTGGTACATCGTTGGGAAGTAATGAGAAACCTTTGAGTTGGGGGGGGGGACCAATCGTCCTACACAAAGGAGAACAGCTGTGACTATTCTTTATTACAGGAAACTCCTGCAACAAGCAAATGTAATTTCACGCAAGATCTCAGAAATACACAAATGACACCAAGGCTGAATACATATAGGGGTTGATTTACTAAAGGCAAAAAGTGCAGTTGCTCCAGAATACAAACCAATACAAAAGTCTTGGTGACATTTACCACTGGGCCTTGGAGACTGAAACAGTAAGTATGGGGAATTGCACTGTTGGGAATTATCACCATAGTCAGAATAGAGGGTAAATCTATCCTGGTGACAACTGTAAATGGTGGTATCTTCCTTCACACTGCAAAGATTTTGTTTCCGTTCCTCTTTTGTCACAAAAGATACCATGAAGTGAAGGAAAGTGGGGACAGAGACAGTTTTTATAAAACCTGATAGTTTCCAAAATGTTGGGCTTTAGTTCCACCTTATCTGCAGTGCCTCCTAGTTGTAAAGTATTTATTTCAAAAACTGTAAAAATCAAAACCTGACACTATATTTTAAAAGCATTTTTACTATACATAAATGCAATTTACATTTTTAAGTAACTCTGCTAATATTATGTTAATTGTTTATAACAAATCATTTAACTAAGTAACATTGCTTGCTAAATTGGATATGGTGAATGTTTAAAGATTTAGTTTTGTACTGCTAAGTATTAGCTTATAGTTAATATTACTTATGTGTGGCACAACATTACTATGTCAAAGTATTTACAGTGGGCATTACATTCTTTAATTACTCTGTATACATCTCTATCCAGAGTATGAAGCTGTACATATATTTTTGGTTTAACAAAATGTCTTCTAGAAGGAGTAAAGAGGCCTAAAGAAAACATTTCTATAACCTGAAAGCTAAATCTGCCAAAATAAACACACTGTTATAGAACGAGCATATTGAAGTTGAAGCTTACTTTATAAGTGAGCGTGTTTTATAGCTATTTCAATATATATGTTGCCTTGCATGCATTCACATATTTTAATAGGGCCTATAAATAATTGCACCTGTGATCCAGATCAGTTAGAAATTAAATATATAGCAATAGATTTTCCATAAACATGACTCCTTTAATACCTTTACAATTACCAGATTTTGTATTTGTTAAGAAAATTGTATCACATCATAAAACTCCTAAAGTAACAACCAATACACCATCACGTAAAATGTTTCTATGCCTAATACAAACTTACTAGTGTATATGTTTTGACCATAATATCTGATTCTGTGCATATCGGAAAGCATATGAAAGTGGACCTGTTATTCGCCTAAAAGCTCATGATAAAGGTGCTTTCCACTTAATGGTAAGCCTGAAATCTTCATTCTAGCCCTAGTTGGCAACAATATGGATGTATTTCCACGTACTCTGCTTGTAACCTCCAGTATGAAGTGAATACCTTTGTTGTTTCTAAAAATAATTAATTCTGTTCATGTTACCATAACATTGCTTGTGAATTGGATTGAGACTTCCAATCAAACTCTATTGCATCAGCAACCATGATCTGCTATCCCACTTCTGAATACAGGAATAAGCATCCTCTCTCTGAGTGACTGAGCAACCAATCACTAGACCTGAAGACTGTAATGTAGGGGAGGGGCCTGCCTAAGAGAGAACCAATCACAGACAGGCTTGTATTTTAATTGTTTAGTTAATAAATCTTGACAGACTCACTTATGAAGATTTTATTTTACTCATATCTTTTATTATCCTATTTAGCTTTGTGTATTTTGTCCGAGTTCAGTGTCATGACTGAAGAGTCAGGCACAGGCAAAGACATATATTCCTAGGTATCCCACATAAAATAATTAAGACTGATAATTTTGATTATCGGGAAGAGAAAAAGAAGGAAACATGCAGCAGAGTAACTAACACTGCCCCTGACCACCAATGTCTGCATGTATGTGTGTTGTGTGAGTGTGGGGTGAGGGCACTGTTATGGAAAGGGTTAACAATGCCACTGACAACCAACTTGGGGAGGGTGTTAAAATAACCATGCCACTGATTACCAATGCATTTTTTTTAAATAACACCTTTAAATGAAGGAGGTTAAATAGCACTGACACTGACCACCCATGTAGAGCTTTTTACTGTCACCAGTGCTGGGGGTTTTAATGTGATCCTTTGCATCAATGATGGGGGTTATTATTGCAATACCTAGCCCAAATGCTGGGGGTTAAAAATACAGTGACTGACACATGCATGGGTTATTATTGTGGACACCAGTGCTGGGAGTCACTATTACTGCCACTAATAGAAATGATGTGGCCTAGTTTACTCCCATGTTCTCTTTACTGTGCACTGTGGGCAATGAGATCCTCTGTAATTTTCAGGTTGGCCACCACCGTTTTAACCCTTCTAACTCTATCCTAAGTCTAAAAAAGCTTTAGGTAGATTTCAACTTTAAATCAACCACCTTTAGAGCTATAGATGGGTTCTTAGAAACTCTCCCCACTCACAGTAAGTGAGGATGCACTAAGTCAAAGAGAGAGAGGCCTCGTACACACGACCGAGGAACTTGTCGTAAATGAAACATCGTTTTCCTCGACGAGTTCCTTGTCAGGCTTGTGGAGAAACTTGACAAGCTTGCTTTGCGTACACACTGTCAAGACCAAATCTCCTCGTTCTCAAACGCGGTGACGTACAACACATACAACAGCAGGGGAAATTCGATTCCACTGGCACAACCCTTGGGGCTGCTTTTGCTAATCTCATGTTACTGCGTGTTAAGTAAAAGTTTGGTAAGAGACAATTTACACTTTTCAGACTAACACAGTGTGACAAATGTGCTATCTCTATTACAAACGCTACTTTTACCGAAGGTGCGCTCCCGTCTCATACTTTATTCTGAGCATGCACAGGTTTCTTAGCATACACACGAACCTGTTTCTCGTCAAAAACCAGCCCGACGAGGAAATTGAGACTCCCGTTGAGGAAAAAGAGAATTTGTTCTCTTTTTTTCTCGTCGAGTTCCTCGACAGTTTCGAAAAACATACACGCGACCGTTTTCCTCGGCAAAAAAGCTCTGCCACCATGTTTCTTGATGGATTCTGTCGAGGAAAATGGTCATGTGTACGAGGCCATAGAATCTTTATTTTTTTTTTAAGCCTATGCCTAGGTACAATGGGCCAGATCCACATAGAAATGGATAGGCACAGCGTATCAGAGATACGCTACGCCGCCGTAACTTTTCCGGCTTTAGTTCGAATCCTGAAAGATTGCGCAACGAAAGTTACGGCGGCGTAGTGTATTTCTGGCGGCAGAATTCAAATCGGCGATTAGGGGGCGTGATTCATTTAAATGAAGCGCGTCCCTGCGCCGATTGAACTGCGCATGCTCCGTTTCGAAATTTCCCGCCGTGCTTTGCGCGAAATGACGTCGCAACGACGTCATTTTTTTAACTTAGACGTGAGTTACGTCCATCCCTATTCACGGACGACTTACGCAAAAAAAAAAATTCAAATTTTGACGCGGGAACGACGGCCATACTTAACATGGCAAGTCTATCTATACGCAGCAAAATACCAGCTTTAACTATACGCCGGAAAAAGCCGACTAGAGACGACGTAAGAGAATGCGACGGCCGTGCGTATGTTCGTGGATCGTCGGAAAAAGCTCATTTGCATACCCGACGCGGAAAACGACGCAAACTCCACCCAGCGGACGCCGAAGTATTGCATCTACGATCCGAAGGCGTACGAAGCCGTACGCCTGTCGGATCGAACCCAAATGCCGTATCTTGGTTTGAGGATTCAAACTAAAGATACAACGTGGGTAATTTGAAAGTACGCCGGCGTATCAGTAGATACGCCGGCGTACTCTCTCTCTGGATCTGGCCCAATGTCTGTTCTGCATATATAGATTACTAAAAAAGCTGTATAAAAGCTGCCCCAACAAATCAAATTGCAGAAACTTCTTTTATCATAATGCACTATTACCTATGTAACTGATTTTGTGATGAGGTTTATGGGAGGAATCCAGAAGAGGAGGTATTGCTAATCAACTGTTACAGATGTTTATATCATAGTACTTGCTATGAGTTTAGCCAAAAGAAAAGTGAGGGATTGCTATGAGAAGACATTATTGTTCACACAAGCTTTTATGTTCATTTTTATTTTTATTCACCTGTTACCGAAAACTGCTTCGCCTTGACCTCTAAGTACAGACCCTCCAGCTCCAGCATTTAAAAGCTCATAAACTGTTTGCAAATGTAATATTACTGCTTAGAAACGTATAAATTGTTTGCCGGAAAATAAACTTTACAAGTTTTTAAGACCAAAACAACATAGAGCATCTAACATTAAAATGAAGAATGGTATAATAAAATGATCTGAAGGTGAAGTATTTTAAAAGCATATATTGAAGTACTAGATTGTAAGCTCTAATGAGCAGGGCCCTCTGATTCCTCTTGTACCAAATGGTAATCTTAGGCCCCATACACACCATAGAATCTATCCGCAGATAAATCCCATCAAATGGGTTTCTGCGGATAGATTCTATGTTGTGTACACTCCGTCGGATATTTATCCGCGGATAAATCTCCCCTGGGATGGATTTCCAGCAGATGGATATTTGCTGACATGCTCAACAAATCCATCTGCTGGAATCCATTCCAACGGATGGATCCGCTCGTCTGTACAGACTCACCGGATCCATCCGTCCAAAGGGATTCCCCGCACGCGTCGTAATGATTTGACGCATGCGTGGAATTCCTTATATGACAGCGTCGCGCCCGTCGCCGCGTCATAATAGCGGTGACGGCGCGACACGTCATCGCCAGAGGATTTCAGCGCGGATTTCAATGCGATGGTGTGTACACGCCATCGCATAGAAATCTTCTGAAATCCTCGAGAGGATTTATCCGCGGATACGGTCCGCTGGACCGTATCTGCGGATAAATCCTCTCGTGTGTATGGGGCCTAATTGTAATGTCTCCCTTCTTTTTGTTAGGCGCTATATAAATCCTGTATAATAATAATATATTATAGTATCTGAATTTTTAGCCTGTCACCTATCTGGCTTCTTGTATTTCTCCATATTGAGATAATGGTAGTTGGATGCTGGCACAACGAAAGCTGAGCTTGTGACATATAATACAGTATACTTTATATAATTTAAAAACTTTTGAGCAAATACTGGAAACCACCCTAGTTTTGAATGTGGGTATGCATGAGATAATTGATGTAAAATGCTCTTCAACCTATATACAGTCCTATATATAGATTGCCTGGCATGAAGAAATGTCATTCTTTTCATTTTCGTGTTTCTAAATAACTGCGTATCAAATGAATTAAAGTATGGCACATTTGCTCCCGACCTCGTCTCATGTTTGAAAGGCCTTGTGCACTCAGAATGAAAATTAACCCGTACGTTGCCAGCCTGCCCAGAAAAGGGATTAATAGCTCAGAGGTTAGTGCAACTGCTAAACAGCAATACTAGCAGGGTGGTCGCAAAAACAACACCTGCTGCATAAGCACTTAGCAGCTGGGTCAACAGGCCCTGTAGGAGTTTATCAACTAAAAGGACCACTTGCATTAAACTCTTCCTGTACCACTGGGGAGAACCAGCCTGCTGGACTTTCTACAATGAGTAGATTTTCTTAAAAGATACAACATTTCTGGCTAATGAAAACCACAAAACAAACTGGCAAGATTCCTATTTATGACCTCATATTTATAATTGTAGGTCAGGCCAATATTTAATTGTCAATAAAAATCTAATATTTTTTTTATTTTTTCTCTTTATTTTTCTACTTAAAATTAACACAAGCTTTTCTACTTTGAACAGCAGAAATATATTCTGTTCTTTATTTGCTTGCAGCAGCCTCTTACCTCCTCTTCTGAGCTCTTCCCCTCATTCCCTACGTGTGCCCTTCCATAGCAAGTGCTATGGGGCACACGTGAGGGCGAGCTCCTGAACCACACTGTGTGCATCTACAGCAGTGGTTCTCAACCTTATTAGTGCCGTGACCCCTTAATAACATTTCCCAAGTTGTGGGGACCCCCAACAGTAAAATTATTTTTGTAGCATGGGTTGTCAGCACCCAAGGTAAGAAAAGTAATTTGCGCCCCTAAGCTATGGAATGGTGTGCTGGGGGGAGTTCTGATCGGCCAACTTAGGTGTTCTTGATGAAGATCATCTGCTGATCTCATGCCGCGTACACACCATCACTTTATGTGATGAAAAAACCCGAAATTTTCTGTGAAGTAAAAAATGACGTTTTTGAAACTTCAATTTTCAAAGACGAAGTTGCCTACACACCATCGTTTTTCTCACAATGTTCTAGCAAAGCGAGGTTACGTTCTCACCACTTTTTCCATTGAAGCTCGCTTCCTAAGTAGCTTCTGGGCATGCGCGGGTGAAAAAACGTCGTTTTAAACGACATTTTTTACTACACACGGTCAATTTCTGTGAAGTAAAAGTTGACGTTTTGAAAAACGACACATAAAACTGAAACATGCTTCAATTTTTTTTGGTCGTTTTTTAGAAGACATAAAACGACGTTTTCCCCCACACACGGTCAATTAAAGTGACGTTTTTAAAAACGTCATTTTTTTTCATCACATAAAGTGATGGTGTGTACGCGGCATCAGAACTGTAGTGGGGACTTTTAATGGCAACTCTAATCACAGGTAATTTTACTCTCTGCGTCTCTGACTTTGTTGTGTCACCTATGCCCGAAATCAGGAGATAGGGTCTCCTCCAGCCCCTCCCACTTCACATTCCTCACCAGTCAGCTGACCTCTAGTCACAGCCATGCCATGAACTGAATGGGCGGCTGCAAAAAGGCTGAGTGGGCGGCTGCGGGGCTCCAGGAACAGCCCAGCTGGGCGGCCACAGGCTCAAGGGACAGCCCTGCTGAGCGGTCGCAAAAAGGCCAGGAGAGCGCTGCGGGCTTCAGGAACAGCCCAGGATTTGGTGACCCCTGGCAAATCATCATTCGACCCCCGAGGGGGTCCCGACCCCCAGGTTGAGAACCACTGATCTACAGGCACATACAGTGCGGCTTTGTCACACCCCCGCACCCTCCTCACATGATTTGATTGACAGCAGCAGGAGACAATGACTCCTGCTGATATTAATGCAGCCTGTGAGAGCAGGGAGAGGGGAGTAAAGAACTACAGCCAGGCACAACACTGGGTCGTTGTAAGTATTTAGGGAAGGAGGGTGGAGGGAACAGGCAGTGAAAGTTTTTTTACCTTTATTAATGCATAGCATACATTAAGGTACAAAAACCTTTACAGAGAGCTTGCTGACCAGTGGGAGATCCTGGTGCAGCCACCCAGCCTGCTGCTTTTTGGGAGAGCAATTGTATCTGTTTTTATTGCTAAATGCAAGTTTTTTACATCTATTGCCCAAAGATTTGCTTGGTGTGATTCCCTTTGCAAGTTTCACTTGTTATTTTTTGAATAAATGTTTTTTACACTATGGGCGTATATGCTTTTTATTTTTCATCCTACTGATGAACCAACCCTGACTGTATCACATTTGGCGCTTTGTAGGTACCCTATATAAGGAGATGTAACGCACATTTGACCATACTATATGATGGTCCACGGGATCCGGTAAGAGGCTTTAATACTTGGTGTCACCTGGTGGTGGAAGCACTACGAATTGTGACTGTAGGGAAACTGCTGAAGCAAGTGAATCGTGGATGATTTGTTTCCTTTGGACTTTCTTGTTTCACATATATTTTTCTATTTTTTTAGCCCTTGTGAATGGGCTCTTATGGACGCTTATTTACATATTTGGTGTGATTTCTTTATATAGGTTTTTCACCTAAGTTTGATGTCATTATTTGATTCATTTTTGTGTTTTCACAAACCAACCGTTTGTATGCTCTATCGGACAATTGTTGTCAGATTTTCCGCCAACAAATGTTAGATAGCATGCTTTAAAGGGGTTGTAAAGGTTTGTTTTTTATTTTCTAAACATGTTCCTTTAAGCTAGTGCATTGTTGGTTCACTTACCTTTTCCTTCGATTTCCCTTCTAAATGTTTTTTTTCTTTGTTTGAATTTCTCACTTCTTGTTTCTCCTCAGTAAGCTTTCCACCATCATCCGAGTGGTGGAAAGTCATTTAAAATAGCTTACTGAACACCTTACTGAGGAGGAGCAGGAAGTGAGAAATTCAGACAAAGAAAACAAAGAAAAATAAACATTTAGAAGGGAAAAGGTAAGTGAACCAACAATGCACTAGCTTAAAGTAACCTATTTAGAAAATAAAAAACAAACCTTTACAGCCCCTTTAACATTTTCCGACAACAAATGTGTGTTGTCAGATTATCTGATTGGACAAAACTCCAGAGTACAAACACGCATGCTCAGAAGCAATGCTAACCATAACACAACATTAGCAGAAGTTGCCCAAAGGGTGGCGCTAAAGAGCTGAAAAAACATGTTGTTTTGTGTTTGTTGGCCGACAATTCTTTGCCATTTTTATGCAATACAAGTTCACGACTAACGCCCTTCGGACAAAAGTCCTGCGATTTGTCCAATGCAAATCCGATCGTGTGTACGAGGTTTAAGACTTGGAATCTGTTTGCTCTGTGATACTGCACAGAAGTATTTTTTTATCTTAACATTTTTATACTGGTCCAGGATACCGTTTAGGATTAACACCCAATCAGAGAAAAATAAATGATATTTAAAAAATTGGGCTGGTGCACAAAAAATACTTTGCATCACCCCCTTACCTATGTTTTAGCATGTACTATATACTTCAGATATATAACCACACACATAAAAAAGCATCAGCCACCTGTTGCAAAAATTGTCCATCTGCACTCTGATTTAGAACAATGCTGAGAATGCCCATAGTTAAAAAACATATTACTGGATGAAGTATTTTAGTGCATGACTGTGTTTTAGCAGGGTGTTAGTTTATAGAAGAGGGGTGAGCTAGTGCGCTGAATATTTCCAAACAACACACTTGTTACTCCAAACATCACACGCTTCTGGAACATATATATAACCACATAATAAAAGCTTTACATTGTGAATAGAAATGTGTTTTGCGGTCAGTGTGGGTGTTCTCAAGGCTACGCACATCTTTCATTGAAGACATTATACTGAAAACTGCTGTACAACATTAAAACACGACAAATACATTACACCTTTTAAACTGTGCTTTCAGTGGAATGTTCTGCCCTCTTGGGCATCCATGCTTTAGGCAGCTGTTCTCATGAAAGCAACTTCAACTTTGTGAAAGTGGTGAAGTCTTTTGAATTGTTTCACTGTCACAAGTTTTGATACACTGCTGCTTTGATCATTCATTCAAGCTAATTCAGAAAGCCCATGCAAAGCATAATGATTCTGTTTATGCAACGTAATTAAAAATAAAAGTAATAATATTGTTGGCTGCTATGAATGACACAATTACGTTTAGCACCATACATTTTATAGTACAGTATATCTCTTTAATGCTAACTCTGTACATTTTGTAATCTTATGGTGAGGTATTATGTATTTATGACTCAAACAAGTGACAAGATATTATTAGTGCAAAATTTTGGCCATAAAATTGAGGCAGTGTTTATCTCGGTTATGTCATTATTACTGGATGTGAAAATAAAAGGCACAGTATTTAATTTCACTTGAATTTGTCTTTAGTTATAAAGTGCTTTGAATAAACCTTCCAAGATAAATGGAAGACAAAATGCTTGCTCTTTGTTCCCAAACCTTATATGAAAATCACATTACTGTGTCAAAATGAATCTAATATCCAATTTATCCATCGACACGATGGGGTCAATGGGTTTAGCATTCCTACAGTCTGTCTCCTCCATGTCCTCTCAGATACTCAATACAAAACTTTTCGCCCACACACACAACAGCCCAAGTAGGAGCACTGCAATGGGAGGTCTGGCCTTTCAGGTATGACATTCTGGGACCACCCTACTAGTTTACTTGAATGTAAGAACAAAGTCAAGGTCAATTAAGATGTTTTTTTGAAAACAGATCCCAATGGTTGACAGAATTTGCAGAATTTGCTTTCAGAGAATGTCATTAAGGACAACCAGCAAAGTAAATGCTGCATTCATGTTCACCATAGAGCTATAGGTCAGAGTTATAAGTCATGGTGTGCATCAGTCACACTGCAGGGCAAAGGATCTAACTCCCTGTCTTCTTTTCAATCATTTCACAGGTTAACACAACTATGGGCTTTCTGGCCCTGGTTTCCAAATTAATTTTGAGTTATTTCTCTGTGTTTACGTTCTTATCTAGAAGAATGCTACACTGTCCATCTATTTCTAAACGTTTACTCTGGCTGTAAACACAGCCATTTTGGGACCTGCATGTCTGTTGGCCATTATAATCAGAGAGAGCTTAGCTACATTTATATACACATACAAGGTGCTCTGTATATCACAGCATTCCTGCCATTCAACTAAGCAAAAGATCCTGCAAGGCAAAAGGATGTCTTAAGTTTTTATAAGGATGTTCTCTGTTTTACTATACTTTATATTTTGCTAAGTATGGACTGACATGTTTTACTCATTAAATGTTTTTTATTCTCATCAATAGGGATGACGTTTGAATACCTGGAGACAGAGGGTTCTAAACTGTATCCTGTTTGCCTTCCCACTGAAGAAAAACCTCCAGTTGCAGCAGGAAGTCAAACACTGTGACAGTTTTCTGCTTAGGGATGTGCACTCTCCTTGTTGGTTGCTAGAGGTGGCCACTGTCAGCTTCCTAGCAAACAAGAACACTGTGTTGGTTGGTGGGCTGCCTGCGCACTTAGAACTGATTACATCATTGGTTGCTAGGATGTCAGTGGTTGCATGGCCATTGTTTGTTATGAAGCCACCACAACAACCAAAGATGCTATGCAGAAAAAAATTATGTCATAGGGTTCCCGCCAAAATCTGTACATTATGCCTAACCTGGATAGGGTTTGCTTTATGTTTTAAGGGGGTACCCCACTCAATAAAACAAAAGGGTGGACCCCCCGATTCAATATCAGACCCTTACCCGAACATACAGCCTTGCTGGTGAGGCTTGGCTTGAGCTGTATACTCCTGGCGAAATCAAGATAAAGGGTGCTGAAGGCTAGTGCCAAAAATCACCACAGTCTCTATAACTTGTGCTGATCTTTTAATGTATATACAATACTTAAAAAGAGCAGCAGCAACAACGGTAATGTTTAATACATGGAATGACTATTTACCAGAAATATATTTTTCTTTTTTTAACCAGTTCCCGACCCCCGCATGTACATATACGTCCACAATATGGCACGTACAGGCACATGGGCGTACAGGTACGTCCTCGCCTATTAGCGGGTGGGGGGTCCGATCGGGACCCCCCCGCTACATGCGGAGGTCGGGTCCGCTCGGGGAGCGATCCGGGACGACGGCGCGGCTATTTGTTTTTAGCCGCGCTGTCGCGATCGCTCCCCGGAGCTGAAGAACGGGGAGAGCCGTGTGTAAACACGGCTTCCCCGTGCTTCACTGTGTCGGCGCATCGATCGCGTCATTCCCTTTATAGGGAAGACACGATCGATGACGTCATTCCTACAGCCACACCCCCCAACAGTTGTAAACACATACTAGGTGCACCCTAACTCCTACAGCGCCCCCTGTGGTTAACTCCCAAACTGCAACTGTCATTTTCACAATAAAGAATGCAATTTAAATGCATTTTTTGCTGTGAAAATGACAATGGTCCCAAAAATGTGTCAAAATTGTCCGAAGTGTCCGCCATAATGTCGCAGTCACGAAAAAAATCGCTGATCGCTGCCATTAGTAGTAAAAAAAAAAAAATTAATAAAAATGCAATAAAACTATCCCCTATTTTGTAAACGCTATAAATTTTGCGCAAACCAATCGATAAACGCTTATTGCGATTTTTTTTACAAAAAATAGGTAGAAGAATACGTATCGGCCTAAACTGAGGAAAAAAAATGTTTTTATATATGTTTTTGGGGGATATTTATTACAGCAAAAAGTAAAAAATATTGCATTTTTTTCAAAATTGTCGCTCTATTTTTGTTTATAGCGCAAAAAATAAAAACCGCAGAGGTGATCAAATACCACCAAAAGAAAGCTCTATTTGTGGGGAAAAAAGGACGCCAATTTTGTTTGGGAGCCACGTCGCACGACCGCGCAATTGTCTGTTTAAGCGACACAGTCCCGAACTGTAAAAACCCCTTGGGTCTTTAGGCAGCAATATGGTCCGGGGCTTAAGTGGTTAAAGATAATTAAATAAAAAAAAATGCTATTTTGTAACAGGAAGTGCTGACCACTTATATTATATTTACATACTATAAACACATGGTCTATTTATATAATTCTTTATCAAAAGTCAACTTTGGTCTTTTTGCTGATGAATCAGAAACAGTCAGATCAACACCCCAACCCAGAGAATGTATTTTGGTATTCTCTTTGAGGGAATCAAACTGAGTAGCATGAATCCTATTTTAATCTGCCCAGCTTGAAAACATGAAAGCCAGTGTGGACAGGTGAGGAGGGGGTACAGCGCACATAATAAATCAAGCCTACCCAGCTAGAGGTCTGAAAGTAAAGTTTCTCCTTAATTGTGACTATTAAAGTAAATATGTAAAGTTTGGCAGTATCAGATTTTTTAAAGCGCCCTTAGATGTAGTTTATTTTTTCTTCTTTTTATGAAGCTAATCAATGAGGAGGTGCAAGAAATATTTTTATATGAATACCACTGTAACCCATAGCAAACAATTATAAATAATTTTCCATTGATTTGGGAATTGGTTGCACTTTGATAGACATCACAGTTTTTCTTTAAAGTGTACATAAAGTGTATCTTTAGCCAAGACTTTTCCTCATCTGTTTCCGTCACAGAGACAGAAATGAATGAGAAATCCAACGTTTTACATCTGTCACCAGAACATGAGATGAAGGTAAAAACTCAGAAATAACTGTCCCCTCACTTTGTAGATTTTCCTCTAATTTCCTGTTGTGCCTCTGGGACTGTTTTTCCATCGTAATGCTGCGTACACACGATCGGAATTTCCGACAACAAAACCAGGGATTTTTTCCAAATGAAATTTTGGCTCAAACTTGTGTTGCATACACACAGTCACACAAATGTCTGAAATTCCGGACATCAAGAACGCCGTGACGTACAACACTACGGCGAGCCGAGAAAGATGAAGATCAATAAATCTGAGCATGCGTAGGATTTATGTGTGTTGAAATTGCATACAGATGATCGGAATTTCCGACAAGAACTAGTGCCGTCTGAAAATTTGAGAACCAGCTCTCCATTTTTTGCTGTCAGAAAAGAACATGGAGAGTCATATGCATACATCTTCTAAACATGGTTGAACGTGCTGCATAAAGATTTTGCACTTATTTTTCTTCTTTCTATCACAGTCTGGTCAGAATGAACAATACACTCTCTTTGCAGCCCTAATTCATATCAGAAATTGTAGTTTGAGAAGGCTGATCAAGTATTGATGGATTATAAAGGAAGAGCCCACAACAATAACCAGAATGTAGTACACATTCATCCAAACAATGTGAAAAGTCAAATCAAAAATAAACATTACATACATTACAAGTAGTATAAAGATGTACCTTTTAGGGTCAACAATCTTGTAGAGTTTTCCACTATGTGACTGAGTCATACTTTTACTGCTTGACAGAATGTAGACTTCACCTGTTAGAAGAAACCAATATAGTACAGGGATTACACACAATTTTTATGACATACCACAGACATTTGTCAGATGTCAGATTTAGTGAAGCTTGTTAGAAGCCATGGCACAGTTCTGGTCTCTTTAGCATAAAATGCTCTTAAAGTGATTGTAAAGTCTCTCTTTTTCTTTTTTTTTCCTTTTTTAAAGAAAATAACAAACTTGTTATACTTACCTGCTCTGTTGCTGTGGTTTTGCACAGAGCAGCCCAGATCCTCCTTTTCTCGGGTCCCTCTTTGCTGCTCCTGGCCCCCCCCCCTCTTGTAAGCAACACAATGTAAAGCCTCGTACACACGGTCAGACTTCAAACAAACTTTTTCGTGAATTTTTGTTTGAAGGGAGTTGGCCGGGCACATCCATGGATTTCTGTACACATGGTCAGACTTTGCACCATCAAACTTTTGTTACCGAAAAGTTTGTCCATTTGCAAAGCGAACTTTTGTCTGATGAAAACCGAAAAAGTTTGTCTGATGGAGCGTACACAAGGTCGGATTTTTTGGAAAACTTGCTCATTTCGAAGTTTGTTGGCAAAAAGTCTGACCGTGTGTACGAGGCTTTAGTTTTTTCTCTGCTTGTGTCCTATTAGGGAGATTCCCTTTACTTTGTCCTGGTGAGCAAGACAAATAGAAAGGGTGAATCTGGCCACAAAATAAACAGTGGTGGACACCTGACAAGGGTTTTATAACTTTCACAATCTATTCAACATAACAAGTAAAAGCTTTGGCTTCAGTTGTATCTTTTAGCTGGAGACAAGGAAGTGTATGTACAGAGCTGCATGATACAAATCGAAATAAAAAAATAAATACATTGTTTTAAGCATTCTTCATTGATTTACCTAATTCGTCTTCTCCAAATCCCTGTATATGACCTGTGAATGGTCCTCTGCAAGATGCTCCGATGCCGAGACAAAATGGTTTCTCTTGCCACTGTTTAGTGACGGAGTTTTGAAGGAGTGTTACAAAGTTTCTGAAATAATACATTACTTAGTTTTATTCCTAAACAACTATAAGACCTTATATCATTGTATAACATGGATGAGAACTCTTGCAATATGACATGAACCTGTTCATACTTGAATTAATAGGATATGAACATGTGACTACATATTGTATTTATTTATGCATATTTATATACATTGAATACATATTATATTTAAATATAGTTTATGTTATACTTCTAGTTGTAGCAATTTTTAGGCTTTCCAAACAGTGCATTCATCACGTTCTCTATTCTCCAGTTACTAAAACTGAAGAGCGCAAAATCTGGTGAAGCTGTGCATGGTAGCCAATCAGCTTCTTACCTCAGCTTGTTCAATTAAGCTTTGACAAACTCCTGGAAGCTGATTGGTTTCTATGCAGAGCTGCACCAGATTTTGCACTATCCAGTTTTAGTAAATCAACCCCTTTGTGTAGTTCTTTGCATTGAGCACATCTGTGCTCCTTGGTGGAAATTTAGAAAACATGACCTGTTAGCGGTTCTCAAAGAACGGTTCTAGGAATCAATAATATTTAATCCATCTTATTTGGTACACTATTATAAGTCAAATGTCAGTTTAGTTTAACATTTTTTAATTTTTTGCATTACGTCATATGCTATATTAGTGCTCACTAAGAAGAACAGCCGCAAAAAGTAGTGTCTATTTGCAGCTATACGCAGCACCTGGGCTTTCCAGGGGAGGGAAATAAGTCAGAATTTATGTTGCAAGGGCTCGGACACCGTGTGAGGGAGGCCAAATACTAGTGTGGACTGAAAAATGGCCAGTCTTTGCGCCCCAAAACTGCCTTTGTCCACTGTGTTCCTTCTTTCCAAAGTGTGTATACTTTATGCTTTTGACTGAGGTGCCCACCATAGTTTGGGGCTGTTTTATTACCAAAGATTTTTTCAGGCTAAGTTAAATTTACATACTGGTTGTCAGAAGGTGAATTACATTATGTACAGTTTAATAACTAGCTCTATGCCAGTTATGCATGTTGTATTTGCTTTTATAGAATAAAAATAATGTATCCTTTCTGCACCACAAAGTATATCTACAACACCAAAGTCTTTTTCTTCTCTTTTTGGATATACTAAGGAATGGTTAAGAGCCCTGCCAGGTCCTTTTGATATCCGTGTCCCGTTGGGGAAATTTACCTTAATTTCCTGTCCTGTAGACACAATAGGAAGAGAGAGAGGACATTTTGCCAAAATGAGGGATATCCTCTCCTTTAGAGATCTGCAACCAGAAAAAGTATCCCTATTGATAGATAGTCCCTTTGTTTCTGGTTATAACTCAAAATTTGGGATTTTCATTCCCGATGACAAAGGTCATCAAGTGAAATACAGAGGATTAATCACTCCAGGAAGAACACAGACAGCAATGAAAAGCTTTTTTGTTTTAAAAGGGACACTCAAATGAACGCTTAGAATGGCTCCAAAGAATTGAACCAAAATAGAAGATACAAAAATTCTCTATTTAAAATGCAATTTTTGTTGCCATGACCAGCTTTCAAGTTGATTTTTTTAAATCCCCAATTAACCACCCTGTATAAGCAATTTATCTGAGGTCATATGTAGACAAAAATCCTCAGGAACTTCTCTAAATCAATAACTTTTTGGATGATTTCAATACTATTCATAAGGTTCATAGATATAAAAGATCCTTACAGAGACTTCTCTTTGTTACATACAGTAGGTGTTTGTGATATTGTGCTTTTAGCACGACAGCGTCGCGCTGATACTCGGCGACATGGTGCCGAGATCTCGCCGACATCTTGCACTCACTGGAATAGTGACAGCACATCCCAGCAAGCGCGTCATAGAAGCGACGGGAGATCCGACTTGGATTCCCGCCAATTCTACACGTGTGCGGCGTTTGTTATGAATCCTGAGGGGGAAGTCCCCGCCGGATTTTAAATAAAAATCCGGCATGGGTCCCCCCCTCAGGAGCATACCGGGCCCTTAGGTCTGTTATGGGTTGTAAGGAGAGCCCCCCTACGCCGAAAAAACCGGCGTAGGGGGTCCCCCTACGATCCATACCAGACCCGTATCCAAAGCACGCTACCCGGCCAGCCAGGAAGGGAGTGGGGATGAGCGAGCGCCCCCCCCCCCCTCCTGAGCCGTACCAGGCTGCATGCCCTCAACATGGGGGGGTTGGGTGCTCTGGGGCAGGGGGGCGCACTGCGGTCCCCCCACCTCAGAGCACCCTGTCCCCATGTTGATGAGGACAGGGCCCCTTCCCGACAACCCTGGCCGTTGGTTGTCGGGGTATGCGGGCGGGAGGCTTATCGGAATCTGGGAGCCCCCTTTAATAAGGGGGCCCCCAGATACCGGCCCCCCACCCTAAGTGAATGAGTATGGGGTACATCGTACCCCTACCCATTCACCTGCAAGAAAAGTGGTAAAAACACAAATAAACCACACAGTGTATTAAAATATTTTATTAGTCTGCTCCGGAGGCCGCCCCCTGTCTTCTTTATTAGCTCTTTTACCAGGGGGGGCTTCTTCTTTGACGTCTTCGGGTGGGTGGGGGCCGCCGTCTGGTTCTCTTCCACCGCCGGGGGGGGGTGGCTTTTAAAAAAGCCCCCACCCCCCCGGCGGGTTTCCTCCGGCGTCTTCGGCGGGGCTCTTCTTCTTCCGCTATCCCGACGGGTCTTCTCCGCTATCCGGGGGGTCTCGCCGCTCTCCGCTGTTGACTCGTCGCACCCCGGTTCTTCGTCTCGCAGTCCGGTCCCTTCTTCCGTGCTGTACGTCTTCTTCCGCGCTGTGACGTCATGTTCTTCACTTCTCTTCTTCTCCCGATGTTGACTCGCCGGTCCTCCTCGCTGAAATGACGGATGCGCGCCTTGCATCGGACCTATATAGGCCTCACAGTCCCATCATGCTCTGTACCTACCCATGTGATACCTACCCACGTGGTAGGTATCACATGGGTAGGTACAGAGCATGATGGGACTGTGAGGCCTATATAGGTCCGATGCAAGGCGCGCATCCGTCATTTCAGCGAGGAGGACCGGCGAGTCAACATCGGGAGAAGAAGAGAAGTGAAGAACATGACGTCACAGCGCGGAAGAAGACGTACAGCACGGAAGAAGGGACCGGACTGCGAGACGAAGAACCGGGGTGCGACGAGTCAACAGCGGAGAGCGGCGAGACCCCCCGGATAGCGGAGAAGACCCGTCGGGATAGCGGAAGAAGAAGAGCCCCGCCGAAGACGCCGGAGGAAACCCGCCGGGGGGGTGGGGGCTTTTTTAAAAGCCACCCCCCCCCGGCGGTGGAAGAGAACCAGACGGCGGCCCCCACCCACCCGAAGACGTCAAAGAAGAAGCCCCCCCTGGTAAAAGAGCTAATAAAGAAGACAGGGGGCGGCCTCCGGAGCAGACTAATAAAATATTTTAATACACTGTGTGGTTTATTTGTGTTTTTACCACTTTTCTTGCAGGTGAATGGGTAGGGGTACGATGTACCCCATACTCATTCACTTAGGGTGGGGGGCCGGTATCTGGGGGCCCCCTTATTAAAGGGGGCTCCCAGATTCCGATAAGCCTCCCGCCCGCATACCCCGACAACCAACGGCCAGGGTTGTCGGGAAGGGGCCCTGTCCTCATCAACATGGGGACAGGGTGCTCTGAGGTGGGGGGGCCGCAGTGCGCCCCCCTGCCCCAGAGCACCCAACCCCCCCATGTTGAGGGCATGCAGCCTGGTACGGCTCAGGAGGGGGGGGGGCGCTCGCTCGTCCCCACTCCCTTCCTGGCTGGCCGGGTAGCGTGCTTTGGATACGGGTCTGGTATGGATCGTAGGGGGACCCCCTACGCCGTTTTTTTCGGCGTAGGGGGGCTCTCCTTACAACCCATAACAGACCTAAGGGCCCGGTATGCTCCTGAGGGGGGGACCCATGCCGGATTTTTATTTAAAATCCGGCGGGGACTTCCCCCTCAGGATTCATAACAAACGCCGCACACGTGTAGAATTGGCGGGAATCCAAGTCGGATCTCCCGTCGCTTCTATGACGGCTCTGTCTCCATCGCGGCAAGCCAGCTCGGCGCTGGCTCCCGCGATGGGGCTCGTAGGTGCTCAATCTCGCCGAGAAAGAGAGCGAGATTGACACAAAATCGGGTTCACCTACTGTACACTACAGTTCTGTCCTCAAGCAAGCCAATCTGCTAAAGAAAAGCCAATGTGCTGACACATTAATACATACCAGGGCAAGCTTTAGAGTTATAAAATGTCCATGAGATCATCTATTAATAACCATACAAGGAAAATAAAACTGCATTCAGGTTGCTTTAAAGAAAACATGCCATCAAAGCAATCAACCCGCTGTCACTGTTGAGCTTCTAGAAGTGCTAGCAGTCTGGATGCTGTACTATCTCTCTGGCTATACAGACCAGGAAAGTCAGCAAAAAAACAGAACTTTTTGTTCTGGGTACTGAAGCAAGAGGGTAGGCACAAAAGTCAGGGAACTTGGATTTTTAGAAGAGTTCAGCAATGCCAGTCATAGCCCCCTGTACACACCTGAGGGTGTTTTGCATATTTTTGTGCCTTAGCCTACACGTGACAATGCTCAGCATTCTTATTGTTCTGAATACAGGTTGCTCACATCTCTATGCTCAGCCACTCGAAGCTTGTAGAGGTAAATTCCTGTTGAATTTGCTGAAACTAAAGCTTAGAATTGCCCTGTTGGCACCACCTGGCTTTAAATATACATAATATCTTTTATTCAAATCTATGGCCTCGTACACACCAGCGGATCTGTCTGCTAAGAAACATTTGTCCGCTGGAAACTGTCCGATCCGCCGGACAATTGTCCGGTCGGCCATACACACGACCGAACATGTCTGCTGAAACTGGTCCGTCGGACCAGTTTCAGCGGACATGTTCAGTCGTGTGTACGGGGCCTCAAATGTGTGTATATATACACATGGCCTCCCCGCGGTCAGAATACAATGACCAATTTTGTCGGCTATAGCTGGTTGCACTGATCATTTGGGATTGATAAATTGGCTTCAGCCTGTCTTTACATGGATGGAAATTCAGACAGTTCAGTAGGGATCAATGTATGGCCGGCTTTAGTATGTGTTTCAATTACCTCCTTTATTAACACTTCCTACCAAGAGGTCAATGAAACCTGTTTCAAGGCCAAACTTAGTAGCATCAGTTTGTGTGAGTTCACTTAAATAATCTACATACCTATTTTTTTTTAGATGTTTTAAAGCCATATAAAATTACATTTCATTAATTCAGAAAATCTGGTTATTAAAGTGATTATATATCCTTGATGTTTTTTATTTTAATGCATTCTCTGCATTAAAGTAAAAAACCTTCTGTGTCCAGGATCTCCCCAGCCCCACATTAAACGTACCTGAGCCTGATCTTGATCCAGCGCTGTGCAGGAGACGGCTCTCTCCGCTTTCTCCCTTCTACAGGGCAGACTAGTAGCAGCAGGAGCCATTGGTTCCTGCTGCTGTCAATCAATTGATATGAAGAGGGAGTGGGGGGCAAGGCAAAGCCGCACTGTATGTGTCTATAGACACAGGCAGCGGGGCGCAGGAGGGATCCTGCACATGTACCACCCTTAACAAGCGTCTTGCTAGGGGGGTACATGGAAGGCAGAAGGAGCTAGGAGCACCAGTGGGGGGCCCCAGGAGGGGAGGATTGGGGCTGCTCTGTGCAAAACCACTATGCAGAGCAGGTAAGTATGTTTGCTATTTTTTTTTTAAATAAAGGTTTAGAATAATTTTAAAGAGAGGCACACTGCCATCCATCTACATGATGCAGTGTCCTCTGTAAACTGAATTTTTTTTCCCCCCTAAATGAAACCTTCAGCATGCATAGTGAACACATGATCGGGAACTAGGTTTGGCAGCTAGCAACTAAGGACGATGTCAGTTTGTATCTGTAAAATTAATGATGTAGTTTACCCAGGGGCGGACTGACAACTCATTGGGCCCCCGGGCAATAGAAGATTATGGGGCTCCTCTGGCTTACAGATGGCCACCACGCCAGGAGGCAGTGCAGAGGCAGGGCAGCTAAAATCTTGGGATCTTCACATTAAAAGCATGTCAGTTTCGGACATATCAGGGACAGATCTAAAAAAAACACAGATTTTTACATACTGTCCCTGGTTTTACTGAGCCTGGCAACCCTGATGGGGCCCCCTAGTGGCATGGGGCCCTCGGGCAGTGCCCGAGAGACTCAATGGTCAGTCCGCCCCTGAGTTTACCATATCCTCAGTATGGGACAAAATGAATATAAATGATAATCTACAGACTACAGGTAAAAAGGATTTTCAAGAAATGTATAGTGGTTTTGGATATATTTTCTCTCTTTATTAATCTCAAGACTAAAAAAATTAACATTAAGAACCTTTTTTTACTCTATTTTTTTTTTTTTTTTTACATATTCATCTTTTTTAGTTTTCAGAATACTTGTATACAGAACTTGTCTTCAAAACAATGACGTGTCCCTCATCAGGCTGCTCTGCTCTGCTCAAAGCCAGCCCAGCTGTTCTGTTGTACTATTTGGCTAACCCATAGTGCTTTGGAAATCCTGAAAGTGTATTAAAGGTTTATTTGTAATTAAGGTTTATTTGTAATATATATTATTTCTATCTATCTATTTATCTATCTATATATATATATATATATATATATATATATATATATATATATATATATATATATATATATATATATATATATATATATATATATATATATATATATACACACACAGCCACCCATTATAGTTTTAGATTTGAATAGCAGATATGAATATTTCTATACACTTAAGCACTGACAAAGCTATAATATATACTGCCTTTCTGAATGCATCCAATCTCATAATCTTGTTGTATATGAGACCCGTGCAAGCCAACAACAAATTATAGTAATACTAAAAGAGCTGGGAAAAGAAATACATAAAATGATTATAAAACATACCCGTAGCGATCACCAAACACGTAGCTCCCATACAGCCTTTCTGACTGGCATCCTCTGTATATAAAGCCGCCTACCATGTGCCCACTGCTCAGAGGCTTGAATTCTAAAAGTGGAGGCTCACTTTCTGGAAAAAATAAGGAACTGTTGTAGTATTAGGCCAAAACAGTACAGAAGGCAGAAAGAACAATACATAAGTAGGTCAGATCAGTAACAGTAGTATAAATTCAAAACAGTAGTATATAATTTTCAAGAGCTAAATAAAATACTAAAATCATAAGTCATATATTTCACAGAACCCAAACCCTTTTTGGGGATCAATATTTTATGATAAATTGTCTGACAGTGTTTCAGGACTGTGTGAGCACTGGAGTGTTTCTCAACTCTAGTCCTCAAGTACCCTCAACAGGTCATGTTTTCAGGATTTCCCTCAGAAACAGCTGTAGTAATTACTAAGGCATTGAAACTTACCAAATCACCTGTGCAAAATAATAGGCCTGTAAATATGACATGCTGGGGGTACTTGAGCACTGGAGTTTAGAAACATTGCTTTAGAGCACTGTGTTATCATTATCAAGTTATTTTTTATGGTTAAAATTGTCAATTCAAGTGGTATCTGTCAATTTTGGCGACCAGCTGTCATTGAGATAGAAGGTGAGGGTGAATCTGAAATGAGTGTTTAAATGGCAGAACTGAAGCTTAACTGGGCTATACTGTATTGTACAATGATGTTTCAAATACAGGTGACTGGAGGAGGTAATAAGGCTCATAGGAGTAGAAGGAGGATGTTATCAGTGAGGCGATGTTCATCCAAGTCAAAAAGCAAACCCCAGGAGGGTAGATAAGACAGAAGCTGTGAATATTGCTTTTTTGTTCAGGTTAAGGATGTCAATCATAAAAATGGGTGATCAGAATTACCAATATTAGAACAGGTTAATACATGTCTATTCAAATTATAGATGTAACTGTTTGGATGAAGGTCTGCTATAATATGTAACAAAATCAAAGAACAACAGTTATTATTTCTCCTTTTTATTTTGTAATACAAAAAGGAAACATTCAGTTACTATACTTATACTTGGCATACAGGTAAAACAGCCAAGGAAGTCAACTTATTTTTTTAGTTTCCAATAATGCAGCAAGCTGTTTGATGGAAAAAACAATTAGTAAGTCTAACCCAAAGTCTTGTTATGATTGCAAATAGTTAATCAAAAAACAAAAATTTGTGCTCGTTTTAAAGAATGTAGACTGTATCAACCAGGAAATAGTTTTTCTAAATCTCAGAGTTAAAATAGTTTATGCAGTAATGATAATTTGCAGAAAATAAAGTGAGAGAGAGTACTTAGCCATGACATTTGAAATTAGCAAGAAATAATGGGACCATGAATTTGTAAAGAATAATTATTTTGTCAAAATTATAAATAAGGAGAACTTAATATTTAACCAACCTAATACATATACTTACATTAGAATAATGGCACATTTTTAAATGAGGTATTTCCTGAAATAAAGAATCTTCTGTTTCTGACAAATGCCTTAATACACATTAATTTATTCTGTAGTATGTGACAGTATAACTGCATAAACATATTAACAAGCCTATGGAGACAGACAAAATCACGATATAGCCTACCATAATCCTTTCCTTTAATGATTGGCAAAATCCTGACATTTGACCTGTTCTTGCTGTTTATATCTGAACACAGGATTGTTACATTCATACTGCTGTCTCTGCTTTGGCGGTCAACTGCACATCTATATAATAAAATAAAAAAGCAAATATAATAAACGTGTTTTTAAATGTAATTACATTTAACATTACAACACTACAAGTGCCATAACCCCAGTATTTTCTTTAACGGCGGACGGTCCGCTTTCAGATAAAAGTGGTCTCTGCAGTGGATTCACCACAAGATCAATATTATCGGTGGACTGAGAGGTGAGGTGTCCCATCATAGACTCTATGCTATTGGATGATGGCAGAGTAGAAAATGTCACTTCTGTCCAATAGCGACAAGGGACAATTTTTTTTATTTTTAAAAATATATTTTTTATTGCTTTTAGGTGTAAATGTGAGATCTGAGGCATTTTTGACCCCAGATCTCACATTAAAGAGGTCCCGTCATGCATATTTTCTACTACAAGGGATGTTTATATTCCTTGTTATAGGAATAAAAGCGATCCATATTTTTTTTAAAGGAACAGTGTAAAAATAAAAATTAAAAATTAAAATAAATAAGAAAACATTTTTTTTTTAAAGTGTCCCGTCCCTCCAAGCTCGCGTGAAGTAGCTAATGCATACCTAAGTCGCGCCTGCATATGTAAACGTGTTCAAATCACACATGTGAGCCATAGTCGTGATCGTTAGAGTGAGAGCAATAATTCTAGTAGAAGTTCTCCTCTGTAACTCAAAACTGTTAACCTGTAGAATTTTTTTAACTTTGCCTATGGAGATTTTAAGGGGGCAAAGTTTGTCACTATTGCACGAGCGGGCACAATTTTGAAGCATGACATGTTGGGTATCAATTTACTCTGCATAACATTATTTTTCACAATTTAAAAAACATTGCACTAACTTTACTTTTTCTTATTTTTGTATTAAATTTTTTTTTTTTCAGAAATATTGTGTTTGTAAGACTGCTGTGCAAAGTTTGTCACTATTTTGAAGCGTGACATGTTGGGTATCAATTTACTCGGCATAACATTATCTTTCACAATTTAAAAAACATTGGACTAACTTTACTTTTTCTTTTTTGTATTCAAAAACATTTTTTTCAGAAATATTGCGTTTGTAAGACTGCTGTGCAAATACATTGTGACACAAAGTATTGCAACAATGCCATTTTATTCTCTAGGGTGACTGAAAAAAAATATATAATGTTTGGGGTTTATAAGTAATTTTTTAGCAAAAAAATAAATGATTTTAACTTGTAAACATCAGGTGTAAAAAATAGGCTTGGTCCCTGAGAGGTTAATGCACACCTAAGCACAACACACATTCCATACACTATTATTATTATTTTTTATTATACAAGATTTATATAGCGCCAACAGTTTATGCAGCGCTTAACAAAATTAAGGCAGACATTACAGTTACATTACAATTTGTTACAAGAGGAATCAGAGGAACCTGTTTTTTAGAGCTTACAATGTAGGAGGGAGGGTCGATTGATACAAAAGGTAATAGCTGTGGGGGATGAGCTGATGGAGAAAGTTGAACAGTGTATTAGTTAGAAGCAGGATTGGCTTCTTTAAAGAGAAGGGTTTTCAGGGATCGTCCAAAGATGGATAGATTAGGGGACAGTCGGACAGATTGGGGTAGGGAGTTCCAAAGGATGAGAGAAGCTACGGAGAAATCCTGTAGGGTGAGCATGGCAGGAGGTGACGAGGGAGCTAGAGAGCAGGTGGTTTTGAGAGGACCGAAGAGAGCGGCTTGGTCGGTATTTAGAGACTAGGTTAGTGATGTAGCTGGGGGCAGTGTTCTGGACGGCTTTGTAAATTATTGTTAGCACTTTGAATTTTATTTGTTGGGTGAGTGGAAGCCAGTGCAGGGATTGGTAGAGAGGGGTGGGGGACACTGAACAAGGGGGGGGGGATAGTGTATGTAAAGGTAATCCAATGAGGAGTGAGTTGCAGAACTCAAAGCGAGAGATAACCAGGGAGCGGATTAGAAGTTTGGGGGTGTCATTGGTTAAAAAGGGGCATATTCTAGAGATGCTGCGGAGGCAGGGACAGGGATTGGATGTGTACCTGAAAGGACAGTTTAGAGTCTAGTGTTACCCCTAGCACGTTGTGGTGCCATTTATTTTGGCAGCCCAGTGCAGTAATCCAATGCACCTCTGACCCACATTGCCTGCAGTGCACAACAACAATATTATAATGCACTAACATGGTTACATACTTAGTAACCATGAAATACTGCTTGTCAATTTTTTTTTCAATTTTGGTGTGTTGGCTGCCTATTTGATTAAATAGGCATTTACAGAGAATATTACAAGAAATCAAATAAAGCATGTATTCAACTTCAGCAGTCTATACACTTTATTTTTATTTACGAGTTTTAAAAAAAGCGATGACAGTAAATATACTGGCTTACCTGCCTGGGTTATGTAGGCCATGTGCAAATATCTCTGGTGGCTGATTTGTACTATTAAAATGTGGGTTAGTTTTAGGTATGGAATAAAGAGAGCTGCATCCATCAATATCAACATCCAATCTCAGTACAGATCCTGTAAAGTCACTAAAAGAGCAAAAGAAAAAGGTAGACAATAAATTCTTCAGAAAAACAAAACATTTCAAATAATTAAGTGTTATGTGTCCAAGAGACTGGTGATGCGCTATAACCAATATAATGTATGCAAAAAACACAGACAATTCAGTGTTAGCTTAATAGAACCAAATTACAGACTAGTAACATGCTATAACAAAATAAATAAAAGCAGAACTTCAGCTGTAACTTTTTTTAAGTTTTAATAGAGAAGAAAAGATTTAGAATGATGGGTATTTTTTGCTCTCTTCCTAAAACGGAAAGTGAGGGAGAATCTCCAACAGGAACACAACCACAATAAAATGCCAAGAACGATTCCAGGCCTTGTTAATGCTTCTAAAAGGGGTTTTCATAGCTGTCCTCTCCTTGTTAAGAGAGACTTTCCTTCTATTCCTGTACCAATGGTAATGGGAACAAAGACAGTAGAAAGAAACTGAGGTAGATTCTAACACTTTATCACTCTAAAACAAAACATATGTTGGCTATAGACTTGGATTAAATGGGTTGTAAAGCATGCACAAAGAGACAACCCTCCAGCCAGCAAATGAATGTGGAACTATACCCACCCATCCTTTACAGCTAAGGAAACTGCCATCTTGGCCTCTGTTTGATCTGCAGTTGTGAGGTGCTGCACAAGTGATCAATGTCACCAGCCATTTGATGGCTTGATAGTTTGGTTGAGAACACAAGCAATGTGGGACAGTTATTCATCATGGAATTTCTTGAATGCAACTGTTTTGGGAAGCCATTATATCGATGGAGTTAGTGCCACTTTAAAAACCAGGTTAGCAATAACAGGATCTATGGGCCAGATTCACAGACATTTGCACTTGCGCCGCGTATCAGTGATACGCTACGCCGCCGTATCTTACCTGGCGGAATTTTGAATCCTCATCAATTTCGCGCCATAAGTTATGGCGGCGTAGTGTTTTTCTGGCGGCGTATTTGAAATTGGGCGGGTTGGGGGCTTGATTCATTTAAATGAAGCGCGTCCCCGCGCCGAATGAACTGCGCATGCTCCGTTTTGAAATTTCCAGCGTGCTTTGCGCGAAATTACATCGCACCAACGTCATTTTTTGAACTTAGACGTGAGTTACGTCCTTTCCTATTCACGGACGACTTACGCAAAAAAAATAAAAAAATGTAATTCGATGCGGGAACGACGGCCATACTTTAACATGGCAAGTCTATCTATACGCCACAAAATAGCAGCTTTAACTATACGCCGGGAAAAGCCGACTAGCGACGACGTAAGAGAATGCGACGGCCACGCGTACCTTCGTGGATCGACGGAAAAAGCTAATTAGCATACCCAATGCGGAAAACGACGCAAACTCCACCCCGCGGGCACAAAAGTATTGCACCTACGATCTGAAGGCGTACGAAGCCGTACGCCTGACGGATCGAAGCCAGAAGCCGTCGTATCTTGGTTTGAGGATTCAAATTAAAGATACGACGCAGCAAATTTGAAAGTACACCGGTGTATCAGTAGATACGCCGGCGTACTTGCTCTGTGAATCTGGCCCTATATTTTTAACCTTTATACTATAGACTGGAATAAGGGTGATGGTGTAATATGCAAAATACATATTATGATTTACCCTCTGCATATATTTAATGGTAATATTACACAGATTACTTTTTTAAAAGTCCTTTTTTGTTGAAGGCATTTATTAGACTTCTCTAAGCTCACTGTAGTGATTGATGATCTTCTGTCCACAATTAGAGATAGAGTAAGGCCTCGTACACACGATCGGTTAAACAGAGGACAACGGTCTGACGGACCGTTTTCATCGGTCAAAACCGATCGTGTGTGGGCCCCATAGGCTATTTAACCATCGGTTAAAAAAAAGCCAATTTGCTTTAAATTTAACCGATGGATTCCTAACCGATAAGTCAAAACTGATCGTTAGTAGGCACAACCATCGGTTAAAAATCCACGCATGCTCAGAATCAAGTCGACGCATGCTTGGAAGCATTGAACTTTGTTTTTTTCAGCACGTCTTTGTGTTTTACGTCACCGCGTTCTGACACGATCGTTTTTTTAACCGATGGTGTGTAGGCTCGACAGACCATCAGTCAGATTCATTGGTTAACCGATGACAACGGTCCTTCAGACCGTTCTCATCGGATGGACTGATCGTGTGTACGAGGCTTAAAGCATTTACTCTATCTTCATAGTGAAGATGGTTTCACCTTATTCACTAAGCTAAGTTAACATTCACGTTCCAAAAATGAAAATGCTCTCCTCTAATACATCAATCCATAATTCACTCTCACGATAACTCTCGCCTTCCTACTGCAACTGCCACCTTGTTGGCCTACCTCTACATAGACATACAGTAACATATCACCTCTTCAGTCAGAAATGCTGCTGCTAGACTTACCAACCTTTTAACCATTCAGCTCCCTCTACCCCTCTCTACCATTACCAACATTTATTTGTTTCAAAATCCTAACAAAACCATACAAAGCAATCCACAGCTCTGCCCCAAACGACATCACATACCTTGTTTTAAAATAGACCCCAAGACCTCCTGTTCTCCAGCTCACCTTCTCAAATGCTTGCCTCCAAGACTACTTCAAAACCTCTCCCATCCACTGGAGCTCTCTTTCTCAAATTGTTCTGCTACCTTCCACTTTAGATTATACCTACCTCATCTCTTCAGGAATGTCTACCCCTATCACCTCATCTCCAGTATCACTAGCCTCCCTTCCATTATAAGCTCTCATGTGCAGAGCCCTCCAAAGCTTGCTTTAAACTGTATTGTAACCGTACTGTTTACCTTTATATTGTAAATCATTGTGCAAACTGGTGTTGCTATATAAATCCTGAATAATATTAATTTTGGTATATATACAAAAGGAAACTTATGAAAAGTTGGCATTTCCCAGCACCAGCCAAAACACGGAAAGGGGCAGTCTGAGGTTTATAGTATAAGAAGCCACTTTTTGAGCTGAAAGAATATTCAGGATGAATTGAAATGCATTGCACTTTACATTAACAGTGAGCATGTTTATAGGTTTCCTATTCCAGCTCAATATGGTCTAAAACATGTGAGAAAGCACCCTTTATGAAAATGTATATTATTTTTACCTCAAACCATCCATTTCTTCCATATCATCGATAGTTATCATTCCATCTCCAAGGAAAATATACAAGAAGCCATCTGGACCAAACAAAAGCTGTCCTCCCAGGTGTTTTCTGTGTAACTCAGCTACTTCGAGAAACATCCTCTCTGTCCTCACATCAACTTGACTGGGGTTCTTCCTGTTTCCAATGATGGATAAAAAAACACTGAATGCATACAATTTATAATGTTGGCACACTTTTACACATGTTTTTTTTTTAATCTCTTTTGATCTTTTAACATACATTGAAGAAAGATACCTATGATAAGAACGATGCAACATAGCTGAAAAAGTGTTTGAAATGTCAATGTGGTTTGCCTTGTCCTCTCCCGAAATCCTCTTTCCAGGCTTCACATCCAGTCCACTTCACCTTTTAAATATGTTTCTTATTTTCTAACTTTAAAGATAAGATGTTTTCCAGCCACCCCAAAAAAAAAGATAATCTGGCACACAAGGCACATGGGCTTGCACCCCATACCACTGTGATCATGTGCTCTCTGCTGTGTGGACACTAGACTATACACCACTAAGCAATAGGTTCAAACCTTGCATTGTGAAAATACAACCAGTTTTGTATGTTGTTTATGCACAATATAGGAATGCCTTTGTGGAAGTTGATTCTTGTTTTTATATGCATTAATGTACACTCTAATCTAAATTTCTTTGAAGTACATGTAAACCCAAAAGCAGCATGTATCATATACAATTGCAATAAAAAAAATACAATTTCAACCTTTCTCTTGTTCTTTGTTGCATCTCAATGCTGAAGGTCTCCCATAGCATCTTTGCAGCCACTTCCTGTCTACACATACTCCAGTGATGCCTACATGCAGATTACTAATGGTGACAGCAATGGGCCATGACTGTGCAATGTGTATTTAAATGACTGCTTCTTGTCTCCATGGAACGCAGGAGCACAACTGGAAGATAGGGACAGTGTTGTCTCCCTATAGCAGCAAATGTGTAAACAAGGACATTTATAGCAGGACCACCAGGTATTAATTTAAGGAGTATTGAAAATTGCCATCGGAAATAATTTAGCAGTATGACAGTGATTCAAGAAAATGGCACCTGTCCACACTTAGAACCAGCACATTGTAAACTTGTTAGTAAACCTAAATGAATGAAAATGGCTTCAGCTTTAATTTCCCACCCATGGAGGATGGATCTGACTCGTTACACTCATGGGGGCTTAATAGAAGAGGCCTCTACTATTAAGCCCCACATGGGCGTAACGCGTAAGAATATTTCTTCATGGATAGGGAATAAGAGCTTAATCCATTTACATTTATTTAGGTTGACTAACATGTTTAGTTCTGAGTACAGGCTTAATTTTCTTGCAGCCCACACAGAGCTTGACAAGCAATCTATCCCGACCAGCACAGCCATGGATATGACCAGTGTGCTGAATACATTACTCACTTAGGCCTCTATCCATTTCTTTATTTTTAAGGCCACTTAGGTTTGCATATACTTTAACGCACTGCAGCAATATGAACGGACCTAATTTGGATGTGAACAGTTTCCAAATCTGCACCATAATGAGAAAGCATGGAGACCAGTGGAGTTGCGTAAGGTGCATGTATATCCATTGCACACAGGACACAGACTCATTGTGACCAAAACGAAACCAGGTAATGTGAGATGGCTTCAGCTCTTCAGCTCTGCTCTCCACCCACAGGAAAGATCCCTCAGACACATCCCCCCCCCCCCCCCCCCCCCCCCCCAGTGGAGGTTCCTGCACTTTTTTTTTAAAGGATAGTAAGGGCCCTTTCACACAGGCGTGTACATGTACGGGCTCCGCTTTGCTCAGCGGGGGATCGCTCCGTTGATCCCCGCTGAGCAGGCAGATGACAGGTCTGTCTCTGCACACTGTGCAGGAACCGACCTGTTAGAGCGCTGCTTCCACCTATGGGGGATCGGATGAAGACGGTCAGCCTTCACCTGAACCAATCCGCCAGACGGATGGAAAATAGGGTTTCCATCCGTCACACTTTAGCGGATCGGATGTCAGTGGGCATGTCACCGATGACATCCGTGGCTCCATAGACCTGCACGGAGCGTCCGTCCAGGTCTGCCTAAAAAACTGACAGGTGTGAAACTCACAGTTAGGTTAAGAAAGATCAGCCTCAAGCCTGTAGTGCCGGCCGGACGCTAACAGGCAAACCCGTCCGTATGGAGACCAAGCCGATGCGGGTGATGACGTCAGTACGCCGCTCGTTCCGCCCTACGCTTTTTGTGATAGGTCAAGCCGTCTCGGGCCCTATACTATACTATATGAGGCATTCGTTTCCTTACATGGTATAACTATTAACAAGCATGAAAGCTGAGGAGTCTATCCGAGGTCTACTACACTACGGATTGGTTGCTGTCAGTGGCTCGCTGATTTATACACACATGCTGGATTAGGTCCTATGGACCATCGGTTCTGGTAAGCAGTTTACCTCTTCATGGTGGTGGATATCACTCTGGCTGCAATACTCCATCATAGAGTCTAGCCATTTGGATTTCACACGGGTGTGTTTTGTGGATGGACTATTTCACTTTTTTATTTGGACTTTTTGCACATGGTCATTTCAATGTTGACCCTTATGTTAACCCTTTAGGACTTTGTTTATTTTTCACATATTCTTTTTTTGTTTATGGTTTATTGATCATTTATGTTAAACTGTATTCAGAGCTTAAGTTATATGTGCAAATTGGATGCTCCCTGTTTTGGCAGCATTCAGAATATCCCTCTAAGGATTTTTTAGGACTTAGAGCAACTATTTATTTTCTTAATTTGCCCACTGTTTGTTTGCAGGTTAGTTGCTGCTTTGCACAATAGTTTCATGCTATTCACATTTATATTTATTTAATCATCATTATCTTAGCGCAGTTGTTTTTCACTTTCTTTCTATACATTAAGGCTCGGTTCACACTTGTGCGATGCGGGAACCCTGAAAATCCACTGCGAGTTCCCGCATTGCACGGCAGTTCACACTGCCATATGCAAACTGCTGGGAGTTTCAATACATTGTTAATGACACCACCATTTCAGTTCGCATTTCGCATTGCGAACTGACAGTTCAGACATTAATTGGATCGTATCGTTATGAACACCCATGCAATCCGATTCTGGTGCGGACCAAAAAAAGGGTCCTGTGCAAGATTGGTCCCAATGTGATGCGATATCAGCCATACTATCTGTATAACTGAAATCGCATCACACAGACATTGCATGTGATTTGCACTGCAGTGCGAATCACATGCGATCTCGCAGAACACACTGGTGTGAACCGACACTTGTTCCTTTTTAAGCAGCAAAAAAAAATCTAGAGCTTATCAAAAGTCATCATGATAAAAATATAGTTGGTATTGTGGGGGAGATATTTTCGTGCATCTACTATAGCTGATTTTCTGACTGGTAATCCTGCAGATGCAGACCACCAACTGCTGCTACTAAACCTGCAGGATGCAATGTCAAATATTTCATTCACATTTGTGCACAGGTAAGAGCAGCTTGTAGTGGATATTCACTGCCTTCAATAATAAAAAGTGGTAGATGTGGTACCTAGACACCGTATATTCCACAACTCGAAGAATGTGGTCGTGAGGTCCGCTGGCCCAGCGTTCTTGGTTGGTGGTGTACGACACATACAGCTTTCCATTTTTCTTATAATTGGGATGGAATGCAAGGCCTAGCAGTCCCCTTTCATCTCCTCCCTGCAGTCAAACGAGAAACACAAAGAATTGTAAAGTTAATTATGTGCTTTATTGTGTTTCAGTTGGAACCCAAAAAAAAGTCTCTTTCTTTCTATCAGTTATTCTGTGCCCAAACCTCTTTCTTTTTTTTCTTTTTTTTTTCCGTGACTACCGCACATAAACAGATTATAAAACATTTCACTTTGGGGGCTATTTAAGAGTTTGGACAAGACAATTGTCTGGTGTGGTTATCTAGCTCTCTGGCTCGTTTGCTACTTTTGTGCAGTGATTTGTGTGTGTAATCTTTTGGTAGCCATGAAGACAAGTCTAAGTGCTGTGAAAAATTCTTAGCTGTGTTACTAGGTTGCTCATAGTTGCTTGTAGGAAAATCAAGGAAAAAAGTTAATAATGTTTAATCCAAATATGCAAAACTGAAGGGAAAAAAAAGCACTCATGGCTGCCAAGTTCCACTGTCTTGGCAAAATGTTTTGAAAACATTCAAATTTCTAGTGTAATATGTAAACCTTTGTTTTACCCTGGGGGCAGATACATCACTTGTCACTACTCTGGTGGTCTACACATCATAGCTCACTGTAGGTAATAACCTGCTATCTCTGACTCCTGCATAGTGTTCAGAGCTGGACATGTGGTCAACACTAGCTGAGGCAATTTCTTTACATAAATGAAAGCAAATTAAATATACTGAAAGCTGCTACAAGCCTCTGCCCACTGCCAAAGTATAACATTGACTTTTCTCTACAAACAAAAACATTTAAACAACTGTTCCACCTAAAACAGGCTTATTGGTTTTGAGTGGAGATCAAGGAGAATTTAAAACCTCACTAAATGTTAAAGTAATTGTAAACCCTCGCTTTTTTTTTAAATAAAAATAACAAACATGCCTATACTTACCTGCTCTGTGCAATGGTTTTGCACAGAGCAGCCTGATCCTCTTCTTCTGGGGTCCCCCGTCTGCGCTCCAAGCTCCTCTTCTTCATTGGGTACCCCCACAGAAAGCTGCTTTACCTCTATAAATTATACAGAGACGAATGACACAAGTAGACTGAACAAACTGAGCTAAGCAATTTTAAGCTTTGTACGCACGATAAGAATATCAGACAAATGATCGTCTGTTTGTTTTTTTTGCACGTTAGTCTCATATCGAAAATGAAAAGGTTACTTAAGTTCCAAAAATTCTCATTACAACTTCGAAAGTGATGTAATGTGTTGTATTGTATTGTAATGTATTCTGTCATTTCAGAGCATGCGTGGTCTTGGTCTTCTGATTTTTTTTCAGGTTGATACTGTATTGATTAAACAAATATTGTACAATATGTCCCTTCAGATAATTTCGCACAAACTATCAAGATCGGCACTTGAAAGCTATGTACTAACGATCAGATTATCATACGATCGCTAAAAAATCTGTATTTTTCATCCAATTTTCTGGATTATGTGTACTAGGCATTAGTGATGTGGCTGGACTTGACAGGGGATAGAGCTCTGTCCACACCACAAAAAATAATAAATAAACCTGATTTAGGTGGCACTACTTTATTACAGTTGAAATCATCTGCATCACAGAACATGTACTAGTCAAAGAAAGTGAAAGTAAAGTCTGAACTCCTGATCTGCATACTTGATCCTTGGTCAGTAGTGTCTCATAAGAGATTTAAGCCACCAGATCGGTATGGCATCTAGACAAGTATAATATTCAGGAGAGGTATGCAATGGTAGCCTCTCATCACAGGCGTCTAAAAACGTAACTGACATTTGCTAAAATAGGTAGTACTATAAAACACAGAGAAATTGTTAATTTCTAAAATGGTCTTCATATTTTTTTTTCATCATATAAATCCATGCCTATAATAATTACACAACAACTTTGAGATGGAAACATTTAATAAATGGACACTCCTGAGTCACAGACCCAGGATACTGACTCATGTAATCTTTGTCTCCCTAGTAACCCTGCAAGTGAAAATATTTCTGTCCTGGCTAAGCATGCCTTGAAAGCATTTCCAGAATGCATGACACTCAATCCCTTGTTAGTGGAGAAGAAAAAACTCCAGCTTACAAATATTAGAGCCACTGGTGCTTTGATAAGAATCTGGCACCATGTCCCGCTGTAGATTAGAATGGCACGTTCTGCCTAATGAATGCAATAACAAACATCCAAAAAATCCAAAGACTTACATGAGGAGTCAGATAGTTTTTAGAATGGGATAACTCTGAAAGTCTTAGAAGAGATGGAGGACATTACCGTCATTTTCAGTATGCAGGCGGAAAGTTATCATTTCAACAATTATATGGTACTTAGGAAATTCTACTCTTATGCAAGACAACAGGCTTTAGGAACCCTATGAAGTGTTCAGTGTTTACATTTTTTATAGAATACTAATGCCGCGCACACACGATCGGTTTTCCCGTTGGAAAAAGTCAGATGTGAGCTTTTGGATGGGAATTCCGACCATGTGCATGCTCCATCGGACTTTTTCTGTCATAATTTCCGCTAGCAAAAGTTTGAGAGCAGAATCGCTATTTTCCCGATGGAGAAAAATCCTAGCAGAAAAACCGTTCGTCTGTATGGAATTCCGACACGCAAAAAAACATGCATGCTCAGAATCAAGCAGAAGAGCCGAACTGCCTATTGAACTTCATTGATCTCGTTTTGTCGTACGTGTTGTACGTCACCGCGTTCTTGACGAGCGGAATTTGGTGTGACCGTGTGTATGCAAGACAAGCTTGCATGGAATTTCGTCGGAAAAACCATCCAAGGTTATTCCGACGGGAAAGCCGATTGTGTGTACGCGCATAAGCCTAAAATGCATGTCAAAGGAAACTGAAAAAAAAAAAATTAGAAATGTAAGGATTTATTGGAACTTATTATGCTTCAGACAAACTTGCAACGAGCTTCCTCTAAGCCCACAGAAAAGTGAGATTTTACCTCAGTACAGATGGGCAGGATTAATATAAAATACAATGAACTGTAGCTTTTAATTACCTCTATCTAAACCACATCATTGTGTAAAGGTGCAGTCTGGACATTAGAGTATTTAATACATGACCACAAGGCCTTAAAATAGTTTCAATGAATTCTAATGCTAATTCACTTATGTAGACAAATTACCCATTCTTTGCCCATACATGGCACAGCAACAAGTTCACTCCATTAGTGCTGACCTCCCCAGTGTATTTCATTAGTCAATAACAGTAGGTCTGCTCTCTGTCAAAGTCTTGTCTGACAAAGAAAAGGTTTCTTTGAGTACCAACTTGAGTTTTGGAAAAATGTAGAAATAGTTTCTGGATCATATGTAAACATCCAATTCTGAATTCAACAAATCAGGTTCATCCTCAATGCATTACAAAAGGTCCAAACACAATTCTTTGTGACATTCTTTTTGGTCTTGTGAACTCCAACATTTTCTGAATTAGGGTAAGACAACATCCATATTTGAACATGTGCCCATTTGTACTGAGGGAAGCACTGTGACAGGTCAGAACATGTTCTATAATCATCTTTTTTGTCTCTCCCCTCTCACTCTTGGAGGGGCGCCATAATGGTCTGGGGTGCTTTTTCCTTCAGTGGAACAATGGAGCTTCAGGTTGTGTAGGGGCGTCAAACGGCCGCTGGCTATGTCCAGATGTTGCAGAGAGCATTCCTCATGACTGAGGGCCCTCGTCTGTGTGGTAACGACTGGGTTTTTCAACAGGACAACGCTACAGTACACAATGCCCGCAGGACAAGGGACTTCTTCCAGGAGAATAACATCACTCTTTTGGCCCATCCTGCATGTTCCCTTGATCTAAATCCAATTGAGAACCTTTGGGGATGGATGGCAAGGGAAGTTTACAAAAATGGACAACAGTTCCAGACAGTAGATGGCCTTCATGCGGCTGTCTTCACCACTTGGAGAAATGTTCCCACTCACCTCATGGAAACGCTTGCATCAAGCATGCCGAAACGATTTTTTTAAGTGATCAACAATAACGGCGGAGCTACTCATTACTGAGTTCATGTTTGGAAGTTGGATTTCTGTTTTGGGGTTTTTTTTTTTTTTTTTGGAGGCGTGGTCCTAAACTTTTGATCAGCTGAAAAACAGCCTGTTTCAGTTTATTCGTTGTTTTCATTAAATTGAATGCTCAAAAAATGTTTTGTCTCACTCTCATTTCTTCTTGTTGCATGTTGAAGCTCTACTTGGAACCTTGTTAAGATCCAACAATGTAAAATATGATTTTTTGCCATTTTTCAAGTGGTCTTAAACTTTTGACCAGGACTGTATGTAAAGCTAACTTCACATAAGTGCAGATGCAATGTCATGCACAGACAACCACAATCCAAACCCTTCACAAAAGTTTGGGCAGCCTTGCCTCAACACACTCTCCCTGAACATGGCATTTTCTACTTTGGCTCTGTCATTTAGAAGGCACTTATTGTCCATGGAAATACATTCCTAGGATTTGGCAGCCCCTCTTGATTAAAAAAAAATCAAAAACATGCAATATCATTGCATCTCAAAGTGTCCAAAAATGATTAATTATACATATACATATAAATACATAAAGCATCTGTTTCCAAGCCAAACCAGAGAAGGTTACTACTACTCCGCTCAAGCTTTCCTATACAGACTCATCAACCAGTTGTGGACACTTTAAAAATACTGAATTTCCTGCTATTTTAACTAGATGAACAATCAGTAAAAACGGCTCATTGCTCTTGCCAAACGGAAGACAAGGATAAACGTGACTTCATTTGTTTTTGTTTTAATTCAAACCTTTATTTGTACAAAGATTTGTTTCTACAAACTGTGACTAATGAAATGGTCATGCAGCTAAAAGAATTATCCTCACGTCATTATAATGAAACATAAATCCAGTAACCCCGACTTGTAACTTGCTAGTCTTTGGATTTGCTACTGACATTCTATATTTGTTACAATAAATCTAAATAAGAACTCAAACTGACCTTCCTCGAGAACAAACATTAAACAGTTTAGAAGGCTAAGTACTCCCTTTCCCAATTGTGCTTTAGACCACCAAGAAACATTCATAAATTTTAAGATATATGAGTTTTCTATCATGTTTCTGCCCCTGCGGAGTTCTGCAACAGATTGTTTTGACTCCTGGGTCAAAAGACAAAAATACTGCACACAACATAGATAATCTGCATTCTTTTTTTCCCCCTGCAAACTACAATGTTCAACTGGCCATAAAACAGATAAACTAGTAACAGCTTGTTCATAAGTTGAAGTATAGGGTGCAAATTGTAGTGACCCATAGCAACAGAACAGAATTATCTTTCTTTTATCTGCTTCTCTCACAGCTTGCTAAGAATCATTATAGTAGTTGCAGGATGCCAGATTTTACTAGTAGGCACACCCATTTTTGGGGGTTATTTCTCCAAAAACGCCCCAATAAAGTGGACCTGTCAGTTGGTATGAATAATTTCCTGCCATACAATACACAGCAACAGCACAGATTTTTCTATAAAAACCTTTTACGGTTTCAAAGCAGTCTTGAGCTCTAGCCAAGTGACTGTGCCTGGGCAAAAACTAGGAATATGGGAAAATTATGTCATTAGTATACTGCAGGCAAGAGGAAGCATTTCCCTATACTTCCTCTTGCTCTCTAATTGCTCTGCCTGCCTGACATTGTAACTTGTTGCAAGTCAGAAGATGGCAGAGGTTGTGGTGGGGGGACAGGAGGGAAATAATCTGCCTAAACAGCAGGTAAATAAATGCACAGGCCCCCGGAATCAACATCATTGTGTCATTTCTGGGCAGAGAAGTCTTGTAATTAGACGCTGACCCTGGATGTCTGAAGAAAGATGGTACAGACCTTTTGGAGAGAAAAGCAGATTCAAAATTTGTCGGGGGAGTACAGTAATCTCTATGAAAGGTAATAAAATGTTACACTTATGCCATGTACACACGGACCGATGGACTTTTTCATCAGATATCCGATGAAGCTGACTTTCATCAGTCTTGCCTACACACCATCAGTTAAAAATCCGATCGTGTCCAATGCGGTGACGTAAAACACAACGACGTGCAGAGAAAAATGAAGTTCAATGCTTCCGAGCATGCGTCGACTTGATTCTGAGCATGCATGGATTTTTGACCGATGGATTTCCCCACAGACGATCATTTTTTTCTATCGGTATTTTAACCATCAGAACATTTTAAAACAGGTTCTATGTTTTTTCACCGATGGGAAAAAAAAACGATGGGGCCCACACACGATCGGTTCGTCCGATGAAAACGGTCCATCGGACCGTTTTCATCAGACGAACCGATCGTGTGTACAGGGCATTATACATTACTTAAAATCCATGTACCACACACCTAACATGAACAAAATATAAATAATGCTAGGTCCATTTAAAAAAAATAACTGCAGCCTATTCAGGTGCATATATATATAAAAAAGGTGCAGCCATTTAGATTCCACCTTAATAGTACTAAATGGATTTCCCTAATAAGTTGCTACTGGCAAAAGAAAACTTTACAGGCACTACAGGGCTGTCTGTTGGGGAACAGCAGTACTTCTGTACCAGGCCTGGGCCTCATCAAGCCGGCAGGGTGCTGAGTCTCCCTGTGGGTTTCCTCTCTGATACTGTATTCTGCACAGACACTAGCAGAGTCACTCTGTGTAACTGATTTTGCTTTTCAACATCAGCGGTGGAAAGGGGTGGGGGGAGGGTGTAGGCAGGTGTTTTTCCCTAGTAGGTAGGTTGTACGGGGCCCCATGATTTTTACTGGCTGCCCTGAAGCACTATCCCAATGTGGCCCATTGTATATTTAAATTATCTTCATGTCAATGGATAAAATATAACATACTTTTGCATGTCTTCCCCAAACCTTATAAATGTAACCAACATGTCAGCCAATTCAAGCCAAATAAAGCAGAGGAAAATAAAATAAAATGCACTAATTTCCTTCTTTTTACAAGCTTAAAATAAAATTATCATCTTTGAACCCATGTTTTACATTATCAGCAAATAAAAAGCATTTGGTAAATTGCAGTTTAAGTCTGTTCTATCGATTTATTAACAAAATTGGTCTAAAAAAGTTAGCAGAACGTAGACGCAGTTTGCATATCTTGGAACACTGGTTTTAACAGTTCCAGACTTGAGTTTTGAAGAAAAAGCTATTAAAAACTAGTCATAGGTATGATGTCATTCTCATAAGGTCTTAAAAAAAGCCCAAAAGTACAAATAATATTTGTAATGTGCGACTTCATCCATGCAGCTTTCCATGTCTCACTCTTGGATAATATTTAGTGGTCTTTCCTGTTTGTTAAATGAACACCTTCTAGGTTGGAAAAGATTTCTTGAGTGAGATGTCTAAGAAGTTTAGCCATTTTGTGCCTCCATAAAACAGCCCTCACATGTTTGATGGGATGATGAAAAATCCTATGGAGCCGACCTGAATGAAACAACATAAGGGCACTTTTCAGTGGCTCTTGCAGGTCACCCCTGTTCATTCTCTCAGTGGCACGTGGATTACATAATCAACCTTGCCTTGATCCCTCCTCCCCGTGCAGGCATCAGCACACACAATCACAAAAATCACATGCCGGCTCCTGCAACTAATAAAAACCAGCTACGAAAATAGGGTAATCTTCAGAGAAGCATTACATAGTGCAGTAATAATTTTGTCAATTAAATCATGACTGAGTCACACCTTTTTATTTTTGGTGGCCAAGCAGTTTTATTACACACAGGCTTTACATCTAGAGAATAAGACGGCTCAGGAAAAAAAAAATACACATATCATAGTGACATTACTTCTTAAATAAGAGGAAGGTTTCTTTAAAAAAAAAAAAAAAAAATCTCTTAGCATTTAAACTATAGTCTTCAGCTCAAAGTGAACCTGTGTTTTGCTCATACAGGGTAAAGTAACAGGTTCATTTAGTTTCCCCTTCTCAGCTCCACATAACCACCTTCCTTTCCTCTGCCACTGTTCCAAGTAGTAACTAGAAGTGAGGAGAGAAAGTCCTATGAGTTCAGAGTCATGATTAAAGCTTAACCGTTTTTTGGTTCTCTATGCCCCCCTGAAATATTCACCTTCTTAACATGTTACCAGGACTCAAAATGAGAAAGGGTTCAAATTCCCTGTTATTGTTTTTTTTTTTTTTTTGCTACAGTATTTGTGTCACACTGGGGAGATTCCCTTTACTTTCTGTGCTGTAGATACATCAGGAAGTTAAAGAAAATACACCAAAGGAACCCGTTGGAAGACCTTCCCCCGATTATTGTTCCAGTGATAACTAAAAGTAGAACTAAAGGCAAAACATTTTTCATTTAAATAGAGCAAGGAAAGGTTATGACCCCCAAAAAAAAGGACATTATTGGAAACAAGCATACATACACAAGTTACAAACATGTCAGTTTTTTGCCATCTGTGTCCCATTATGGAAATTGCGCCCACTTCCTGTCCCATAGCCAAAACAGGAAGTGAGAGTAAAGCCCTCCAAAATGAAAAAGTGAGACAAACCTTGGTTGTCACCAGGGTCCTAATGATAAACAGGAATAAAAAAGAGGTGACTCTCCCTAAAGGGGAAACAGACAGCAATAAAAAATTGACAGAGGTTATAATCCCCTTTCACTCTGTCTAAAACTCAAAAAAAAAAAGATTTTAGTTATACTTTGTTTTTTGTTTTATTTCTTATTTTCAGCAAAAATTGTAACTAGAACAAATCAACGACGTGTGGTGAGCACAGTGACTGTTGAGGCACTGGCTAGCCAGATACACACAGGTTCCTTATGCCGCAAAAGTTAGAGCGAGAACAAAAATAGGGGGCCAGATTCACAGCAGAGATACGACGGAGTATCTCAGATACTCCGTCGTATCTCTCAGAGTATCTATGCGACTGATTCATAGAATCAGTTACGCATAGATAGCCCTTAGATCCGACATGTGTAATTGTTTTACACTGTTGGATCTTAGGATGCAATACTGCGGCCGCAGCTGGGTGGAGTTTGCGTCGTATTCCAGCGTCGGGTATGCAAATGAGGTTTTACAGCGTTCGGTACGTTGTCGCTAGTCTAGTTTCCCGTCGCAATTTTAGTCGTCGTTTTACCTGACCTAACTTTACACAGCCCACATATGTGCTGTATAAAGTATGGCCGTCGTTCCCGCTTCGAAATGTAAAAATTTTTTGTTCTTGCGTAAGACGTCCGCTACGCACGTCGCCGTTCGAAAAAATGACGTCACTTCGCGCAAAGCACGGCGGGAATTTCAAAACGGAGCGCGCCCCTTTGAATTACGTGGGCTTACGCCGGAGGCCGCCGGCGTAAGTTTTCATGCAAGTGCTTGGTGAATCAGGCACTTGCGATGAAAACTTGCGGCGGTGTAACGTATCTACGATACATTACGCCGCCGCAGTTCTATGTGAATCTGGGCCTCTAACACTAAACCTCCTCTGTAACTCTAAACCAGTGTTTTTCAACTCCAGTCCTCAAGGCACACCAACAGGTCATGTTTTCAGGATTTCCTTTAGATGAAACGACTGTGGTGATTACTAAGGCAGTGAAACTGATCAAATCACCTGTTCAAAATAATGGAAAGCCTGAAAACATGACCTGTTGGTGTGCCTTGAGGACTGGAGTTGAAAAACACTGCTCTAAACATTTAGGCCCGGATTCACAAAGCACTTACGCCGACGTATCTCGAGATACGCCGCGTAAGTCTAACTATGCGCCGTGCCCACAATCTGAGATACGCCTAAAAATAGGCTTCCAACGACCGACGTAACTTGCCTACGCCGTCGTATCGTGGGCGCATATTTACGCTGGGCGCATTTTCTGTTCCCATAGATTTTCTATGCACATGTGCAAATGAGGGAGATACGCCGATTCACGAACGTATTTGCGCCCGGCGCATAATATACGCGGTTTGCATAAGGCGTACGTCCGGCGTAAAGTTATTTCCCATATAGGAGGCGCAACTCAAGCTAAGGTATGGACCAGGGAACAGAGCCGTCGTATTTTACGTTGTTTACGTAGTACGTGAATAGTGCTGGGCGTAGGTTACATTCACGTCGTAGGCAGTGATCCGTCGTATCTTAGGGAGTAGTTCCGACGTGATTCTGCGCATGCGCACTGGGATGCGTCCACGGGACGGTGCATGCACTGTACGTTATTCGTATCTTTATGACGCTCAATCCATCATTTACATGGGGTCACGCCTCATTAGTATGGCTCACGCCCACTCCCACCTACGCTGGCTTACGCCGAGGAAACCCAGCGTATCTTTAAGAGCGAGTGGGAGCGAGTGCTTTGTAAGTCCAGTGCTTGCCTCTGTGCGCTGCGCCGGCGTAGCGTAAAAGAGATACGCTACGGCGGCAGAAATATGCGCCGATGTATGTGAATCCGGGCCTTAACCTGTAAAAAAATTTAAAGCGTCGCCTATAAAGATGTTTAAGTACATTGGCGCCATTCCACAAGTGTGCACAATTTTAAAGTGTGACATGTTATTTACTCGGCGCAACACCATCTTTCACATTATACAAAAAAAATTGGGCTAACTTTAGTGTTTTTTTTTTTTTATTCTTAAAATATTTTTTTACAGAAAATAAACGCTGCACAAATACTGTGTAACATAAAAAGTTTCAACGATCACCATTTTATTCCCTAGGGTCTCTGCTAAAACATATATATATATATATATATATATATATATATATATATATATATATATATATATATATATATATGTATAGTTTGGGAGTTCTGAGTAATTATGATTTTTACATGTAGGAGAGAAGTCTCAGGCCCCGTACACACGACCGAGTTTCTCGGCAGAATTCAGCCAGAAACTCGATCGGAGCCGTATTCTGCCGAGAAACCCGGTCGTGTGTACACTTTTGGCCGAGGAAACCGACATGTTCTCTATTTCCTCATTAGTCAATGAGGAAACTTGGCTTGCCGAGATCCTTGGCGGCTTCACAAGGAACTCGACGAGCAAAACGATGTGTTTTGCTCGTTGAGTTTCTCAAACGTGTGTACGGGGCCTCAGAATTGGCCTGGGTGGCAAGTGGTTAATTACCATAAGTAAGTAAAATACATTGTTTTTAAGGTAACTTACTAAATTTTCAAAAACTGTACTCATGCAGGTGGCTTAATGGACAAATTACCGAAGTTTGAAGTTACTTCAAATTAGTAATTTCACAGTAAAATATTATGTTATAACATTTTCAGCAGCAGCAGATTCTCATTCTCCCTCTAAACTGTGTGAGAAAAACTTTGGATAATGGGCAAATCTTGTACCCATAAACACATGTTTTCTCCTTGTAGTTAAGAGGGCTGGGCTGGAAGGGAGCATGTGTCTTTAAGACACATGCCTCCTTCTATGACACTGCAGTGAGATAAGAGCCTCCACTGCAGCATTTTTATTGGAGAGCTTGGACCAATGGTGCTTTACCATTGGTCCAAGGCTCCAAGCTGTTCATTGAACTCAGTGCCTCTGAAAAGAAGTGAGGGGCACTGTTAGCACAACCTCTCAGTCTGCTGCAAACAAACTATGCCAGCTTGTACTTAAACTGGCCGCTCTGTATGTAGCTTTTGACAGGCTGTGCAAGGAGCCCAGTATCTCTGAAATCATAGGTGGCAGGAGCCCCAAATTGTGACCAGTGGTGGGGTAGGACTTTGGCTCCATACACACCAGGTCGCCAAGCTACGACCCTCGAAAGCTTGATCATTTTTTTTCTTTTGTGTTCATGGCAAGTGAGGCAGATGAGGCCCAGAAAATGTACACTTAAACCTATCTGGGACTGTGTGTAAGGCCTTGAGCACATCAACATTAAAGGGCGTGCTTGGTGTATAAGGTCCCAATCAATGGAATATGTATTCTTATATTATAGGTATATGGATTGTTATACACTTCTTCTGTAATCCACTTCAGGAATAATGTATGAAAGCACCACTAAAGATCCAATTAACACCTCATTATATGTGGTATTTTTCACAGCAGAATGTTTGTAGTCTCCAGTAGTGTAGATTGTGGCTTTGATACATACATTAATTTTGTGTTTCTGCATTTACCAGTCTCTAGACAGTCTCTAGACATCCTCTAGGCATCTAATTATACCCATGAACTATTTCTAAGGACTATACCCTAAAGTGGGACCAAGGTAATGCTTCAATGATTATAAAGTACATTGGTTTTAAAACAGTGATGTCACTGCCAGTTCTGCCAGGAACGCATGCTCTCATCAAACCCAGTGGTGTACATGTTCTCAGGAAAATATTTTGATATCAAGAAACAGTGCACTTGAATATATTTAAACCAACCGCCAATGTTTTTCAGATGAAAAGTCAAGCAATAACAATGTGAGTGTCTTATAACATGAGATGTCAAACATGTCCTTGCATATTAGTAGAAGTTGTATACCTCACAGGTTGCCTCCGCTGAGCGCTATATTTATATGACAGGTCTCCGCTAATGTTGTTCAACATGTATAAATTTCACTTGCAAATTATACACATTAGTGGGAATGCCAACTGTAAACTCTGATCCTGTGTTTTTATAGCACCTTAGAGGGAAAAAACTCTTCGCTCATCATGTCAGTAATATTTGCCACATGTTCCTGGTACGGTTCTCCTCAGTTCACTTTGACTACATAAGTTTGCATCACTTTAAATGTGTTGCTTCATTTTGTTACATCTAAATATATTAATCATGAACTTATGATTTGAATTGACTAACAACTCGTCATTATCTGTTTTTGCATGCCATTTACAGTACAATTGTCCCGAATGTCCTGAAAGGCATGGGTTTGTCATGTGTATTGGTGGTGGAGCTCCAGGCTCCTTCCGAAAAAAATAAAAGTCAGCAACTACAAATACTGTAGCTGCTGACTTTTAATTTTAGGACACTTACCTGACCACAAATTCAGCAGCATCTTTACCTGAGCCAATTTTTCAATCAGCTCTCGGGTGCTGCTGCCACCATCTTGGCTAAGATAGCCTTGCGGCTTTACAGCCGGTTCCCAACTGCGCATGTGCGAAGCCAGCTGCGCTTTGTGAATGGCCCGGCGGTGGGGAAAGGAGGAAGGGGGAAGATCTTCCTGCTGAGTTTGCCTAGGCAAAATCAGCCAGAAGTGGAAGCGGGTATCTGTCAGAAAAGGGTACCACCCCCCCCCCCGAAAGGTGCCAAATGTGGCAGCGGAGGGGGCAAACAGGCGGATCTTCCCCTTTTGGGTGGAGATCCGCTTTAATAACTAGTATAGGTATGCATATATAGCATCTAATAAATGTATGAAAATCATTTGGAGCACAGATGATTTTACATAAAACAGCGATAAAACAATTGTTTAAAATATCACGTAATGTCAATTAGAACAGGAAATACTGCCTAAAAGTGAACTGATCATGTGGCATTAAATCCACCTTATTTACTTACAATAAAAATGAGAAATGAATCCATGGGTAGTCTGATGAATTCATTATTACCTAGCTGGAAATAGTTGCATTGTCATTTTTATACAATTTATTTGAACAGCATACCCAAGGTTTAGTCTATGTAGCAGTATGCCTAAACACACAGCCTGTGTGCGTGGTGAAGACTGTCAACTAAGTACAACCACATCTTCTGCTAGTTATACACAGCTAATTTAACATATTATATATCACATCATAAAACAAATCAGACTCATGAGATAATTTCTGCATTGATGTGAGATTCCAGCAAAATTGTTTTTCAAAGTAGTTAAATCCAACGATCACTACTTACTACGAACTAGTTTACTTATGGGATCAGTAGCCACAAGAACTTGACAACAACAGGACTATAGAAAATATGTGAACTGTGACATCACAATTTCTGGATGCTATGAAGATTGCAGTACACACCACAATTCTATGTTATAAGAACTACAGCGACTATTATGCCCAGTCATTAAGACTTTGCATGACTGTTTATGACAGGGAATCAGAGCCACTATAACACATGTATGACTTTATGATACAATAATAAATAATAATAAAGATGATCCAACATGGGAGCGCAACCAATCCCACAATGTTTTTGTTTAAAAAACATATTTCTGCTTCAGCATGCAGTTATACTGAAACTATAATAAATAGCCCCAAAATAAAACAGTCTCACAAAACAATTTGCCTAAGGACAACTGGCTGGTAACACCCATGGCACAATCTGGCCAGTTTCAGCTATCTCTATCTTCTTATGTCTATGGCTAACTTTGAAGTCGTGTGACCCCTGTGACTTGTTCCAGATCATATAACCCACTGTGTAACCAAAGTAATGTCATTATGTAATCAGTAAGTCCTGTCAGATATGCATAGCTGTCATATTAAATACAAGTGCCTGGTGCCCTCAACAGCGCACACACAACTTTGAAATTTGAATAGCATTTTTGAACTATAAATGCTCATTAACAAAAACATGCTGTATTATGCAAAATACACAATATCAGAAATATTGTTTTGTGTTCCTATAAGCCAGAAGTATCCTAATATTTGTAAACAATCTATATATAATTTAACAATCTATAAATAATTTGCGATGCTTCTAAAGGTGATCATCCAAGACTTTTTACCCAAATTAAGTGTTCATTACCATCATTCAAAGCTCATACATATGAAGCATTTAATGGTTTATATAGGGTTTTACAAAGCTACTCAAATCTTCCTACTGAATAAATACAGTACAGACCAAAAGTTTGGACACACCTTCTCAATCAAAGAGTTTTCTTTATTTTCATGACTATGAAAATTGTAGATTCACACTGAAGGCATCAAAACTATTAATTAACATATGTGGAATTATACATAACAAAAAAGTGTGAAACAACTGAAAATATATTTCATATTCTAGGTTCTTCAAAGTAGCCACCTTTTGCAGCAGACATATCTCTAGAACTGTTAAGAGGAGACTGCGTGAATCAGACCTTCATGGTAGAATATCTGCTAGGAAACCACTGCTAAAGAAAGGCAACAAGCAGAAGAGACTTGTTTTGGCTAAAGAACACAAGGAATGGACATAAGACCAGTGGAAATCTGTGCTTTGGTATGATGAGTCCAAACTTGAGATCTTTGGTTCCAACCCCCGTGTCTTTGTGCGACGCAGAAAAGGTGAACGGATGGACTCTACATGCCCTGTTCCCACCGTGAAGCATGGAGAAGGAGGTGTGATGGTGTGGGGGTGCTTTGCTGGTGACACTGTTGGGGATTTAATCAAAATTGAAGGCATACTGAACCAGCATGGCTACCACAGCATCTTGCATCGGCATGCTATTCCATCAGGTTTGCGTTTAGTTGGACCATCATTTATTTTTCAACAGGACAATGACCCCAACACACACATCCAGGCTGTGTAAGGGCTATTTGACCAAGAAGGAGAGTGATGGGGTGCTGCGCCAGGTGACTACCTCTTGAAGCTCATCAAGAGAATGCCAAGAGTGTGCCGAGCAGGATTCAAAGCAAAAGGTGGCTACTTTGAAGAACCTAGAATATGAAATATATTTTCAGTTGTTTCACACTTTTTTGTTATGTATAATTCCACATGTGTTAATTCATAGTTTTGATGCCTTCCGTGTGAATCTACAATTTTCATAGTCATGAAAATAAAGAAAACTCTTTGAATGAGAAGGTGTGTTCAAACTTTTGGTCTGTACTGTACAAACAAACTTACATATTTAAATTCCTGTATAAATTAAATTAATAAATTAAATCAATTAATAATAAGTACATTATTTTGGTATAACCTGTTTTGGCCATTTTTATCTGTAAAGTAAGTGGAACATGTAGAAACTTTACCAGGGTTAGAGCTGATTCATAATGTTATATAAACAGCCACACATATTTTGGTGCTGTGCATTGTAATTTATTTCTACATGAATTACATTGCAGGGACAGGATGCAGTTCAGTATGCTACCTGAATGGAAGCACACAGGGCAAGGCATTAATATAAAGCATTTAGGATTTTTTACTGCAACAAAATACAGTAGTGCCCATGCATTTTCCTTTGTTCATGCATTTTAAAATCCATGGAATAGGGGCTGGTGAGATCATGGTTTTGGTGGACCTGGAGCATGTCTCATCCACTCCTCCAATTAACCTCAGAATTTTATGCTGTTAACACAACTTGCACCTTTAATATCCCTGTCCTGTTGGTCATGTGATATGTTATATCAACTTCCCCTTCGATCCTGGCTATGTTGATGCTTGTGTTTTAGAAACCTATAATATTTTCAATGGATAACGAAACAAGGAAAACAATACCCGACAATGCTGTCTGATGCTACTAAAATATGGCAGCTCCTAAACATGCTCATCACAGGGAAGTACGCCGATCAGGCTATTGCATAAATATGATTTATATGAGGAGGCAGGTTCCTCTCTAATTGGCATGTCTTAAACATAACTGTTTTGGGAAACAGTTCAACTGAAGGGTTAGCTCTTATTTAAGAAAGACACAATAACTATTATGGCAATCATGTAACCTTTCACATTTCTCACAGGTTGTTTGATATCTTAGTGAATATTTCAAAGCCTTGAAAGTCTGAGGAAGCCTATATACAGACCATTTAGCAGAGAAGGTCTAAAATGATCCTTTTCAGTAGACAGTCAGTAAGAACTGGGGCTTCGAAAGAAGTCTCTTGCAATCTGATTGTGGGGTGGATGGAGTTTGGTTTGAATATCCTACTTATGCCCTGTTTGATCTGAGGACACATCTCCAGCTGATGACCATGCAAAGATTGTTACATCAAGCCTGTTTGACCCTTCATAGTAAAGGGTCCAGACTATCTGGTAAGAGTTTATATTGCCTGCAGTGACGGTGCACGCATTATGTGGAGGTTTTCTTTTTTGGGTTCAACTTCTTATCACGGGTTTGTGTTTTCTACAGTTGGATTTAATAACTCAATATGAGATTTTTGTTTAGCGCATATTTTTTTCTACAAGTAAGAAAAGCTCAATGTTAGGATTTGCATACACTTAAGTAGCTGATAAACTTCCACATTCTACATTAGATATGTTAGTCCAGATTCCAGAACACTAATAACAGGATTATATTTACCGACGTTTGGTGTCTTTGCTAAGGCAAAGAAACTTACTCTGATATCTTTAAACAGAAGAAATAGTGAACAAAGTTGGAGTTCAGTGAGAAGAACATATAATACAAGCTGTTTAGCACCTAAGAGGTCAAATGGCCTTGAGTGCACAAAAAAAACCTGAGCCTACGCCTACATAACAACACAATTTCGCTCTGTGTAAAGAATGGCAGGTCTGATGAGCCTGATAGCCATATTGCTTCACCTTCCGGAGGCTAGTGACCTATGCTCTTTACAGGTCAAGGTTCATAAATGGAACAGACCAGGAAATGTGCCAAAACAGATGTCTATACTTTAATAATGACGTGTGGAAAGCCAAGTTTTTAGGCCAGTACCTTGCACTTAATTAGAAAGAGCCAACAGAATGAATTGACACAGCTGCACTTTACAGATATCAGGCAATGCACATTGAGCAATTTAACTGATTTGTAATAAAGCTATAAAAATCTAAAATGGTAATTTGCCAGTCTTACTGCAGTCTATATGCCAAAAATGCACAACTAGGGCCAATGCTTTTAAAGTTTCATTATAGCCTGCTTGGGAAACTGATTGAAAAATAATGTATGATGGTGAAGTTAATGTTCTTAGGTCTCCCTAATTTTGGTTTATTAAATCAATCCCTGCTGAGTGTTATATAGACCCGCTACAGTAATTTTGGTTGAAAATAGTGCAATTGTCAAAAAACGAAAAAGTAATTTGACTCAGTGCAAACCTGTAACAGAGCTCGCTCCAGTTTAAGTTTTAATATTCACTTCCAATATCAAGGCTTTACAGTGGTTTAAAAAATAAAGTGCAGATCAGCACTAAAATATATTTCTCATTTTAAAGTTAAGGCGCATATATGCTAAATTGAAATGGAAGCTTCACCTTTTATAATGCCTGTAGAATGTGGTTACTTGCTTCACTAGCAAGAAAACAGCCGGAAATAACAGAAAAGATGTATATGAGGCTAAACTGCTTCCGTAGAAATGGATCACATGCTATTTAAACTCATTTTGGTTGCTAATATGTGTTAACAACAAATCATTCTTAATTGTAACAATTATTATGTGTTTCTTAAACCTGTCTCCTTTAGCCAAGGTATAAATTATTTGAGGTGCACAATAAAAATGTCATCATGGTCATTAATTGGTTAGGGATTTCAACAAATGGTTCAGGTTATTATAATGTTCCTAAACAATTTGGTTCTTAATTTTTCAGTGAAATTAAAGGCTGGGTAATGTGGCTTGGCCAAATCAGATGCACTCATTTCTTACATGCTTTACAAATACAGCAACCCCAATGTTTTTACTAATCTACCATCGTGCTTGATCTAACAACTGATGATCAGTATGAGGCATTCTTTACTTTATTTCTTTATTTGTCATAGTGTGAAATATACCAGGGTGAGTGTTTATATTTCTTCCAGGGGCACAAAAGATGGATCTCCACATACAGTACAACTTTTTAATGTGTACTGAAACACAAAAATCTAAAATATTTTATATTGTAGCTTACTTGTATTCCTTATTTTCACTCATCGATCCTTCCATTAAAACACCTGTCCTGTATCTACCCTTACTTTATTGTATCTATGGATCAGCGCAGCTTTTCTCAACCTTTTTAAAACAGAGGACACCTAGAAGTAATTTTGATGTTTCAGGGAACCCCTGCGAAATTATTACATCTCTAACTCATGCACATTTGCATGGCCAGTAAGTTGTAGATATAATGCTACATAGAATGTAGTGTATCTAGCATATTTGACACCAAAAGCATATTTGTTTTTTTAAAGGAGAAGTACAGCCAAAAAAACAAAGCGGCTGACGTCACTGAGTCGGTCCAGGCTGGGGAAAGATTGCGACCATATAGTTGGGATCGGCCCACATGCCTGGACCAGCACCCGACTCAGCGAACCACTAAGAGCCTGATTAGGCTGTTCCCCCTTCACAGCCCAGCGCTCCAGTGAGCGAGAGGGGGGAGGCAGAGCAAAAATCTGGTGACTGACAGTCACCAGCTCTCTGCCCAAGGAGCTTTGAGAACCCAGTGATCAGCGGTGTTTCCCATATTTCTCTTTTGATACTCCCCTGCTCTATAAGAAAACATTGTTTCAGTAACAATAATGAAATTAAATAATATCAATTGGCACAAAAGAAACTGCAACTGAGAAATGTGTAGTGGTCAGTAAAAAAGTGACTTCATATGTTGGTAGTCATTTGGAGAGGTCCCATACATTTGTGGAAAGGACCCCTTACTGTATATTAACAGCTTGCCGACCAGCCGCCGTCTTCTTACGGCGGCAGGTCGGCTCCCCTGTGCGAGAGCCCGTAGCTTTATGTCGGCTCTCGCGCAGGCGTAAACACACAGCTCCCGGTCCTGTCAGGGAGAGAAATGCTGATCTTCTGTTCATACAACGTATGAACAGAAGATCAGTCATTTCCCCTAGTGAGGCCACCCCCCTACAGTTAGAACACACCCAGGGAACATACTTAACCCCTTCCCTGCCCCCTAGTGTTAACCCCCTCACTGCCAGTGGCATTTTATAGTAATCCAATGCATTTTTATAGCACTGATCGCTATAAAAATGCAAATGGTCCCAAAAATGTGTCAAAAGTGTCCGAAGTGTCTGCCATAATGTTGCAGTACCAAAAAAAAAATCGCTGATCGCCGCCATATGTAATATGTACTAGTAAAAAAAAAATATTAATAAAAATGCCATAAAAATACCCTCTATTTTGTAAACGCTATAACTTTTGCGCAAACCAATCAATAAACGCTTATTGCGATTTTTTTTTAATGAAAAATATGTAGAAGAATACGTATCGGCCTAAACTGAGGAAAACAAATATTTTTGGGGGATATTTATTATAGCAAAAAGTAAAAAATATAATTTTTTTTCAAAATTGTCGCTCTATTTTTGTTTATAGCGCAAAAACTAAAAACCGCAGAGGTGATCAAATACCACCAAAAGAAAGCTCTATTTGTGGGGAAAAAAGAACGCCAATTTTGTTTGGGAGCCACGACCGCGCAATTGTCAGTTAAAGCGACGCAGTGCCGAATCGCAAAAAGTGCTCTGGTCTTTGACCAGCAATATGGTCCGGGGGTTAATTGGTTAATGGACATTGGAAAAAGGACATCTTTGGCCAGTGGGTAAAACTGCCCCCCTCCACACAGCTAAAAAGATAATTGATATCAGTGGCTACTAGGAGTTAGAAACCCTTCATTTCTCAAAGAACCCCTAGCAACCTCTGAGGAAACCCATCAAGAAAAAATCCCGGAGGAGCAGCATTGTCACTCTATGCTACTTGCTCCCTATTTGGACCACAGAACACCTTCTCTCTTCCTATCTCCACAGCAAAAGGTGAAGTGTTTTCTAGTTCACTGAAACAAACTAGAAAGGGGGTGATTAGTGATGGGGTGTATAAGTTCAAAGGAAGTAACAGGCTCACTACATTTCTGGCATTATTTTGCACTTATTGAACAGATATCTGTGTTAATCCTTCTTTAAAGGAAACCTGCCATGGAGGAAACATGGCAGTTGCCCTTGCTGACATTGAAAATGCCATTTGCCTGGTTGTACGGTTGACCTTGAAAATCACAGTTCCCTGTCTGACATTCGTGCTTTACTAATTTGAGTCACTGACAATGAACACATTACTAATCTGCATACTTATTTAAGAAACAATGATGTCTGTTGCCGAAACACCAAATGAATCTCGCTGCTTCAGCAACAGAAGGAGTGATTCCATAAGGACAAAACAAGCAGCCTCTTAGTGATCCTGCAGCTTTCGAGTTTGAGAAATTGTCAGCGGCAGGATCAGCTTAATCTTGTCCCCCTTCCAGCAGTAACTGAGCAACTTTTCAGCCTTCAAATTTCAAATGTATAAACTGAGCAGGAGCTCTAGGAAAGGGGGATCAGAGAAGGCTGGGTTGGTAAAAGAACCCACTTCAACAACTTCAGTGCTTCTGCTGCAATCTTTGAGAGTTAATTACTCCACAGTACCTGCAGCTAAGAAGGTCAGTGATGGGTTATTTTAAAATGTACTGCTTATTAGGAACACTTGAATGTCCACTGCGACTTAGTAGAAGTCATGCTTTGTCTATGCCCATCAGTGAAAAATGTCACATGCTGAGTAGGTGACATTGTCACAGAAGGCTTCTCATATTTAAAATTCTCACATAGCTTTGTGATGTAAGATTTCTGTGTTTTCATGCATTTTGCTCATTTCACCAGTGCAATATAGTCTTGAAACTATAGATTCGCCCTGCTGATACCACTAGTTATGGAAGAGAATTTCACATCCTTACTGCTTTGACAGTAAATAACGCCCACCTAAATATGGTTAAACCTCTTCTCTTTTAATCTCAGTGAATGGCTGTGTGTCTTTTAAAACTCCCTTTCACTAAAACGTTTTTCCCTATGCTAAAGTCACCAGTACGGTATTTATCTATTGCTAGCATATCCCCTCTCAAGCGTCTCTTCTCCAGAGAGACGTTAGTTTGAATAATAGACCATTCATTATGCACTGCGATTCCATGCAGTTTTTTCTTTATATTGTAAACCAGGCAAACTTTATGGTACTTTAAAAATCTATTAAGCATTTTTCAGTTGTACCTAGTGTAAACAAGTCCTTATAATGAAACACACAATGGAAACTCATTCACTGTGTTAGAGTGCATCCGGAAAGTATTCACAGCGCTGCACTTTTTCAACATTTTGTTCTGTTACAGCCTTATTCCAAAATGAATTCATTATTTTCCTCAAAATTCTACAAATACCCCATAAGGACAACGTGAAAGAAGTTTATTTGAAATCTTTGCAAATTTATATAATTTTTTTATATTTTTAAGAAATTTGCAAAGATTTCAAACAAACAAATAATGAATTTAATCCATTTTAGAATAAGGCAGTAACATAACAAATTGTGGAAAAAGTCTACCCATATCCAATTAGCATGACAGGTGACTGTGACCAGCTCTCAAAAGAGCCAGTTCACAAAGCTTCGGGGGGGGGGGGGGGGCTTGTGCAGCCCCAGTCCGCACTGGAAAAGGGTTCTCTGTGTCTTTGGCTCCTTTTCGGGTCCGAATTCAGGAAGAAATTCACACCTGAAACAGAGAACAGGGAAGCACCAGACCCCCTGCTGCGAGCCATGGCCACAGCTAATGTGAACTCAGCCTAAAGGAAGGTTATTTTTTTTTTGCCATCTGTGCCCCATTGGTGAGATTTTCCTTCACTTCCTATCCCAGTGATGGCGAACCTTGGCACCCCCGATGTTTTGGAACTACATTTCCCATGATGCTCAACTACACTGCAGAGTGCATGAGCATAATGGGAAATGTAGTTCTAAAACATCTGGGGTGCCAACTGCCAAGGTTCACTATCACTGTCCTATCCCATAGCCAAAAAAGGTGTTGAGAGGATCAGCCCATAGTTTTTATGAGGAGGGGTCAGCCAACACAGGCATTTGTTGATATTTTGGAAAGTTTGGGAAAATCTCTTGAAAATAGCAAATGCTTCTGATAGCTTAGGTTTAAATGGCTACAATCCCCATTATCAAAAGAGATGTTTGGATACCTGTCCCATCACTTGTGAAAATTAGGCAGTGTATGTTTACCTTATCCATAGAGGTCTGTGGAATACCATAAATGTGTTGATTTTGGCAGAATCAGACTAAACGATTCCAACAAAAATTGCTAGGAATGTTTTGGTAGCCGGTTGAAGTTCTTAAGTACATTTTGTGAGACTCAACAAAGACCTTCATCACCTGTCTTCTTCATATACTTATCATAATCATTATGTTACTATTATCATAATGATATATAATTCTTTAAAAAAAAAAAATATGCAAACAGATTTTTTTTTTATATATATATATATATATTTAGCGTGGCTTATGACGTATGTTATATTTATATGCGGTTTTCAATCTGACAAAAAGTTGGAGCAATCTTCATGGGTTCCTAAGTACTCAAAAGAAGAAAAAATACAGTCAACCTTATTTAGCAATATACTGTATCAAACTTTCTTGGGATAAATAAACATAATGCAAAACAGGAGAGTAGCATTTTTAAAAACCTGAAAGCATGCAACATCCATATAAATATACTAACTTTCACGCCTCAAGGGCATTTATTCTTTGATTCAATACAGCTGTATAAAGCCTGGTTTAAATATTTTTGACATCAATACTGTATGCTATGTTCACCAGGTGAAATCATTATCCAGTCCACCGATATTTACAACAAAGGAATTGAATTACACGCATAACGTAAAACAATAATGAAATTTAAAGAGAAAGAACACTCTAAATAACTGTTGAGTAAATAATTCACCTAAAAATAATGACTGGCATACCATCTGAAATTCAAACCCTTGGAATGTGGGTCCGTAATGTAAAAATCCACCAAACTTCTCTCTTTAAGTAATTTAAACAGTTTGCAGAGTCTGGGAGGGATATTTACCCTTTCAGTACCTTGAAAGCTCAATTAAGCATCATTTCAGGAATGTACAGATGAAAGATATTTAGTTATGGGTGAAAAACCTTTTGTGGGTTTTCTGGATTTTCCTGTCTTGGTAGTGAAAGTAGACTAAAAAAAGTAAGCATAATAACACATACACAAAAATATAAAATAATGCAATTTAAAAAGTTACTTCACCTTTGTTAAAAACAATTAATAAAATATTCCGCTCTGGGTGATCAATGTACATTGCAGGGATTTTAACAAGCTTAGTAGTAGATTCCAACCTAGGATGTTCCATTATGTCCTACCAATTCCTAAATGGGAGGGTCTGTGTTCAATTTAATCAGCTGATGCAGTTTCAGAGTTCTAATGAGGAACGTTGCATCCCTTTACAAGTAATTCAGCCTTAGGAAATATCTCACCAAAAATATAATTTTGAATGCGAAGGATGCCTAAATGTGCCTTGCATCTAAGTGCAGATTTCTGGGAAAATCAATGAGCCAATCACATAAGCAGGAAATTTCATCTTTGGGTAAGTTCTCTACACCAGTGGTCAGCAACCCTGTCCTCAGAGCCCAATAAAAGGCCAGGTTTGCAAGATAACTGAAATACATCACCGGTGATATCACTTGCTGCTCAGTGATTGCAGTATTCTAGTCTGCATCTCCCCAAGGTAATGCATAAAATTTGGCCTGTTAGGCCCCTTTCACACAAGGACGGATCCGCTTTCAGCGGTAGATCTCTCCGCTGAGCCGGTGGATTTCAAGTCCCTCTCTGCTCACTGAGCGGGGAGGGGCTTATCCAGCACAGCTGTCTCCTATGGAGAGATCTGATGAAAATGGACAGCATGTCCGTATTCATCAGATCTCACCCGATCCAATCCGCCATGGACGGGTGATTTTAGCAGATCGAATGTCAGCAGACATATCTCCGCTGACATCCGACACTCCATAGAGCGGGCGTTCAGGTCCGCCGACAAAACTGACAGGCAGACCTGAACGGTCCGACCTTGTGAAAGGGGCCTTAATGGGCCCTGAGGACAGGGTTGATGACCACTGCTCTACACCATCTGTGTACAGAATGCCTCCAAGATACCAAATTGCATTGAATTTTACAGAAAATGACAGCAGCTGCAGATTGAAAAGGAAAGGAAATTTATAATAACATTCAATTATAATATGGCTTATGTATCAATTGCATATGCTATATTATTTTTTAAAACTCCCTATATGTTTTTTTCACAAAAGTGGAGTCAACCTTTAAGGCCTCTTGCACATGACACTCCCATTTGAGCATCTACTTTTTCAGACATAATTTGGGGTATTTTTTTTGTATGTATTTGCACAAATTGTTTTGTGTATTTATTCTTGCATTCTCGTTCTGCACAATATGCCAATGGTTATTCACGCGCATTTATGCAAACTCGAACGCTTTTGCACGCTGATGCGTAATTACTGCCCAAAAGATGCAATATTTTTTTTTTTTAACTGAAGAATCCACAGCGCTTGTTTAGACCTGTGTGCATAAGCACATTACAATTAATGGGCTGTATTTTAGCTCAGTATAAAAAAGGCTGTACTGAGCTATTTCAAGCTGTGGTGTGCAAGAGGTCTAAGGAAAGTGATTAAGTATAAAGTGTAGTTACTCAGAGTAACCAATCACCTTTTGCCTTTTATTAGTTTAGAGTGTTCAGAACAATCTGATGGCTGATTGGTTGCTATTGGCTACTGGACTCTGCAGATTGCTATTTACCCTATAAGATATACCCCACATTATTCACAGCTTTTATAAAAAATCAGCATTTGTCTCTTACAATGAATGGAAACAGAAAAGTGATGTTTTGCAGTCTTTTCATTAACATCAGCATGTAATTTACACACTGTAACAGTCATCAAACTTTGCAGACTCTGAAGGTGTAGCAAATGCCAAGAAAAGCAAATCATCACAATAATGCCCCATGCTTCTATAAAAGCAATTATCCAGTCCCGAATTTATAGCATTTAAATGGGCCAGCCCTGCACTAAGGAAAACATTTTCCGTACGGCATTACAAAAAAATAAAAACAGCATTGATTTCTTTATGTAAGAAAAGAAAGAACTCTTAAACATGTCACACTACTGTTTTAACCAAATAAATCACTAATTAAAACATTTAAATTAGGCAATTTCTGTTTACACATCGTTGTTCTAGATACAGATGGGATTTCTACATTTTTTAAATGACTAAACGTTCAAAAAGGATTTGTATGCCTAACAAAATCAAAACAGGGATTATCTTGCACTGTGTGTGGGATACTGCAATAGTCTATACAGTGCATGAGAACGGAGCTGGCACTCAGCAGAGCAGCGCACACATTTCAGTAATAACAGGGTATGAGGCATACAATTTCAAGGAACACCCACACTGAAAATTATTCTTTCCAAACAGAGAATTGTTTGGGAACACGTTAGGTTAATTGGCTCCTTGGGATTCCTCTCAAGGAAACAGAGAACATTGAAATGTACACATGTGTATGTAAACCAATGAAGTATTATCTGCTTTGCTAGATTCAGCAATGCAAGATAATAGGAACAGAACTAAGAAAGAGAGAATTTCCTGAGTCTTCATGAACAGCATTCTTGGCCCGTGGGGTAGGTGAAAGGTGCTCCCCCACAAAAATGTTGGCCTTTCAGGCTTGTCGTGCCTCTACTCTTGTCATACTCATTAGGACTTCCACAAATAACACTTGAGAGGGATATCCAATTACAAGATGAACTCATGCATGAAGTGTGAACAACTCCTTATAGTACTGACAAAGCAATCCATCAGCTGTACAGTGCTAGGTTTATTGCACCTTACAGAAAACACTGTTTCATACAGACAAATCAGAACAGGCATTTACAAGGAAAAATGGTATAATAAGCATTTTGGGCTTCTAACAAAAATGGCAAATGGCCAAAAGCACACAGCTTGCAATAACTACAAACATTGCCAGAACGACATGTAACTGCCATACTGATCATCTTCACCTGCTAAATTATAACACATTATTAATTAAGGTACTTATATTGCGCTGTCAATTTATGCAGAACTTTACACATACATTATATATTCATATCGGCCCCTACCCTCAAGAAGTTTACAATCTAAGGTCCCTAAGGCCCCTTTCACACTGGGGCGGGAGGCGGGATAGCGCCGCTAAAAATAGCGGTGCTATACCGTCGGAATTGCTGCGGGATTCGGCCACTAGCGGTGCAGTATTAACCCCCGCTAGTGCCGATAAAGGATTAATACCGCCCGCAATGCACCTCTGCAGAGGCGCATTGCGGGCGGTATTACCGCGGTTTACCATTGTTTTAAATGGGAAGGAGCGGTATACATACCGCTCTTCTCACCGCTCCAAAGATGCTGCTTGCAGGAGATTTTTTTCTCTCCTGCCAGCGCATTGCCTCAGTGTGAAAGCCCTCAGGCTTTCACATTGAGAAGGCTGGGCAGGAGTTTTTCAGGCGGTATTTAGGCGCTATTTTTAGCGCTGTACCGCCTGAAAAACTCCACAATGTGAAAGGGGTCTAAGGCTGGGTTCACACTATACTACACGACAGTAGTACGACTTTCATCCTACTTTGCCCTGCGACATCGGTTCTACATTGGTCCTACATCCATCCGACTTTCATGAACAGGATACTACTTTGATCCGACTTTGTAATAGTCTGACTTGTTCTTTGACCAATCAAAACAAACCCAGAGTGAGATAAAGTCCTTTTACTGCTGCTGTAATCACAATGTCGGATGGTAAGGACAAGGGTCCTACTTTGATCTGACTTCAATGATATTCAACGGGCTGAAGTAGGATCAAAGTCGGACCAAAGTAGTACAGGGAGCATTTTCAAAGTGGGACCAACTTGTGTCGGACCAGTTAAGACGGCTCTCATAGGGAAACATTGATTTTCACATGTCATGCGACATGAGCTCCCAATGTCGGAGCGTTTGTCGGACCAGTGTGAACCCGGCCTCACTCACATTCATATACTAGGGCCAATTTAGAAAGAAGCCAATTAACCTACCAGCATGTCTTTAGAGTGTGAAAGGAAACTGGAGTACCTGGAGGAAACCCACACAGGCACAGGGAGAACATGCAAACTCCAGGCAGGTAGTATTGTAGATGGGATTCAAACCAGTGACCCTTTTTACTGCTAGGCAAGAGGTTTCGACACACATAAGGAGAATGCTTATTTCAGGATTGTGAGTGAAACATACTGATTTCAGACACAGCCAGGCATCTAGTCAGCCAGGCATATTCTCAGAAGGAGGCCTACAATGACAGCCCCCATACTTCTCTAGTGACACTTTATATCCACTATGCTGGTAAATAGCAATAGGCTGTAACAAATTTGATATGTGAATATCAAATAACAGCAATTATTGATACATTCCTACAATTGATGAATTTGGTGTGTTTATGTCGTAAAAAAAATTCCCCCAATATGCTTGATAATAGGCACCCAGCACACATATACTGTATGCAATCTAATCATTCCGGTAGATGGCAAACATTTGCAGATCGGGACACCCACAGCCAGTAATGACAAACTTGCAGCCTATTTTGCCTGTTCATGGCAAGTGGAAGTCCAGTCTACTGTGCATGCTGACATCATACAAGTATGGGAAAAGAAGCACTAGATCTTTTAATGTTGCCATACAGTAGGATGTAAACAAGGTGATCATAACAGTGAAAAAATAAAAAATAAAATAAATGGTGGTAAGTGTCCCGTGTATCAAATTGCAGTAAACTGTCAAAAACCAGGGAACAGAAATAGGGCTGAATGTCCACTGTGCAATATGTATCTAGATGACAATGAGAGATTTGATCACATCCATAAAAGGGCTCCCAGAACTCTCACCTCAATAACAAGGGTCTAAAGCATCAAAAAGATCTCCTTGCGTCATCCACCTCCTCGCAGCCAAAAACCTTCCCACCTGTCACACTTCACTGGTGCTTCTCCAGCCTCTCCAGATGTCCACGGCCTTCCCTCTATGGTACAGACACGCACCTCCTCGATCAGCCCCTAATAGAGACTCTGTTCCAGGGGAGGGAGAGCGAGATAACAAAAAGCCTCCAATAGTGTGATATGTGAAAAGCAGGGGGACGTTTATTCAAGAAAAACCTGCGCTTACATTAATGTTAAAATAAAGTGCAATAATAGAAACAACCAGCGGCGTCCTCTGCGCCTGCTTACGTCACTCCAAGTGTACGTCTGTCCACGGCCAATCCCTACGTGTTACGGCACAGTCACGTGTCTTCATCTGGGATTGGCCGTGGAGACGTACACCTGGAGTGAAGTAAGCAGGCGCTGAGGACGCCACTGGTTGTTTCTATTATTGCACTTTATGTTAACATTGATGTAAGCGCAGGTTTTTCTTGAATAAACGTCCCCCTGCTTTTTACATATCACACTATTGGAGGCTTTTGTTATCTCTCTCCCCCTCCCCTGGAACAGAGTCTCTATTAGGGGCTGATCGAGGAGGTGCGTGTCAGTACCATAGATGGAAGGCTGTGGACAGCTGGAGAGGCTGGAGAAGCACCAGTGAAGTGTGACAGGTGGGAAGGTTTTTGGCTGCGAGGAGGTGGATGACGCAAGGAGATCTTTTTGATGCTTTAGACCCTTGTTATTGAGGTGAGAGTTCTGGGAGCCCTTTTATGGATGTGATCAAATCTCTCATTGTCATCTAGATACATCTTGCACAGTGGACATTCAGCCCTATTTCTGTTCCCTGTTTTTTGACAGTTTACTGCAATTTGATACACGGGACACTTACCACCATTTATTTTATTTGTAATTCTTTCACTGTTATGATCACCTTGTTTATATATTTTTTTGATTGATCATCACCCATCACCGTCACTTTTTTGTTTGATAGTGTTTCGCTTTTGCGCAAAACCCCTCTCTTTAACATTATTCCACTTGTGTTTTGTAAACACTATTAGGTTTTGCTGCATTTACACTTTTGTTTGGTATATATCATTTACTGGCTCTTAGTAGCGCGAAGAACACTTTATATTATTACATACAGTAGGATGACCACGTTTTAGAACAGGAAGAGGGATCAGAACCTTGTTTTATGGCAGTTCTACGAACCTGCTCCCAGAGAGGAAGATCATATTTTTTTTTAGCAACAACAGGTGCTCAAAATCTTTAGGTTGTCTTCATTCAGTCTGTGATCCCAAACCTGGGAGCACTTCTCATATATCTCATACTTTTTCTATAGAGATCACTGGTATCAGATCCAATGTCAGTTATTTGTTATCAATTAAAGGATAAGTTCACCTTTAGCAACATGATCCATGTTACACTCATATTCCGGGTGTAACATTTAACATGTCATTAAAGCAGCCTTAAGTAATGAGATGTCATCAGTACATCAGAAATGATAAATTTTCAGATACACTATGTTGCCAAAAGTATTGGGACACCTGCCTTTACACGCACATGAACTTTAATGGCACCACCGTCTTAGTCCGTAGGGTTCAATATGGAGTTGGCCCAACTTTAGCAGCTATAACGGTCTCAACTCTTCTGGGAAGGCTGTCCACAAGGTTTAGGAGTGTGTCTATGGGAATGTTTGACCATTCTTACAGAAGCGCATTTGTGAGGTCAGGCACTGATGTTGGATAAGAAGGCCTGGCTCGCAGTCTCAGCTCTGATTCATCCCAACAGTGTTCTATTAGGTTGAGGTCCAGACTCTGCGCAAGTCAGTCAAGTTCCTCCACTCCAAGCTCACTCATCCATGTCTTTATGGACCTTGATTTGTGCACAGGTGCGTAGTCATGTTGGAACAGGAAGGGACCATTCCAAACTGTTCCTACATAGTTGGGAAAATGAAATTGTCCAAAATGTCTTGTTATGCTCTATTTGTGTGAACAAAATGATAAAAATATAATTTTGGTATAGTGTTACATGACCGTGCAATTGTCATTCAAAGTGCGACAGCGCTAAAAGCTGAAAATTGTCCAGGGCAGGAGGGGTGTGAAAGTGTCCTGTATTGAAGTGGTTAATTATATCCAGAAAATATAAAGAAAAGTCTGAAGTTACCTTTACGATCATAGAGGAAGACTATGCATTAATCTGCTTACAACGGCATTATACTAATTTCCAAACTAGCACTATGGAAATGCATAACAGACAGAGCAAATAGGGCACTTCATGTGGCAAATGTATAGGCACACAGATTACAGCTACTTGAATAGGTATTTTCTCTGCACAGTCTGCAATTGGGTCTGACTATGGAAGCATACGTATATGTAACAGTATCAGAAACATGTTTGGTATATCCACACCAAAAATGTCACAAATACCATCAACACTATAAATGCAGTTCTAGCAGGATTAAATTACCAGATGAATAGGATACCCAAGCTTACCCACAAAATTCCTTTGCAGCAATAACCACTGGTGCTCCTTTGAAACATCTGGATAGAGCCAATACAGCCCAAGGGAATAAACCTTGAAACAATTGGCAACCAAAGAATTTAATTATTAAATTCTGTTTTCAAAAATCTCAGCTCAGGAATAAACGCTTTACATTTTGATGCTATACACTGTAAATCCTCAAAATTTGTTGGCTTTTACCCTTCATTCTGAAAAGTAAAAAAACAATAGTTTATACATTAGAAATAAAGGGGATCACGATAAAGCAGGATTTCCTCTCCAAAGCTAATGAAAAAAAATAATAAAATTAACAAATTCCTTTATCCACATGAGTGAGGTAGATGGAGGAAATACCCCCCAACAGGAAATTGTATTCTGACAGCAGTACCAGCCACTGTCAAAATACATTGATCAGTGGCTACAGTTGCTGCTTGACAAACATTTTCAGTATTTCCATTCATCTGAAGTCGATAAAGCAATCAAGTTCTTTTGAGCAGGGGTGGCCACACACACCTATCGAAATTTGCCTGGCCCCTGCTGACTCGAACAAATTATGATCAATGCATAGACAGTTTTACTCCTAATTAGTGAAGACATTTTTCTACAGGTATATTAATACTGAACAAGTTAAAGCTATCCCCAAGCTAGATGAGGACACCCCATCCTTCTAAAACCTATAATTCACCAGAATGTACTCGGTACCTAAAGTGGTTGTAAAGGCAGAAGTTTTTTTTATCTTAATGCATTTTGTTACATTAAAATAAAAAAAACATTCTAGGTGCAGCAGCCCCCCTCAGCCCCCCCCCTTACCTGAGCCCATCTCTATCCAGCGATGTCCACGAGTGCCTCGTCTGTCCGGGACTCTCCCTCCTGTTAGGATGAGACACAGCAGCGGCGCCTTTGGCTCTTGCTGCTGTCATCAAAGTGAGGAGTGAAAGGGGAAGGGGCCGGGCCATGACTCCTTGTCTGAATGGATACACAGAGCTGGCGCTCGGCTCGGGTGCCCCACCTATCAGGTTGCTTGCTGTGGGGGCACCCAACAGATGGGAGGGGCCAGAAGCACCAACAAGGGACCCGAGAAGAGGAGGGTCTTGGCTGCCCTGTGCAAAACCATTATACAGAGCAGGTAAGTATAATGCCGCGTACACACAGTCTTTTTTGTGATGGAAAAAAAACGACATTTTTAAAAACGTCATTTAAAATGACCGTGTGTGGGGAAAACGTTGTTTTATGTCTTCTGAAAAACGACAAAAAAAAATTCGAGCATGCTTCAATTTTTTATGTCGTTTTTCAAAACGTCGTTTTTTTGTGTCATAAAAAATGACCGTGTGTAGGCTAAAACAACGTTTAAAACAATGTTTTTAAACCCGCGCATGCTCAGAAGCAAGTTATGATGCAAGCTTGAATGGAACAGAGTGCCGCCGTACGTGCTTAATGTAACCGCGCTTTGCTAGAGCATTTTGAAAAAACAATGTTGTGTAGGCAACGTTGTTTTTTAAAATGAGGTTTGAAAAACTTCGTTTTTTTTCATGCTAAAAAATGACTGTTTATTTTCATCACAAAAAACTACCGTGTGTACGCGGCATAACATGTTTGTTATTTTTATTAAAAAAAAATAAGACTTTACAATCACTTTAAGACACTTAAAGGTAATACAGGTGACTACAAATCAAAGAAATGCAAGTATGGAAACTGTGATTAAAAAAGGCAGGCAGAGGACAAAACACTAGACACATGTTGTGTCCCTGCAGCTGATCTTTCTCCATTATCTACTTAACATACTTTGTTCTGCACTGTACTAGAGACAAAAAGAGCCCCAAAACAAAATCTTACGACTAGGAAGTATTGAAGAATGAAAAGACCAACATTTACTGCAAAATATGAATAGGCAAAGGTGTCAAAATCACCATTTATAATGAGACTTAACACAAAATGTGCATCAAAAGTTGAAACCGGTGTTGGGCATTTTGGGGTAAAGACAATAAAGCTTTTAAATAAACAACAGCATAAAAGAACACTTAAATAACCACATCGAGTAAACACAGAATTGTCTACTATGTGTTTAAAAAAAATATATACGGTATATATATATAATTTAGAGACCAAAAGCTGAAATATTAATGAAACAGGGTAAAAACTAAAACTAAAAATTTAATTATATAGGTGTGTGGACTTTGCAACAAAACAGAAACAATAATAATAAAAAACAGACAAAAAACTTGAACTTGATCCATAACCAGAATAGCTGGAAGGCTATAAAGCCGCGTACACACGATCGGTCCATCCAATGAGAATGGTCTGATGGACCGTTTTCATCGGTCCAAACCGATCGTGTGTGGGCCCCATCGGTTAGTTATCCTTCGGTCCAAAAAATAGGAACTTGCTTTAAAATTGAACCGATGAACGCCTAACCGATAGGTCAAAAGCGATCGTTAGTATGCAATAGCATCGGTTAAAAACCCGCGCATGCTCAGAATCAAGTCGACGCATGCTTGGAAGCATTGAACTTAATTTTTTTCAGCACGTCGTTGTGTTTTACGTCACCGCGTTCTGACACGATCGGTTATTTAACCGATGGTGTGTAGGCACATCAGACCATCAGTCAGCTTCATCGGTTAACCGATGACAACGGTCCTTCGGGCCGTTCTCATCGGATGGACTGATCGTGTGTACGAGGTCTTATTCTCTACTCAATAATACTAATATTTTGACACTTCTTGATGTTATAGATGATATATAACCCAGCTGTTCAAAATTCAAAATGTTCAAGCTGCAGCTGTGCCTAAGGTAATATCCATGGACAGGTAATCTACAGTGATTTAAGCCCCTTATTCTATATTTAGCTTAGGCTCTAGCCTGTGCATAGGTGTGTAAGCATTTACAAGCAAAATTGACTCCTTTGGATGGGTGGAGTTTGTCACATTCTTCTGTGCATTGCTGAACTGTGTCTATGACCAATGCACAAAGGTTAACAACATGACGTAGTGAAATCCTAATGCCGCGTACACACGATCGGAATTTCCAACCAGAAAACCATGGATTTTTTTTCCGACAGAATGTTGGCTCAAACTTGTGTTGCATACACACGGTCACACAAATGTTGTCGGAAATTCTGACCGTCAAGAACGTGGCGACGTACAACACTACGACGAGCTGAGAAAAATGAAGTTCAACGATTCCAAGCAAGCGTAGGATTGATTCCGAGCATGAGTAGGATTTTTGCGCGTCGGAATTGCATACAGATGATCGGAATTTCCCATTGGAAAAATTGAGAACCAGCTCTCAAATTTTTGCCATCGGACAGAAAATGTCCGATGTGGCCTACACACGGTCGGAATATTTCTGACCAAAAGCTCACATCAAACTTTTCTTGTTGGAAATTCCAATCATGTGTACGCAGTATTAGAGTTGTGGAGACAGTAAAAATATCTAGCTTTATCTAATAAATATTGAAAAATAAGTTTGTGTGTGCATTCCTTTTTGTTGACTTCGATAGTAAGAGTACAGCCTACTTCTGAGTTTTTGTAGACTACCTCTGAACATGCAAATTCCATAACAATAAAAATGGGAGTTAACCTAATTGTTCAAAGCTGCCCATGAGGAATGAGGTAATGGCAGCTGGAGTCACATAAAATGCCCTGGCAAAAGATCATAAACAAGCCTACCAAGTTTCATAGATATGAATGTCTGCTGACAGATTTAATACTTTTACCATGCATACTTTCAAGAAAAGGCAACTGCCGCTGCCACTCAGAAGTCTAAGGCACAGATTGGACATTTAATAGGGCAAGCCCAACTGTGCTCCATATCTGTGGTCTTTATCCATGCTGCTAACTTCAATCAACTAGAATATGTAATACGTAATCGTTATATGGGAAGATACTCAAGTCACAAGCCTCTATTTAAAGATCTGCTTATTGCGCAGGGCAAATATTTAGTCAAACACTGCAACCAGATCACTTCTTTCTTTTTTTTTTGGATGTCCTCATCATCCAAAAATGTATTTGGTTATGATTGATATATTAGGAAACATTCTGTCTCACTATTTCTTTTACCTTTATGTTAGGTATAGTTATCAATAGTTATCAATATGAATACACAGCCAGCACAATAATTACTGCCAAATGTAAAAGTTATGTTCCACATTTGTAGAACATAAGGTTGTAATTTGTGATAACAGGTATGTGGGTGAAAAAGGGTATTGAAGAAAAAAGAACTATATTTTGGATAAGATGCTGTAGTGTCTTGAACGACAAATTATCATTAATAGGACTGTAAGCACTTATACAAAAGGCCATCAAAGTTCTAAACTTCAGAATCAAGACACTTTATTAACTCCCCACATTTAAAAAAAAAATCATTACAAACAAGGCATTGCCCTAACAATCCGATGTTCATACAGCGATCTCCCCTGCCACTTCATTGTGTTCTGATAGGGGGGTAGCTCATCCGCCAGAACACTCCAGCCATTGGCTGAGAGCGCTGATTGGGAGCCAGTCAGCAGACCTTTTTCGGTCATGACTCTTCCACAGAAGCTGGCCAAAGGCCAAATGACAGATTGGTTTCAATTGAACCAGCCGATGCCGTCCAACATTCGACCCGCGTGTACTAGGCTTAAGTGTGTTCTGCATACATTTTTTTTAGCTAACTCACCATGTTCCACCACAAAAACCAAGGGTCTTGGGAATGAGTGTCCCCTATTGTTGGGTTAAGCTTCTTATGCTACAACCAAAGAAGAATTTATTTGAAAATTGAGAAGCATGAGCTTATTTTTTACCCAATCTGGCTGGAAATGGAATGTGAAAGATTTTATGTCTAAAGGCACTCTCTGAATTTTCCAGAAATCTATTTCCTGACTTTTTTAAATAAAGCAAATTCTAATCAGCAGATTATTATTGCTTTCCCCCAAGACATAATGACACCAGGGATCTCTTTATGCCTATCCATATCTCCTCTATAGGCTTATATATGTATATCTGGTCAAAGAGAAAATGCATGCATGCGCATGTTAACAAAATAGTTCAGACATATCTTCAGCATTCACACATGATCAAATCTATGTGTAGCTTAAAATGAACCTATGAGAAGGATATGCATATTCAAGTATCTACATATTCTTAAGCTTTGAATCAAGTCCTTTACTAACTTCTGAATATGAAGGCAGTGTGGTGTAAATTATCCTCAATATTTACAGTAGAAGCACTTAAAGGATCACTGAAGGAAAAAAAAAAATAAGTTCTTCAAAGCATTTTCTCAGAACCTTCTAGCAGATACTCAGCAACCTTCTAGCCCATTTCTAATGTCAACATGGAAAAAGCGCTTTAGGAATGAACTTAATGACTACATTAATTCTACTGTAAACTACCATGATAAATTGCTCCACAGTGCCCACAGCTAAAAGGGTCCTTGAAAGCTTGTTTCACAAGTTTCAAATTTCTTGCAAAACATTTTCAAACCTATAGCTTGAACCTCTTTCTTTTCAAGTGCAAGAGGTCTTCTGTGGTGATTCAACATGGGTTTGATTCCTACTTTTACAGTGTTCTGTATGTGACAATAATATTTATATATGATGATCACACTCCCAATTGTCTCCCATAATTAAATTCTATATTTTTTCTTTATAGCCAATGCCCTTCATTCTCCTTTTAACTAGGATGTCTGTCTCTGTACTGTGTTAACTTTCGGACAGCTGGTTTCCAAAATCAAATTGCATATCAATGGTAAAGCACCACTAATTCTTTGTGTTGGGGCAAATCATGTCTCTCTCGAGTGTAATAGTAGAAAATATCTTGTTAGACTATGTCATTGTAGACTGATATTGTACTGTGTTATAAGGTCTGTAATTCACCCCTAGGCATTTACTGAACAATACACCCCCCGTATGATTTTCCTTGTCTCGCTATTTTTGGATCTTTAAGTTCCCTGTATTTATCCACACTGAATCTTATTAGCCATGCAGTTTCCAAACTGACAAGTGTGTCTAGGTCAGCTTGCAAATTGGATGCATTCTCCATGGATTCAATTACAAAGCTTTGTGTCATTTGAAAACACAAAAATATTAATTTTAATCTCAAGCACTAAATGTTTTATAGACAAGGAAACGGTATCTTTTTTTTTACATGTTAAATTCCTGTCTTTCAACTTCAGAGACTACCCATCACTTCCTGTACTGGTGACTGCAAAGGAATAAAGAAAGCAATAAAATGTGACAGAGGTTCTAATCCTTCTCCAAATAATCATAAACTTTGTTCTACTGTTCCTTTCACTGTCCAGTCACAGTTTGGGAGCAAGTAAGTTGAAAGATGCTGGCTTTCAGAGCAAGGACATTGAATGGCAGAAGGAAAAACAGAGAGCAATATCAGAATTATTGGAGTATATTGCAGAAAAAGCATTTTTTTTATGTTATCTTTAAATTGGCTAATCTTTTTTTTTGTTTTCATTTTTGACTGGAAAACTGCTTCCATTATGCACTGACATACACATTAAGTATACCTTTATAGCTATCCTGTTGTACAATTTAACCACTGCTGGAGCTCAAAACAGCCCTGAATAACTAAGGTGTAACATCCCATAAAAAAATATATATTCGTTAGGAAAATTACAAATGTTCAATAGTAATGTCAATAAAATTACACAAGGTTCGAAAGCTGTAGTAAAAAATACCTTGTTATTGTTTCAGCATCTTTACACACTTGCTAAGCAGCACCTTGCTGCAAGAAAATAATTATTCTACTTGTACTCTTGAAACCACATAATGAAAAACACATGCACTCAATCTGTTTAGTCGAAAGACATGCCACACAGCACTAAGCTATGTGAAATAATCATATCCATGAACACACATTGAGATAGAGTGACTTGAACAAGATAGTGGAAATATTTTGGCAGACATTAAAGTAAATAGCTGTGAGAAAGCTAATACCAACTCATTGAGTTCCAGGGTAACCAGATTCTCCCACAAGGATGCAAGTGAGTTTAACCTTTTGAAATAATTGAAATAACAGCATTATGTCTAATGTCAAAGTCCTCACCTATATCATGCTTTTCAAATGCTTTCTTGTTCTTAAGTTGGTATGAACATTTCGCTGTTTCCCATAGCAGCAACTACATTTTAGGGTTAATTTTTTTAACCTGCAGAAGTAAAATTAAACATGGAATCCAAACAGCTGCTATGGGCAATAATTTAACTTTCAATCGCTTTGGCTTTCTTAAAGTAAACCTGTATATGGCCATTCAGAAAAAAAGATATTAATTTACTCGCCACTATGAAAATCCAAAGGAGCAAAAAAAGAAAGAAGCCTTGTGTATGTTCTAATGCCCGGTACACACAAAATTTGTTTTCGTACGATGCCAGACCATACGATTTTCGTTTAATCAGTACAGCTGTCGTTCAAAAATGCAATACAAATGAATTACAACACATGACATCACTTTCACATTTTTATTCTGTCGTATGAGAATTTTCGTGACTTTACTAAACTCATCAGATTCGATCTGAGATTAGCATGCAAATAAAATAAATAGACGATCATTTGTCCCATAATCTCAACTGGTGTACTGGGCTTAAGTCATCCTGGTCAGTGCTTACACAGGGCTAGGGACTTTCAACTCACCCTGCCCTCAGCTTAAAACACTGATGCCTAGCAATTGCATCCAGCCCAAGTCACATGCTCCCCCATACAGGAATAACATGGTAGTTCCACTAATTTCAAACAGCCAAATAGAGCAGTTGGTAAGCAGAGGGAAAGTGACCTTGAAAAAAAGGTGGGGTAGGCTGGGTACTAATGTAAATGTATTATTTTGTCCTGCACTTACTAAGCATAGGTGCATGTTAAATTAATACTAGTGATAAGATATTTTGACTAGTATTGAGAAAAGGGTTGCATATAAAACTTTCCACCAGGTAGTTAAGGCAGATTTGCTTTTTTAAAGTCTGGTCTGGTTGTGAATATAAAGACCTATTTAGGTATTTATGGCAGAGAGATGATCTTCAAGGCCATAGCACCTTACATGGTATGCACATTATTAGTGGCACTGGTATGTTGAGCCACCCACTGAGGTCTTATATCTTTCACAATTTTTGTTGGTGATATTGCCCACCTGGTGTACCCATGATTATAAACAGGCAGAATCTTGTTTAGTGTGGCAACAAGCAAACAAAACTGGAAAACCTTTTACACCTGTACATTTGGGAAGACCTAAAAAATTGCAAATAGGACTAGGCAATGTAGACACTGTCATTGTTTTTTCTTTTCAGTAATGAAGGTTTAGCGTATTTGTATCCCACCTACATAATAACCCCTCTCTTTGCATAAGGTATCTGGCCAGATTGTGATTGTTAATACAACCCCAATTCCCAAAAAGTTGGAAAGCTGTGCAAAATCTACATTAAAAAAAGAACGGAATGATTTCCAAATCTCATAAACCAATATTTTATTCACAATAGAGAATATAGATCACATTTTAAAATGTACTATTTTGAGAGAACAATAAGGTAATTTTGAAATTGATGGCAGCAACACGTCTCACAAAAGTTGGGACATGGCTATGTTTACCACTGTGTAGTATCCCCTCTTCTTTTTAAAACACTCTGAAAACTGATGAGACCAGTTGCTGGAGATATGGGAGAGGAGCGTTGTCCCATTCTTGCCTGACAAAGGATTCTACCTCCTCAACACTCCTGGATCTTCTTTGTTGAATTTTTTTTTGTTTAAAGATGCACCAAAAATGTTCCATTGGTGAAAGGTCTGGACTGCAGGCAGGCCAGGTAAGCACAAAAACCTCCAAAAGTGGGAGAGGAGGGGGGTGGAGGTGTTATGCCGCGTACAAACAATCATTTTAAATTATATATTTTAAAAACTTCGTTTTTTACATGCCGAAAAATGATCGTGTGTACGCGGCATTAGAGCAGAACTTCCTTTTTAGGGTAAAGTTCTGCTTTAACTTGCATTATTTGATGCCACAGCAAACTGCGTTCACAGACAGTGCTTTTTGGAAGAATTTCTGAGTCAATGCAGTGATGTCCATCACAAAATCATGCCTGTTTTTAATGCAGTGCTATCTGAGCACCTGAAGATCACCAACAACCAATATTGTGTTTCGTTCTTCTCCCTTGCACACAGAGATTTCTCCAGATCCTTAAATCGTTCGATGATATGACATACTGTAGATGATAATCTATTTAAAGTCTTTATAGTTTTACATTGAGGAACATTACTCTGAAATTGTTCAACGATTTTTAAACGCAACTTTTGACTGATTGATGAACCTCTGCACATCTTTTCTTCTGAGACACGCTCACTCTCTAAGATGCTCAGTCATGTTACTGACCTGTTGCTAATTAATTAGGTGCAACATTTTCTTCCAGCTCTTCCTTCTTATATCACTTACACTGCTAGTTTTTTGTTACTTTGTCCCAACCTTTTTGGGAGGTGTTGCTGCCAAAATTACCTTATTTTTTTCTTAAAATTGTACATTTTCTTAATTTAAACATTTGATTTGTTTTCTATTTTCTATTGTTAAAAAAAAATATGGGTTTATAAGATTTGCAAATCATTGTATTCTGTTCTGTAGATATGTAGATGTAGATTTTACATAGCGTCCCAACTTTTTTGGAATTGGGGTTGTATTGTCAGTTGAATTGGGGTTGTATTTTCTGACTGAATGTCAGTTACAACTAACTATTTCACTTCCAAGGTAAAGAAGGACATAGTAAGCCTTAAACAAAACAGAACAAAATCGTCATCACGGAAAGAAGAGCACCCTCCTATCCTATCCTTTTCCTTAACAGCATTATATTTATTTCCTTTTTACAGGTGTAGTTTGAATCAGTGCATTAAGTATATTCACACATCAAAGCTACAAACATAATAATAACTTAAAGGCACAATGATATCTGACCTTAATTCCACACTGAACCACTTTGTGTATGTCCAGAAAAGGCTCCTTTACTAAATCACCCTCAGGAGTAAGAATCTTCACATGGCCTTCCTTTTCAAGGATGAAGAGACGGTGTGATCCATCTCCACTGTGCATTGCTCCAACAGGCTGTCTTAGGCCTCTGATAACCTCCTGTATGCAGAAGCAGTTGTGCTTGTGTTTCCTACAAATAGATAAAAGGTGTTAAAATGATGCAATGCACATAGTACACAAAAGAGCATTTCTAAATATAATTTATAGTTAACAACAGCCGCAGAAACAATAATTTCTATAACAGTTCTGTTGTTTCATCCATCAGGTGTGTAGGTCTTTGGAACACTACTTAGTAGGACTTTGAGATGTGGTTAAAACGTGATAGAGTTCTTCAATTGACCCCTCATAACCACTTTCCTTTGACAGTGCTCCAGTTCCTAATCGGAGTGGGTTTGACAAAGATAAGAGGCCAAGGGACAATAAAGTATTGTACACCAATGCAGGCCCAATTTGGCCATTCTGTTTCAGTCTTCACTTCTGTGTTGACTGCTATCACTTTTTTGAACTCTGAAGTCTGTGACATAATCTGGTAAACTATACCTATCACTATCAGTCATTTTACACTTCTTTCCTTGAAATGTTAGTGTGATACAAGGATACTTGAAACTTTATGCTACAGGTAAGCCTATATTAAAGCTTACTTGTAGTTAACCAGAATGTCTCTTAAACCTGCACGGTTTAGGAGATATACCCTGTCCACTACATGTGCCAATGACATCGGCACATGCGCACTAGAGCAAACTGACGCAATGGCACCTATGTGCCGCTGCATCAGTCTGCGTGCAGTTACTGGCGTCTCCCATGTGCATCCGCGGGAGTGACGTCATCGCAGCTATGGCCAATCACAGCGCCGGTGCCGTGAAACCCGGAAGTAACCCCGGGAGAGATATCTGCGGCAGGAGGGGGAGACGAGGACGGCTTTGATCCAAGGTAAGTAATTCATAATGAGCTAGTATGCTGTGCATACTAGCTCATTATGCCTTTGTCTTGCAGGTTGTTTTTTTTTACAAGAGTTTACTTCCTCTTTAATGTCTTGACAATGTTAAGGCAGAACTGTAAGTATACATATACAAGGTAGTATAATGTTGCTGTTGCTGGCAACAGAGGTACAGGGGGGTGCTGGCTTAAAAAAGATGTAAACCCTAATTGGATGACATTTTTTTAATGCTAAAGCATTGTAAATCATAAACATATACTATGTTTTTAATAAAACCCTTTTTTTACATAATTTTAATCTTTCTTGCATCACAGTGCTGCTCATTTCTTCCATACTCTTTCAGTCACTTTCTGTGCACATGTACTCACTCTAGCTTTGGCTGCACATCATCACTTTGGATCAGCGGACATCGATGGACTATACTTGTGCAATGTATGTCAGCAAGGCAGCTGAAATCTTTACTATTAGTGATGAGCTTGGGTTTGGTCCAAACCTATGTTTGGCCAAACCCTGAAGGAATAAGCTTCCAGAGGGAGAATCCTCACCCAACACTATTTACCAGCGGTGAATGCAACAGGGTGACAACGCAGGAGAATAAACTGGGAAGACAGTTGCCATCTTACAGCAGTGCCTGCACAAAGACCTTTGTAATGGAATCACCTGGTATTCTTTTAATTAAAAAGGTTTAAAAAAACGTTTGAAATAATAGAATATATTAAAGCTTGAGTCATTTCCGGACAAATAAAAACCCCGAAACCTTTACAGGGAGAATATAGGTGGCATGAATCACTCCTTCTGAAGCCAGCTGAATATATAGGTGGCATAAATTCCAATAGTGAGATGATGCTCTCGAGTGTGAGAAAGATTTTAGAGACTTAGGTTGATTCACACCAACAATTTCTACCCATAAGAGGCAATTGATTGAATTTGCAGTCAACTAAATTAGGAGTCTACAAGGTATTTAAAAAGGTATCACAGTAATTGCCATTGTTATTTTCCTGTTAAAAACATCCACAATAGTTTAATATTTCATTGCAAATGAAATCTATAAACAAGAATGCGGGAGAGCTCTGTGGGTCGGAAGTACATACTAACAACTGAGAAAGCATGACGAGCATCCAAAATATTAAAAAGGCATTTGTTCCCAGGCAATCACATAAACAGCAGATGAGCAAAACATCTGGAGGGCACAGCTGCTAAACATCAGGCCAGACCACGTTAATTTACTGTCAAAACCACAAGAAGATGTCAGTTTTTTTAAAGATTAAAGTGTATTTATCTATATGAACCTGCTGATCTCTTCCACTTTGTCATACTCCTCCATTTGGTCCAAGTAGTTTGATGCTGGTCCTCGCACTTGTTTTCTTGGGAAGTCTGGGAAGCACAGTCCATTGTCTCTCATCCCGTGATAAAAGCAGAACTCATCTGCAGTGGTTTGAAGCAACCCTACAATGCACAAAAGGATGGATGGTTAGAACCAAAAAAGCAATTTAAAGGTATAAGTAGGTAGCATGCAAAAATATGTGCAGGATTTGGTATTTTCTCCTTGGACCATAAACAAATTTAACTCACCTTCCTCTGATCTGGATGCATAAATTCAAATGACCACCTAAATCCAATGACCACAGTCTGCAGCAATTCTCACAGACTCTGGCTAAATTGACTTGTTTAAGGAGGCAGCCTCTGAAAAGTCTACAGGGATTGAATGTAGAGGCCTGCAAGAAGATTTCAGCCAGAGTCTGCGTTAATTTCTGCATTCCATGGCTATTGAATTTAGGTAATCATGGGGTGCGAAAGAGTGGGTTATAGGTTTAAAGTACCCCTGCTCCTTTACTCCTTTTTCAGACATTTGAGTTATCTGTACATAACTTTAATTGTCCCCAAATCCTGGGGTACAAAAACAGGCAAAATGTGAAATTCTTGAGAATCTCCTGTTTGACCTATGTGATGCCATCATGCCCTCGTGCACCTTGCTGCTGGCCATTGATCACTACAGTAATAGGCCAATAGAAAGCTTGGGTTGGAGGGGCCATCACCAGACTGAATAGCGCCAGTTAGCGCATCCTGGGATTTGGTGCATTCACAGTATTTCAGACATTTGTATGTACAGTATGTGTAGACAGTTAGGAATATGTCACATAACACATATATATAGTAGGATTACAGTGGGCTGGCTGTCAGGCAGGTTATGGGAAGCTGAGATCTGTACTCTCAGGATAGGTCCTGACCCATTGGATAATTAATTTCTACCTGCTCTGTTAACAAATTGCAGAAATTCAATAGAGGCTTTAAAGATCCTTTTGGCTCCTGTACTTTTGGAACATTTTTTACATTTGATGATATAATGCCTGATCAGTGGCGTGTAACACATGCAGTATCTGGTAGTCTATGACTGTCACTTAAAAAGGTCCAATAAACGTAGACGTAAAGAATATGTGATATAAAGATTTCTGATAAAAAGCCAAAATAGTGTTGAAGGGAGTGGGCTATAACCAACCCTCTTTTTTGGTTTTAGGCTTTATTCACATGGGGTTTCTGTGTTGATCTAGGAAAATATAGCATTTATTCTGCATTTATATGCAAAAATATATTATGCAAAATTCAATCTGCTCCCAGATGCACATATTTGTTTTTGTTTTTTGGAAATACAATTAAACTGAATGCACTGGAATGTAAGTATACACACAGTGTGCATTATACCAATGAAAACCATTACATGCATTAGAAATTGCCTCTAAACACATATAATCACGTATATGTCATCATTACCCATGTGAATAATCCAATTAGGGGTTTGCAATTTGGAACAAACATGATATTAATGAAGTCTGAAAAGTCACTCGTGCTGTAGTCTTGCTTCAGGTCAGAGGCTTCCAAAGTAGTGAGACCAGAATCTAAAGAAAGCCCTGGAGCTCTTTAAAAATCAAGTCAGCAATGACGGCTTCCATAATTAAACTCTGATAGGTTGACTTGAAGTCTTAAATCTTTCATTTGACTTTACCAACACAAAAACACTACAAAAACACTACATGCGAGACTTTTTAGACAAACATGTATGTTCTTAAACTTTCCAATGTAAGGGAGCCATGTCTCATTTCATGTTCCAGACATAAACAAAACTGTATTTATGAGCACTGTAAAACTTCACTTTCTCGATATACATGATGTAAGAGTAATTAAGTAACTCTGGAATTGGATAAAATGCTTACTTTCTGCAAAGCTTGGTGACATCTGAATTGTCTTTCATGAAAGGTCTAATGTAAACTGCATAAAGAAAAGTCAATTCAAGATATCTTTTCAGTATTGCAGTAAATACAGTGCACATGGCACAGGTTCCCACCTCCCACTGAAATCTTTAAAAACCCAAGCTATACCAGTAATATTTACTAATTTGTTCCACTGGCCTGACTCGGTAACATTCAAACAATGTCTTAAAAGTTAAAAGCTATGGGTAAACCACAAGTCATGTTAACACCATCCAACGTCAAGTAGCATCAAGTAAGTCCTCTTAAATGCTCAGTTCAATTTGTTAATCTACATGTTCTTCCTGATTTAATTATAGGTTGTGCACTCTGTTATTAAATTGTTGCTACATAATTTGAATTCTCAGAAGGGGATGAAGTTGTTTTTAATATTATTTAGCTGTAGCTACTACTGCTGACATCCTTTGGAATTTGCCACTTCTCTGGCTTTCATATTGATCTTCATTTCTAGGTAAATAAGAATGAATTCCGTATCTGCATACTTGCTTTGGTTTAGTAGTTCAGAAGGTATTGACAACCAGACAACTTGCATTGTCAGAAGGCATTATTTACAATAGCGGCCCATGCATTTTCTAATGAACTGGTTATATTGAAAGTAAGAACTTTGCATTCAACAGTGAGGAAAAAATAGAACTGCAAACAAATGTCACTGCTCCAAAACTCACTTGTATGCCTCTTTCCAGGCATTATTCAGATGCAGGCTTTGCAGCCCAGCTCTGCTCCATGTATCTCAATCCAAACATGCAAGAAAACCCCACACCGATGATATCACTGGTCATTAAAAGCTTAATTCAAGATGCAAAACACAAGCATGCTACCGTCTCCGTCTCCAGACTGCCCACCCCTGACATGCTTTATACTTACATGGCTAGTGGTAGAGAGCATGCTTTCAATTGTCTTTGCATCTTGAATTATACTGTCTCTATTCCACTCCCAATGCCTGGGGGAGCTTTTAAAGCCCAGGTTGGGACTCAAGATCTCCCTGCTCGTTTTCCCCTTCATTTTCTCATGGGAGAAATTGCCCCCCCCCCCACATGGTGACCATTTAACTGATCCTCCTTTCCCTCTGGTGGTGGGTGGCCATTCTTCTGTGAGTCCAGGGCATAAGGCATGTCCTTTATACCCTGCGCTTACAGGAAGTTGGTTGAACTCGGCAGATGACAGCTCCAGAGAAGAGATGTGTATTGCAGCTGTGGATGCTTTTGTATGGTTAAGAGCTGTTGGGGACTTTTGTATTTTGTGACCAAGCTAGACTTGGGCTTTGAAGCGTATGTAAAGGCATAAAGGCAAATAACATAATTAAACATGTGATAGCTTAGCGCCACCTGTAAACAGTGTGTGCAGCCTTTTTGTCGTTGTTGCCCATATTTGGTCTTTTTTAACCTGGTGATAATGTCAACATGAGTACTTTCTATCACAGGGTGACAATGCTGATCCTGTAATTTAGTCACCCTAGGCAACTTGTGATCGCACAATCAGCCTGAAAACTCTTCAATTAAGCTTTGGAAAAAAAGAAATCTGGACGCTGACTGGTTTCCATCCACAGCTTCCCTTAGATGTTGCACCCTCTAGTTTTAGTAAACCAACCCCACTGTGACAGCTATTGCAAAAATATAATAATGAAGATTTCCTTTCCTGGTCATGTTTTCAAAAAACGTTGCTGTCACATAGAAATTTGGCCTGGGACTTTTTGGGCATTCCCTTTGGGTCATAAGAGAGACAAGTCCCATGCCAGTAGAATGTGTTAGACCTTATCTGGCCAATGGTATAGTTAGAGCCTCAGATTTGCAGATAGAATTGACCTTTATATACAGTTATAACAGTGTTTGTTTCTGAAATCAGTATTAGGTTTACCTTGTTATTGCCATACGGTCTTAACCAATTTTCCTCTGCAGGGCGTTCATTCTCATTTATCAGCCCTTTTAACTAGGGTAACCACATTTCCAAACTACCATTCAGGGACACCCTTCCTTCCCAAAAATCAGCTTGTGCTGTAACAAATCACAGCACAGTGATTGGACACAAGAGGCGGGATTTATGATTTCTCCAATCACAAGCAGGATTGTGCTCCTCCAGGCATTCCCAACCAGGACAAGTACTGTCGGTAAATAAAGCGGTGATGTGGCGTCCTTTTTTTCCGCATCAGATTGGCCCGGGGGGGGGGGGGGGTGGTTGTGTCTGTTTCATTCAGGGACACTGTATTGTCCTGGAATGAATGTGCCTGGGACAGACCTGCAAAATGGGCAATCCGGGACACGTGGTCACCCTACTTTTAACACTACTGATGTGTCAATAAGTTTTATGCCAAGTTAGAATGGATCATTACTGGGAAGAACTGGAGAACCAAACATCTCAGTGCTTTCTAGGGAGTCTAGGGAGTCAGATATACATGTATTTTCTGGTATACAAGTTTGCCGCTCAAAAAACAGACTATACAAACATTTTATTAGGACTCTAAAGAGGGTAGTCAGACATACATGCATGATTTCAATAGTTAAATGCTGATATTATAGGCTAATGGACACATGCCATGTACAGTTGCCACCTGACTGGTAGCTTACTTGACTGGCATATTAAAAGGGACCTTAACCAATGCTCGGAAAAAGGCAAAGCACCTTAAGGTCTAAAAAGCAATATTATGCATAGTGTAATAGTAGACAAAGTGGGCACTTTTCAGCAATGGTCATTATGCATTGGGATGGTCCACGGACACAGACTAATTGCATTCGCCTTAGTGCTGAGCAAGCACCAGTGACTTGTAAGTGGTGGTTTTACGCTTTGTTTTTAATGTTTCTAATAAAGATGGTTACCTTCTTCTATTTTAATTAATACTCTATCCTGGTGACCCTGGGAAATTATAATTGATATCAAACAGCAGTATATCTGCAATTATCATACCAGTGGTCTGTATGACCTATTTATTCGTTTAAGTGGACATTTTTGATTAGTGATTTTTTTTTTTATTGAGAAAGTGCGTTGGGGTAAAAGAGTGGACACATTCTTCTCTTTCTTTGGAACACTGATTTAAAGTGATTATAAGGGCAAAAATTGTATCTTTTAAAAATAACAATCATGATATACTTACCTGCTCTGTGCAACGGTTTTACACAGAGCAGCACCTATCCTCCTCTTCTTGGGTCCCTGTTAACGCTCCTGGCTCCTCCCCCTGCCGAGTGCCCTCATAGCAAGCTGCTTGCTCTGAAGGCACTTGTGTGTGCTCGCTCCTGAGCCGACTCTGACTGTCGATTGACAGAGTGTGGCTCAGCCCCACCACCCACTCTCTCCTCACTGGCTGTGATTGACAGCAGCAGCTGCTGCTGCTACCTCTCTGTCCAACGAGGGAACAGAGACCCAAGACAGTCACTGCACTTGTGCACATTGCTGGATCGAGATTGGGCTCAGGTTAGTATTTAGGGGGGCTAGGGGGGCTGCATGCAGAAGGTTTTTTGTACCTTAATGCATAAAATGCATTAAAGGATCACTAAAGTTAAAAAATATATATAAAATAAATAAAAATATATTTTTTTAAATAACAAACATGTTATACTTACCTCCACTGCACAGCATGTTTTCCATGGAGGGGCTCCCAACCTGGTCTTCTGGGGTCCCCCGACGGCTGTCATGGCTCCCCTCCGCAAGGACTCAACACCTTCATGTGAGCGAGCTCGCATGGTGTTGAGTTCTTGCAGGCTCGCTCCCGTGATACAGCCGGCGGCTAAAGCCACCGACTGTATCACTGGGCCCCGCCCCCCCCGCATCATTGGATGTGATTGACAGCAGCATGAGCCAATGGCTGCGCTGCTTTCAATCAACCAATGAATGAGCTGGGTAGACGGCCAAGAAGCCTGTGCGTTCATGGCGCGGGACTTTCAAGGGGTCAGGTAAGTAAAGGGGGGGGGGGGGTTCGGGGGGGGCCTCTAATCCGCAGATTTTTTTCACCTTAATTTATAGAATGCATTAAGGTGAAAAAACTTTTAACTTTACAACCCCTTTAAGGTACAAACAAACTTGTGCCTTTAGAACCACTTTAAGAACACTGAATAAAATCATCTGAACCTGTGGTTTATCCCTGCACTCTCTGCCATCAAATTTTGCACTGAAAAGATTTTTACTCCTCTGGGAGAACATTTTTGGGCTATTGCCTGTTTGCAGTTAACACTTAGGTGGTTGGTTATAGGTGGTTGGTTATCAGTATATAATAACAGAAAGGTTTAGGATGTGGTTCTCATGGCTAATGCTAGCTGGGCTACAGTTGTTTTTGCGAGTTAGAAGCTGGACATATTATATTTATATACCCCAGGTCAATGAAGAACCTTCAAGTCTGGCAATGAGCACACTAATATATTATACTATACTTTAGAGCATTATTAATGCTTAGTGGATAATTTGTATATTGTACCACAGCCTCCCTGTTGCCAAAGTCAATGCGCTTCTATGCAGAATAACTGTTCCATCTCATAACAGCTGAAATATTGTTGCTGGTGTTCATATCTGTGCCTAGAAAACTTTAATCGAAGAGAGCGGTAGGTTGCACAGCGCAGAACCATATGACAGGAGGCTGCTTTCAGGCCACAAAGTGTGAACGGTGTCTTGTTTCTATTCAGTAAAACACAGATTAAAATCATAGTGAGAGGAATTTCTGTTTCCTTCACAGCATTAGCAGTTCATTGACATATTACTTGTCTGGATTTTCTATTAAGGCAGGAACATCTGTGCTGCACTGCCCTCTGCCTGTTTTTTATACATTATAAGAATCAAGAAATGTTAGTGCTTTTCTAAAGTACCCATTTTTCTTCTGACGTGAAAGATGATCGCCAGCTATTAAATGCAAAAAGACTAGAGTTGCATATCTGCCAATCAAGTCAATTCAATACAATGGATTATCTAAAAGGCTTCATTGTATACATCCTGTATTGCTCTATTAAAATCTCAATTTGAGATTACTAGAAGTACACTGATTACTCTAAACAATTTTGAAACTGATTTTAAATAGCCTACAAGTTAAATCTAGTTGTAGTTAACATTTATGGAACACAGATAAAGTTTCACAATTAAATATTGTAACGAAAACACAAAAAAAGTCCAACTATCAGTATGACATTGAAAAAAAAAAAAAACGACAATAAAAAAAAAGCTACAGCTCCCATTCATAACTTCTATTTTTGTTATCTCTTACTGCTGCGCTAATTATTAGCATCTGACTCTCCTTGATTGTGTAGCATGTGATCGCTGGTCTGTCTTCTTCCAGTACAGAGCAGCATGGCTCTGTACAGTGCTAGAGTTATGCTTTCATCTGGTTATCCTTCAGAGCAGCCTGGGTGGTCACAAAAAGCACTTGACATCTTGATGCACTTCAGCAGTTTTACATATACACAGCCTTTGTAGAAAAATAAATTTGTCATTCGTCACCACATATGTTGATCTGGGGAGTGAAGTTCCAGCAGCGCTGGCTCCTGTCTGTGTTCATCTATACCGTATTCTCACGTATTGCTTTAACCCTTTCCACCACATAACATACAGAGTATCGATTTTATTGCAAAATGATTTGTTTTAAGAGTAAACCAAATTTCTATTCAAGAAGACAGATCTTGCACAGCCAGCGTATTGAGAAACACAGCACTCCTTAAATTGATTGTAAAGGGATTTTTTTCTTATAACAAACATGTCATACAATTGCACAGAGCAGCCCCAGTCATCCTTTTCACGGGTCCCCCCTTCGATGCTCCTGGCCTCACCCCTCTGATGAGTGCTGCCAACACTCCTGTGGGCTTGATCCTGAGCCCTGCTGTGTGTGTCAAATGACACACTCTCTCCTCATAGGCTGTGACTGAGCCAATGGCTCCCGCTTCTGCCTCCAGTGGGGTGGAAGAGAGAGTGGAGAAAGCTGGTGCTCTCGGGCACAGTGCTGAATCAAGATCAGGCTCAGATAAGTACAAGGCCAAGCTGGGGAGGCAGCTGTACACAGAAGTTTTTTTTTTTACCTTAATGCAATGCATTAAAGTAAGTGTAATGCCTGGTACACACGGTCTGACTTTTGACCGTGCAAAAGTCCGACAGAAAGAAAGAAAACAGGTTCTCTAAGGTCCGTCGAACTTCAGAAAAAAAAGTCTGATGGAGGCTACACACTGCAGGACTTTCCTAGAAAAAAAGCCTGTCTGACTTTTTTCTCAGAAAATCCTGCCGTGTGTACGAGGCATAAAGGTTTAAATATATATATAAAAAGAAAAAAAAAACATGTTATACTTACCTGCTCTGTGCAGTGGTTTTGCATAATCCTCCTCTTTTCGGGTCCCGCTGACACACAGACAGAGGCTCAACCTCACCCCCTGCTCCCTCCTCACTGGCTGTAGTTGACAACAGCTAGAGCCAATGGCTACCACTGCTGTGTCTGAGCCAATGAGGAGAGGGAGAGAGCTAAGAGAGCAGAGAATGCATTAGGGTAAAAAAACTTTTTGCCTTTAGAACGGAGATAATATGTTTTATGTGGCTCAGTGTGTTTTGCTAACATCAAGGTGCAGGTAATACCATAACACAGTGTACTAGGGCACACATGTTTTTGTGCTTTGGCATGTGACATTGACATTGAATTCAGCTTTATGGAAAACAACCTTCGATGTACAGAAAATAGGCATGGTTTGCATTTTATCACTGCATAATGCACAGAACATGTGCTTTGAATGCATGTTTGTGTGCCATTTACTATGATTTGCATTGGAGTGCACCAAGGCATGCAACGTGCCCTTATGCAACAGCCTGGTGCATCAGATCCCTGCATTTTCATGCACCAAGAAGGCACAGGTGCAGCATCTAGATCGGCTACCTACAGCCTGTCAAAATCTAAACCAGGCTAAATTGCACTTTGGCTGCACACTGCACTGAATGGTACTCATGTTTACAGCCTTATGCATTCAGGGATGTATGGCTGGAATGCAGGTATTCTATTTTCTGGGCATATGTCCCAGGATGCATATGGCCATAAATGCGAGTACCAATTCATACAGTATCCAACTGCAGTGTATTTAAAGTGGTTGTAAACTCACTAGTAATAAAACATGTAATACCCTCTCTTAAATTAAGATTTAATGTGCAGTATCTGTAGTTTTGATTTTTTTTTTACACAAAATACCTTATTTTACAGCGTTCACATGACCTACTGGCGTTCTCCTTCTCAGTCTGAGCACTACAGTGGGGCTGTGTTTCCCCACTGATGTCAGCTGGGAGGAGAAGAGGAGAGCGGCGGAAGGTCACATGAGCACATAGTGCATAGGTAAAACACCCTCTGAGTCAGTACAAGAGCTTTTTACCATTTAGCAAAGCTAATGCTTCCTGACTAAGGCCCCTTTCACACGGGGCAGTGGAGGTGCAGTGACGGTATAGTGGCGCAATTTTTAGCGCCGCTATACCGTCGTATTTACTGCGATATTCGGCCGCTAGCGGTGCAGTTTTAACCCCCACTAGCGTCCGAAAAAGGGTTAATACCGCCGGCAATGCACCATTGTAGAGGCGCATTGCTGGCAGTATTACTGCGGTTAGTAATACTTTGGCTCCCGCAGCTGTTAAACACAGCCATCGAGGAGGGAAGCACATAGAGCCGGCTCAGGAGCAAGCCTGCCTGAGTTTGCTATGGTATGGTGGGCACTCGCCAGGGAGAGGAGCCAGCAGCGCTGATGAGACATTTAAGAAGAGGAAGATTCTGGCTGCTCTGTGTCCCACAGTAATACTGAATGTCACTTGCTAACAAATGGAATCTCCACTTATTTTTTAAATCCTCATTGTGGAGAAATCATCATGGCCATTACATCATCATATGGCTTTATACTGCCCATAGTAGGTGGGGAAACTTGGCATTCTTGCCACTGAGTCTCTGAGAAATAAAAGAAGCCAGCAACCTAGATTTTTAGCAGCTATGTAAATCCGAAATATTAGCTTTGGGTGAAATGCCCATAATTTGAGCTTCAGCCTAGGGTGGAGCTACAGCCAGTACTGACAGTAATATAAATATTATTTTATTTGAAATCTCTTGCACAGATTTAAATTGGACCAAGTGCAGTGTGCACTGGGTTCCCTGGCAGGTTAACAAGTATTTTCATATTCTACTGCTTTTTTAAGTGTTTTGTAAGAACAACCCCATTCTGTAAGAACTACAGAGAATACCAATGCAATTTTTCCTTCACGGGACGGTGTTGATGGGTTTTTATTCCCTTTAGAACTGCCTTTCATCTTATACAAGTCTATGAGCATGCAAAAGCATCTGAAACAGGCCATATACAGGTTGAAGTTAAGTGAACCTGTAATGAATACTAATTCACATGCTAGATTAGAGAACAATTCTAGGCAATACGTAAAATCAATCAGTGATCTACCAATGAGTTTAAGCACACTGCAGCTATGCTATATTGTCAAAGTTTACTCAATTATTGTGGGTTCTCTTCAACTCCCAGCCTCTACAGCACACAAAACTCCACAGAGGGTCAGGAGGAGGAGAGTAGGAGCTTCCAACTTCACCAATTACATTTACACTTCCAAAGTAGTTTTTAATCTAAATGGACGAACCAAAAAACATCCTAATAATGAAATTTACATCAGATTTCTGTGTATAAAGGGGACTACAAAAACTGTTTTCCAGCATCACCAGCAGGTGCATTCAAATTATGTGTTTTGTTTATTTATAGAACACCAGAATATATGTCTTAACACATAGATGAACTTGTCCGAGAAGTTCTACTCCATTTTGACCCTTTTGACCATTTTGACCCTTAGTACCCAACAATTGCCAAAATTCAATCACTGAATAATTACTTAATAAATAATATTTGTAGGTGTGGATCATAATCGTATATAATCAACAGCATATTATCTTAAGAAATGCATCTTTAAATTGATCTTATTGAAAGATTAATGTGTCTGTAAACGCTGAAGGTGTTTTACCTTAATGCATTCTATGCATAAGGGTAAGAAAAGCCTTCTCTGTGTAGCAGCCCCCCAAGACCCCCCCTCCTGAATATTTACCTGAGCTTGATCTTCCTCCAGCAATGTGCACAAGAGCACCTTGGCTCTCAGGCCTCGTACACACAACCGTTTTCCTCGACAGAATCCATCAAGAAACATGGTGGCAGAGCTTTTTTACTGAGGAAAACGGTCGTGTGTATGTTTTTCATCGAGGAAACTGTTGAGGAACTCTTTTTCCTCGACGGGAGTCTCAATTTCCTCGTCGCATTCCTCGTCGGGCTGGTTTTCGGCGAGAAACACATACGTGTGTATGCTAAGAAACCCGCGCATGCTCAGAATAAAGTATGAGACGGGAGCGCACCTTCGGTAAAAGTAGCGTTTGTAATGGAGATAGCACATTTGTCACGCTGTAACAGTCTGAAAAGTGCAAATTGTCTCTTACCAAACTTTTACTTAACACACAGTAACATGAGATTAGCAAAAGCAGCCCCAAGGTTTGTGTCAGTGGAATCGAACTTCCCCTGCCGTTGTATGTGTTGTACGTCACCGCGTTTGAGAACGAGGAGATTTGGTCTTGACAGTGTGTACGCAAAGAAAGCTTGTCAAGTTTCTCCACAAGCCTGACAAGGAACTCGTCGAGGAAAACGATGTTTAATTTACGACGAGTTCCTCGGTCGTGTGTACGAGGCCTCAGGGGACTCTCCCTCCTCATTGGCTGAGCAGCAGCAGAAGCCAATGAATAGAGAGAGGGGAGTGGGGCCGAGCTGCGGCTCTGTGTGCCAATGGACATGCAGTGCTGTGGCTCGGGTGCCCCCATTGCAAGCTGCTTGCTCTGGGGGCACTTGGCAGAAAGGACGGGTCAAGAGTGACAGCAGTGGACTCGAGAAGAGGAGGATCGGGACGGCTTTATGCAAAAACACTGCACAGAACAGGTAAGTATAACATGTCTGTTATTTCTATTTTTTTTTTTACTATAATATCACTTTAAACTCATATAACCGAATACAAAAGTAAATTCCCCTTCCTCTTATGTGGCACCATGACCTCCCAAAAGGTTGATCAGACATTAAGAATTACACTTTGGGATGTAATGGGCATGTGTCTATGCAGTACCTTTTAAAAAGGTGGTATATTTAACTACTTCTGGAGGTAGGGTGTTGGACATGTGTTGGCATGTGAAGAGACAGAGGCCTGCTCTTCTCTAAATGTGTTGGTTCATTGTTTTTTCCTGACAAAGGTTTGAAATAACTTTTTTTTTTTAAATCAAATATTAAAAAATAGTTTTGCACACATAGACAAACCCAGTATTATTCTGTAGCCTGCAGTATTTAAAAATGTATATTCATTTGTCTTCTCTTAAGTATGCTTCATTGTTTAATGTATTTATCCATACAAGTCCAAAAGGTTTCTGCTGTTGTTGAAGTTTTCAATAAACCTAACCACTACACCAGAAAATGACCTTCTGTATATTGCAAGGTATTAATAGCATTGTATATATAGACAGATATTTGACTTATATGTAAATGGCATAACCACCACCAACTAAATGTAACATTCATATTTCAGCGAGACATACTGTAAGCTCACTTCTGAAACAGAGTGGTGGAAAAAACATTGGTACATCTCAGTTCATCACTTGGTGATTGCTCATCCACTAAAAGCAAAACAATTTGTACACTTTACACTTGAAGCTAGAATCCCATGAGAAGTAATAACTTATCTAAACTCTTATGCCGCGTACACACGATCGGTCAAACCGATGAGAACGGTCTGATGGACCGTTTTCATCGGACCAAACCAATCGTGTGTGGGCCCCATCGGTTATTTATTCATAGGTTAAAAAAAAAAGACTTGTTTTAAATTTAACCGATGGATACCTAACCGATAGTAGGCACGTCCATCGGTTAAAAATCCACGCATGTTCAGAATCAAGTCGACACATGCTTGGAAGGATTGAACTTCGTTTTTTTCAGCACGTCGTTGTGTTTTACGTCACCGCATTCTGACACGATCGTTTTTTTAACCGATGGTGTGTAGGCACGAGTGACCATCAGTCAGCTTAATCGGTTCACCGATGAAAACGGTCCATCAGACTGTTTTCATCGGATGGACCGATCGTGTGTACAGGGCTTTAATGTCCTAATAACAGAAATGCATACTGGTCGATCATGAAGAACTCAATCTGTTTTCATATAAATGAGACTGCAGCCAATTGCAAAAAGATGTAACCTATAACCCATTCAGAATAGAAAATCTGTATGCCAGGCTGTGATGTTGATTTGACTGCTCAGCAGATATGAATGTTTCCTAAGCTGTCCATACATTGACTACATTTTACTGCATGGGTGGCCCTGTTACCAACCTACTGGCTGACATCCATCCATTGAAAAAAATAAAAAATTGGTCAAAATAAAACATTTAATAAATGTGGCCAAATAGTGCCTGCGTACAATCAAATGCAGGCAATGCTTAGGTATTTTGACAGCCTGCGTAGTCAGCTATAGCAATACAATAGCTGTAGCAAGATATTTGTCCATCAGCACTGTTAAGCATGCTTTCAGCCTGTACACTGACTGAAAAAAATAAATCTATGTGTGTATGGCCAGCTTAGAGTGTTACTAAACCCACAACAGTAAAATCAGTCTGTAAATGCAGTAAAGCATGCTTGTTATATCCACTGTGGAACCTAAGGGATTAATCCTCTGTGTTGTGTAAAAAGGCTGTTTAGTCCTGTCGTCTCTGATTCCCCCCTGCTTCCACAGTTCGCAATCCATCTGCTGATAGAACAGAGCCTTGGAAACACTCTGCACATGCTCAGTCTGGTGTGTATTGCTAGAGTTTTTTTTTGGGGGGGAGGAATGCATGTGATAGACATAAGGCCAATCAGCACTGTCCAGACGGAATGTTAAGGGTCCTGCAGCCTCCTATGACAATCACAGGAGAATGAAAACTATAAGCTATAACCAGTGCTCAACCAGACACTGATAGAAGTCGCAAGACTGCTATATACTGCTGATGAGAAACAGTTTTTAGCTGTTTATATTTACTAATATAACTGTATTTCCATCTTTTGTGTACTGTGGGAGACCAGATATAGTAAATGCATGGTCCTGGGTTTAGTAACACTTAAAGTCAGGGAAAAGCAATAGACACTGCTTGAGTACTATGGGACTGGCTCTGCTTTCTGCTCGAACAGACAAACTAATTTTAAATGCCCATTTGTTGTTCTATTTGAATCAGTGCAGCTAACAAAATGCCTTATGTAGCCATTAGATGGGACATGTAACTGCTTAGAACAATGTAGGAACCACATTTTCCTTTGATCCCGCCACTGTCTGTATGCATTAAAAATGAATAATGTTCCTTTAGGTCCTTTCCTCTTTATTTCAAGTAGGATGCTAAATACAAAAGCATAATAATCTCTTCAGCTTACATATTATGCAAGACTGGCATTAAACTTCTTGAGAAGATAGGATGCAGTAATAATATCTTACATCTCCTAAGTTGTATTTGGGAAGATGAGCAGTAAATGTGGCCATCCTACTAAGTAAAATACTTGCCACATATCACATAGGCACAAAATAATAAATAATCATGAATAATAAATCATGCATGATGAAAAAAACAAAGCATATCTAAGGTAGACATTTTGTAGTTCTGGATGGAATGGGGAAGGTTTTTGACCTCTTTCAGGTTTTCTTAGCTGTCCTGTCTCCACTGAGGCGATTCCCCCAGTTTTATTGTCCTGATGACTACTATCCATGGGATGGGAAATTAACAAACCCAAATTGTTATTGTACATCTAAAGGTTTCTGTATGAAAGTCTAAACAAGTTCCAAATCCAATTACTATTTGTTGCACAAGCTCTTCCTTTACCTTCCTTGACTGAGCCAAATCCTCTTGGATTTGTGTCTCATGTTCTCCTTTGTCCAGACACTGCAGCTCACAGTGGGAGGGTTTCAACAGAATCAGTGCTGTTAATCCAAAATGCATTGGGCAGTGCAAGGTGTGGACAAGTATTGATTGACAAGCTACAGACTTCTTAATCAGCAGTGACGATGCTGATAGCCATGCCCCCTGCAAAATCTTCTCATTGAACGCTAACTCAAGAAGGCATGGCCTACAAGAGAGGTACAATTTTGTTGTGAATTCAAAATGATTAGGGCACCACTGCCACCCTATCACTAGAAGCTACACTAACCAATGTGACCAGACATGTAAGTGGCCAAAAATAGTTTTCATTTGCTGTTGTGTGGGGAATTTTAAGAATGTCTCAGGAAAACAACCCAACATATCTAATCAAACATTAATTTAGAGTCAATCGTGTTCTAGTCTTGTAATTAATTTTCTATTTGAAGCACACGGAGCAGTCTACTCATTAAACAATAGTTCCACTTGACTTTGCCTCAGAGAATGCTCTTACCTGGTATCTGTCCCCGACATGTGTAGTAGAACTCTTTACAGTAGTCCTTGCACAAGGTAGGTAGAACCAATTGTCTGTCAAATGTGTCAACTTTTTCTGGTTGGTGGAAGAGGTTCTGAGCATGTGGTGAACAGGAAGCACACTTGATTTCTTCTAGAATCTTTGCACATTCTGTGTTGTTAGTAACTGAGAACATCTGCAAGTAAAAAAAAAAAGTTAAATAAATTACTATATACTATTCTTTGGCTTACAAATAAAAAGGACAACAATACACTTTGACACATAAGACACAATCAATGTTTTTTTATTGTTTGATAAATGAAACAGCAACATGTATGATTTGTGTTTTTGTATTTTCAGTTTCTAGGGATGCATGTTAGGTTTTCAAATGTTAACATCAAAAAGCAGAAGAACAAACAATATGCAGGTGGGTAAAATATGCATGCTTTTGATTAGAATGTTTGATCCTAGTCTTGAAATTCCTACTGTGGAATTTTCTCAATAGGGGTTCCTCTTGCCCCTTTTAGCTTATTTGGTTTGATAAACTTTTCTGTACATGAAGTGTTGTTGAGCAGAAAGCTTAACGTATTTGTTGTTGTTTTATTGTGCAATACAAATGCCATCTATAGAGAATGAAATCGATTTCTTGAACTACATAGTTATTGTATAAGTATTCACTGTAGGTTAATCTGAACTTTTTGAGATATTGGACATAAAAAAACAATAAAATATAATATATGTATATGGCCATGTACCCGATAAAGGGATGTGGAATTTAAAGCTCAATTCCAATACACAGGTCAGCCTGTTCTATATGTCTTATATACAGGATAACTGGCATGATATCAGTCTTAAAATGCTACTTTTTTCTCCAAAAATCATGGTTTCATTGAGTAACTTTGAATTAGGACAATGAGGAATGTGTCAGTGTTGAAAATTCCTTGTTTCCAACTATACTGTCTGACGTTGCCTAAAAAAATTAGTTGGAGATTTTTGGTCAAATCAGGCAAACATCTAATTTATGGCAATAGAGTCTGCCCTCTGACTATTTATTGGGCAGGTTGGAGATTTGTTCACAACGGAATTCCATCGGAGGAAAAGAGAACATGTTCTCTATGTAATCTGCAATGGAATTCATTGGAATTTCCGATGGAATTTCTCAGGCCCCGTACACACGTCCGAGGAACTCGACGGGCAAAACACATCGTTTTGCTCGTCAAGTTCCTTGTGAAGCCGCCGAGGATCTCGGTGAGCCAAGTTTCCTCATTGACTAATGAGGAAATATAGAACATCCTCGTCGGCTTCCTCGGCCAAAAGTGTACACACCACCGGGTTTCTCGGCAGAATACAGCTCCGATCGAGTTTCTGGCTGAATTCTGCCGAGAAACTCGGTCGTGTGTACGGGGCCTCAGGTGGGGCAGACACATTGTCGGATATTCCGATGGAAAAAGTCTGTCTGACTTTTTCCATCGGAAATTCTGATCGTGTGTACGAGGCCTTATGCCGCGTACACACGGTCGTTTTTCGGCATGAAAAAAAATGACATTTTTTAAAACGTCATTTAAAATCATCGTGTGTGGGCTTCACATCGTTTTTCGGCTTCTGAAAAACGACACAAAAATAATTCGAACATGCTGAATTTTTTTATGTCGTTTAGACATTTGGAATCATTATTTGCTCCTTTAGTGCATATAGACTAGTTACATTATGCTTAGGTCCAGGAAAATAAATGTTCATATGGAAAGCAGTGTACAACTCTGGTCTATTGAATGTGTGTATCGCTGCTGCATGATCTGTCAATGAAAAGACCGGGAGCCAGTTAAATTTGTTAACACTAAAGTAAAATGCACTTTGCGCTAGTTCCCTCTCAAACAGAAAGTTAAATGTATGAAAATCACACAACTGTGAATAAATCGATATAGGAATTCTCTTTGTTTGAATGTGTAAGCAGTCACTACACCCTTGCCAGAAAAGGGTTACTCAGTGAAGCCAGTCCAGTAATGATTTGGTTTAACACCTTCCCGATCAAACCTTCAAAACCACTGGTGCCTTATAGTAAAACCAGAAAGGGAACAAAATTGATACTGCAATGCCACTTATTAACAGGTGTTGCTGCCTCTGAATGAAAAGTAGTTAACTAAAAAAATATAAAAATTATAGTTTTGTCCCCGGAGTTTGTGTAGCTTTATCCATCTATGCAACTGAACAAAAAGTAGTATTAATTACATGGTATCTGGAACAGAATTTGCCTCATCTATGGATTTCAGTGCACGGATGGAGTCTAGCAATAAGGAATCTAGCAGAAATCACACCTCTGTGCTCTAGTCAGGTCGAGACTACCTTTTTTCCTATCGTGATTTCATAGAACACAGGATTGTTTCAATTAAAGAGGATACTCACCCTAGAATGTAAAAAAAGAAAAAAAAGTCAGCAGCTACAAACACTGTAGCTGCTGACTTTTAATAAAAGGACACTAACATGTCCAGGGATCCAGCACTATTCTCACCCAGGATGGTCCTTCGCCAGTCTTCGGGTGCCCAGTGCTGGCATGTTTACTGTGGGAAGCCGGCTGTAACTCCTTGCGGCTTCACAGCTAGCTTCCCACTGCACATGTGTGAGCCATGCCCCGCTTTGTGAATGGTCCCGCAGCCTTCTGGGATTTACAACGTGTCCCAGAAGGCTGCTGGCAAAAAGAGGGGGGCAGAACTTCTGCTCAGATCACCTAAGTGGGAGCAGGTACTTATCAAAACTAGGTACCCACTCCTTACAAAAAAAAAAGATCATGTGTCAAAAGTGGTAGAGGAGGAGGGAAGAAGTACATAAAGCAGAACTTCCCCTTTAAGGTGAAGTTCTGCTTTAGTAGAATATGTACAAGAAAATAGCTATGTTGCCTGAACTGCCCCCTTAGTAGTAAAATTCATGCACTGAAAAGAAAATATAATTGGAAGAGATACCTCAGTTCTTGGCACAATGTAATGCATTCTATTGAACTGTCAAGTGGAATTATTAATGAATGTTGCGGGTTGATAGAAAAAAAAAAATCTTTATAAATGCGAGATGTGGAATGGGCTTCCATAAATTGTCAAAACTGAACTCTGCTATTCTTTATTTTGTGTGTCTCATGCCATTCCAACACAGCAGGAGTCTAACATCTTGTTCTGTGTGAGGTCTGTGGTAGAATTACCTTTCTGGAAGATTGATAGAGCCATCATTCCAGGTTTGGTTTCAATAAACGAATACTCTCTGTGAAGTCAATTATAACGCCTTAGGGTCCTATTTAGCACACAAACTATTGGACTGGCATGTTAGACATGCCGTATTTTTTTAGGACATAGTCTGAACTATCCTTGCTTCTTTCTCAACCAGACCCTTTTCTTTTTCTAAGATCAATATCCACTTTAATCCTTCTTCACTGCAAACAATCCCTTTAGTTATATAATTCAAGTCAAATAAAATAATTACAAAACCTGATTATTTACAGCACTAACTGGGGGAAACAAGAGTGTTTTGGATAATTGTTTTGCTTTTCTACTAAATGTATACTCCCTTTTTTATAACAAATAAGCACTGCATGACAAAGAAATCCCAAAGCACTATGAGTTAGCTTAAGTGACTTCACAACAGAAGTAGCTTCCTTTCAAATCCAGCCATCTCTTTGAAACCTTAGAGGCCTTTGATGAGAGATTAGTCATTAGGGTTGAATTACTAAAGGCAGTTGCACTCATTTTCCCCAGAGCTTAGTAAATGTAGTGAAGCTTCATTTTGTAAAAAAATAACCAATCAGGTGCAGGGAAAATAAAAACAGTCTATTCACCTTTAGTAACTAAACCCCACCGTGTGTGTGTGGGGGGGGGGGGGGGTGAGGTAGGGAAGGGGTCCTATGTATGCATCTGTATGAATTGTGAATTTGACGTTGAGCTATTGACCTCTGTATTAATGATTGTTTCAAAACCTGGTAGAAATTGATGAAAAGAGTTTACAGTTCCACCTACTAGCAGGATAAAAGGCTGCATATTATTCACATACAATATTTTGTATTCATCTGATTAAACCTTAATAAAAAAATACTATTGTACAAATGTGTAAAAATAACACCGGTTAACTAGTTGCAGACTTTGGGTGTGCTACACACGCCCCAAAAATACGACAAAATTGATGGCACAGTGGTGACAATTGATGGCACAGTGGCTGCGTTTGGCATGTCACAGTGGTGACAATTGATGGCACAGTGGCTGCGTTTAATGGCATGGCACAGTGGCGAAAATTGATGGCACAGTGGCTGCGTTTGATGGCATGGCACAGTGACTGCATTTGATGGGATGGCACAGTGTTGAAAATTGATGGCACAGTGGTGACAATTGATGGCACAGTGGCTGCGTTTGGCATGTCACAGTGGTGACAATTGATGGCACAGTGGCTGTGTTTAATGGCATGGCACAGTGACGACAATTGATGGCACAGTGGCTGCGTTTGATGGCATGGCACAGTGACTGCGTTTGATGGGATGGCACAGTGGTGACAATTGATGGCACAGTGGCTGCGATTGATGGCATGGCACAGTGGTGACAATTGATGGCACAGTGGTGACAATTGATGGCACAGTGGCTGCGTTTAATGGCATGGCACAGTGGCAACAATTGATGGCACAGTGGCTGCAAAGTGAACAATATCAATATGCCTGTGCCCTAACTCAGTGTTGCTAGTGTGAACCATAAGTGCAAAAATCCTATAAATTATGGTTTAAAAATTGTCTTTTTGGCTTCTCTTTACCTTTATCCTTGCTGTTCGCGCTCTGTGAGATGCTGGAGGGTGCAGTGATACCAGGTATTTGGTATTTTGTAGTTTTACTATATGACTCCTTTAAAAAAAACATTTATTGAAAAACAGCCAGTAAACTGTCATGTTAAAGTGAAACTCCACCCAAAAGGGGAAGTTACACTTAAGGTCCTCCTCCCAGATTGCCTAGGTGATCTGAGCAGAAGTTCTTCTCTCCCACTCCCTTCCGCAGTCTTCCAGGACACATCACAGATCCCAGAAGACTGCAGGACCATTCAGAAAGTGCAACAAAGCTCGAGCATGCAGAGTGGGCAGCTGGCTATGAAGCCAAATACCCGCATAGCCGGCTCCACATGGTTAGGATGCCGCCGCCAGGAACCCGAAGGCTAGTGAAGATCTAGCATGGGTGAGGACAGCGCTGGATCATTGGACATGTAAGTGTCCTTTTATTGTAAGTCAGCAGGTAAAGGATGTGTAGCTGCTGACTTTAAAAAAAAATCCAGTGAACCTTCTCTTCAATTGATTCACAGTAGGTACCGTTTTATTGTAAGCTGAAGAAGTACTTGAGTGGAAGGTTAAAAATCTGGCCTCTGTGACTCCATGGGGATTTGCCATCCAAGCTTGTGAAAATCAGTGTATTACAATTATTGAAGTCCCGTACAATGTATGCTTTTGCCAGTAACTCCCCACAACTCACACAAGTATGAACGTGAATATTTGCCAGAAGCCTACACAGATGTAAACTGAGTGCAAAAGTACAAAAATTCCCTAGTCCACTGCCCACAGCCAGAGAAAACTCCCACCAGAGGAAAAGGGACTATGTGACATCCCTACTGACTACCCACAGAAAAAAATGTAACCGATGGTGTGTAGGCACGACGGACCATCAGTCAGCTTCATCGGTTAACCGATGAAAATGGTCCATCAGACCGTTCTCATCGGATGGACTGATCGTGTGTATGCGGCTTTACTTTGCCCAGTATGAGCCAAAACAGCTTAATTTGAATATGCAAATGACATTTTACCAGTGCCCTTACAGTCCTTTGAGAAATACAAGCCATCTGTTAATGAATGACATGACTATGTAGTCAGAGCCCTACACACCTGCGCCAATTTTAAAATGTGACAACAGCTGTGGGGTAAAGGATCCCCTGTCAGCTGTCACAGGGGAAGGGATGAGCGGGATGAGTGGGGCACGAGCTAGAACATTATATGGTACGCCCAAAATATGGCTGTATTGTGACATGTTCCAAAGGTGAACTTAGCCTTTAAAGCTAAACTCTGGCCAAAAGCAAAGCAAAGTTTGGCAATTTGTACTTTCAAAATAAATGCACACTTATGGATTGTGTGCAATTTACAGGGCTACTGAATTATGTAATACTTTTACTTTCATTCCACCTATCACTGAATGTCTGGTGCTAAAACGTACAGTTCTGACTGGAGTACACAGAACACGGGCAAGTCATTCTATGACTGGGGGGGAGAAGATCCAAACCACTGGGGGGAGAAGATCATTATGTTCATCTGCACCTCACCAATCAGAGAACACCTTGCATGATGCCAACATATTGTTCAGTGAACAAGCTGGGTATCCTTTGTATTTCAACAGTTTTGTGTATTTGTCACCTATAAGATTTTTTTAACTACATGAAGTAAAACTACCTAATAATAGCTAAATAGCATATTGAAATACAGACAGTATCTGACCTCTAAAAGATGCTTCCCACTAAAAATCTGTCACGTGCAAGTGTATGTATTTATTTCATTGTAAGAGGAAGGAGGGGGCATTGTGATACCACTGTGGCCAGCAGGGCAACCAACAGGAACTGGTTGGAAAAATTCACCATTAACGATTATACTCCCTCCCCCCAAAGTAAGGTCTGCTTTGAGATGTCTGGAGACCTCTGGAAGTCATACAGTTTGATAATTTTCCGAACCCTCATACTGGCCATAGACATGCGCACAGCAGGGGGGCCAGTGGCAGAGAGAGGAGTTGGACTCACAAATTCTGGAGAATACTCCCCCCCCCCACTCTGCAACTATTTTTTTTAAACTATTTAACCACTTTCAGGTGCAGGCTTAGTGATCTACCGCACTGCGATTCCCAATATTTACATTTAAGTCCTGGCCTCTTCTATATCAATCCACCGGGACAGGTTGGGGATTTAATTTAATTGTAGGGAAACGCTGTGGCAGATTACTCCATCGTTCACTTTATGCTCTGGACCCTGTTGCCCAGCTGCTGTGGGCAAAAGGGGATGTTTAGATATTTCTCCAAAGCCCCCAAACAGGGCTGTTAAAAAACAATAAAAAATAATATTGAAAAAAATAATAAAATAGTAAAATTGAAAAAAATGATAAAAAACGAAATAATAAAAATCTACTGACATTGTCTACTGCTGTTCTGACACCAATATCTACCCTTCTGACAAAGTCCACTGCCCTAAAGACCATCCACTGCTTTACTAACTGACATCATCCACTGCCCTACTGACACCAATTTCTGCCCTACTGACACCGTCCACTGCCCTACTGACACCAATCGCTGCCCTACTGACACAGTTTACTGCTGTATTGACACCGTCCTCTACTCAACAGACAAAGCCCACTGCCCTACTGACACTGCCTACTGGTCTACTGACAGACATCATCCACTGCCCTAATGACACCATCTACTGCTCTACAGAAACCTTCCACTGTCCTATTAACACCAACTACTGCCCTACTGACAATGTCTACTGCTCTACTGAAACCGTCCACTGTCCTACTAACACCAACCACTGCCCTACTGAAACCGTCTACTGCTCTACTGAAACCGTCCACTGTCCTACTAACACCAACCACTGCCCTACTGACAACGTCTACTGCTCTACTGAAACCATCCACTGTCCTACTAACACCAACCACTGCCCTACTGACACCGTCTACTGCTCTACTGAAACCGTCCACTGTCCTACTAACACCAACCACTGCCCTACTGACACATCCACTGCTCTACTGACATCGTCCACTGCCCTACTAACACCAACACTACCCTACTGACACATCCACTGCTCTACTGACACCGTCCACTGTCCTACTAACACCAACCACTGCCCTACTGACACATCCACTGTTCTACTGACATCGTCCACTGCCCTACTAACACATCCACTGTTCTACTGACACGTTCATGTTTTAATACATTATAAAATGTTTGTTTACATTTGTTTATAAGAATGTGTGTTTGATTTTTGGTGTGCAATAGGCAGTGCACACCTATGGTACTGGGAAATGGTAATCTTACGTCTGTAGATACCCAAGTGCAGTGGGTAAATTCATCAAGTCAAGCTACAAATCCCACAGACTTATAAAGGACTATATCAAACACAGAAGTTCTGTCTCCGATGGCTCTAATTTGTTGTTTATGCACACATAGGAGATAATTATCCCCAACGTGTGTCCTTAAATTCTATTACTAAAGAGTTCAATTTCAATTTTAAGTTAGTGTGTAAATAAGTTATAATAGCCTGGCAGGAGTTACAAAAGACCCTAGGAGACATTGTTTGTTTAGTCAGATGAGACTGACAAAAGCTTTTGTCTATAAAGAGCTAAAGCAAACAAGTGATTGTAAAAGAACACACTTGAGGACCATAATCACACAACATCTCTTGACAGCCTTGGCTGTGAATCTTTCATGCTATACAGTAATGGACCCGGGGCTGGAAGAGAAGCACTGGTCTGACAATCAAGCACATGTGCAACACATCTCTCCTACCTCATGAATTTACATGTCTTAAATAAAGATACTAACACAGAACCACATTTTAACACAAAACAAATTATTCTGGTGTAATCATACAACAATTTGACACGTGTAGGAGTGTTAAAAAGTATAAAACACATCATCTCTGAACATCAGACCCTTGATGGGATGGGTTGGAAACTTCTGTCTAATTCCCTATTTTACTTTGTTAACAATACAGAAAAAAATCAAATGCAGCATGTCAGAATGTGTGGAAAGGGGAAAGGTCAGCTGCCGTGGGCTGTACAGGGGATGTGCAGATTGGTTTCTAAGATGTCTTCATGTCCAATATTTGTAAAAGAACACATTCCTGCGTGAATGATCAGGATGCATTTTGTACCTTAATAAAAAATGTTGGCCTTTATGGGTGAACAGGATATTGCTTTTAAAAATATTAGCTTTTGAAATTAAATAGAACAGGTTTCCACTTTTACTTATATTTCTCGCAATGTGAGGGTAGCTAAAACAGCCTACAACACCTTGTGTCGGAGTCAACCACCTTCACAATATTATACAGACTATCAGCACAGTTTACTCCAAGCAAAAAAGGGAAGCTCCTATTGTATTATAAGAGATGCAAACAGTGCTAAGTGGTATACTTTTTAAAGACTGCCCATACAAGGGGGTTTCTGAGGTGTCAGTCAAGGGACAATAATTAGTATCAGTGGAACAAGTATGACAGCCTTAATTATGTGTTCTCAAGCTAAAAAGCAATTAAGCAGGCTAGAAAACTACGTCCAGTTGGTACTGCTTGCTCCCTGGGGCCATAACTGACTACAGCCATCTTGTTTAAGCCTAGGAATGTCGGGTGGCATTTGCTGGTTCAATAGAAACTGGCCGACATTCGGCCTGTGTGTACTGGAGTAGGTCTGACAGAAACTGGCCATTCAACCGCCTTCTGTCAAAGGGGCATGACCGAAAAAAGGTCTGCCAATCGGCTCCCGATCAGGGCTCTTAGCCAATGGCTTGAAGCACTGACCGAAGTGTTCTGGCGGGGAGGGTGGAGCGTCCCCCTATCAGAACACAATAGAACACAATAGAACAGCAGGGGAGATCACTGTAAAAATATTGGAGAAGTTAGTACAGCAGCTCCTCCTGAGCTGTTATTTTCGTAAAAAAAAAAAAAATAGTGTGTACAAAGCTTTAGGGGAGAAACTGGCCCATGGGACACTAAAGCCTCAGGCCTCGTACACACGACCGAGGAACTCGTCCTAAATTAAACATTGTTTTGATCGACGAGTTCCTTGTCAGGCTTGTTCAGAAACTTGACAAGCTTTCTTTGCGTACACACTGTCAAGACAAAATCTCATCTATCTCAAACGCGGTGACGTAAAACACGTACGACGGCACTATAAAGGGGAAGGTTGATTCCACTGGCGCCACCCTTCTGAGCGGGTTTCTATGCATACACACGAACGTGTTTCTCGTCGAAAACCAGCCCGACGAGGAACACGACGAGGAAATTGAGACTCCCGACGAGGAAAAAGAGAACTTGTTCTCTTTTTTTCTCATCGAGTTCCTCGACAGTTTTCTCGATGAAAAACATACACACGACCGTTTTCCTCGGCAAAAAAGCTCTGCCACCAAGTTTCTTAATGGATTCTGTCGAGGAAAACGGTCAAGTGTACGAGGCCTCATACACACTAGTAGTTAATTTTCATTCAACCCAGCAGGGCTGACCTAATAAAAATACTGACAGCTCGGGGCTGCTGTACTATTTATTAGACGTTAGTACAGTGATCTCCTCTGCTGTTCTATTGTGTTCTGACAAGGGACACTCCGGTCAGCACTTTGAGCCATTGGCTGAGAGCGCTGATCGGGAGCCAATCGGCAGACCTTTTTCGGTCATTCCCCTTTGACAGGGGCCAGCTGAACGGCCGCCTTCTGTCGGACCAAGTCCAGTACACGGGCCAAATGTCAGCCAGCTTCTATTGAACCGGCCGATGCCATCCGACATTCGGCCCTTGTGTATTAAGCTTTAGAGAATGCAGGATTCTGAATGCATATCAAACCAGTCACTACTCTCATTCTGAGCAATTACACCCAAAAAATATATTCTGTACCTGGACAACACATCTATTATTAATGGCAGGAAAGAAAGGGCATAGTGATTTTGGCTTTGGACTTTGATAAGCTCTCCAACTTCCCTTCGGTATCATTGAGATTGATTGGCACTTTAGGCCACGGTTCTCTTTTTTCTGTCCATTAAAGATAAATTGAATGAAATTTCCAAACCAGCAAAAATATTCTGAAATGAAGGTCTCAAAGTTATATTGAAATCATTTCTGCAACATATACATAATGCCATTGTTGTACAAAGCTGACAACATTTTCTCCCTTGATTGGGGACCATAAGTGCAGCCAACATAAGATTTCAGTCATCTCTGGTATTTGATAATGTTTGAAAAGTGAGCAAAAACATCAAATTCTTAGTTCTGCTTTAAATGTGTTCGGTCATCTTCTTAGCATGTGTATCAATTTCATATACAGTAAAACCTTGGTTTGAGAGTAACTTGGTTTGAGAGCGTTTTGCAAGACAAGCAAAATGTTTTAACAGGGCTCGACAAAATTCCGGGCGCCAGGTCGCCTACAAGGCCACAAACCTGCTGCCTCAATTACCGGCCGTTGCCGGGCCCACCGCGATTGCGCGGCGGGGGAGGTGGGGGCGCATGGAGGGCACAGGATCCTGTGTCTCCGTGCGCCCCCACCTCCCCGGCCGCGCGATCGCGGCAGGCCCGCAATGGCCGGTAATTGAGGCCGCGGCTTTGCGGCCTTGTGAAGTCCCAAGTTCCTTCTGTGACCTGGCGCCATCTGGTGGTGGCCGTTGGCATTACAAGTAAAACCAGTTGTGTAATGTGGAATTTTTCACTGTTTTCACTGCCATCTCCTTCCCTCTAATTAAAACCCTAAAACATTATATATATATTTTATTCTAACACCCTAGAGAATAAAATGGCGATCATTGCAATACTTTCTGTCACGCCGTATTTGCGCAGCGGTCTTACAAGCGCACTTTTTAAAAAAAAATAAGACATCAGTAAAGTTATCCCAATTTTTTTTTATAGTGTGAAAGATAATGTTACGCCGAGTAAATTGATACCCAACATGTCACGCTTCAAAATTGCGTCCGCTCGTGGAATGGCAACAAACTTTTACCCTTTAAAATCTCCATAGGAGACGTTTAAAAAATTCTACAGGTTGCATGTTTTGAGTTACAGAGGAGGTCTAGAGCTAGAATTGTTGCTCTCGCTCTAACGATCGCGGCGATACCTCACATGTGTCGTTTGAATACCGTTAACATATGCGGGCGCTACTCACATATGTATTTGCTTCTGCGTGCGAGCTCGTCGGGACGGGGCGCGTTTTCTGGCTCTTAACTTTTTTAGCTGGCTCCTAGATTTCAAGCAAATTTGTCAAACCCTGTGTTTTAATGAATTTTGTCTTGATATACAAGCGATGTCTTTATATAAGAGTAGCGTCATGTCACAACTGAGTATAAAAAAGAAGAGAGGAGCCTCTAATGCTGCGTACACACGATAGGTTAGTCTGATGATGTGTTTTACGTCACCGCGTTCTGACACGATCGTTTTTTTAACTGATGGTGTGTAGACACGACTGATCATCAGTCAGCTTCATCGGATAACTGATGGAAAAATCCATCAGACCGTTTTCATCAGACTAACCTATCGTGTGTACAGGGCATTAGTGTAACAATATGGTTACATTTAATGAAGGTACAACATTTAGCAACATATTGCTACACTTAGGCCTCGTACACACGACCGAACATGTCTGCTGAAACTGGTCCGCTGACCAGTTTCAGCAGACATGTTCGGTCGTCTGTACGGCCGACCGGACAAATGTCCGGCGGATCGGACAGGTTTCCAGCGGACAAATGTTTCTTAGCATGCTAAGAAACATGTCCGCTGGAACCATGTCCGTCGGACATGTTCGGTCGTCTGTACAGACTCACCGGACATGTCCGATCGGCCGCCATCCCTCGCATGCGTCGAAGTGATTCGACGCATGCATGGAAGCATTGACCTTCCAGGGTCGCGCACGTTGCCGCGTCCTCGTCGCGGTGACGACGCGGCCACGTCGCGACACATCACCGCGTTTGTTTTCCGCTGGGATTTTGGTCTGATGGTGTGTACAGCCATCAGACCAAAATTCCGGCAGCGGACATGTCCGATGAAAACGGTCCGCGGACCATTTTCATCGGACAGATCCGCTGGTGTGTACGGGGCCTTAGAGGTGCCTCTCTTCTCTTTTATACCCTGTAAATAAAATCCTTTGATATACAAGTGCTTTGGATTACAAGCATGTTTCTGGAACGAATTCTGCTCGCAAACCAAGGTTTTACTGTACTATCAGCTAGTGTAACATAAATCATATTGATTTATGCAAGGACATACCATAATTCTGGACTGAGATGCTGAAACAAGGAAACTAAAGAGCTCAAACCATCAGGAGATGCTTGGAACCATCTGTTTGCAGTACATTTCAGTCACTGTGTAACCTCAGTGGTCCTGGAACACTATAAACATGAGGCTCTATCCATGTCTAGAATCATAAACTGCCCCTGGTCATGAGGAGAATAATGGGCAAAGTGACATTAAAACCTGCAGCAAGACAGTTCTCACTCATTTGAGTTGAGAAAAGGGGCCTAGCCCAAATTCTCCCTGAAAAGCCAAGAACATTTGGACAGAGTGTGAGGACTGAAGGAGAATGATGTTCTCCAGTTTCACCCATTAGTGAACCAACTAACATACACAATGGTGTTGTTATTCTTTTGCCATAAGCAACAAGACTCTGTGTGTGGGCAGCAGTTTAGTGGGGAGGAGGAGAAGTCGACCCCTTTTTGTCCTATTGATTTTGTTCTATTTGCATGACTTGAGCAAATTAAATGATGCAATATGGCTTTTTGTTACAAAACAAAGTGAAAGATACCACCCAGACACATATGTTGATTCGTAGAAGCTGTTTACATGAGAATAGAATGAAATCTACCGTGAACTAAGCATAAAAATTCGATTCAGCAATGGCCATTTTTCTTTACAGTGCTTGGGCCAGAAAGGCTGTAACACAAGTTTTCCAAGACTCTCTCAGGCCTTGACAACAACACGCTTGCCACTAAGGAATGCTTAATTAAACTAAAACCAGAATAAGGAAAAAATAAAAGGGACACCTGATGGTTTACTTCACGTGCGCTGATTCCTAATTATATGACGCCTTAACACCAATACGGATAAGTGCACAATACAAAGGGTACATTTAACACATTCACCCTTGAATAGTCTGTTCTTCATCGTCCAAACAAAGCCTTAAACAGCTCTCTATTTCAAAAAAGACCTCAAAACCTGCCAAGGGCATGCCATCATTTAAAGGACAGTTTTAAAATCAACCGCATCTCAAACTAGTTAACTTCCAAATCTAGACAAATAGCTGACATTGAATGTTCTGCATTTCAAGGTACTCCGTGATACTTGATGACCATCACCCAATATTAGGTTTTATCCTTCTTTTGCTTGATACTTGGACAGTGTATACAGTATAGTAAAAATTATCACAGAAGACAGCCTTAAGCCTCGTACACACGACCGAGGAACTCGACGGGCGAAACACATCGTTTTCCTCGTCGAGTTCCTTGTTAGGCTGTCGAGGAACTCGACAAGGCAAGTTTCTCCATTCCCTACGAGGAAAAAAAAGACATGCTCTCTTTTTGGCTCGACGGGATACTCGACAGTTTCCTCGTCGAAAAATGTACACACTACCAGTTTTCTTGGCAAAAAAAAAATCACAGCAAGTTTCTTGCTGGTTTTTGCCGAGAAACTTGGTCGTGTGTACGAGGCCTTAGGAAATAAAAGTTGAACTCAAAGTCTAAAATCTTAAAGTGGTTGTACACCCCCAGTGACCAGCATTAGATCATGCACAGAGATGAAACAAACCCTCCTACATAAGTTGTAGCTTTGTATCTGCAGTCATTTCTTCAGCAGATCGTTCTGAAGACACATAGAAGAAAGGATCTCTCTTTAGTTTTAGGAGCAGGGGGCTGGGATCTGAAGTCCTCACACTGCTGGCAGCTCTGGGCCTTGATTGAAGGGAAATGACACATCCCCTTCACATAGTATAAAGAACAAGCACAGCTGTGGATAACAGTCACAGGCTGAGTGCTGCAGCTCTCTCCCTGGTCACCATTTTAACTCTTGGGGGTTGATTTACTAAATGGAAATGCAAATATATATGGAAATGCTGCGCTATCTTTAAAAATGTATAGACAAACATATGTAAAAATATCCAAATAAGGAGCTATAATACAATAAATAGGTGCTTGTTTGTCTATACATTTTTAAAGATAGCGCAGCGTTTCCATACATACTGTATTTTTCGGCGTATAACAAGCACAGGTGTATAACACGCACCCCAAGTTTAGGAGGGAAGTTTAAGGAAAACAACGTACATTTTAAATGCCTATCAATGCAGCCTTATCAGTGCCCATCTGCAGCCTTGCCCATCATTGCAGAATGATCAGTGTCCATCTGCAGCCTTGCCCCCAACAGTGTCCATCTGCAGCCCTGCCCCCAACACTGTCCATCTGCAGCCTTGCCCCCAACACTGTCCATCTGCAGCCTTGCCCATCATTGCAGAATGATCAGTGTCCATCTGCAGCCTTGCCCCCAACAGTGTCCATCTGCTGCCTTGCCCCTAACAGTGTCCATCTGCAGCCTTGCCCCAACACTGTCAATCTACAGCCTTGCCCCAAACACTGTCAATCTGCAGCCTTGCCCCAAACACTGTCAATATGCAGCCTTGCCCCAAACACTGTCAATCTGCAGCCTTGCCCCCAAAACTGTCAATCTGCAGCCTTTCCCCCAACACTGTCCAGCTGCAGCCTTGCCCCTAACACTATCCATCTGCAGCCTTGCCCCCAACACTGTCCATCTGCTGCCTTGCCCCCAACAGTGTCCATCTGCTGCCTTGCCCCAACAGTCTCCATCTGCAGCCTTGCCCCCAACAGTGTCCATCTGCAGCCTGCCGAGGATGGAACAAGCGCCGCAGAGATAGACAGAACCGTATGTCTTGTGCACTCGGCTCCTCACGGCTTGTCTCGCAGTCCCGCCCAGCCCCTCCCCTTGGCCCGGCTACTATGATGGACATAAAACCGGTCCAATGGCGGGAGGCAGGACTGGCCATAACTGCGAGCGGAGCCGAGTACACTGTACACTCGGCTCTGTCTTTTTTTGGCGGCCCTCATTCCCCTCCGAGGCAGCCGTTCGGCGTATAACACGCACCCACGATTTTCCCCTGATCTTGAGGGGGAAAAAGTGTCTGTTGTACGCTGATAAATACAGTATTTACTTTGCACGATTTTATGAGATGTGATCAATGCCAGCAGCTGTCCACATAACAGCTATTTTTTAGTAGAGCAGGGCTCGACAAATCCCGGGCGCCAGGTCGCCATGGCGACTAGAAATAGGGTCCTGGCGACTTGGCTTGGCTTTTTTTTTTTTGTGAGCTAGCGCCATCTGGTGGTGAGCCGTTGGTATTACAAGTTATTACCCCCTGATGTGTGAGCTGGCGCCATCTGGTGGTGGCCGTTGGTATTACAAGTTAAGCATTACAAGTTAAACAGCAATTCTAATGTAATTTTTCACTATTTTCACTGCCATCTTCTTCCCTCTAATTAGAACCCCCAAACATTATATATATTTTTTATCCTAACGCCCTAGAGAATAAAATGGCGATCGTTGCAATACTTTCTGTCACGCCGTATTTGCGCAGCGGCCTTACAAGCGCACTTTTTTGGGAAAAAATTACACTTTTTTTAATTAAAAAATAAGACAACAGTAAAGTTATCCCCATTTTTTTAATATTATGAAAGATAATGTTACGCCGAGTAAATTGATACCCAACATGTCATGCTTCAAAATTACGTCCGCTCGTGGAATGCCGACAAACTTTTACCCTTTAAAATCTCCATAGGCGACGTTTAAAAAAATCTACAGGTTGCATGTTTTGAGTTAGAGGAGGTCTAGGGCTAGAATTATTGCTCTCGCTCAAACCAATCGCGGCGATATCTCACATGTGTGGTTTGAACACCGTTTACATATGCGGTCGCTGCTCACGTATGTGTTCGCTTCTGCGCGCAAGCTCGCCGGGACGGGGTGCGTTTTCTGGCTCCTAACTTTTTTAGCTGGCTCCTAGATTCCAAGCAAATTTGTCAACCCCTGTAGTAGAGGCTTCTTTACCTTATTCTGCAAATGCAGTTTCTCCAGGAATTAGTAAATTAAACTTTCATCATCCATTCATGTGCAAGCAAAAATGCTTTTCCTTGTACATGATTGGGTATTCTTTGCAAAGTAAGGCTTTCCCTCATTTACTAAGTTTGGAGAAACTGCACTTGCAGAGTGCAACTGCACTTTGCAAAGTGCACAGTCTATTTGCCTTTAGTAAAACAACCTCATGGTGTCAGGAAAAGCTGCCAAAACGATATCATGCTGATAACAGAGGAACCAGGCTGCAGAGAAAATTGACACAGAGCTTTAGAGAGAGAGACAAGTACACAGTATAGGAGGATGTGCTTTTTTCATATTTCATATCTGAGGTTTACAACCACTTGCTGCCAGCTATAGAATGTGACGCCGATGTGGATCAGTATTCGATCAACATATGCAATCATCGTATCCCATTTTTTAAGGGTTCTTTTTTATAATACTTATTTGCATGAGCATAGGAGTACCCCTGCATATGAAAGTGTACAGGCCTGTTAATAGTAAATTGATGCCCAGGAGATAATGTTGTGGATACACAACTCCAGGTGTTGCGTGTATGGGTTTTGCCAGGCATGTCAAACTCAAAGGAAAATGAGTGTCTTGTTTGGATAGCCTTCCACAAGTAAGGACCACATTAGTTATACTAAGGCCTTTTTCACACTAGTGTGATATTATATGCGACTTGAGACTCACAGAATGGCATGACATTGGATTACACTTTATTCTCTATGGTGCTCGTTCACATCAATGCCGCACAGAACGGCACATTTTGTGCGATTACAGCGTGATTTTGGCCTTGCAGATTTCAATAGAAATGCACATGCATTTTTTACAAACTTTTGTAGCTCAGTAAGGAGCAGGCACCTGCCGGTGTGCTAACAACCAATGACCTATCCCTGCTGCCAGCCATGGACAACAAAGGTTGTTAAGGAGAAAGTATCTTTTGTACATCCATGGTCAAGGTCAAGGAGGAAGGAAAAGAAGTCCTAGGAGTCACACAAAACCCTAATGTGAAGAGGAGAAGCGGCCTCAGCCTAGACGCCATCCAGGCCACACACCTGACATGTTTCCCCCACCCACGGGTTTAGTCATGGGAGTCCACTCTTCACATGAGGGTTTTGTGTGATCTGCAGCTCCTGTGACTTCTTTTCCTTTCTTACTGACTTCCATGGAGCAGAAACAAGCTCTTTCTCAGCCTGTACTCCAAGCGGCTGCAAGGATATAAGGATCTATTTCAGGTGTGTCAAACTGGCACCCCTCCACCTGTTGTAGTCCCATTATGCCTGTGACTGTGGGAGTCATGCTTGTAACTGTCAGCCTTGCAATGCCTCATGGGGCTTGTAATTCCACAACAGCTGGAGGGCTGCCAGTTTGACACCTGTGTTTTAGAGCCTAAAGGGCACCCTTAATTTCTCTGTATGGGATCCATTTTCAAGGGCCTGGTATGGGTTTTTGGGGTAGACCTTATGCCATTTTTTTTGTGTGGGGTCCCCCTAAAATCCATACATGATCCAAAGGGCCTGGTATAGATAGTGGGGGGGGCGGGGTGAAGGGATCCGCTATTCTCCCCCCCCATCCGTGTCGCTCTTCTCTCCCCCATCCGTGCCGCTATTCTCCCCCCCCCCCGTCCGTGTCGCTCTTCTCTCCCCCCCCCTGTCCGTGTTGCTATTCTCCCCCCGTCCGTGCCGCTCTCCACCCTCAATTTGTGAGGATAGAGCGCGGAGGTAGGAGCTGCTAAACCCGGCTCCTACCTTTTCCGAATGGACAGAGTCAGTGATCACTGACTCTGTCCATTCACATAGCTGAGCATCATAAACTGTGTTTACAAAGCTTCAGTTTATGAATGGAGAGGAGCTTCCCTCCATATATTTCAGCTGAGGCTGCAGAGAAAGGGACTGGGGAATCTGTGTCCTTAGTCCCTTTCTCTGTCTTAAAGGGGAAATTTCAGAGGTCTTTTAAGACCCCTGATATCTCACCAAAGACCACCAACAGGGCTGATAAAAAAAAAAAAATTGCAATAAATATTTTTTAAAAAAAATAAAAAATAAAATATAAATAAAAAAAACAAACACACTGACAATTCACTCCCCACTCCAAAAAAAAAATAAAAAATCACTGTAAAAAAAAAATTGTAAAAAAAATATAAAAAAATACAGCCACTGTCACATGACTTTAAAAAAAAAGGATCGGTATTCGGTATCGGCGAGTACTTGAAAAAAAGTATCGGTACTTGTACTCGGTCTCAAAAAAAGTGGTATCGGGACAACCCTAGTATGCTCCATGGGCACTGCCTTGAAGTGTTTCCCATAGAGTATTAGTAAATCTGGTGGCAAAAAAGCCGCCGGGAATCCCGACGAGAAAATAGAGAGCAGATTCTAGCAGGAAAACTGCTAGGAAGCATACACACGTACGGTTTTCCCGGCCAAAATCTCTCTTGGCAGTTTTTCTGGCAGGAAAACCGGTCGTGTGTACGGGGCTTAACACTTCTTTACAGATCAGCATATTAATGATACAGCCTTGCTTTGTAGAAATTAATTTTAAATATTAAAAACGGCTTATGTCTTCTAGATATGTGTACCATGTGGGGCTATACATGAATCAAAATTCAGCTGGTTCAGCAGGGACCAAACAAATTTTGATCTCTGTATAGGCAGGGTGATTTTACACAAGTCAATCTACTGATTGCCTTGTCTACAACTGTCAGATTTTTGCTGCTCGATCAGCACTGCTGGCTACAGCCGGCAGTGCCGATCAGTGTATTGTAATGGTCGGGGTGGTCTCCCTGCTGTCAGAATACAAAAGCACAGCAGGGAGGATTCGTCCATACATATTATGTGTGTGGATGGGGAATTTGAGTCTTTTTTTTTCATCCAGATTGAATGAAAAAAACAGGCCTCAATTTCCCCATCCACCAAAAAATCTATTAATGTATGGACTGCCGAAAATGTTAAATCAAGGAACAGCAAAGTGATATAAACAATAAGCATCAAGCGACTTGACTAGCTCAGGGAAGCCCCTTGATGGCACTCCCAAGCATGTTGGGGGTAGCTATGTGTTTTGGGGACCCTACCCCTCCTTTTAGGCTTGAGAAAGAAGGCAGATCACCAAGGGCGTATCCACCCCCACCATGCTTGGATGACACCACTGGGCTTCCCTGAGCTAGTCAGATATCGGTCTGTAGAGAGGGACATCCCAATGACAGGGATTCTGGCTGACTCCAGGCTGGATGGGAGTGACACTTTGTACCCGATGATACATGCTGGTTTCTCGTCATGAGACGTGAGCAGCCATTTTATTTTTTCTCTCAAGAAGAGCAGCAGTGTCCCAGATTGAATGTTTCTTCAATACACACTTGACGAGCCTCTTCTACTTTTGTGATTCGCTATCATTGTTGTCTGTGCACTGGTGATGTTTGCGGATAATAATTGTATTCAGTTTAAACCCTTTAGACTAGCTGGGCTGAATATGGCCCAAAACACCAATTTGACAACCAAGCTTATGCAGTGTGCTATAGGAACTATTTATTCAGTAGTTTTTCCGATTACACTTTTGTTTTATGTATCAAACTAAATTTGGGTGAAGCTGCCCAGTTTTTTCATTCAATCACCTGACGAATGAAAAAAAAAACTGACCTGAGTTGCCCATTTACACATTTGAGGTAGATGAGGGAACCCCCCACTCTGTCAAGTGGGGAAAAATCCCAGAGGGTGGGAGTACAGAAGTCGATCGGTATTCGCTGAGTACTAATCTTATCTGTATTTACAACTGTTAACAGCCAGCCGTGGTTACATGCAATGGTCACAAAAGTCACAACTGATAAGCAACAAAGTTAATTTTGTTGACAAAATCAATGAGATAGTCTTCTTTACAGTCTTTAGGGACACTGTCACCACTGTAAACAACAGCAGCTAATAGCACAGAAAGATTGTGTATTTTAACCTCTTGCTGCCCACATAACTTATATGTGTAGTAGAAAAGAGGGTAGGCTTTAAAGCGGAGTTCCACCCAAAAGTGGTACTTCCACTTTAAGCACTCCTCGCCTCCCCAAATGTGGCATGTCATTTTTTTGGGGGGGGGAGTGGGTGCTTAGTTTTAAGTGTGAATTTCCTGTCCCATTTCCTGTTTCCACCTATGTGCCGCCTAGGCGACTCCTTCTCTTCACATAAGCGGCCCCTCCCTCTCCGCAATCTTCTGGGACACATCCCAGGTCCCAGAAGATCGCCTGTCCACTGGGAGAGCACATGCGCAGTGCTCACCCGGCCATGAAGCCACAAGCGGTCATGGCCAGGTGCCCACAGTTCCATTGGAGGTGCCGAGGAGAGGAGGGGGAGAGGAGTCCAAGGGAGGGGGCAAGCACGACCCTCCACACCAGGGAGAAAGCCTTGCATTACTGTGTGGAGTTTACAGACAGAAGAACAGGAAGTGAGGATTTCTCAAAAGAAATAAGGACATTTAAAGGAACACTAAAGGAATTTTTTTTTTTTGTAAAATAACAAACATGTTATACTTACCACCACTGTGCAGCTCGTTTTGCACAGAGTGTCCCCGAACCCGGTCTTCTGGGGTCCCTCGGCGGCTGTCTCGGCTCCTCCTCGCAAGAGCTTTCCACCTTCATGCGAGCAAGCTCGCATGGTGGAAAGCTTTTGCGGGCACGCTCCCGTGATACAGCGGCGGGCATAGCCGCCGGTTGTATCATCGGATGTGATTGACAGCAGCGCCAGCCAATGGCTGCGCTGTTATCAATCCGTCCAGCCTAGCCAATCAACGGCCAGGCTGGGAACCGAAGAGGATGAAGGGGACGAGCGCGGGACTTTTGAGGGGTGAGGTAAGTAAAACAGGGGTTTGGGGGGGGGCCGGTACCGTCGGATGTTTTTTGTGAAACATTTACCGTATTTATCGGCGTATAATGCGCGCCGGCGTATAACGCGCACCCCAATTTTAAGAGGGAATTTTCTGGAAAAACTACAGTTACGTTTACAGTTATTTATAATCACTATTTAACATTAGACACAAACTTTTTATGAATTCTTAAAATTACTTCTTATTCTCCCATCTAGACTTTCATGATGTCACAAAAAATAAGCAGAATTTATTTTACCTGACACCTGTAGCGAGGCTTGGGGCTTCTATACACAAATATTCAGCATTCTCATTCTGTGGTGAAGGGGAGGGTGAGGAAACCCTTAAACGCGGGCAGAGCGGCAGCGCTGGCCGAGACTGTAGCGCGTACCTATGTCATACCTCGGAGGGGAAGGAGGGGAAGCGCCCGCAGAAATCACCGCCGGAAATCACAGAGCCATCATCTCCATCAGTAACCAGAGTCTACTCTACCACTCCTACGCTGACGACACTCAACTCGGCTCTCACTCAGCTGTCATGTCACACATGCACAGTCCCGCCTCCGCCATTGGACCATCTCCTGTGACAGACAGAGTGAGTGAGAGACTTGTAAAGCGCAACACATGCGAACTGAATCGCCTCTGGGCGCTGTATCCATTTCATGGATAAGGAACCCCTTGACCTCAGAAGAGATGGGTTTTAATCTTTCTCCTGAAGGCCAAGTGGTCCGACTCCAGTCAGATGGTGGTTGGTAGTGCATTCCACAGGCGGGGATTCCACAGACAGAACACTGGTCCAATGCTGGTGGCGGAGGCGGAACTGTGCGTGTGTGACGTGACAGCCGAGAGGAGATGATGGCTCGGTGATTTCCGGCGGGCGCTCGTCCTCCTCCTTCCCCTCCGAGGTATGCTATTGGCGTATAGCGCGCACCCGTGATTTTCCCCCTCTTTTCAGGGGAAAAAAGTAAGCGGTATACGCCGATAAATACGGTACCTTTACAACCCATTTAAAAGCAAAATGGAAGGATCAGGTAAGTGAAGGAGGACTGCACTAAGGTAAAGGAAGCAATTTAGGGGGAAAAAAATTACCTTTACAACCCCTTTAATTGTACATCCTTTTTTTTTTTTTTACTAAGACCTGTACCATCTGCCTCTTTAAATATACAGGACTCGGTCAATCTTTAAAAAAATAAAAATGAAAATCAGCAGCCAAATGAATACTTGTTAACAATTCCCTTTTCATTTTTGGTCCCTAACAGACGAGTATAATAGCTAAGAAGCTTTTCCCTTTGCAATTCAAGCCCCTGACAGCCAAAAAACGTTGCAAACTCTGCAGGCGCTGAAGGAAGCTACAAAAGGTGTCAAGATAAACATCTTTGCAAGCATCTCCTTTCTGCTTTAAAAAGCTGGCTTAAGCTGAGACTTTTTTTTCTGTGTGGTCTTGTAATGTGAGGCTTGTTTGCAAAGGATGTCTCTGTCCATGGTATAGACAAGATGGATCTGACCGGCTCAACATCTGTAATCACCAAAGCAGCAGCAAAACTCCCAGTAATCCTATACATCACACACAAACATGGAACACAGAGCACAGTTGTGTACTTCTTACCAGGACGTGTATATCTCTACTAGGCCATAGCTTCTTCTATAAACAAGAAAACATTGGGGGGCCGAAAAAAAAAAAAAAAGCAGATGCAGCATTAACCTTATTTGTAAATGGAACTGTTGTAGGACACTTTATAAAGTCAAATGCTTATAAACATATCATTATTCCTCCCAAATCCTATTTATGGTTAGCTAGGCAAACATATACACACACTTATAGAAAAAACAAAACACATGCCTATGACGTATTCAGCTTATATCACATCCAAAAACCCACCCACTGAAATGTGCTTACCTATATACACGTCTTTATTTATTAACAGCGGGGCAAACTGTGTATATATATACATTATATATTTAACTACAACATCATGTACTGTACACTTCCCATAAATAAGCACCCCCTCCTTCATAAACACCATTAAAAAAGGTACACAAATGGTAACACAAACATTATAGACATGTGTATACAAACGTACACATTCCGACGCACTATTAACCCCTTTCTGCTTCCTGTGCTTTGCATTGACATCATACTGGCAAAGGAAGGCGGGTGGGCAGGAGGGGAGGACGGTGGGGGGGCGCTGAGAAGACTCCCAGGTGTTTCATGGCACAAGACCCTACGTGTGCGAAGTCCTGCAAACTTTACAGCTCTACATCATAACCTGCCCACAAAATAATTGCACAGCGCCATAAAACCAACAGCTCAGACGTTGCCCGGTGACATATTTGATTGTAAATGGAGACAACTGCACCTTTGTTCTCATCAACATCATCCACTAATGTGCAAAGTGAATGCAACACAAACTCCAACCCCACGTCAGGCACTTGATCTACAATGTTATCTAATAACGCGACCCAATGAACTAGGATAAGCAACCAGTTCGATTTGATATCAGATTCCACAGGCCATCAGAAACTGTCTTTGAGTCGTCATTTGCACACCAAAATATATTTCTTTGCACTGATTAACCACTTGCTTAATGGGCACATATACCCCCTTTCTGCTCAGGCGAAACTTCAGTCACGTTTGAATGACAATTGCGCGATCGTGCGACGTGGCTCCCAAACAAAATTGATGTCCTTTTTTTCCCACAAATAAAACTTTCTTTTGGTGGTATTTGATCATCTCTGTGGTTTTTATTGTTTGCGCTATGAACAAAAATAGAGCGACAATTTTGAAAAAACACAATATTTTTAACTTTTTGCTATAATAAATATCCAATTAAAAAAAAAAATTATATTTTTTTCTCAGTTTAGGCCGATACGTATTCTTCTACATATTTTTGGTAAAAAAAAATCCCAATTAGCGTACAGTGATTGGTTTGCACAAGCGTTATACCGCCTACAAAATAGGGGATAGAATTATGAATTTTTGTTTTATGTTATTTTGTCAGGACTGCGATATTGCGGCGGACACATCGGACACTTTTGACACATTTTTGGGACCATTCACATTTATACAGCGAACAGTGCTATAAATATGCACTGATTACTGTATAAATGTGACTGGCACGGAAGGGGTTAACACTAGGGGGCAAACAAGGGGTTAAATATGTTCCCTGGGAGTGATTCTTACTGTGGGGGGAGGGGGACTGACTGGGGGAGGAGACCGATCTGTGTCCCTATGTACAAGGGACACACCATCGGTCTCCTCTCCCTGACAGGACGTGGATCTCTGTGTTTACACACAGAGATCCACAACCCTGGCTCTGTGATTGCCGATAGCGGGTGACTGGTGGGCATCGCGGCCGCAAGGCACGCGCATCGGCACCTGAGTGACGCGGGGGGCACCCGCGCCCCCCAGTGGCGGGAGGCCAGAGGCTGTGTATTGACGGCCTCCTGGCATTTTAGAGCCACCCTGTGGCTGTAAATAGTCGATGGGCGGATGGGAAGTGGTTAAAATCAAAAGCTTGGTTCAATTTTATCAGCTTCACTAAAAAAAAAAAAGAACTACAGTGAAAACCTTGGTTTGAGTGTACAGTAAAACCTTGGATTGCGAGCATAATTTGTTTCAGAAACATACTTGTAATCCAAAGCACTTGTATATCAAAGCAAATTTCACCATAAGAAATAATGGAAACTCAAATGATTCGTTCCATAACCATTTATTCATAGGTCCTTCCGTTTATAGTCCATATAAAAAGATTATAGCAATGTGATAGGTTGTATAACCATAAAATGTCCATCCACAAATAGGAGCTTCCACAAGGTGATTAGAAGTAAAATCCAGCAGGAGCTACAGAGTATAAAAGAGAAGAGAGGCGCCTCTAAGTGTAGCAATAAGTTGCTAAATGTTGTACCTTCATCAAATGTAACGGTATTGCATCACTTATGCCGCGTACACATGACCGTTTTTCATGACGAGAAAAATTCAATTTTTTTAATTAGTTGTGAAAAACGTTGTGAAAAACGGTCGTGTGTAGGCTCCAGAGCATTTTTCTTGACGAGAAAAATGGGCGTTAAAAATTTAGAACCTGCTCTATTTTTTCACGTTGTGAAAAACGGTCGTGTGTACTCTTTAACGAGGGGGAAAAGGCAAGTTATGAGACAGGGAAATTAGCATAAGCAGCTTAAAGGGTAGCCCCAGTCGAATGGAACTTCCCCTTTATATTGCCGTTGTACGTGTTGTACGTCACCGTGCTATGCTCGAGCATTTTTTATGACGATCGTGTGTATGCAAGGCAGGCTTGAGAGAAAACACGTTGAGAAAAACAATTTTTTTTTCCATGACTTGAATAACGGTCATGTGTACGCGTCATTAGGGCCCTTTCACACGTACAGATCCCATGAGGATCCGTTCCTTTAACACTTGTTTGCTCAGCGGGGATCGCTCCGTTGATCAACGGAGCGATCCCCACTGAGCCGGTAGACGACAGTTGGTAGACGACAGTTCCCTGCATTGTGCAGGGAACGCCCTGTCCTATGGGGGGATGGGATGAAAACAGACCGTCTGTCCGTGTTCATCCGATCTGATGCGCAGACGGATGAAAAAATAGGATTTTCCTCCGCCTGCAGAAACGGAGCATAGCAGAGTATGTCCGTATTTCATCCGAAAACGAATGGATGAAAAATGGGCATACTGTCCGCGGGTGCGAAAGAGCCCTAAGAGGCTCTTCTCTTCTCTTTTATACTCAGTTGTTACACAACGCTTCTCTTATATCAAGACATTGCTTGCATATCAAGTCAATATTTATTAAAAAATGTAGCTTGTCTTGCAAAACGCTCTCAAACCAAGGTTTTACTGTAACTTGATTTGAGAGCGTTTTGCAAGACAAGCAACATTTTTTAATACATTTTGACTTGATATACAAGTGATGTCTTGATATACAAGTACCGTCATGTCACAACTGAGTATAAAATAGAAGAGAGGCGCCTCTAAATGTAGCAATGAAGGTACAACATTTAGCAACATATTGCTACACTTAAAGGCGCCTCTCTTCTCTTTTATACTCTGTGGTTCCTGCTGGATTTTGCTTCTTATCCCCTTGTGGAGGCTTCCAATTGTGGATGGACATTTTATAGGTTACACAACCTATCACATTGCTATTACATTTTTATATGGACTATAAACTGAAGGACCTATGATTAAATGGTTGTGGAACTAATCATTTGAGTTTCCATTATTCCTTATGGGGAAATTTGCTTTGATATACAAGTGCTTTGGATTACAAGCATGTTTCTGGAAAGAATTATGCTCGCAATCCAAGGTTTTACTGTATCTTTGTTTCTCACAGACACCAATCAACCAGATTCAAACTTTTTGCTCTTAAAAATGCCATTGCTGGTTACAAACTTAAAGGAACACTAAAGGTACAATTTTTTTTTTTTAAATAACATACATTCTACTTACCTCCACTGTGCAGATCGTTTTGCACAGAGTGACCCGGATCCGTGTCTTCTGGGGTCCCTCGGCGGCTGTCTCGGCTCCTCCTCGCAAAAGCTTTCCACGTTCATGCGAGCTCCCTCGCATGGTGGAAAGCTTTTGCGAGCGCGCTCCCGTGATACAGCAGCGGCCATAGCCGCCGACTGTATCACTCGGCCCCGCCCCCCGGCGCGCCGCGTCATCCGCTGTGATTGACAGCAGCGCCAGCCAATGGCTGCGCTGCTATCAATCCGTCCAGCATAGCCAATCAACGGCCAGGCTGGGAACCGAGCAGGATGACAAGCACGCGCCCGGGACTTTCGAACGGTGAGGTAAGCAAAACGGGGGCTCGGGGGGGGGGGCGGCGCTGTCAGATGTTTTTTTACCTTAATGCATAGGATGCATTAAGGTAAAAAAACTTTTACCTTTACAAACCCTTTAAAGGAGGAGTCCAGCCTGAGCTTGTTTGGCTGGACTTATCCTATGGGTCCCAGGAGTGCAGTTCGTTTTTCACTCTTGTGACCCGTTTTCAGCAGAGAGCGGTCTGAAGTCCTCTCTCCGCTGACGTCACAGAGCCTGTCTGGATCTGCCAGGTGCCTGAACTGACACCCCGCTCAGCCTCTCAGTGAGCCGCTGAGAGTGTGAGCCAGCTGCTCCCCGTCCCTTCACAGCACTTTCCTTCAATGAGCGAGGAGAGGCAGCGCTGCCAATTGACAGTCAGCAGCTTTCTGCTCGCGGAGCTGTCAGAACCGAGTGATCGGCGTGTTTGATCGCCCAGTTCTCAGTGTAAAGCCTGTGGGCCACAGATGCAGCATCGGACCAATGCTGTTTCCACCTAGGTAAGTATAAGTGTGTAGGGGGGGGGGATCCTTTGCTTATTTTTAAGGCTCGCTTCACACTGCTGCGATGCGAGAACCCGTGCATACATATGCAAACCGCTGCAGGTGTCAAAACAAAGTTAATGACACCCCAGATCGATGCGCATATCGCAGTGTGAACTATCGATTCGGACCTGAATCGGATCGCATGGGTGTGATCCAATTCTGGTGTGGATCAAAAAAAAGGTCCCTGCACGCCTTTGGTCCAAATGCAATGCAAATTCAGCCATACGCTCTGTATAGCTGAATTTGCATCGCACAGACATCGCATTTGATCTGCACAGCAGTGAGGTGCAAATCACGTGCGATGTCTGACATCGCACCAAAGTGAACCGAGCCTAAATCTGAATGGTAGGTTTGGGCAATACAGAAAGGGAGGTTGATTTTCTAAAGCCAACTAGACTGTGCGCTTTGGAAGTGAAGCTGCACTCTGCAAGTACAATGCACTAATTTTTCCCAGAGCTTAGTAAATGCGGTAAAGCTTTGCTGATTTCCATCATCCAATAATGTGCAAGAAAAAGCCTGTTTCACACAGGAGTCAGCTTGTATAAGAGCAATGTGAACAGCAAGCTTTGACAGAGCATTTAAAGAGCTTTCAGAAAGCTTTGTCTAAGCTATTAGTGGCATTCAGCTCCAGTTTGTACATGTGGAATACAGATCATAATGGGAGTGTTTATTGCCACTTTATACAAGTTGCTAGCAGGCTTCTGACTTTCTGATTGCAAAATGTGGTGCAGCTCTGCATAGAAAGCAAACAGCTTCCAGGTTTTAGCCCTCATTCACACTGAACTCGGATTGAAATCTTGCGAGTACAGCTGAACTACTTTTGGAAATCGGTGCGACACCGCAAAGTCAACGTTGCACCGGTTGGAACAGCACCAGTGCCGGCAAAAGGCTGTGATTTGGCATGCGATTTGACATGTCAAATCGTGCCGATGTGAACGGGGGGCTCATTTTCCACCCAAAAATTGAACTTCCGCTTTAAGTGCAGGTGACCCCCTGACATGCCACATTTGACATGTCATTGTTTTGGGGGAGTAGCGGATACCCTGCTTTTACGGGCACCCAGTTCCCACTTCCTCCCACAGGGCTCTGCAGGCATCGGAAGGAAGTTCACCTCTCCCCCTCCCTGCAATCTTCTGGAACACGTCACAGGTCCCAGAAGATTGCCCGGCCATTCACAGCACGCAGCATGGCTTGCGCATGCACAGTGCGTGCCCGGCTGTGAAGTCACAGTCGGGCGCCCACAGTTAGAATGCCGGCACCTCGGAGAGGAGGGAGAGAGGAGCGAGGGCTTCCTGTACCCGCATCGCTGGACTTTGGGACAGGTGAGTGTCTGATTATTAAAAGTCAGCAGCTACACTTTTTGTAGCTGCTGACTTTTAAATGGGTGGAACTTCAAGCGGGAGTTCAGTGTTCACCCATTTATTTATTGTTTGATCTTTTCCCCTTAGATTCCTGCTCGTTTTGTCTAGGGGAATCGGCTAATTGTTTTAAAATATGAGCTGTACTTACCGTTTTCGAGATGCATCTTCTCCGTCGGCTTCCGGGTATGGGTCTTCGGGAGCGGGCGTTCCTTCTTGATTGACAGTCTTCCGAGAGGCTTCCAACGGTCGCATCCATCGCGTCACTATTAGCCGAAAGAAGCCGAACGTCGGTGCGGCTCTATACTGCGCCTGCGCACCGACGTTCGGCTTCTTTCGGAAAATCGTGACGCGATGGATGCGACCGTCGGAAGCCTCTCGGAAGACTGTCAATCAACATAGGACCGCCCAGTCCCGCAGCCCATACCCGGAAGCGACGGAGAAGATGCATCTCGTAAACGGTAAGTACGGCTCATATTTTAAAACATCTAGCCGATTCCCCTAGACAAAACGAGCATCCATCTAAGTAAAAAAAGTAATATATACGGGTGAACCTCCGCTTTCACTTCAAAAGCTGCTTGCCTACTATGCACTAGATCTTTCTACTCTCCAGTTTTAGTAAATCAACATCTATTGTTTAAAACTTGCTTAAAATTGTTTAAAACTTGCGTACACTACGGTCCTTAAAAAACACATTTTATTTATTAAAACTGGAGAGTGCATATTCTGGTGCAGCTGTGCAAGCCAATCAGCTTCTAACTTCAGCTTGTTCAATTAAAGCAGGGGTCTCCAAACTGCGGCCCGAGGGCCAGATGTGGCCCTTTGCTAGCTTCTATCCGGCCCTTGGGGCACTATTTCTTCCACTGATATGAGGCACTATTCCTCCCACCGACACCAACAATGGGGCACTCTTTCTTCCACTGATACCAATGATGGGATACTATTCTTCCTCCTATTGACCACCAATCCTGAGGCCACATTTATTCTCACTGATGCCAACATTTTTTGCCCCTGCTGGCCTCAATCCGGCCCTCCTAAAGTCTAAAGGACAATAAACTGGCCCTTTGTTTAAAAAGTTTGGAGACCCCTGAATTAAAGGGTAACTCCACTTTCGTGAAAAAAAAAATTGTAAATAAAAAAATAATAATGATAATATAGCATATACAATTGCTAAGTCATATTGTAATTAAATGTTAATTAAGAACAACCTTTCCTTTTCAATTCACAGGCTATAATTTCCTGTAAAATGCAACATGACAACCTGGGGGAGTTCTGCACATTGATGGTGTACAGAACGCCCCCTGAATATGTCATTTCCTGCTTGACTTACTGAAGTCTGCACCAAACTAAAGTCAGATTTTGGGCATCTTCTGCAACAAAATCATTTTTGGTGAGATATCCCCAAAAAGTAAATCACGTCTAAAGGGATGCAGACCCAGCAATTTTTACGATTAGAGCCCTGCAGATGCAGCAGCTAATTAATAATTATAAAACCACTCCCATTACATTCACTCCGCACATGAACACAGATAAAAACACATAGATTTCTTCAGAATAACAAAAGTTAGGAACCTGTAACAAAGTTTGTTAAAATCCTTGCTATTTACACAGATCATCCAGAGGGGATGTTTGTTTGTTTTTCTCAACAAATGTGCAGTTATTCTTCAAGCTATGACAAAAAACTGAGCTGCATCAGATTTTTCACTCTCCACTTTTAGTAAATCAATCCCACAAAATGCATTTGGCACCCCAAAAACTCAGCCTAAAAATACATACATTTCATAAAAGCAAAATTCCGAAGATCTGGCATCAAAGTATGTGAGCTAAACAGTTCAGCGCTAAAATCTTACAGTTCCATTAAACCGTATCGCTAAAATCGCGATTCTCAAACCCCTATACCCTGCGCCTTTACTCGCATGAAGTTAATACAGGAGCGTTCAGTAACAAAGGTTTTTAGAGCTCACATCCCCGTCCATAAAACAGCAATATGAAAATAAACGGTACACAGACATTCTTGAAAAGTTATCGTAACATCAATGGACTCTTTCAGTTTTGAAGCACGCTAGTACGAGGCATTGGATGGTGATCAAATTCCCGCAGCGCTTGCCTGTTTCCCTTCACATGTGATGTGCTGCAGCCTCTTAGTGTCAAGAGCTGTTAGCACAGAGATCTGGACTTCTGAGAGCCACGGAGCTGATACAACGCATCCCTGGCCCATCTTACCTACATTTAAGGGATGCAACCTGTGGCCCCTTGTGGCTACTACAGATTAGCTGACCTGGTATGCTTTGAAAAGACCGAGTTATACTTGGACATAGAGTATTCAGCACTCAGGCTGGCCATACATTATACAATTTTCTTGTGAAAAATGTCTTTAGATTTACCAAAGCCATATAATATGAGGTCAAACCTAAACACTTTCAATTTGTATGCAATCAGGCAGGCCCTTCTACTACATAGTTGAAGGTAAATCTAAAGAAAATTGAATAAGGAAATTGTATGGTGTATGGCCAGCTCAACTGGGGGAGATTTACTAAATCTGGTACAGATGTGCATAGTAACCAATCAGCTTCTAACTTCAGCTTGTTCAATTAAGCTTTGACAATAAAACCTGGAAGCTGATTGGTTACTATGCACAGCTGCACCAGATTTTGTGTGCACCAGTTTTAGTAAATTCAACTTAAAGTGGAGGTTCCCCCTAAAAAAAAATTCTAACAATACATTCAGAAGACTGATTACACTGCGGGTAGGCTGTTTTTTTTTTTGTACATACCTCGATATCGCCGTTTCATCCCTCGGCTTCCGGGTATGATTCTTGTGGGGCTGGGCATTCCTAGTTGATTGACGTTCCTCCGACCGACGCATACTTGACGTCACGACTTTCCGAAAGAAGCCGAACGTCGCTGCGCAGGCGCCGTATAGAGCCGACTCTATACGGCGCCTGCGCAATGACGTTCGGCTTCTGTCGGAAAGTCGTGACGTGCAGTATGCGCCGGTCGGAGGAACGTCAATCAACTAGGTCCAGCAAGAATCATACCCGGAAGCCGAGGGATGAAAGGGCGATAACGAGGTATGTACGAAAAAAAAAAACCCAGCCTACCCGCAGTGTAATCAGTCTTCTGAATGTATTGTTAGAATTTTTTTTTAGGGGGAACCTCCACTTTAAAGAAAAACCACCATAACTCCGTGAATAGCGGAGAATCACATTTTTGCCAAGTGCAATATACACCATTTTATCAATGATAAAATCCTATTGGCTGTTATACTGTATCTCCTGCCCTCTGCACTACTTTGCTCAAGTGTATCTAAAGCCAAAACCTTTTTAGTTTTGAAAAGAGATGCCATAGGTGTGCACAGCCTATTGCATTAGGGTGTGCAAAAAGATCAAACATATAGTACCGATCACTCACGATGAAAGAGAAGGGGTCGGTAAGTTGCATATTTACTGGCCCCTTCCCCCAACTCATCCTAAAACATCCCCGCAGTAACAGCTGGAGGGAGAGGAGAGTAGGGAAGTGCTGTAGGGGGAAGGAGAGGGGAACCAGGGCAGTAGGGGGAATCTGTGCTGCATAGGGTGATGAGGGTGTGCTTGGGCACAACCTGTGCGCACGCCTATGAGAGATCCCCAGGGCCATCTTAATAGCATCATGGGCCCCTGGGCAAAGTAATGCTCTGGGGCCCCTACAATGATGACAGTGCAGGTAAACAGACATAAAGTAGGTAGGAGGCAGACTGCCTCCCCTTTGCATCTATCACTCTCAGTGCCATCATGGGGCCCCCCAATTTCGGGGCAGCGTATGCTCAAGGACCATCTGCTTTGGGGAAAGTGCAGCCCCCCCCATACAGGTGGGGCCCCTGGGCAGTGCCCAGGTGTGCTCTCTCATTAAGACAGCCCTGGAGATCCCTTGTCAGGTATTTATTGCTGAACGTAAATCCATCCCGCATCGTCACCTTGAAGAGGGCACACGGCCAACAGAGACACCAGAAGAATCCAAAGTAGCAGAAATGACCACCACACCTGAGGTCACAGATCTCAGATCTTTTCTAAGATCTCATTGTAATAACAATAGCTTGTGAAGCAAAAAAAAAAAAACTTTGAGACAGCGGACCACAGGGGTCGATTTACTAAAACTGGAGAGTGCAAAATCGGGTACAGCTCTGCATAGAAATCAATCAAACTTCAGCAATTAAGCTTTGACAATAAAACATGGAAGCTGATTGGTTTCCATGCAGAGCTGCAACATATTTTTCCGTTTTAGAAAATCAAGTCTCCAAAATATTGGTGGTTTTACGTGTTTTACGTTTATTGTTATGCGTGTCGCTCTTAGGGAACTACTGACAACAAAAGTGAAAGGAAGGCAGATTCACAAACATTGGGTTGTCACCAGAACAGCCATAGATGGCTTTCTTTCAATGGGGAAAGTTGTTCTGGTGATCAATTCCAAGGAAGGGATTTCCCTCCCTTTTGTGTCTCTGGGACAGAAAATGAAAGGAAATCACCCCAATGGGACACAGATGACCAAAAAAAAAAAAAATTTCCGGGAAGAAAAATACTCCCTTGCAACAGGACTAAAAAGCTTATTTAGGTCTAGTGGACCAGGAAGTGCAGTTGTACTTACCTTTCGCTCCTTCAGCAGTCTGCGCTCTCCTCTTCTTCCCCGACACAGTGAGCTGTACCTTGGCACCCTCACATCCATGGCTTTTGGCCATGTATTGTACTTGATGACATCCGAGGACCTGCCACCATCAAAGCATAAGGAAGAAGAGGCTGTGGTGACCAATCCTACGCCCTGGAGGATCAGGCAAGTAAAACTGCTTTTCCTGGCCCCCTAGAACACAATGAGCAGCTTATCCTTGCAGTGTGGAGGTAGCCCCACTGCCACGGAGGATTTTTCCCTTCCTAGTCCAGCTTTAGGACTCATTCACATGGGCATCATTTCTCTGCAGAACGCGTGTTCGTGCTGGCAGAGCTATTGGAAAATTCTGCATAACATATTCATAATTCCTAAATACACCTCTAAAACCTGCACATACGCATGGCCCGGGTGCAGTGGCGTCCTAATTTTTTTGGCACGCTGCGCGTATTTGAGTTTGTAGACGCAGCTGTGCATATGGGCCAAATGATTCTTATAGTGCTGCATTTAGACGCATACACCCATACGTGCGCGCCTAAGGGTGTGAATGAGCCCTTATAATCTACGTAGCCTGAAGGCATCTAAGGAAGCCTTGCTCCAGCTACCTGGTTTCATTCTAGGTGTTCTGCAATCTTTATAGTAAATACTTAAGTGGGTGATTGGCTGTCACAGTGGTCACATGATTGGACGCCCACAGCTGTCGGTGACAGCTCGGTCAGCCTGTCGTGCATGCGCTGCGGCTGGAGATAAAGTCCACCTGTAAATGCCTTACGCAGTTGGATGAAAAGAAAATATAAAATATTGCCTTCAGAAGGATGAGTTCAGCAAGCAAACACCTGCACAGCCTGCCCTCTGGCCCATGTTGGAGACACTTGGTTGTAGGTAGCCAGGAGGACCTACCTTGGGGTCCATGAAGAAGCCTGTGCTTTCAGGTTTGGAACAGCAGGAGAGCCGGGGGTAGAGCCCCCTACATCCCTCCCCAGCCCCACCAAGGTCCAGGCTCTGCAGCTTCCTATGCCTCTTCTTCAGACGTTTTGGGGGGCTCCCATTCAGACACCTTCTCCTCCTGGCTGTGGGGTCACTCTTCTCTCCATACTTGGCTTCACACTCCAGAACCACAAGAGCCGTGCCCACCAACAACATCCACTGAAACATCAGCATCTTCCTCCCAGCAACAAGTCCAGGTGTAGGAGAGCGGAGGAGACACTAAGCCGGGCTGACGGATCCCAGGTGAGGTGGTCTGAAGGACCTCAGGTGAGGTGGGCTGAGGGATCCCAGGTGAGGTGGTCTGAAGGACCTCAGGTGAGGTGGGCTGAGGGATCCGGTGGGCTGAGGGATCCCAGGTGAGGTGGACTGAGGGACCTCCGATGAGCAGGGCTGATGGATTCCAGGTGAGGTGGGCTGAGGGATCTCAGATGAACAGGGCTGATGGATCCCAGGTGAGCACGGTTGAGGGATCCCAGGTCAAGTGGTCTGAGGGATCTCAGGTGAGCAGGGCTGAGGGATCCCAGGTGAGGTGGGCTGAGGGACCTCAGGTGAGCAGGGCTGAGGGATCCCAGGTGAGGTGCTCTGAGGGATCTCAGGTGAGCAGGGCTGAGGGATCCCAGGTGAGGTGGTCTGAGGGATCTCAGGTGAGCAGGGCTGAGGGATCCCAGAAGAGCAGGGCTGAGGGATCCCAGGTGAGGTGGGCTGAGGGATCTCAGATGAGCAGGGCTGAGGGATCCCAGTTGACCTGGACTGAGGGACCTCAGGTGAGGTGGGCTCATCTGCTCGGGGCTGGGACCAGGGGACAAGGCTTTGGAACGGCGCTGGGATGCGATGTGTCCTCCCCGACTGGCTGTGTGGATGCGGCTCACTGGGATGGCTGTGAGTGCTGCTCTCCTCGCATCTCCGCTCGACTCTCATGTTTCGCTCCTCTTTTTGCTTCTTTTTAACTAGAGAGCAAGGAGGTGCCACCCCGCGCCCCCTGACGTCACTGCCCCAACGTACACCGGCCTGTATACAGGGGGGCGGGGAGAGAGCTCAGCGCACATGGGGGGCACACTGCTACATGTTTACCGGGGGACGGAAAACTCTATGCATACTTACTATAGAAGAAGCATTCCACTACATACTTACTACGGGGGACACAAAACTCCATACATACTCACTATAGGGGAAGCATTCCACTACATACTTACTACGGGGGACACACAACTCTATACATACTCACTATGGGGGGGACACATAACTCTATACATACTCACTATGGGGGGACACATAACTTTATACATACTTACTATGGGGGACACAAAACTCTATACATACTTACTATGGGGGGGACACAAAACTCAATACATACTTACTATGGGGGACACAAAATACTATACATACTCACTATGGGGGACAAATTCCACTACATACTCACTATGGGGGACAAATTCCACTACATACTTACTATGGGGGACACATAACTCTATACATACTTACTATGGGGGACACATAACTCTATACATACTTACTACGGGGGACACAAAACTCCATACATACTCACTATAGGGGAAGCATTCCACTACATACTTACTACGGGGGACACAAAACTCTAAACATAATTACTATAGGGGAAGCATTCCAATACATACTTACTACGGGGGACACAAAACTCTATACATACTTACTATAGGGGAAGCATTCCACTACATACTTACTACGGGGGACACAAAACTCTATACATACTTACTATAGGGGAAGCATTCCACTACATACTTACTACGGGGGACAAAAAACTCTATACATACTCACTATGGGAATCAAAACACTATACATACTCACTATGGGGGACACATAACTCTATACATACTCACTATGGGGGGACACATAACTTTATACATATTTACTATGGGAGGACACAAAACTCTATACATACTTACTATGGGGGACACAAAACTCTATACATACTTACTATGGGGGACACAAAACTCTATACATACTTACTATAGGGGAAGCATTCCGCTACATACTTACTATGGGGGACACAAAACTCTAGACATACTTACTATAGGGGAAGCATTCCACTACATACTTACTATGGGGGACACAAAACTCTATACATACTCACTATGGGGGACACATAACTCTATACATACTTACTATGGGGGGGACACAAAACTCAATACATACTTACTATGGGGGACACAAAATACTATACATACTCACTATGGGGGACAAATTCCACTACATACTCACTATGGGGGACAAATTCCACTACATACTTACTATGGGGGACACATAACTCTATACATACTCACTATGGGGGACACATAACTCTATACATACTTACTATGGGGGGGACACAAAACTCAATACATACTTACTATGGGGGACACAAAATACTATACATACTCACTATGGGGGCACATTCCACTACATACTCTACACATACTTACTATGGTGGTGTTCTATAGGGGACACGTTACAATATATGTGGTCATGGAGTGTGATTGTACATTCATATAACACAGTCTTTATGCTCTTTCCGTTTTTCTGCTCAGTCCTTGTGCTCATACAATGGGGTTGATTTACTAAAGGCAAATAGACTGTGCACTTTGCAACGTGCAGTTGTACTCTGCAAGGGCTGTTCCTCCAGAGCTTAGTACATGAGGGGAAGCTTTACTTTGCAAAGAACACCCAATAACGTGCAGGAAAAATAAAAAATAAACCTTTTTGCTTGCACTTAATTGGATGATGGAAGTCAGTAGAGTTTCTGCTCATTTAATAAGCTGCTCCTACAGAGTGCAACTGCACTTTGCAAAGTGCACAGTCTATGTGCCTTTAGAAAATCATCCCCAGTGTGTCTGCTCAATCCTTACTCTCATCGTCTGCTTAGTCCCTGCACTCCTTCACGTTGTCTTCTCAGTCCTTGCAACTATTCACACTGTCTGTTCAGTTCATCCACATCGTCAGTGTGCTTGCTCAGTCATTCCACTACCTCAAAGTCTCTGCTCTGTCCATACACTCCTTTCATTTGTCTGCTCTAGCCTTTTATGCATAGCAAACCTTTACTTCAAAACAGGGATTCTTAAATTGTATTTATTGCAATACGTGTTCAAGCTGGCCAACTGCATCAAAGTAATCTACCCAGTCCCTACTCATCCTTGCAGAATGGCCATTTTCTGGGATAATAGGTGAGGCACTGCCATGGGGATAATGTACCAATTTCAATCTGGCAGGGGTAAACGGTTTTGATAATAATTGCAGCCCAAATAAATAAAATACCGTATTTATCGCCGTATAACAAGCCCGGGGTATAACACCCACCCCAAGTTTGGGAGGGAATTTTAAGGAAAAAACTTACATTTAAATGCCCATCAATGCAGCCTTATCAGTGTCCATCTGCAGCCTTGTCCATCATTGCAGAATGACCAGTGACCATCTGCAGCCTTGCCCAGTGTCCATCTGCAGCCTTGCCAGTGTCATTTGCCCCCTTTGCCCAGTGTCATTTGCAGCCTTGCCCAGTGTCATTTGCAGCCTTGCTCAGTGTCATTGCAGCCTTTCCCAGTGTCATTTGCAGCCTTGCCCAGTGTCATTTGTAGCCTTGCCAGTGTAGTTTGCAGCCTTGCCCAGTGTCATTGCAGCCTTGCCCAGTGTCATTGCAGCCTTGCCCAGTGTCATTTGCAGCCTTGCCCAGTGTCATTGCAGCCTTGCCCAATGTCATTGCAGCCTTGCCCAGTGTCATTTGCAGCCTTGCCCAATGTCAATGCAGCCTTGCCCAGTGTCATTGCAGCATTGTCCAGTGTCATTTTCAGCCTTGCCCAGTGTCATTTGCAGCCTTGCCCAGTGTCACTGCAGCCTTGCCCGGTGTCATTGCAGCCTTGCCAGGTGAGGGCTGGCAGCCTTAGGCCTGGGTGGCAAGTCCAGTCAAGTGGCCCATAGAGCGTGGAAAAGTGATGGATCGAGGAAAACAGTCTAAGATTTTTCAAGATCGCAAGAGTCCGCACAGAGCCTCCCCTTACATCAGAGTCCGCACAGAGGCCCCCCTTACACCAGAGTCGGCACAGAGGCCCCCCTTACATCAGAGTCCACACAGAGGCCCCCCTTACACCAGAGTCGGCACAGAGGCCCCCCTTACATCAGAGGCCCCCCTTACATCAGAGTCTGCACAGAGGCCCCCCTTACATCAGAGGCACCCCTTACATCAGAGTCCGCACAGAGGCCCCCCTTACATCAGAGTCCGCACAGAGGCCTCCCTTACATCAGAGTCCCCCCTTACATCAGAGTACCCCCTTACATCAGAGTCCACACAAAGGCCCCCCTTACATCAGAGTCCGCACAGAGGCCCCCCTTACATCAGAGTCCGCACAAAGGCCCCCCTTACATCAGAGTCCCCCCTTACATCAGAGTCCCCCCTTACATCAGAGTCCACACAAAGGCCCCCCTTACATCAGAGTTCGCACAGAGGTCCCCCTTACATCAGAGTCCCCCCCTTACATCAGAGTCCGCACAGAGGCCCCCCTTACATCAGAGTCTGCACAGACCCCATATACATCAGATCTGATGTAAGGGGTGTTCTGCGAAACTTGATTTAAGGGTGCATGCGGTGGACTATTGTGTAAAGGGGGTCTCTGCTCACCAAAGCCTGCCCCCCCTCCCCTTTAACAAAGTCCACAGGGCACCCCTTTTTATACACTGGGAGACAGGAGAGACTAGAGAGGATGAGCTTACCAGGATGGAGGCTGAGGCGCAGGCAGGCTGTCTGATGCTTTTTTGGGTTCAGACTTCCTGTCCAGTGCCCACACATGCCCGAAGAGTGTGGGCAGGGCAGACTCAGAAGGAGGAGGAGCAGATGAGCTCTATCTCTCCTCGTGTCTGTGCAGAGAGAGAAGGGGATGTCAGAGCTGGTGTGCGCTGAGACCGAGCTATGTGTGAGACGAGACATAGCTCAGCTCTGCAGCCATCTACCTCGGAGCTGACGCAGGCACGGCTGCACAGTGGGAGGTGAGCAGCGGACGTGACCTGTGTTAACAGAGCTCCAGCAGGCATATTCCTGCTCTCCAAAAAACAGCATTTGGTAGTGGCGGCCGGTGGCTGTGCATAGTGTCACCAGCCCGGGGGGAGATTTCCACCCTGCCCCCCCTGCCAGCCCTCCCCTGAGCCTTGCCCAGTGTCATTGCAGCATGATCATTTTAAAATGACTGCCGCTGAGATAGACAGAGCCGGATGTCCTGTGTACTCAGCTCCTATCGCAGTCCCGCCCAGTCCTGCCCCTTGGTCAGACTCCTATGATGGACATAACACAGGTCCAATGGCGGGCCTGGGCGTCAATGCAAGCTGAGCCGAGCCTAGCCGAGTACACAGTACACAGTACACTCGGCTATGTGTATATTGGTGGCGCTCGCTCCTCTTCCCCTCACAGACAGCGGGGATCGGCATATAACATGCACCCACGATTTGCAGAATGATCAGTGTCCATCTGCAGCCTTTTCCATCATTGCAAAATGACCAGTGACCATCTGCAGCCTTGCCCAGTGTCATTTGCCCCCTTTGCCCAGTGTCATTTGCAGCCTTGCCCAGTGTCATTTGCAGCCTTGCCCAGTATCATTTGCAGCCTTGCTCAGTGTCATTTCAGCCTTTCCCAGTATCATTTGCAGCCTTGCCCAGTGTCATTTGCAGCCTTGCCCGGTGTCAATGCAGCCTTGCCCAGTGTCATTGCAGCATTGTCCAGTGTCATTTGCAGCCTTGCCCAGTGTCATTTGCAGCCTTGCCCAGTGTCACTGCAGCCTTGCCCGGTGTCATTGCAGCCTTGCCCAGTGTCATTGCAGGATGATCATTTTAAAATTACTGCCGCTCAGATAGACAGAGCCGGATGTCCTGTGTACTCGGCTCCTATCGCAGTCCCGCCCAGTCCTGCCCCTTGGCCAGGCTCCTATGATGGACATAACACAGGTCCAATGGCGGGCCTGGGCGTGACTGCAAGCTGAGCCAAGCCTAGCCGAGTACACAGTACACTCGGCTATGTGTATATTGGTGCCGCTTGCTCCTCTTCCCCTCACAGACAGCGGGGATCGGCATATAACATGCACCCACGATTTGCCGAATGATCAGTGTCCATCTGCAGCCTTTTCCATCGTTGCAAAATGACCAGTGACCATCTGCAGCCTTGTACAGTGTCCATCTGCAGCCTTGCCCAGTGTCATTTGCCCCCTTTGCCCAGTGTCATTTTCAGCCTTGCCCAGTGTCATTTTCAGCCTTGCCCAGTATCATTTTCAGCCTTGCTCAGTGTCATTTCAGCCTTTCCCAGTGTCATTTGCAGCCTTGCCCAGTGTCATTTGCAGCCTTGCCCAGTGTCATTTGCAGCCTTGCCCAGTGTCATTTGCAGCCTTGCCCAGTGTCACTGTAGCCTTGCCCAGTGTCATTTGCAGCCTTGCCCAGTGTCATTTGCAGCCTTGCCCAGTGTCACTGTAGCCTTGCTCAGTGTCATTTCAGCCTTGCCCAGTGTCATTTGCAGCCTTGCCCAGTGTCACTGCAGCCTTGTCCAGTGTCATTTGCAGCCTTGCCCAGTGTCATTTGCAGCCTTGCCCAGTGTCACTGTAGCCTTGCCCAGTGTCACTGTAGCCTTGCCCAGTGTCATTGCAGCCTTGCCCGGTGTCATTGCAGCCTTGCCCAGTGTCATTGCAACATGATCAGTTTAAAATTACTGCCGCTGAGATAGACAGAGCTGGATGTCCTGTGTACTCGGCTCCTATCGCAGTCCCGCCCAGTCCCGCCCCTTGGCCAGGCTCCTATGATGGACATAACACAGGTCCAATGGCGGGCCTGGGCGTGACTGCAAGCGGAGCCAAGCCTAGCCGAGTACACAGTACACTCGGCTATGTGTATATTGGTGGCGCTCGCTCCTCTTCCCCTCACAGAGAGCGGGGATTGCCGAATAACATGCACCCACGATTTTCCCCTGATTTTGTCCATATACCCCACACCCTCCTGCTGTTATCTTCCTGTGCAGAGGGGGTTAATAGAACTAAGACACTGTCATATGCGCTCTTCAAGACAACCCGACTATGCCCACCCTTTCCACCTAGCTGCTCCATATATAGAGGTAATAATACAGCTTTTATGAATTAAACATGCTCTATAAATGGGGAGATGGACCTTTTAATCATCCACATGTCCTCCATTCATAGATCATATTTCATTCTTACAGTGCCTTGCAAAAGTATTCACTGCCCTTGGCTTTTTACCTATTTTGTTACATTACAGCCTTTAGTTCAATGTTTTTTTTAATCTGAATTATATGTGATGGATCAGAACACAATAGTCTAAGTTGGCGAAGAAAAATTAGAAAAATATATACGTAAAACTATTATTTAGAAATAAAAAAAAAATGATAATTGGAATGTGCGTATGTATTCACCCCCTTTGTTATGAAGCCCCTAAAAATCTCTGGTGAAATTATGTCCACCTGTGTGCAATCTAAGTGTCACATGATCTGTCATTACATAGACATACCTTTTTGAAAGGCCCCAGAGGCCGCAACACTTAAGCAAGAGGCACCACTAACCAAACACTGCCACGATTTGCAGTCCAGGGACCTCGCCTGTGGAATGCACTACCAACCACCATCCGACTGGAGTCGGACCACTTGGCCTTCAGGAGAAAGATTAAAACCCATCTCTTCTGAGGTCAAGGGGTTCCTTACCCATGAAATGGATACAGCGCCCAGAGGCGATTCAGTTCGCATGTGTTGCGCTTTACAAGTCTCTCTCTCTCTCTCTCTCTCTCTCTCTCTCTCTCTCTCTCTCACGGAGACCAAGGAACTCTCCAAACAAGTAAGGGACAACGTTGTTGAGAAGTACAAGTCAAGGTTAAGTTATAAAAAAATATCCAAATCTTTTATGAACCCTAGGAGCACAATCAAATCTATCATAACCAAATGGAAAGAACAGGGCACAACTGCAAACCTGCCTGGAGACGGCTACACACCATAATTCACGGACCGGGCAAGGAGGGTATTATTCAGAGAGGCAGCACAGAGACCTAAGGTAACCATGGAGGAGCTCCAGAGTTCCACAGCAGTGACTGGACTATCTGTACATAGGACGACAATAAGCGTACGCTCCACAGAGTTGGGCTTTATGGCAGAGTGGCCAGAAGAAAGCCATTACTTTCAGCAGAAAACAAAATGGCACGTTTAGAGCTTGTGAAAAGGCATGTGGGAAACACCCAAAATGTATGGAGGAAGGTGCTTTAATCTGATGAGACTAAAATGTTACTTTTTGGCCATCAAAGAAAATGCTGTCTGGCACAAACTCAACACATCACATCACACAAAGAACACCTTCCCCACAGGCATGGCACAATGCTGTGGGGATGTTTTTCAGCAGTCGGGACTGGAAAACTGGTCAAGGTTGAGGGAAAGATGGATGGTGCTAAATACAGGGATATTTTTGAGCAAAACCTGTACTACTCTGTGTGTGATTTGAGGCTAGGACGGAGGTTCATCTTCCAGCAGCACAATGACCCCAAACACACTGGCCCAGATTCAAGAAGCACTTGCGCCCGCGCAACCATAGGTTGCGCGGCGCAAGGGCTTACTTGCTCCGGTGTAACGAGTGCTCCTGATTCAGGAACCTCGTTACACCGACTGCAGCCTAGGATGTGACAGACATAAGCCTCCTTATGCCTTCACATCCCAGGCTGCATTCTTGCGTTGGCCGCTAGGGGGCGCGGCCTTTGTGATCGGCGTATAGTATGCAAATTGCATACTACCACCGATTCACAAAAGTTGCGCGGGCCCTGCGCACGCAAGGTACGGAGTTTCCGTACGGCGACTTTAGCATAAGGCTGCTCCTGCTAATAGCAGGCGCAACCAATGCTAAAGTATAGCTGCGCTTCCCGCTCGCGACGTTCAAATTTAACGTTGTTTACGTAAGTGAACCGTGAATGGCGCTGGACGGCATTCACGTTCACTTAGAAGCAAATGACGTCCTTGCGACGTCATTTGCCGCAATGCACGTCGGGAAAGTTTCCCGACGGAGCATGCGCTGGATCATTTCCGGCGGGATCATTTACATTAGGCAGCCTTACGCACGGCTGATTAACATATCGCCCGCGCAATTTACGGAGCAATTGCTCCGTGAATCGCGGGCAAAGCGCAATATTTGCGTGGGCGCAGAGAAAAATATTTGCTCTTTGCCCACGCAAATATTGTGCGAATCTACCTGAATCTGGGCCACTGCTAAAGGAACATTTGAGTGGTTAAAGGGGAAACATGCAAATGTGTTGGAATGGCCTAGTCAAAGCCCAGACCTCAATCCAATAGAAAATCTGTGGTCAGACTTAAAGATTGCTATTCACAAACAATCCAACTTGAAGGAGCTGGAGCAGTTTTGCAAGGAGGAATGGGCAAAAATCCCAGTGGTAAGATGTGGCAAGCTCATAGAGACTTATCCAAGTGACTTGGAGCTGTGATAGCCGCAAAAGGTGGCTCTACAAAGTATTGGCCCGGATTCAGGTAGATTTGCCCCTTTCTTGCAGAGGCGCAGGGCAACGTTTTTGCCCTGCGTCCCCGCAAATTTACTGCGCTACCCGCGATTCACGGAGCAGCAGCTCCGTAAATTGCGTGTGCGCTGTGTAAACTTGCCCTGCGTAAGGGCGCCTAATGTAAATGATCCCGTAGGGGGCGGGAATCATTTAAGAGCGTAGAGCGCATGCTCCATCGGGAAACTTTCCAGACGTGCATTGCGGCAAATGACGTCGCAAGGGCGTCATTTGCTTCCAAGTGAACGTGAATGGCGTCCAGCGCCATTCACGAATCACTTACGCAAACGACGTGAAATTCTAATTTCGCGACGCGGGAACGACGGGTATACTTTAGCATTGGCTGCCCCTACTATTAGAAGGGGCAGCCTTACGCTAAACACGCCGTACGGAAACGACGTAACTTGCGTACGCAGGGCTCGCACAACATTGTGAATCGGTGTTAGTATGCAATTTGCATACTATACACTGAGCACAATGGGAGCGCCCCCTAGCGGTCATCGCAAGAATGCAGCCTAAAATATGCGTGGCATAAGAGCCTTATGCCACGCAGATTTTAGGCTGCAGTCGGCGTTATGATGTTCCTGAATCAGGAGCATTCGTAACGCCGGAGCAAGTAAGCAATTGCGCTGTGTAACCTATGGTTACACAGGCGCAATTGCTTCTTGAATCTGGGCCATTGACTTTAGCTGGGTGAATAGTTATGCACATTGACTTTTTCTGTTATTTTGTTCTATTTGTTGTTTGCTTCACAATAAAAAAAAACATCTTCAAAGTTGTGGGCATGTTCTGGGAATTAAAAGATGCAAATCCTCAAACAATCCATGTTAATTCCAGGTTGTCCAGGTTGTGAGGCAACAAAACCCCAACAATGCCAAGGGGGTGAATAGTCAGTCACCCCCGGTATAGTCAGACTCTCTTGACGAGAGCTTGTGACAGCCCCTTAGTTCTATTAACTCCCGCTACACAGGAAGATTGCAGGGGTGGAGGACATGGACAGGAAAGGTTTCAACTAAATTAAAAGACATCAGCACAAAGGACACATCATACTGAGCAGGCCTGGGACAAGGGGGGAGAGAGGGCAGACGGGGCATGTTCTCCAGGCACTGGATCTATGCGCGGAGTGAAAGGATGCGCTGGGAGCTCTAGGGGGTTAGGGGAGCTCTGTACTGGGGGATGGGAGGAGCTCTGATTTGGGGGCTAGGGGAGTTCTGTCCTTGCGGTGGTTAGGGGGCGGGAAGTGGGTGGAGGGCAGAGCATGGTTGTAGGGGGGGTTTAGGGGGCGGGGGAGCTATGTACTGGAGGAGTGGGAGGAAACAGAATCTCTATTTTGGGGGGTGGGGGGGAGCTCTGTACTTGGGAGGGGGGGATGAGAAGAGGGGGGATCTGTACTGGGATGGGGGCAAGGGAATGGAAGGGAGTTCTGTAGAGAAAGAAGGTGGAGGCAGCTCTGTACAGGGGTGTGGGCTATGGGGTATAGGTAACTCTGTACTAGGGGGTGGGAGGAGGAGGGGGCTCTGTTCTGGAGGGCTAGAGGGTGGAGGAGCTCTGTTCTGGGGGGAGAGGAGAAGGGGAAGCTATGTACTGGGGTGGGGGCTATGGGGTGGGAAGAGATTTGTATTGGGAGGTGGAGCTCTATTCTGGGAGTAGGGTGAGAGGTGAGCTTTGTAGTGAGGAAAGAGGTATTGGAGTTAAGGGAAAATCTCTATACTTGGGGTGGAGGAAGATATTTGTAGTGATTGGCCCTGTGCCTTTTTCCACCCTGGGCACCAGGAGTTGTCCCGACCCTGCTACTGACTGTTATGTTCCATGTGCTGATTTTTCTATTGGTTGAGCTTAGGTTTTTAAATTACATCATTAAGAATGCAAAATTTGGTTAAATAACATAAATATAAACAGGGGATGCCCTTAAGCATAAAACTGGAACTTACCAAGTGAAAAAAAATAATTTTAAATTGCTGGTAAATGACAGTTCCCAGCTGTTTTTTTTTCCTTCATGGGGTTCTGATATAAGGGCCAGTTCACACCAGACGCAGTTCCATTCAGTTCCGTGTGCATTTTTTCTGCACAAAATGCATGCACAGTGTTTTCCATGTATTCCAATGGCTCTCGTTGGCTCTAGTTCACACCATGCAGTCAGTCTCCGGTCAGTTTCTGCACCAGAAACTGACTGCATGGTGTGAACTAGAGCCAACTAGAGCCATACGAATACATGGAAAACGCTGTGCATGCATTTTTAATGCAGAAAAAATTGCACACGAAACTGTACGGAACTGCGTCTGGTGTGAACTGGCCCTGAGGCTAGGATCACACCTATGCGAATTGAGTGCGGCTTAAACCGCACCCAATTCGCAGGACATTTCAAAATACATTGTTTTCAATGAGGCTGGTTCACATATGTGCGATTCATTCGCACTGCGCATTGCCTCCAAACCGTGTGCGGTTTTTAGGTCTTGCGGTGCGGCTCAGGTGCGAATTCAGTCCCATTATCTTCTATGGGTACGCATCTAATTCGCAGATGTGTTCAGTTCTCTTCAGGAATTTCTCTCATTCAGCTCAATACAATTCTCCCCCACTCTCCTCTCACCCGGAACTTCTCCCAGGTCTCCAAATTCGCATCTAAAATGTTGCTAATCTGCTGAACACTTCTCTTATCTCTCTGCAGAGATAAGAGAGCTGAAATTCGCACCACACTAGTGTGATTCAGGCCTAAATGTTAATGGGGGACCCAGTGCAGAAAACAAAAACAGGCAGTTTTGAGCATGCAGCCTGGTAGCCACCATGCCTCATCCCCCTTCTAAACTATACCTTACCATGTGTCCTCAATGGGGAAGGTACCTTGCAAGGGGACACACACCAGATAAAGCACCTTGTCATCATGTTGACAAAGACAAGCATATTTTTCCCACAACCTTGGTCTGGTGGCTGAGGGGTCTGTAGGTGGGGGAGCTTATCAAAATCTGGAAGCTCCCTTTAAAATAAGGGACACCAATAAAGGTTTCAATCAGAATGAAGTCGCTCTCGATATGTTTTATCCCCCGGACCTTTCATCATTTTTGTTACCAGTCTTTGGACTCGCTCTATTTAGTATGCCCAACTCATAAGAGTTGGACCTCAACAAGCTGCCCAGCAAAGGAGAGAGGGCACAGTATAATGCTTGATGCCTGTAATTGTGCCTAAACACATGTAAATGCATCAAAATATGCCTAAGTGCTAGGTGTGTTTAATGTTTGAGTGTTAATCAATTGCAAAGGCCAGAATAAATTATTATTTTGGGCAATGAAGTTTACTAACGTCCAACCGATTCACATGTCGAAATGCGTTACCCAAATTTTTTCTGCAAAAACACTACTGCCAGGAGGAAAAGCGTCTACGAGAAATAACTTTGTTTAGTTAGGATTGCCCCAATATAGGGTTTGGGAGGGGTTGCTCTTTATGCCAGTTTGATGTTTCTGTATATTTCTTGCTACTGTTCACCCATTTACAATATATTTACAATATATTTCTTACTATTATTTAACTATTTGTTATGTCATTACTGTTCATCTCTTTTGTTATTGGGGTACTAAATATGCATTTGCAATAAATATTCCCCACTTAACCAGGTGTGCCAGAGTGCGTGGTGCTATTTGCAGAGTCGCGGGCGCAGGAACAGGGAATCCGAAAAACAGCAGGTCCTTTGGGGGTAAGTACTACAAATATATGTGTGCTTTTAGTTTAAAGTAATATATGGAAGAATGTTTTTTCATAACATGATAGCTTCATTGAGTTGTCATCTGTTTGTAAAGTCTAGAATACGATACAAAACATCTTCTGTAGACTGGAGTGGAAAAAGTGTAGCGCTAGTAATGATTAAATTTCAGTGAAAAAATATATAAATATAAATAAACAAAACTTCATGTACAACACCACATGTGAATTGATAGTGTAAACATTAGTTGAAGTACATAAACCTCCAATGAATGGATATTAATGGTAATAGGATCTGGACAATGCCAGAAAAATTGAATTGAATAAAACGTTCATAAAGGAGAAATTCATAAATAAGAAATGCAGTGACTAAGTAAATACACAGAATCCAACGGTGATTTCTGAATAGGAGATCCACCACCACTTATGACAGGGGGCTTACCGGATAGATTGGACCCAGAAGGGCATATACCCACTAGGCCAATCAAGCTTGTAAATACGACACACTTTAAGGGTATACCACAGATGTCTCGAAGCCAGGAATCATTGATAAGACCTGAGACAGGGAAATCCAGGGGTTCACACCAGGTAATGGTTTACAGCAAATCCCAGAGACGGCACATCAGATATCCCAATGTAAAGGAAAGAATTGGAGTGCACATAGCATAATTCCGTATAAATAACACGACATTTATTAAAAGAAAGAAACTCACATATTGCAGTGATAAAACGATCTCATAAAATCAGGGTAGCAATAACGACAGCAGTCCTTCCCGACATGTTTCGTACAATAGAACATCATCTGGGGTGCTGGTGTCTTGCTATACTTACCCTTAAATACATAGGATGACCCTCATGCTCAGATCGTGGCTCCAATAGGAGAGTGGTAGCAATAACTCACCACTTCCTGGTTGGTGAAAGATGGAGAGTGTGGCGTGCGGGTCAAGCCTCACTTTCAAACGGGAAGTGACTCGGGATTGAAATAAAATAAGAAATGGACAGACCAGAGATAAATAATATGGGCTAGATTCAGAGAGAATTTACACCGGCGTATCTATTGATACGCCGCGTAAATTCAAATCTGCGCCGGCATATCTTCTTTCTGTATTCAGAAAGCAAGATGCGCCGAAATTAGGCTAAGATCCGACTGGCGTAAGTCTCTTACGCCGTCGTATCTTAGGGTGCATATTTACGCTGGCCGCTAGGTGGTGCTTCCATCGTTTTCAGCGTAGAATATGCAAATGACCTAAATACGCCGATTCACAAACGTACGTGCGCCCGGCGGAATTTTTTACGTCGTTTGCGTAAGGCTTTTTCCGGCGTAATGTTGCTCCTGCTATATGAGAAGCAACAAATGTTAAGTATGGACGTCGTTCCAGCGTCAAATTTTTACATTTTTACGTTGTTTGCGTAAGTCGTTCGCGAATAGGGCTGGACGTAATTTACGTTGACGTCGAAAGCAATGACGATTTGCGATGGAATTTCGAGCATGCGCACTGGGATTCTTTCACGAACGGCGCACTAAATTACGCAGGGCTATCTGGATCTAGCCCTATATGTCCAACACAGACTGCTCTAATATAAACACTGTGCCTGTTAAGATGAATAATTAATGGTACAGGCAATACTGTGTGCGGCAAGTCGTGTATGTGTGGCGTTACCGGAAGTGAGTTACTATGTATAACGCTGTTCACAGCCGGTCATGTGATCACACAGCCAAGCCTCCCTCTGATAATAGGGGATGCACTCTAAGCTCAGCTGTGTGTAACGCTGAATATGCTTCTCACAGCCGGTCATGTGACCACGCTACCAAGCCTCACTCTGATACTAAAGGGTGCACTCTAATCTCAGCATTAGTGAATTACGTCACATGACGTTACCACTTCTTCTCAGAGGAGTCTGTTAACCCCTACCAATGTTGCGCTGCCATATCTAAATACGAACAAGCACTGAAGAAGACAGGCAGCCTAGAACATTCAAAAGGTACCGGTAATTGTTGTCTTTTTGTATTTTTTACATCTTCTGTAGACACCTAACAGATTCTTAAATAGATGTAATATATCTATCTACACAATAAATTAAATGTTTTTAACCACTAAAGACCCGGACCATTATGCAAGTTAAGGACCTTGCCCCTTTTTGCGATTCGGCACTGCGTCGCTTTAACTGACAATTTAGGGGTCGTGCAACGTGGCTCCCAAACAAAATTGGCGTCCTTTTATCCCCACAAATATAGCTTTCTTTTGGTGGTATTTGATCACCTCTGCGGTTTTTATTTTTTGCGATATAAACAAAAATAGAGCGACAATTTTGAAAAAAATGCAATATTTTTTACTCTTTGCTATAATAAATATCCCCAAAAAAGATATAAAAAAAAACTTTTTTTTCCCTCAGTTTAGGCCGATACGTATTCTTCTGCCTATTTTTGGTAAAGAAAAATCGCAATAAGCGTTTATCGATTGGTTTGTGCTATATTTATAGCGTTTACAAAATAGGGGATAGTTTTATTGCATTTTTATTAATATTTTTTTTTTTTTTACTACTAATGGCGGCGATCAGCAATTTTTTTCATGACTGCGACATTATGGAAGACACATCGGACAATTTTGACACATTTTTGGGACCATTGTCATTTTCACAGCAAAAAGTGCTATAAAAATGCACTGTTTACTGTGAAAATGATAATTTCAGTTTAGGAGTTAACCACTAGGGGGCACTGTAGAGGTTAAGTGTGACCTCATATGTGTTTCTAACTGTAGGGGGGCGGGGCTGGACGTGTGACGTCAGTGATCATCTTTCCCCATATAAGGGAAGAGACGATTACTGACACTGCCACAATGAAGAACAGGGAAGGTGTGTTTACACACACCTCGCCCCGTTCTTCAGCTCCGGTGACCGATCGTGGGACACCGGCGGTGATCGGGTCCTGCGTGTACGGTCACGGAGCTTCGGACCGGGTCGTGAGCGCAATGCCGCCGGCGTTTTTGCGACCCTACGGCTGGGCTTAAAGAGACACGTACAGGTACGTGATTGTGCCCAGCCATGCCATTCTGCCGACGTATATCGGCGTGAAGAAGTCCTTTAGTGGTTAATCTTTAATTAGTCCATCTTAGAAAAATATATAAATACACGGGCCCGGATTCACAAAGCACTTACGCCGACGTATCTCTATATATGCCGCGTAAGTGTAACTATGCGCCGTCGTATCTGTGCGCCGTGCCCACAGAACTAGATACGCCTGAAAATAGGCTTCATCCGACCGACGTAACTTTCCTACGCCGGCATATCGTGGGCGCATATTTACGCTGGCCGCCTCATTGCAAATTTGCAAATGAGGGAGATACGTCGATTCACGAACGTAGTTGCGCCCGGCGCATAATATACGCGGTTTGCGTAAGGCTTTCATCCGGCGTATAGTTATTCCCCATCTATGAGGCGCAACTCAAGCAAATGTATGGACCAGGGAACAGCCGTCGTTTTTTACGTTGTTTACGTAGTAGTACGTGAATAGGGCTGGGCGTAGGTTACGTTCACGTCGTAGGCAGTGATTCGACGTATCTTAGGGAGTAGTTTTGACGTGATTCTGAGCATACGCACTGGGTTGCGTCCACGGGACGGCGCATGCGCCGTTCATTTTAAGTACTTGTCTGTCACTCGGCCCATCATTAGCATGGGGTCACGCCTCATTAGCATGGCTCATGCCCACTTCCACCTACGCTGGCTTACGCCGAGGAAACCCAGCATAGATTTGGGGGCAAGTGCTTTGTGAATCCAATGCTTGCATCTGTGCGCTGCGTCGGCGTAGCGTATATTAGATACGCTATGCCCGCATAAATATGCGCCGATGTATGTGAATCTGGCCACTGACAATGAATTAATAATATGTGCATTTATTCCATTTAGACAATCAAGCCTGCATAGCATTGCAACCATAATCAGTGCATCACAGGTTCAACGCACATGTGCCTGCATTGGTTACCTCCAGCTGCAGGTCCATTTGGAGGTACGGACAACCTGCTAAGAGGTAGATAATGAATGGATTAAAAGTGATGACATCAGAGCCTTGCTGCCAGCAAGCTCTGCTGAGTCCCTCTGCTATGACGGCAGATGGGACTTATATTATTTTGATTCAGCAATCCCTATGAATGGATGATGCAGCTATGTAAGCAAAGCCATGCACAGCCACTCCTAATATAAAAATATAACAGTAGTTAAAAGTATTCCCCAAGAAGGTTCACCCCACGATTCAGTTGAGTTTTGGGAATGGGGTATGCATCCATGTTTTGCCCTAAGTCAGTGGTTCTCAACCTGGGGTCGGGACCCCCTTGGGGTTCAAATGAGGATTTGCCAGGGGTCACCAAAACCTGGGCTGTTCCTGAAGCCTGCAGCCGCCCACTCAGCCACTTCACAGTCGCCCATTCAGTTCACGGCATAGCTGGGGGTCAGGGACTAGAGGTCAGCTGACTGATGAGGAATGTGAAGTGGGAGGGGCTGGAGGAGACCCTATCTGCTGATTTCAGCATAGGTGTCACTGCTACGGGAAACCACAAAGTCGGAGACACAGTGAGTAACACTACCTGTGATTAGAGTTGCCTTTAAAAGTCCCCACTACAGTTCTCAGATCAGCAGATGACCTTGATCAAGAGCACCTAAGTTGGCTGATCCCAACTCCCCACCAGCACTGCCACTGATCCAAACTCCCCGCCAGCACTGCCACTGATCCCAACTCCCCGCCAGCACTGCCACTGATCCCATACTCCCCACCAGGGAGTAAGAGAAGGAATAAAAATAGAGAATACACGGAGGGGAGAGGAAAAGAGGGGGAGGAACAAAGAAAAAGGGAGAGAAAGAATAAGGCCTCGAACACACGGACGGACTGTCTGATGAAAACGGTCCGCCGGACCGTTTTCATCGGACATGTCCGCTCGGAGATTTCTGTCTGATGGATGTACACACCATCAAACAGAAATCCGCGCGGACACGTTACGCGGTGACGCCGCAACGTGCGCGGCCCTGGAAGGTCAATCACTTCGACGCATGCGAGGGCTTTCGGCCGAGCGGACATGTACGGTGAGTCTGTACAGACGACTGAACATGTCCGATGGACAGGCTTCCAGCAGACATGTCTCTTAGCATGCTAAGAAACATTTGTCCGCTGGAAACCTGTCCGATCCGCCGGAAAAATTGTCTGGTCGGACGTACAGATGACCGAACATGTCCGCTGAAACTGGTCTGCGGATCAGTTTCAGCAGACATGTTCGGTCGTGTGTACGGGGCCTTAGAGAAAGAACAAGAAAGACGTTTAGAGAGGGATGGGGATAACAATCAAGAAATTAGGATAGAGAGATGAAAGGGAAAGAAAGGAGAACAAAGAGAAAGAGTGGTATATCCTAAAATGTACTATAGGGGTTTTAATATTGTATGAGTGGAAGGAACTCAGGGAGCGCTAAATGTCCGTGGGTTAGGGGCACAAATTACTTGTCTTACCTTGGGTGCCGACAACCCACGATAGGAAAATCATTTTACCGTTAGGGGTCCCCACAACTTGGGAAATGTTATCAAGGGGTCACGGCACTAGACAGGTTGAGAACCACTGCCCTTAGTATAGGTGTAGCATGATCCAAACAGTGGACCATGCTTTTAACTTTCTTTGGCGTGATTTACGAAATGAGTCATTTTTTAATATATGAATATATATTTCCATCATACTTACTGAATGTTTCCACAAAGCAAAGGTTGTGGCCTGTGTATTTCTTTGGTAAAACAACCGTATTTTATTAGTAGTGGAACATCTACTCAAAGTTTTAAATGCATCCTCTAAGTTTCTATGAATTCCACTTATAAAACATTTTAATGACCTAACTTAACCTGTAGCTTTGAGGCACTCTTCCCCCACTTACATCCACTCAGGTGTTCATTCTATAGTGTGCAGTTATTGTAGATGAGATCATTCAGTTTCTTTCTTAAACTGAATGGAATTCCTCCCAGTTGTATGTGGAAGCAGTACGCTAATCCTTCCGGCAGCAGAATTACACAGGACTGCATACACTGACCTAGACACTCCACAAGTATCAGAGTAAGAGACAGAAAAGCCCTTCAATTGACTAATAAATATTATTACCTAGTCACTACTACCTTGAGAAGGACATGTACTCACAAGAATCTCCGTTAGAGCCTCAAGCTACCTGAGTGTGTGTCTCACTCTACAGGACACACGCGTGAAATGAGCCCACCTGAGAGATTGAAGGTCACTTTGGAAATTACAGGTGTCAGTTCTCACTGACAATTTGCTGTAGGTCATTAGTTCTCAGTACCAACATTCCAGACCTGCTCATTTCTGGTAAGCTGCAAAAACAGTTATACCAGCATTAGGGATTACATTTTTTGTTGGGTTTAAGTGTTACGGGAAGTCAAAAGTTAAAGGGGTTGTAAAGGTTCGTTTTTTATTTTCTAAATTGGTTCCTTTAACCTCTTCCCGCCCGGTCAATGGACAATTGACGTCCGGGAAGTGGTTGTGAAATCCTGATTGGACGTCTATTGACGTCCTGCAGGATTTCATGCCGGCTCGCGATCGGTGATGCGGGGTGTCAGTCTGATACCCTGTATCTCCGATCTCGGTAAAGAGCCTCCGGCTGAGGCTCTTTACCACGTGATCAGCAGTGTCCAATCACGGCTAATCACGATGTAAACAGGAAGAGCCGTTGATGGCTCTTCCTCACTCGCGTCTGACAGACGCGAGTAGAGGAGAGCCGATCGGCGGCTCTCCTAACAGGGAGGGTCACGCTGATTGTTTATCAGCGCAGCCCCCCCTCGGATTCCCACACTGGACCACAGGAAAGCCCACACTGAACCACCAGGGAAGGGCAGTAAAAAAAAAAAAGGCAGTTAAAAAAAAAAAGAGAATAGATGCCATGGCGACATAGGACTGGCTACATAGGAGTGCCACCCCTCAGTGTCCATCAGTGCCACCCCTCAGTGCCCATCCATGCCCAATGCCCATCTATCAGTGTCCATCTGTGCCACTCATAAGTACCCATCAGTGCCACCCATAAGTGCCGCCCATGAGTGCCTATCAGTGTCGCCTATGAGTGCCCAGTGCCGCCTATGAGTGCCCATCAGTGCCACCTATGAGTGCCCATCAGTGCCGCCTATGAGTGCCCATAGGTGCCGCATACCAGCGCCGCCTATCAGTGCCCATCAGTGCCGCCTATCAGTGCCGCCTCACCGGTGCCCATCAGTGCCGCCTCACCGGTGCCCATCAGTGCCACCTCATCGGTGCCCATCAGTGCCACCTCATCGGTGCCCATAATCGAAGTAGAAAACGTACTTATTTACCCAAAACATTTACAGAAAAAAAAAACGTAGAGGTGATTAAATACCACTAAAAGAAAGCTCTATTTGTTGGAACAAAATGATAAAAAAATTGTTTGGTTACAGTGTAGCATGACCGCGCAATTGTCATTCAAAGTGCGACAGCGCTGAAAGCTGAAAATTGGCTTGGGCAGGAAGGTGCGTAAGTGCATGGTATGGAAGTGGTTAAGCTAGTGCATTGTTGGTTCACTTACCCTTTCTTTTGATTTAGCTTGTAAATGTTTTTTTTCTTTGTCTGAATTTCTCACTTCCTGTTTCTCCTCAGTAAGCTTGCCCCCAGCTTACTGAGGAGGAACAGGAAGTGAGAAATTCAGACAAAGAAAACAAAGGGAAAACAATTTTAGAAGGGAAATTGAAGGAAAAGGTAAGTGAACCAACAATGCACTAGCTTAAAGGAACCTATTTAGACAATAGAAAATTAACCTTTACAACCCCTTTAAAGCAAACCTGTGAATAGAAAAATGTGGGAGCTGGTATTGCTGATATATCCATATCTCTCTCTCTCTCTCTCTCTCTCTCTCGCTCTCTCTCTCTATATATATATATATGTGTATATATATATATATATGTATATAGATCTATATATATCTGTATATGTATTTTAAAGTGCAGGTTCCATGTTCCATATATATAAACAAGCATTCTTTTTATTAAAACAATATTCCAAACAAAATCCTTATTTGTCTTAGGAATTTTTTTTAAAACTTTTTAGGTTGCAAATTAGTCATCGAGTTGTAGTCAACGTAACCAACACATACTGACACTACTAAATTTGACCTGGGAATTTAGGCTTTACTGATCTCTGGATACAAAGGGGTTAATAGCTGCTGGGCTGGTGACTATTTAAACAACATCCTGTCCATCAAAAGGAATGAATGACAAGAATCTGTGTGAACTATCGCCACGTCTCAGGGCAAGACTGAGCACAGATTTTAAAATGTAATTACATTTTTATCATTATTATTATTATTATTATTATTATTATTATTATTATTATTATTATTATTATTCATGTTAATGTTTACATTTACTTTTATTATTGTGAATTAAAAATGAGAAATTTGATGTTGCAGTGAGTTCCAATTAATATGTATACCTAATTATTCACTATAATAAACCTTTCCTACAAGAATTCATTATGGTATGATTCTCACAATGTGTATGACTATGTTTAAAAGCTTGTAACACTTTATATGACTGGTGACACTCTTATGCTGCCGAAAGTGCAATTCTAGGCAACATGTTTGAGCTACTTGTACCATACAATTAATCATTACATTACAATAATCATCAATTTATCTTAAAGGAATATGTAGTGGCTCAGTTTTTATATCTTTGTAATTTTATAAATTTTGTATTTTTCTTATTCAGGTAAATATTACCTATTGCATAGGATTATGATGCCACATTAAGCCTGAAGGTGGAGCTTAAAGCTGCCTATAGATGGATATCATTTAAAAAATTCTTAGGAGAAGTCTTAGGAAAATTCAATACGTCTTTCATTCTCAGAATATTCGTTTGTTATTCCAAAGATTTTGTTTTTGTTTAACATTTGATTTTGGAATAAATTAACTTTACTCAATGAAAACCAAATACACTGTAAAGCCTCGTACATACGATCGGATATCTGATGGAATCTAGTCCGATGGATTTTTTCGTCGGATATCCAATGAAGCTGACTTTCATTAGTCTTGCCTACACACCATCAGTCAAAAATCCGACCATGCCAAAACGCTGTGACGTAAAATACTACGACGTGCTGAAAAAAAATGAAGTTCAATGCTTCCGAGCATGCGTCAACTTGATTCTGAGCATGCGTGGATTTTTGACTGACTTCCACACAGACGATCGTTTTTTTATCCATAGGAAATATATAAAACATGTTCCATTTTTTTACCGATGGAAAACAAACCAATGGGGCCCACACACGATCGGGATGTCCGATGAAAACAGTCCATCGGTCTGTTTTCATCGGACAAACCGATCGTGTGTACAGGGCTTTATGCCGCATACACACGATCAGGCTTTTGTCCGGCCAAATCACATGGGAATTCCATCGGAATAAAATAGAACATGTTCTATATCTAAACTCCAATGGAATTCATCGGAATTTCCGATGAAAAAACTCAGATGGGGCTACACACAATCGGAATATCCGATGGAAAAAGTCAGTCAGACTTTTTCCATCGGCAATTCCGATCATGTGTACGAAATTCATTCATTTGAAAAAAAAATCCATCCTCCTGTCTTGTCACTGCGATCCAAAACAAATGCAGATTTGGCCCACTAACGAATAGAAAAACAAATTAACTTTCTTAGAATCTTTTTTTCCCAAGATTTTTTTATTTGAAATTTTACCCATCTACAGTGTCTTGAAAATTTAGTTTATTGGAGTTCTATGTGATAGACCAACACAAAGTGGCACATAATTGTGAAGTGGAAGGAAAATTATAAATGGTTTTTAATTATTTTTACAAATAAATATGTGAAAAGTATGGTGTGCATTTGTATTCAGTCCCCTTTACTCTGACACCCCTAACTAAAATCTATTGGAACCAATTGCCTTCAGAAGTCACCTAATTAGTAAATAAAGTCCACCTGTGTGTAATTTCAGTCTCAGTATACATACAGCTGTCCTTTGATGCCCTCAGAGGTTTGTTAGAGAACCTTAGTGAACAAACAGCATCATAAAGGCCTAGGAACACACCAGACAGGTCAGGAATAAGTGAATGGAAGTGATTATTGAGCTATCCCAAAAAAAGAGAAGGAAGCAGCTACACAAGAATGTGTAAATTCAAGGATAGGTGGAGGTGAATATGCAGCGCTATGGTAATTAAGCAGTGAAATATGTGTAAATAACTAACACTATGAGCCCAATGGGGTACAACAATCTGTGAAAAAACACACGAAAAAATTGATAAATGTGAAAACTGAGTCCCAAAACAAAAACCAATAAGATGTCTGTCACAAATAGATGATGAATCTCACGGTGAAGGTGTCACTGGGGTTATATAAACCGTCATAGCAATTATATCTTCAAACAAATGGTGTGTCTAAAACACTCTTACCGGAGCCATTGGACCCGACTGTCAGCGAAAATGAATCAATCAGGCATGGGTATTCCCAATCGGTTGGTGAACCGGATATCCAAGGAATCCAATGGAACTCGGTGTACTCCTTAAAGGGATCTGGATGGAAGTAGCCACGAATGGAACTGCTGGGCCTAGTTGTTCATGACCAGTGCTCCGTCAGGCATTAATATTCCAATTAAGTGGGAAAGCCAAACGATCCAAGCAAAGTCCAAAAGCATTCAGTGAATTCTAAACACTAATGGCCCCAACTGGGGTAGCGATGACCGAATGGAAGGCCCTCAAAAATTCATGTCCGCAGAACGTGAAAAAAAAAAAAGGGGGGCTTCCAATGGTGCAGGTCAAAAAATATATATGGTTTTATTTGATAAAAACCAACATGAAAATAATAGTGATCACTGTAGAATAAAAGCAATATGGGGAACAGTGTACCTGGCCCTATATTTGGGCCAGGTACACCGTTCCCCATATTTCTTCCTCCCTATTTGTAAAACATTTTGAAAACTATTTATCATTTTCCTTCCACTTCACAATTATGTTCCACTTTGTGTTGGTCTATCACAAAAAATCACAATAAAGTACATTTACGTTTTTGGTTGTAACATGACAAAATGTGGAAAATGTCAGGGGGTATGAATACTATTTCAAGGCACTGTATGGCCAACTTTAGTCTCTTTTCACACTTTACAGTCCCTCCCTATTGTTTACAGAACTCAACAGATCTAGCTGTAATTCACACACATAAGTGAATTAGTAGAGCAAAGACCCACCTAATTAAGGTCAGAGTGTCTAAAACAACTTCAGATGTACTCTCACTTTAGAAAACTCATAGTGCTTTTATAAGCATTTCCTAAGGATTCATCTTGTAATAAAGGGACTTTGTCACTAAAATAAGTGTTGCCTGTAAAGATAAGTATAGTTAGTACTCGTGCCCTCCAACCCACCATCATGGCTGTATTGAAGAGAAATCACTGCATGAACAATTTTTAGGATCCAACATCTCCAGGAATGTTACATTTCTTGGTATCCTGCTGCACTCCATGGTTCCTTCTACTGGCTCTACATCAGTACAGCATACTGTAGTGAAGTAGGTGGCAGTTAATCAAACCACTGAGTGCAATGGTGGTGTAGAAAATCAACACTCTCAGATAGGTAAAGCAATCTTTTTTGCAGGGGCTGCATTTTTTGACACATTTTTATTTTGACATCAGAGTTGCTTTAAATATGCTCTTGTAAAAAAAAAGATCACTAAGTATTCTCGCAATAAAGAGAATACATTATTACAATTAATACAAGTGATATAAGCCTAATGTGATTTAACTTTTCTCAGAAAGTCTAGAACTGAGCAGACCCATGGGCCCCATGTTCTCCTTCTCATCTATCCCCGGGTAATGGGCATCATATGTCAATTGGGGTAAGTGACATTTAATGATACAGGAAAATTAAACATGTAGCCTAAAGGGGAAATGGGGGATGGGGGGGGGGGGGATGGAAAGGGAAAGGGCTGAATTTTTGCACCTTTGGTTTTAAATGAGAGAAGAAAGAATAAGGTAAGGAATTGAGTAAAGAAAAATGTGCTACATCTAGAAATGGGGGGCTGGTGCAGGTGTGGAGGTGTAGTGGGTTCTACACAGCTTTTTGAAGTGGTAGGTTACCCATGTGGCAGGCCTGAGTGAATGTGTCAGGTCTCCATATAAGATAAAATAAAGGTATTCAATTATTGATGTTGGTTAAATAGTAGGTGGTATACACCTTTTAGCTGTTATTGGATAAGGTGCCTGGTTTGTTTATGTATCTATGTATTACATTGGGGCTGGGTATGCCCATTAGGTATTTAAAATTTTCTTTGAAACTGAATAAAAAAATTGAGTGGAAAAAATTAAATAAAATTGAGCCAATGCAATTATAGTTTACTGTTAAATATATTCTGTACATATATACAGCAAACTTATCAAATTTGACAACACAGCCAAAGCGACTTTGTGAGCATAGTCTTGCTCACTGGGAAGACATATGTGCAGTCCTTCTCTACAGCTGAACAGAAGCTACCGTTGGCAGCCCTAATAAACTTTCTGAAAAATTAGCTCTTATTGTGAAAATGGCGGACCATGTATATATGCATGTCCTATAAAGACTTAATTTGTTAATATATGTAGAGCCAGAAGCTGGGATTTAGGCCAAGTCATTCAATACATCCAATGACATGTCCCGGAAGGTTCTCATTTGTCCAGGTCATGGTATGTCTACCGGTGTGGGTATAAATAAATGCTGGAGTATTTTATTGAAACTCATTAGAACTGAACTGGCTTGGATGGGCTGCAAAACATCTTCAACATTTCAGAACAAGTCCTGTTGACTGTGGCCAAATATTTGATACCTGTCATATGAAACTAATGAGTTTGGCCACAGCCCTCCAGGCAAATAGCATTTTCAGACACGGCCAAAAATGGCAAGCTCTGTATTCCTTTCATGGCAGGTGTACGTTATGCAAAAAGAAGAAACTCTTTACCAAAAAGCACTTTATTGTTTGCAAGGCTAACATAGTATTAATTTTGGTACTGAGCAGGAGCATGAAATGCACTACACAGGCTTCTAGAATTCACTGATGTGGATTATGGATTTAACAATATAATCACTCTCTTTTTTTAACATAAATTCTAATTTTTGTTTTAGTCTGGCTCTCTGCTTCAGGGCTCGCAAGAAACATATTTCAAATAGCAATTTAAATTGTAGTTATTCAGGAAATCCCACATTTATATGTGCTTATTTGTTAACCTTTTCCCCCTGTAATGTAAAGGAAAACAGTTAAGCTTAGGATAATAAGAGGAAGGGGATAACATTGGTTTTAATAATGGTTCACAGTTGCTGTTAGTTATGGTTCAGTGACTCTCCCTCCGTTGCTGCTTCCTACTTCAACATCGGCCCTTTCTTATTTTCATTATTCACAGCACAACACCGCTTCTATGGTGAGCACCAAGAAGGTAATATTATCACTGTAAGTGACCCATGAGTGTTTGCCACTGAACCATAATGAGGCATTTCCTTCTGCTTTTAAATGTGATGACTGAAAAGAATAATGTTATGCTAAAATATTTTTGTAAATACAGAATTTCCTCCCTTGTAACCAGGATAAGTTAAAGTAAATGGTTAATTCAGCTAATTACGGCTAGTCACATATTAGGAAATGAAAGCAAAATAACCAATGCATATAGAATAAAGTAACATACTGTATGTCTTGTGTAGATATATTCAATACTTTATTGACAGTTGATAATATGATGCCCTATCTTTTTTTTTTTTTTTTTGCATCATTTATTTGTTCCCTGAACCAATATGTATCAGTAAAAGATCTTAGACATGTAAGCACTCTTCTGAGCTTCATCTGGAGAATATATATGTTCAAAGGAAAACAATACTTTCAGATACTGCAGCATTTGATATTTACTGAATAGCTCATTTATTACATGGTAGTATGTCTTGGAGAACCCAGAGGCAATATATATGTACTCCAAAGTTACCACAGTGTCTGCATCTTTTAAGAGGTATCATGTTCACCCAGTCATATTTTTTATTATTTAAAATAGTCCTGACGGACCCTTGCATCTTTCATCCAGTGCTGCACTGACATTTCTAGATTCTGAGTCATGGGCAAAGCAAAATCATTTAATTCACTCCCTGCTCATCTCTTGTCTCGACTACTGCAACTCCCTCCTCATTGGCTTACCTCTACATAGTCTATCCCCCCTTCAATCCATCATGAATGCTGCTGCCAGACACCTAACCAATCGTTCTGTGTCTGCTACTCCACTCCACTGGCTCCTGCTCACCCAACAAATTAAATTCAAAATACTAACAACTACTTACAAAGCCGTCCACAACTCTGCCCCCAGATACATCACTGACCTAGTCTCTAAATATCAACCTAATCGTTCTCTTTGTTCTTCTCAAGACCTCATGCTCTCCAGCTCCCTCATCACCTCCTCCCATGCTTGCCTCCATGACTTTTCCAGAGCCTCTCCAATCCTATGGAACTCCTTACCCCAATCTGTCTAATTATTCCCAACTCTATTAGCTTTTAGACAATCCCTGAAAACCCTCCTCCTCACACACCAAACAACAGTATTTTCATTTTCTCCAGCTGATCATTCCTCCACCACTGTTACCTTTTGTTCCACTTGACCCTTCCTTCTAGATTGTAAGCTCTAACGAGCAGGGCCCTCTGATCCCTCTTGTATTGAATTGTATTGTAACTGTACTGTTTGCCCCATATTGTAAAGTGATGTGCAAACTGTTGGCGCTATATAAATCCTGTATAATAATAATAATAATATATAGAATGAAGCACAAGGGAACCTAAAACTCAAAGGTTAGTGAATATACCTATAGCTCCAAGAATTAAGGGAGCAGAACCAGGAACTTAGGGCCAGATTCAGGTAGAATCACGGCGGCATAACGTATCGTAGATACGTTACACCGCCGCAATTTTTCATCGCAAGTGCCAATTTTTTTTTTTTTTTTGTTATACAGTTTTGCAAATCTTTCTTCATAAATTTAGGCCAAAATGTATTCTGCTAAATGTATTTGGTAAAAATAATCAGTGTTTATTATTTATCCTGTGTAAAAGTTATAGTCTACAAACTATAGTTTATGTTAGGGATGCACCGATACCAATCTTGTAAGACTGAGTATGAGTACCAATACTTTTCCTCAAGTACTCATCAATACCAATTACGGTACCTTTTTTTATGCCGCGAACACATGATCGTAATTTCCGGCAAGAAACGTTCGATGTGAGCTTTTGGTCGGAAATTCCGACCGTGTGTAGGCTTCATCTGACTTTTTCTGACGGAATTTCCGACAGCAAAAATTTGAGAGCTGGTTCTCAATTTTTCCGACAAGAAAAGTTCTTGTTGGAAATTCCGATCATCTGTATGCAATTCCGACGTGCAAAAAAACAGGCATGCTCGGAATCAATTCAACGCATGCTCAAAATCATTGAACTTAATTTTTCTCGGCTCTTTGTAGTGTTATACATGTAGCGTTCCTGACACAAGTTTGAGCCAACATTCCGTCAGAAAAAAATCCACGGTTTTCTTGTCGGAATTTCCGATCGTGTGCACGCGGCATTAGTGTCATATGACAGACCACCATATTTAGTAAAAAGCATGATGAAGTTGTACATTTTTGTAATTTTAACCATTTATTTCTCACAGACAGCATTGGCATATTTACAATTAAAAGTACGGGGACACCACATGTGAGACTTTCACAGCCTAGATGCATAGAGGGACCCAAAACCAAAGGAGCACCTGAAGTGTCAGGACAGGCGAACCACTCACAAATTGACTGTTTTGGAAAGCAAACACTCCAAGGTATTTTCTGAAAATCAAAGAGAGTCTTTTAAAAATGCTATTTTTTTTAAAAATGCAGAAAAAAATGTAATCATTTTTTTTTACACAAAGTTGTCAATTATTACGATACTTCTAACACACATCACAGGCAAAGTAACCACTTTGAAGTCTAACACACATAGTAGGGCTTACTTAGGATTACACCCTAGAACACATTCTGCTCCTCCTCCCGAGTATGGCGATACCACATGCATGAGACTTTTGGAGGCCCTGGAGCACCATGGCAGTGGAAACAGACATCTCAAGATATTTTCTAAGAGGAATGGTGAATCTTTTATTCACTTGCCGACCAGCGACAATCAGGGACAATGTCGCTGGCTTACACTGGTGTGGTGATGCTGTAACTGGTGTGTTTGTTTAAAGGAACACCTTTCCTGGCATATACTGGTCTGCTGATGCTGGGGCTAGTGAGGCGTGGTTTAGGAAAACTGCAGTTGGCTGCACTGGATTGGGGTGGTGGCAATCAGGAACACTGATTCTAGCTACACTGGTTTGGCCACACTGGCTGATGTTGTTGTGACTGGAGACACTGACTGGCCTAAATATTAGGGCTCTTTTACATGTGAGTTTAGGGGTTGATGGGCTACAGTTTTACCACTTCTCAACCACTACCCCCTTAGATGCAGAGACAGTGGCTGGGGGTGTACACATGCTGCATCTGTGATGCTTTGCTTCACAGCTTTGGCAGGAACTATACCCTTTGTACGCCCACTGATTGTCACCCATTCAAGAGAATGGTGGTGCTTGTGCAAAGTACAAGGGGTTAAAGCAGGTAGTGCAACCTCTCCCCACTGCCTGTCAAGGAGGTTAAAGCAGGGGTTAAAGAAGTAATACAATGCCTCCTCGTTGCCTGTCTAATATTCTGTGAAGAGTGATCTGAACATGAATCGGTTTGGTGATCAGGGACACTGGTCCTGATGTGGTGGAGATCAGAGACACTAGGACTGGTGTGGCTGTGATCAGGGACCCTGGTACTGATGTGGTGGTGATCAGGGACACTGGGACTGGTGTGGCGGTGATCAGGGATTGTAAATGGTGTGGGGGGTGATTAGGGATAATATGACTGGTGTGATGATGATTAGGGACACTGTGATTGGTGCAGCAGTGATTAGGCACACTGTGAGTGGGCAGCTTGGATTAGGGACACTGACTGGTGTGGTGGTGAATATTGCAATATAAGCCCTATCCAAAAATAAGCCCCAGTTTAAAATGCTTGTAAAATCCTATAATCCACGCTATTACAGTAGTATATAATGTACAATGTGTGTATTTCTGTAATATAATTGCAGGGAAGAGAGCTCCGGCGGGTCACAGAAGCGCAGAGCAGCGCTATAACGAATGTATTTGGCCCAATTATATTACAGAAACACTCACATTGTACATTATATACTACTGTAATAGAGTGGATTATAGGATTTTACAAGCATTTTAACTCAGTTCACAATGGGGATTCCTGTCAGGCAGGGATAGAGAGGGGTAGAGAAGACAGCACATTACATGGTAAGACCTACCCCAAAAATAAGCCCTACTGTGTCTTTTGTTGCCAAAATTAATATAATACTGACTTATTTTCGGGGAAACACGGTAGAAGTAACAGAAGTAGTATTGTCACATTTAACATTTAAACATTTGTTTATAGCCAGACAGGTTATCCTGAGGTGGACTAAAGGGAACCAAAAAGGCTATTTGGGCCGTGCTGCTCAAAGCCAGAGGGAAACTGGGTTCTCTCAGTTTTCGGAAGCCCATTTACAACTATCATTAGAAAATGTATTTCCTGAACGTGACAGACAATTATACACACTTACACATGCAAAACACATTCACGCATAGTGAAAGAAATGTTCTAATGATAGCTATACATTGGCTTCTGAAAATTGAGAGAACCTTGTCTGCCTCGGGCTATGCTCAGCACAGCCTGAACGGAAACATGTCCTATTCAGATGCTCTCCAAGGCAAAATAGCACAGGTGTACACTTCAGGAGCCTTCAATAAATCCTAAAAGCAGCGGGTGGGAAGGCCACTCAACTACTGTTTAAACTTTGCTTCTACATCAAGCCTTATTTATGTTTTAATACAACACTGTATTATGTGCTTTCTGTTCAGGTATACTGCAGATACACTCTATTTGATATGGTACTAGTGAAGTGGCAGCATCTAATAATTGAAAGTTCAGAATGATCTCTACTATGACAATAGGAGGAAATGGCAGATCTTGAATGAGCAAACTGAGGTGAAGCAGAACATGTTTTTCTCAAGAGCAGGGAGGGCTGGCTGTGTGAACACTTGTAACTTACAGATGTTTAGCACAATGCAGGGTTAAGTTATGTGAGCAAGGTCATGAGGAACACCTGGCTAAAATATCTTGCCTTTCTTTAGGACAAAGGGCTGACACATTGTAGAAAAATAGTGATCCCACTGTGCAGCAAGGAAGGCAAGTTAACCAGTTACTGCTAAAATATATAATCAGGTACTTTTTAGTATCTGTTATAAATACATAACATATATTTCAAGGGAAGATATTATGCTAACTTTGCACGTTTTATACAATATAAGAAAAAAAATGAAATAATGTAAGAGAAATTCACAAACAGACGCATAAGATAACACACAGGAAAAAGTTTACGTGTCTAATAATACTTGGATAATATATGTTAAATAGCCACTTCAAGCATTGTGCAACATTAAAAGCGATACCTCCCACTCATCTTTCTTATTGCTACAGCAATTTTTTATCTATATCTGATGTCAATTACAGAGTTTGGAGGTTATACATTTACAACAATTTGTAACTGTACTGTGGTATCATTCAATATGTGTATACTCGAAAAATTTGAATATTGTGCAAAAGTTCATTTATTTCACTAATGTAACTTAAAAGGTGAAACTAATATATGAGATAGACTCATTACATGCAAAGCAAGATAGTTCAAGCGGTGATTTATCATAATTGTTATGATTATGGCTTACAGCTCATGAAAACCCCAAATCCACAATCTCAGAAAATTAGAATATTACATGCAATCAATAAAACAAGCTTGGTTTGGGCCTCTTTTGCAGCAATTACTGCCTCAATGTGGCGTGGCATGTAAGGTATCAGCCTGTGGCACTGCTGAGGTGTTATAGAAGACCAGGATGCTTCAATAGTGGCCTACATCTATTCTGCATTGTTCGGTCTCATGTCTCTCATCTTTCTCTTGGCAATGCCCCATAGATTCTCTATGGGGTTCAGCTCAGGTCAGTTTGCTGGCCAATCAAGCACAGTAATCCCATGGTCATTGAACCAGGTTTTGGTGCTTTTGGCAGTGTGGGCAGGTGCCAAGTCCTGCTGGAAAATTAAGTCAGCATCCCTATAGAGCTTGTCTGCAGAAGGAGGCATGAAGTGCTCCAAAATCTCCTGGTAGACGGCTGCAATCTTTAGAGGAATCAAAGATAAATATTTGATCTTGTCAAACAAACATACCATCAGTTTCACTGGACAAATAGCTATGCAAGTTTTTTAAACAAAAATTATAAATACTGCCTTTACATCTACAATATTCCCCTTCCTAACTCAAGAGTCCACAAACTCATACCCTCATTATTTCTTGCCTCAACTACATTATTTTTCTGCTGTCTTGTATTCTATTAGGAAAACTTTCATATCACAAACTTGATTGCAGTACCTGTAGAGTACAGTATGTGGGATGCACTATGCGCAATCTACGTATTAGAATACTAGAACACTATAATGACACTGTAAATAGAAATGCAAACAATATTTCAAATGTGTCTAAACATTTTAGAACAGTTCATGCTGGTAATCTGGAGTATTTTTCTTTTTGCTATGTGGAACAATGTGAAAAGATCTGTTAGAGGGGGGTTACACACAATACCTTACTTCAGCGGGAGGTGTGGTGGATACACAGATTGAATACTTAATTTCCTAGTGGAATGAACATGGGAGTGTAGGCCGTACAAATAAAACTTCAGAATGAATAAATAATAAAAATTCCAACACACCATATATAGATTAAAAAAACATTATTAATAAATATTCATAATTTTTTTTGGTAATAAAATTGACCGCGGCACCTTTCATTGGTATATAAACATAAATATTGAATTAATTTTATTTAAATCATTAATGAATAAAACTTTCAAAACTTTTAAATTATCTCTCAAGATCTCGCTCAGTCATAGAACTCGAGCAAATACCATAAATAATAAATAAAATTCAAGTCCCCACCAGCTGGTTTTGTCAGCTAACAAAAACGACCTACCCCACCACTGCGGCCATTTCTATCATAGTTTGTAAATCCAGAATAAAAATATCTAAGCCTACATCAGACAGGTGAATACCATCTTGTCTGTAAAGGCCCGCAAAACCTCCTTCCAAATCAATATGCCTGAAGGAGAAACTATTCAAACTAGGCATACATTTTTCAATAGAATGGTTAACACGTCTCCTTATCTTTTCCAAAGATTTATTCTCTGACAAAGATAACCACACTAGACGTGGGACCAGCTCCAAGAAAATTACCTTAGTACCAGGAAAAGAAAGTTGAATACGATGCAAATCACGCTTTATCATGAAAATCAGATCCAACATTGTACTTTTACCTACATCGTTACCTCCAAGATGAATTATCAAAATATCTGGATAGGGCCAGGACTGAACTAGCGAAGAAAGATAAATGAAAAGATTGCTCCAACAAAGCCCACGAATACCCTTCCAAAAAACTTGAAAAGAATCAGGAGATAAGGACAAATTAGAAGTTTAACAACGTTGACAGGCTAGTTTTTGAGCCCAGTGAATAAAAGAATGTCCAATAATCCAGACGGACGACTTTGGCCCTAGAATTAGAGAGATAAATTAGGACGGATATATAAACTAAACCTCATAGACTGCCATCTACCTAAACTTTTAATAACGGAATCATCTAGGCCTAATCTAGCTGCTTCGGTGGCGGCTCCAATGCGGAAGGAGTGCAATTAAATATATATATGGAATATAAAAAAAAAATTTCCATGACTGGGCGTGGCCGGCACTCACTGGACTCTCACTGCTAGAGCGCTGTGTCTCCTAACCTCCCTGAAGCGGCTAGCAGCGGCGATCAGCATGCCTGAGGACTCAGCATCACGCTGGAGGGATTTGTGAACCTCTCCCCCGCCATGGGGAAACATAACTCCAGCAAGAAACCCTGCAAATTGGGGCCTTTTAACAGCCCTGCCGGGTCTCCTAAGAAAGGAAATGGCGCTGATCCCTCCTCCCTCACTCACACTGACAAGCAGGCAGCCAACACTGTGAGGAGAGGGACACAGGATTGCACGCTGCTGCAGACAGTGAAGGAGCAGGATGCCTTTCAAGCTGATTTTGTCAGCCCTGTGAAGCAAAAGAGGAAAATAGCTGCAGAGGAAAAAGTAAGTGACATTGATATAGACTCAGATGCGGATGTTAACCCTTATGAGGAAAAGCTGGATTCCTTTCCAACTTCTGGCAAGGCAATGATTGATACTGACATGAAAGAAATGTTAAAATCACTGCATGCGGCAATCCAGCATGATATGAGATCACTTATGCATAAAGTCAAAGTGGAAATAGAAGATTTAGGTGAAAGAGTGGATTATATTGAAAATAAAATGACTGATTTCACTGATGCCCATAATGAATTAGTGGATGATGATTTTGCGCTTGAGGAAGAAGTCAGACAACTAAAACTTAAAGTCGCAGACCTCGAAGATAGGTCTAGGAGAAACAATATTAAATTGTGCGGCATTCCTGAAAATGTCAAAAATAATGATCTTAATATTTTTTTGCAAAAAATGTTCACGGATCTCATCCCCTCATTGCAAAACCAAGATCTGTTCATCGATAGAGCTCACAGACTACCCAAACCAGAGCATATCCCAGCGAAACTCCCAAGAGATGTGATCGCCAAGATCCATTTTTTTCAGACAAAAGATAATTTTTTAAGTTAAACGATAATGATGCAGTCTCTATCTCTGGTATATGGTGTGCCCACAAGGCATTTATTAGAGGAATACTGATCCAGTTGACATCAAAGGATAAAAAAAGATGAGCGCAGGAAGTAACTAATATATTAACAAAAATAGATAAACTAGAGAGAGAACATAAATTATCCCCTAAACATACCCTTCTCCTCCAGCAACTCAATGATGCTAGAAATGAGCTTAGGGCGATTCTAATCTCTAATTATGAAAGATACCTTAAAAAACTAAAACTTAACCACTACACCCAGGGAAACAAAGCAGGTAAACTTCTCGCCATCCAACTACGTAATAGACAGAACAAACAGAAAATTCATAAATTAGTCCACCATAAATCAGGGAAAGTAATATACAACCCACAAAGTATAGCTGACGAGTTTTCAGAATACTAAGAGGGTTTATATAACCTAAAAGAGGACCAAACTATCACCCAACCAAAATCTAAATTTCTTAGTAAAATTATTATTCCGACAGTGGACCCCTCTATCTTAAAAAAATTAAATGATCCCATAACCGAAGACGAATAACGATAAATAAAGCACCCGGGGCAGATGGCCTTTCTAGCGAATATTTTAAGGCGTTTGAAAAAATGCTCTCTCCATATCTAGCAAGAGTATTTAACCATGCTGTCAACATCCACTCATTCCCTAAGGAAATGCTTGAAGCGATTATTATCACGATACCAAAACAAGGGAAAGACCCGTCGTCGCCAACTAACTATAGGCCCATCTCATTACTCAATTCTGACTTAAACATTTTTGCTAAGATTTTAGCCAACCGTTTATTAGAAATTACACCTTATCTAATTGAACCGGATCAGGTTGGATTTGTAAGAGGCCGACAAGGCCCAGACAGCACCAGACGAATAATTGATCTGCTCAGTCATAGGGGCGGGGTCGGATGCCTTCTCTGCTTCTCGGTTTGGATGCGGAGAAGGCATTCGACAGGGTCCACTGGGGATATATAGCAGAGACCCTTAAGAGATTTGGTTTCTCGGGATTCATCTTTGAAGCCATAATGTCACTTTCTACAACACCGTCTGCCAGGGTTTACACGTCAGGCAGTATCTCTAAACAGTTTAATCTTTCAAATGGTACGAGACAGGGGTGCCCCTTATCACCCATTATATTCTCGTTAGCAATTGGACCCCTTGCGATATCTCTGAGAACTAACCCCAATATCGTAGGGATTAAGGTCGGGCAAATTGAACATAAGCTGGGTCTATTTGCGAACGACATCCTTTTAACTTTGTCCGTTACTGACACACTTATAAAAGAAGTAACCAATGTCCTAGATGCATTTGGATCAGTTCCCTATTATAAGATTAACCATAATAAATGTTTTGTTTGACCTATGAACATCCCACCAGATCAAGTTGTTAAACTAAAACAGCAATCTAACTATAATTGGGACAACCCCTCCATTAATTATCTAGGGATTCAGCTTACCTACCCACCTAACAGACTCTATGAAGTCAACTACCCCTCTTTATTGACCCAAGTTACTCAAGATATACAATCTATTAAAAAAACGCAATTGTCTTGGATTGGAAGGATTGCGGCTTTCAAAATGAAGACATTGCCGAAGATCTTATACTACTTCCGCTCCCTTCCAATCCCGATACCGTCAATTTTTTTTACACAAATTAATTCAAAATTGAACAACTTGGTCTGGTTGGGGAAAAAATACACCCAACTTCCTAACAATTAGAGCTACCCTGACAGCCTGGAAGTTTGCTTTAACAAAGTTACAGCCGACTTATGCCCCAGTCCTCGCACCATTACCATTAAGAGTAATTGACTATTGTAAAGTACGCACTATCACCTCGTCCTGGTCCAAACAAGGAATCAACTTCTTTGATCAGCTATCAAATGATCACAAGCATAAAATAATAACTAAGATCAACGCCAAACCGTTCAATAAAAATTTCAACCCGGAGAGAAGTGTGGAGCTCCCTAGGGCGCTGTGGGAGTTTTTCACTTCTTCTAAAATGGATGGGAAGAGGGGAATATCCCATATATATAAACTCCTTGCATCTTTTCCGCTTCAAACTAAAACTACAAATATGATCAAATGGGAGAAGGATCTGTCCCAAACCTTTACATGGGAAAAGTGGCAGAAAGCCATCCACATTAATAATACCTATTCTTCATGTGTAGAACACTGGTAAAACGCCCAAAACATTCTAAACCGCTGGTATTTGACCCCATACAGACTCTCCAAAATATTCCCTACCTCATCCCCCATGTGCTGGAAATGTGACACCCATACAGGTAATTTACTACATACACTTTGGGATTGTAAAGCTCTGTCTAGCTTTTGAAATAATGTATCGTCCTTTATTGTGTCTTTCACTGGAAACCTAAAGATACCCACTCCAGAATTGGCCTTATTAGGTTTAAAACTAGACATTTAGGGGTAGATCCACAAAGAAAGTACGCTGGCAAATTCCTGCGTCGTATCTTTGTTTTGAATCCTCAAAACAAGATACGACGACATCTGGGTTAGATCCGACAGGCGTACGTCTTTGTACGCCTTCGGATCTTAGATGCAATTTTTCGACGTCCGCTAGGTGGCATTCCCGTCGTAATCCGCGTTGAGTATGCAAATTAGCTATTTCCGACGATCCACGAACGTACGAGCGGCCGTCGCATTCTTTTACGTCGTTTCCGTTCGGCTTTTTCCGGCGTATAGTTAAAGCTGCTATCTGGTGGCGTATTCAATGTTAAGTATGGCCGTCGTTCCCAGCCGTCGTTTGCATAAGTCGTCCGTGAATGGGGCTGGACGCCATTTACGTACACGTCGAAAACAATGACGTCCTTGCGACGTCATTTGGAGCAATGCACCCTGGGAGTTTTGACTAACGGGGCATGCGCAGTTCGTTCGGCGCGGGGACGCGCTTCATTTAAATAAGACACGCCCCTTACGCTGCAAGAGATACCCTACGCCGCCGTAACTTACGGCGCAAATTCTTTCAGGATTCAAAGAATAGCAAAGTAAGTTACAGCGGTGTAGCGTATCTCACATACGCTGCGCCCACGCAGATGTATGTGGATCTGACCCTTATTCTCCCTGTTATAGAACTGTAGTCACTAATATACTCACAGCAGCAAGGCTCACCATAACAAAATTATGGAAATCTACCTTAGCACCTAATCTATCAGAAGTTATCCAGAGACTCAACACGCAAGCTCATTATGAACTAATGCTAGCGCACAAAAAAGGTTCCACAGCAAAATTTATAAAAAATTGGAATGAACGGATTACACACCCTAGGGCTTCTAATTTTCTGAAGAATTCTAAGAACTATTGATGTGCTCCTGTACGACTACACTCTTAAATTTGGTAGGATTTAAAAGATAACTTCCGTCTCACCTCCCCTTCCCTTCCTTCTCTCTTGTTACCCTTGTATGTTTGTTCTTGTTCTATAATATATTATATTGAGTCATTATCCCTTGTTTACAGTATGATCCTGTTGGGGTAAACAGGGTTTGTAGTTACTTGATTAAGCAATCAAATATTGTCTAATCGGACAAGTGTCCTATAACATTGTCGTTAAGTATGTTGATAGTCTGTTGCCTACCCAGGCATATATGTGATAACGGTGTATGACTGAGAAACTGAATTTTTTTTTGTTTCCTTTGAAAAATACCATAAAAAATATTTTGAAAGAAAAAAAAATGTTTCCATAAAACCCAGGCTCAAAGTTACCAACCAAAAAAGCAACAAACCAAATTAACCTGTCTAGCTGTAAGCATTAAAAACAGAGGTTTAGTTGCACACATTTGCAAATACCTGTGTAAGCTGCAGGCCCCATCAAGGCTCTCTGTGTACTGCAGTTCCTATGAATTTTAAAGTCTCCTCAGTAGGAGCACAGGAGTGCTAATCAATAGATAGGGGGCAGGTGATCACCTGAGATGCGTTTTAGCAAAATGCAATTAAATATATATATGAAATATAAAAAATGTTTCAAACATTTTTATATTCCATATATATATTTATTTGCATTTTGCTAAAAACGCATCTCATTTAAAGTCCCAAAACCTCCCCCCCTTCTATCAATTTACAGAGATGGAGGTCTATGGTTGTAATTTATCATATGCTTCATGTAAAGTCCCAACCTTATCCCCCCTTTTTCTACATTATCCAGGGATGGAGATGCATTTCAGGAGTGGAATAAAGTGCCTCCACAGATTTACCACTGACAGTTAATTATGCATTGTCATTTTTTGACTAGCTGACCCAGGTTGATGTGGTCCGCTCTTGGTTTGGTGGTGTTTTGGTTTGGTAGGCATGATAAGTTCCACTCTTGTATTTCTTTTGTTTTTTCCAGTGCTCTTTTTTGCTAGATCAGCTATAGGTAGGGGCATGATCAGGTGATCACCTGCCCCCTATCTATTGATTAGCACTCCTGTGCTCCTACTGAGGAGACTTTAAAATTCATAGTTAGGAACTGCAGTACACAGAGAGCCTTGACTGGGCCTGCAGCTTACACAGGTATTTGCAAATGCGTGCAACTAAACCTCTGTTTTTAATGCTTACAGCTAGACAGGTTAATTTGGTTTGTTGCTTTTTTGGTTGGTAACTTTGAGCCTGGGTATTATGGAAACATTTTTTATATTCCATATATATATATTTAATTGCATTTTGCTAAAAACGCATCTCATTTAGAGTTCCAAAACCTCCCCGCCTTCTATAGGATATTGGGGGGGCGACCCTTGAGCATTTAGGTATGTGAGAGAATGGTTTTGATTCATTGGTTTTGATTCATGGAAAACCCAAGAAGATAGTCCATGTGGTCACGTAAGTAGGGTACATGAAAGGATGTTGGACTACCAATTCTTCTAGGTGCTGAATGTGTGTTAGCTCAGTATATTACTCAGCATCTGTGGGAGCAAATGTTGATTTTCAATGGCCCAGATTCAGGTAGATTCGCGCAATATTTGCGTGGGCAAAGAGCAAACATTTTTCTCTGCGCCCACGCAAATATTGCGCTTTGCCCGCGATTCACGGAGCAGTTGCTCCGTAAATTGCGCGGGCGATATGCTAAACAGCCGGGTGTAAGGCTGCCTAATGTAAATGATCCCGCCAGGGGCGGGAATCATTTAAATTAGGCGCGCTCCCGCGCCGAGCGAACAGCGCATGCTCCGTCGGGAAACTTTCCCGACGTGCATTGCGGCAAATGACGTCGCAAGGACGTCATTTGCTTCTAAGTGAACGTGAATGGCGTCCAGCGCCATTCACGGTTCACTTACGTAAACGACGTAAAATTTGAACGTCGCGAGCGGGAAGCGCAGCTATACTTTAGCATTGGTTGCGCCTGCTATTAGCAGGAGCAGCCTTATGCTAAAGTCGCCGTACGGAAACTCCGTACCTTGCGTGCGCAGGGCCCGCGCAACTTTTGTGAATCGGTGGTAGTATGCAATTTGCATACTATACGCCGATCACAATGGCCGCGCCCCCTAGCGGCCAACGCAAGAATGCAGCCTGGGATGTGAAGGCATAAGGAGGCTTATGTCTGTCACATCCTAGGCTGCAGTCGGTGTAACGAGGTTCCTGAATCAGGAGCACTCGTTACACCGGAGCAAGTAAGCCCTTGCGCCGCGCAACCTATGGTTGCGCGGGCGCAAGTGCTTCTTGAATCTGGCCCAATGTCTTTGAATTACATTCCTGCCAGCAAGTAAGAAGAAACAACGCTTTCTTGGCTAATGATACAGTGACAGGAAGCATGGAGCTGTGCAAGATTTTCATGATGTGACAATGATCATTTTTGCCACCCAAATATAAATGAAATTTAATTTTGCTTTATTTTATCCTCATTTAATTAATTATGGCTAAAATTAGAAAGAAGTGATAGGACAGTCTGAAAAGTATAAGTCCAATTTCAGTGTGGTTGTAGCATGTGTAATATACGCACCAGTTTTTTTTTTTATACCAAAGCATGCAAACGACAATCAGACAAGCATGATTTTACCCTATAAAAGAAATTATTCACAATTTTTTAATTCAATTTAAATAAATGAAAAAGTAATATTGGAATATATGTGGCCAGCTACAGAGATACACTATATTGTCATAAGTATTGTGACTAGGGATGAGCCGAACAACCTCCCAGTTCAGTTTGCACCAGAACCTGCAAGCACACCAAAAGTTCATGTGAACTTTAGAACCCTGTTAAAGTCTATGGAATTCGAACGTTTGAAATCTAAAGTGCTAATTTTAAAGGCTAATATGCAAAAAAGTGTTTGGGGACCTGGGTCCTGCCCCAGGGGGCATGTATCAATCCAAAAAAAAGTTTTAAAAACTGCAGTTTTTTCGGGAGCAGTGAATTTAATAATGCTTAAAGTGAAACAATAAAAGTGAAATATAAATTTCGTACCTGGGGGGTGTATAGTATGCCTGTGAAGCAGTGCATGTTTCCCGTGCTTAGAACTGTCTCTGCACAAAGTGTAATTTCTGAAGGAAAAAAAGTAATTTAAAATCACTCGCGGCTATAATGAATTGTCGGCTCCTGGCAATTCAGAGAAAAGTCATTCATAAAAAAAAAGCGTGGGGTCCCCCCAAATTCAATTACCAGGCTCTTCAGGTCTGGTGTAGATTTAAAGGGGAACTCCACCCCAAATTTAAAAATAAAATGGCGTGGAGTTCCTCCAAAAATCCACACCAGACCCCTTATCCGAGCACGCAACCTGACCAGCCTCAGAGAGCGCCTCCCCCTCCTGAACCGTACCAGGCCACCTGCCCTCAACATTGGGAGGATGGGGACCGAGAGTGGATTACCGGCGCTGGATTTTTTTTTTTTTTAACCACTTGACCACCGCCCCATGTCAAAAAGACGTCCTGTTTTTAAAGTTGAATATCTCGATAACGGCAGCAGCTGCTGCCACAACCGAGATATTCATCTTTTCAGGGGGCGGTGGTGTACACGATAACGGCGGTCTCCGCGGCGGATTCGCCGCGAGATCGCCGTTATCGGTGGCGGGAGAGGGGGGCCCCCCCCTCCCGCCGCTCTCCCGCGCCCTCCGCCGCTTACCGGAGCCGTCGGTAGCGTCGGAGGGGATCGGATGTGTCCGGCAGCTGAGCGGGGACGGGACTGAAGGAGAAATCTCCTTCACCCGTCCTCATAGCTCTGCTGGGCGGAAGTGACGTCAAAACGTCAGTCCCGCCCAGCCTCTTAAAGAAACATTTTTTTTTTTGTCATTTGAAAAAATGACATTTTTTTTATTTTTTTATTTTTTTTGCATTTAAGTCTAAATATGAGATCTGAGGTCTTTTTGACCCCAGATCTCATATTTAAGAGGACCTGTCATGCTTTTTTCTATTACAAGGGATGTTTACATTCCTTGTAATTGGAATAAAAGTGATCAATTTTTTTTTTTTTTATTTCAGTGTAAAGAATTATAAAACGAAATAAAAATAAATAAGAAAACAAAAAAAAATTTTTTTAAAGCTCCCAATCCCGACGAGCTCGCGCGCAGAAGCAAACGCATACGCGAGTAGCGCCCGCATATGAAAACGGTATTCAAACCACACAAGTGAGGTATCGCCGCGATCGTTAGAGTGAGAGCAATAATTCTAGCCCTAGACCTACTCTGCAACTCAAAAAATGCAACCTGTAGAATTTTTTAAACGTCGCCTATCGAGATTTTTAAGGGTAAAAGTTTGACGCCATGCCACGAGCGGGCGCAATTTTTAAGCGTGACATGTTGGGTATCATTTTACTCAGCGTAACATTATCTTTCACAATATATAAACAAATTGGGCAAAATTTATTGTTGTCTTATTTTTTAATTCAAAAAAGTGATTTTTATCCAAAAAAAGTGCGCTTGTAAGACCGCTGCGCAAATACGGTGTGACAAAAAGTATTGCAATGACTGCCATTTTATTCCCTAGGATGTCTGCTAAAAAAATATATATAATGTTTGGGGGTTCTGATTAATTTTCTAGCAAAAAAATTGTGATTTTCACATGAAGGAGAGAAGTGCCAGAATAGGCCTGGTGGTCAAGTGGTTAATAAAGGACTTTTTCCACTGTGTGTGTGTTTTATTTTTACAATTCTTTACACGTTCTTAGTGAAATGGTAGAGGTACAATGTACCCCATTACCAATTCACATGGGGGGGCGGGATCTAGGGGTACCCATTGTAAAAGGGGTTATCCAGATTCCGATAAGCCTCCCGCCCGCAGACCCCCACAACCACCTGGCAAGGGTTGTGGGGATGAGGCCCTTGTCCCCATCAACATGGGGATATGGTGCTTTGAGGGGTCACAGACCCCCAAAGCATCCTCCCAATGTTGAGGGCATGTGGCCTGGTACGGTTCAGGAGGGGGGGTGCTCTCTGGTCCCCCTTCTTTTCCTGTGGCCGGCCAGGTTGCGTGCGCGGATAAGGGGTCTGGTGTGGATTTTTGGGGGAACTCCACGCCATTTTTTTTTATTGGGGGGGGAGTTCCCCTTAAAATCCACACCAGACCTGAAGGGTCTGCAAATGGATATTTGGGGGGAATCCCGCGTATTTTTTTTTTCCAAATTGTCAGCGGGGTTCCCCTAATATCCATACCAGACCTGAAGGGCCTGGTAATTTAATTTTTTTTTATGAATGACTTTTCTCTGAATTGCCGGGAGCCGACAATTCATTATAGCCGCAAGTGATTTTAAATGGACCCAGGCCCCCAAACACTTTTTAGGACAATAACTTGCATATTAGCCTTTAAAATTAGCACTCCAGATTTCTCCCATAGACTTTAACAGGGTGTTCCGCGGCTTTTCGAATTTGCCGCGAACACCCCAAATTGTTCGCTGTTCGCCGAACAGGCAATGTTCGAGTCGAACATGAGTTTGACTCGAACTCGAAGCTCATCCCTAATTGTGAGGCCTGCAGTTTATACGTACATGAACTTTAATGGAATCCCAGTCTTAGTCCGTAGGGTTCAATATTGAGTTTGCCGTTTGTCAACCCCCATCCCCTTCCCCCCTCCCTTTGCAACAGCTTCAACTCTTCTGGGAAGGCTGTCCACTGATTATTTTTTACCAAAAATATGTAGCAGAATACATATTGTGTTATATTTTCCACCAGTGCAAAATAATAATTCAAACAACAGTGATCAAACAAATCCTTTTTCAACATATGTGGCTTGCTGCTGCTACAATTTTCCACTAATATTAGTGTAAACGGTGGAATATATATATATATATATATATATATATATATATATATGTATATATATATATATATATGTAGCTATTGCAAAAAATAGTGTTTCACATTAACGTGCCAAAATAAACAATATATCCATCAATACTTTACCAATATATACTTAAAGAGGAGTTCCACCCAAATTTGGAACTTCCTCTTAACCCACTCCTCTCCCCCTTACATGCCACATTTGGCATGTAATTTTTTTTGGGGGGGAGTGGGGGCTTCAGGAAGAGTGGGACTTCCTGTCCCACTTCCTCCTTCCTGTAGGCGACTAAGCTTAATCGCCTACAGGAAGAGGCTGGTGTAGGCGATCGCCTAGGACACGTCACAGGTCCTAGGCGATCTCCTGGCTAATTACACGGCGCAGCGCCGGGCCGCGCCGCTCGCACATGTGCAGTGCCGCTCGCGCATGCACAGTGGGTGCCCGGCCGTGAAGCCGAAAGCTGTCACGGCTGGGTGCCCACACTGAGAATGAAGACGCCGGCCGGGGAGGGGGGGAGAGGAGCGGAGCCCCGGCCGGCGCGTCGCTGGAGCAGGTAAGTGTCTGTTTATTAAAAGCCAGCAGCTACACTTTTTGTAGCTGCTGACTTTTAATAAACATACAAATTGGCTGGAACTCCCCTTTAAAATCATAACCAATATTATGTTCAATTCAATGTGCTCAATACATTCATAATCAAATGTGCATACAAAATAATTGAATGCAAAAAGTCCCAGTTCGGGTTCTTAATAAATTAGTCTCACATATCAAATGTAAGTAATAGTGTGCAATCCAAAACACTTGTGATTCGTAATTCACCACCACCTTTCACAATATGAACTCACCAAAAAAAGATTATAAAAAAGCCTTTTTATGCCTTAATCTTGTTGGTCCTTTATATAGATGGATCAAAACTATGCCCAGTAGATACAGCAGTACTCTTTCCTTTGTCTCCACCATATATCATTCTTAGTTACTCATGTAAAACAAATGGCCATCATTGCGCAAAATACCACACTTTTATTGTTTAAAAAAAAAAAAAAGGAATTTTCCACTCACATTTATACATACCTTTGGATAGGTACTGAGTCTATCCAGCGTTGCAGTAACAGCCGGTGCTCGCTGTTCCATTACAGGAAGTCGGCCTGCGGTTCAAGCCTCAATTTCAGTGCGGGTTGTGGGCAAGATATGGCATCAGTGTTGCATCAGGAAGTTTCCTGATGGTGCATAATACATGCAAAACGCATTTAGGCTAGTTGTGCGACTCTGACGCCATATTGATGGATATACTGTATTGTTTATTTTGGCATGTTAATGTGAAAAACTACTTTTTCTAATAGGTTTGGCGCAGGTATATATATATATATATATATATATACATATATATATATATATATATATATATATAAATGTTTAATTTTATTTTCAGCAGAATACATATTGGCTTAAATTTATGAAGACATTTGATTATTTAGATTTTTTTTATTGGATATGTTTTATAGCAGTAAGTAAAAAATATAGGGCCAGATTCAGGTAGAAGTGCGGCGGCGTAACGTATCGTAGAACGACGGCCATACTTTATACAGCAATACGATTGCTGTGTAAAGTTAAGGCACCAAAAACGATGACTAACTTTGCGACGGGAAACTAGACTAGAGGCGACGTAGCGAACGCGAAAATCCATCGTGGATCACCGTAACTCCTAATTTGCATACCCAACGCTGGCTTACGACGTCAACTCCCCCCAGCGGCGGCCGCGGTACTGCATCCTAAGATCCGACAGTGTAAAACAATTACACCTGTCGGATCTTAGGGATATCTATGCGTAACTGATTCTATAAATCAGTCGCATAGATACTCTGAGGCCGGGTACACACGAACAAACATGTACGGTGAAACCGGTCCGTCGGACCGTTTTCACCGTACATGCCTGCCAGAGGGCTTCTGTACGATGGTTGTACTAACCATCGTACAGAAGTCAGCGCGTAAACAATACGCGGGGCGTGTCCGCGTCGTCGCCGCGACGATGACGCGGCGATGACGCGGAGACGTGGGCGGGCCTGCCATTTAAAGGCTTCCACGCATGCGTCGAAGTCATTCGACGCATGCGAGGGACGGCGGGCGCCTGGACATGTACGGTAGGTCTGTACTGACGACCGTACATGTCCGAGCGGGCAGGATTCCAGCGGACGGTTTTAAAACACGTCCACGAATATTTGCCCGCTGGGAAAAGGCCCGGCGGGCAAATGTTTGCTGGAATTCGGCCCGCTCGCGCCTACACACGACCGAACATGTATGCTGAAACTGGCCCGTGGACCAGTTTTAGCATACATGTTTGGTCGTGTGTACGGGGCCTTAGAGATACGACAGAGTATCTGAGATACTCCGTCGTATCTCCTTTGTGAATCTGGCCCATAGTTTTTTTCAAAATTTACAGTTTTTTTGTTTGTTTATAGGGCAGAAAATATAAAAACACAGCGGTGATCAAATACAACCAAAAGAAAACTCTATTTGTGGGGAAAAAAATGACATAGATCTTATTTGGGTACAGCGTTGCATGACTGTGCAATTGTCAATTAAAGTAACACAGTGTCTTAACACAACAAATGGCCTGGTGGTGAAGGGGTGTAAATCTTCCGGAGATCAAGTGGTTAAGCTTCTGTTCTGCCTTGCAAAGCCACTAAAACAAAGGGGAGACCTTGTCTAGGGGAAAAAAAGCTGCTAATCGTGATTGTACCATACAGTATATTATCTCATAAAAACTGTTGAATTCTGTTAAAGAAGTATTAATAAATAGTAAATAATATGAGAAATGTTAATCGGAAATAAAAAGTTTTTGTAACTGGTGAATGTTGTAATGTGCTTGAAACTGGGACCAAGAAAATTCAAAGGGTATCTAAATCCAAGAACATAATGTTATTTATTGTATTATAGCTTACTAGTTCTAAGATGTGGTGGCAACATTAGTGTTCTCTTTTCAGGTTTTTTCCCTTTTATTTTCACCTGGTAATCATGCCAATAACACATTTCCTAACCTAGGGCGACATCGCTCTCTTAATGTAATGCGGAGGAGCAGAGTTGTCATCCTAAGTTGTTCCCAGGCCCGGACTGGCCAAAGGGCAGACCAGGCATTTGCCCGGTGGGCCGGGACTGCGTGAGGCAGGGCCACCCGCTCTGCGGTCTATTGATGTCCATGCCGCCCAGCGTGAGGTAAGCGGCAACCGCGGCCTGGACAGGGTTAACACAGGCCGCAGCCACCGCTCACCTACCGCTATGCGGCCATACCTGTGTCTGGCTTCTTGGTCAGTTATCGGCTGCATGGGCAGAGCAGTGTGTCTCTTTCACACACAGCTCAGCCTCAGAGCGAACAGTTCCGCTCTCTGCTCCCTGCTCGGACAGAATGCTGTTCCTTCTCCCACCCCTCTACTCTGTGTCTGCCCCGCCCACACACTCGGGGAGATGTGAAGGTAGCCTGAGCCTATATCCTGGGGTTTGTAAGATCACCCTCTCTCCTTCATCTAAAAATAATTTAAGGGGTGCTTTGTGTACTCTGATGCTTTGATGACCAGAGACCCCTTACATCAGAGTTCCCCTTTGCATCAGAGTCCACAGCATTCCCCCTTAAATCAGGGTTCTCAGAACACCACTTTACATAAGATTCCTCCTTAAATTAGGGTTCCCCTTTACATTGGAGCCCACAGAGCTCCCCCTTACAGTAAGTGGAAATTCTGTGCGGACTCTGATGTAAGGGGGGTCTGTGCTGACTCTTATGTAAGGGGGGTCTGTGCGGACTGTGATGTAGGGGGCATTGATGTAAGGGGGTTCTGTGCAGACTCTGATGTAAGGGGGGTCTGTGCGGACTCTGATGTAAGGGGGAATTGATTTAAGGGGTGACTGTGCGGACTCTGATGTAAGGGGGCTCTGATGTAAGGGGGGGGGTCTGTGCTGACTCTTATGTAAGGGGGGTCTGTGCGGACTGTGATGTAGGGGGGCATTGATGTAAGGGGGGTCTGTGCAGACTCTGATGTAAGGGGGGTCTGTGCAGACTCTGATGTAAGGGGGCATTGATGTAAGGGATGTCTGTGCGGACTCTGATGTAAGGGGGCCTGGCTGGTAAGATCTGGATAAGCAACTGGTGGTGCCAACAAGCTGTAAAACTGATATCTGGGCCAAGGGCTGATTAGTAGACGTGCAATTTGTTTAGTTCCGAATTCATTTAACTAATTTCGACAAATTTGGAGATTCAGAAATGTGAAAATTCGTAAATTCGAAAATCTGAAAATTCGTAAATTCGAAAATTCGAAATTGGTAAATCTGAAAATTTGGAAATTCAGAAGTTCAGGAATTTGAGAATAAGAATAAAATTCAAAAGAACCAAAATCCAAAAATTTGAAAACCCTGAAAATTCAAAAATCTGAAATTTACGAACCCTTACAATTTACGAACCTGACCTGGCTCTTACTAAAAGACTTTACTTTGAGTTTCAAAGCTCCTGTTTCCAGCTGAACTCCTCTCACTTAGGATTAGACTGACACGGCATCATCCGTGGGGCAAAAAAGGCTAACATGAAGGCAAAACCAGGCCTTCTACTACGCCGTTCGCTGACAGTGTTGATTCTATCCTTGCCAGAATATTTGTGTGCTTGAGTGCTGCCCCATTTATTCTATGCTGAATACAAATTCTCCTATATACAGTAAATACCCCTGATGAAAGGTCTTTGAACCTGAAATGCGTCGTTTACCTAAGAGTTTCTTGGACATTGGAGAGTAATTTTTTCATATATTCAACAATATTCTACAGCAAGTTAACCACTTGCTTACTGGGCACTTAAACCCCCCTCCTGCCCAGACCAATTTTCAGCTTTCAGTGAATGACAATCACGCGATCATGCAATACTGTACCCAAATTACATTTTATATATTTTTTCCCACAAATAGAGCTTTCTTTTGGTGGTATTTGATCACCTCTGCGGTTTTGATGAGGCTGTACTGATGGGCTGCACTGATGGGCAGCGATGGGCTGCATTGATGGGCACCGATAAGGCAACACTGGTGGGCACTGATAGGCGACACTGGTGGGCACTGATAGGTGGCACTGAGAGGTGGCACTGATGGGTGGCACTGAAGGGCATTGATGGGTGGCACTGGTGGGCACTGAGAAGTGGCACTAATATGTGGCATTGATAGGTGGCACTGATAGCTGGCAGTGATGGGCACTGATAGGTGGCAGTGATGGGCACTGATGAGTGGCAGTGATGGGCACTGATGAGTGGCAATAATGGGCAATGATCGGTTACACTGATAGGCAGCATTACTAGGTGGCATTGATAGGTGGAACTTGTGGGTATTGATAGGTGGCACTGTGGGCATTGATAGGTGGCACTGCAGGCATTGATAGGTGGCACTGTGGGCACTGGAAGGTGGCAATGGCAGGTGGCACTGGCAGGCGGTATTTTTGGGCACAGAGGAGGCAGATGTGCCTCCTTCCTCTTCGGGATCTATGTCCCTTGTAAACAGGCTGGTGATTGGCTTTTTTTTTCTCCTCACGCTGTCAGCGTGAGGAGAAAAAAAACGATTACCGATCCTTTGTTTACATCATGTGATCAGCTGTCATTGGCTGACAGCTGATAACGTGGTAAGGGGCCGGGAACGGCCCCTTACACGGATCTGTGATCCACCAAGTCTCAGTGACTCGGTGATCACAGCGCGTGCCAAAAGCGCCCTGCAGGGGGCACGCATTGCGCTTGCAAAGGGGAGGACGTCTATTGACGTCCTCCCAGATTTTCAGGCCTGCGCTGTAGCCGTCATTTGACTATAGCGTGGGCATCTAGTGGTTATTATGCATTGTGTTTATTGTAACCTTGTCTATTGTTTATGTGTGTTTTACTAATCATCATATGTCACTGATGATTTTTTACCTTTCAATTTTTCAATAAATATCTATGTTATAAATCTTGAATGTTGTTGCCAATTTAAAGTCCCACCTAGGGGGTATTTCCCTTTTTCTATATATCTAGGGATGTGGCAACTCACTATTCTGTTCTGTTATGGTGAAAACTTTTTTCTATCATTTGTTTAGATGCAGCATTTATTATTTCAGATAATTCAGAACTTCAGATACATTTGTATTCATTGCATTCCCTAACAGCCAACTTTTAAAGAAAATTCCAATACCTATAATGTAAAAGTTAGTCATTATTAGTTAGTTATTATTTAGAATTTTCAGATTTTTTTTCTTATTTTCGAATTTTCCTAATTTACGGATTTACGGAAAAAAACGAATGAATCTAAAGCGAACTAATTTTTCGGCAGTGCACAAGTCTACTGGTTAGTATAAGACAATGGCACACGGGCCAAAGGCACTATAGCAAAATTGTAACTACAACAAAAAGTGTGTATTCATTACGGTATATTCTTCTTCATATGACTTGTCTTGTATGCCCAATCCAAGAATCTGATTGTGCAGATGTTGCTAAATTATTATTAAGAAGATAACCCTATAAAAGGCTATATTGTGGAAATGTGTGAACTGCAGCATGTTCTCACACTATAATCTGAAGTAAATAGTTGCTGGAATGTGTTCATTCATCTCTGCTTAAAACTTTTTATGTACTAATATGCTCCATTATAATGGCAAATTACTCATAATGTAGTATGCAATGTTATCCTTTGCCATAAATCCAGCCTTTTAACATATTTTCAGATAGTCTTCAATAAGTAACATGGCTTAGGAAAAAGGAAAGATTGATACAATGTAACCACAGCATGCAGTAAACATAAATCTGATGGAATATTTTTGCATAGGCTTTGAGAAAAGAGAACATGTTCATGGTCATTCCAGCCTTTTAGAAACCATTTATCATAGAACAGTGATAACATACGGCATTAACATACACAATCAAAGTTCATTGTGAAGCTGAAACCAGATCTTCACATCACCTGGGGGTTTCATAAGTGCATATGTAACTGAGACTCCGAGGGAAGGCTAAATTAAAACAAGTGTGGAGCAGCAGATGGATTAGAAAATGTGCAGCACTGGGAGACCAAGGTGACGACAGTTACAAAGATAAACTCTCTCTTTTCATGAGTTTGGAACGTAAATATTCAAACCCCTAGGGATCCCAGTGGGAATACACCCATTACATGATGAAGGCTACATATTGTAGAATAGTTTAGGGCCAGATAATGTGCTACTGTATGATGCAGTAAGAGAAGAAATATGACTCCCACGATGAAATATACCAAGCCTAGTCAGAATATTAACGGGTTTCTAGCACACATATGCCACAATGGTAATTCCACAATGGCTGAAGAAGCATATAAAACGTAAAACTGAAAATATTACTGTATTATTATTAATATTAATAAGCTATTGAGACGACCAAATATAGAACCATTGCCTGTGTCTTCTTGATTCTAAGTAGAGATGAGCAAATCTGCTTGGGGTAAGTTCATGGCAGAGCTGCTAGTTTCATTGAATCCTTCGTGAGATCCACAAAACTTGAACTTAGCATCAAACTCGATTGTCTGTGGGAAGCAGGGGAACTAATCTGGATAGTAAATTCTGGCCATTTTCAAGGATAATGGGAATGTTATTATCAAAAAAGGAATAGGAAGCTGGACATTGATAGGGGGAACATTCAACAAAGCTTGAAAAAAATGTAAAAATAACATAAGGGGTAGAGCAGTGGTTCTCAACTCCTGTCCTCAGGACCCACTGAAGCCGCGTACACACGATCAGTCCATCCGATGAGACCGGTCTGAAGGACCGTTGTCATCGGTTAACCGATGAAGCTGACTGATGGTCCGTCGCGCCCCCACACACCATAGGTTAAATAACCGATCGTGTCAGAACGCGATGACGTAAAACACAACGACGTGCTGAAAAAAATTAAGTTCAATGCTTCCAAACATGCGTCGACTTGATTCTGAGCATGCGTGGATTTTTAACCGATGGTCGTGCCTACTAACGATCGGTTTTGACCTATCGGTTAGGAATCCATTGGTTAAATTTTAAGCAAGTTGGCTTTTTTTTTAACCGATGGTTAAATAACCTATGGAGCCCACACACAATCGGTTTTGACCAATGAAAACAGTCCATCAGACCGTTGTCCTCTGTTTAACCTATTGTGAGTACGAGGCCTAACAGGACAGGTTTGCAAGATAACTGAAATACATCACAGGTATCTGAGTGGTTTGACATTCCCTAGGTTGACGGTAGAGCAGAGGGCGGGGTTGGACGCGCCCCTCACGGTGGAGGAACTTCAGGAGGCGGTGGGACTATTCCCTAATTGTAAGGCACCGGGGGAGGATGGGATCCCCATGGAGGTTTATAAACAGCACGCAAATGTTTTGCTGCCGCGTTTGCTCGGGTGTTTAATGTGGCTCTGGGGGACGGAGAGCTTCCGCTCTCCATGGCTAAAGCAAATATTGTTTTGCTCCTTAAACTGGGCAAGGATCCAGTTGAACCAGGCTCCTACAGACCGATCTCATTGCTGCAATGTGACATAAAAATCCTGGCAAAGGTGCTAGCAATGCGATTGAATTCTGTTATAACGTCCCTTATACACGAAGATTAGGCAGGGTTTATGCCAAATAAGTCCACTGCCATTAATTTACGACGGTTATTTTTGAATATGCAATCCGACACGGACAATGTAGGAAGCAGGGCTCTGCTGTCCTTAGATGCAGCTAAGGCATTTGACAGCATTGACTGGAACTACATGTGGGAGGTGCTGGCGCGGTTCAGGTTTGGCGACACGTATATAGCATGGGTACGTTTACTTTACAGTCGACCGGAGGCCGCTATCAGAGCCTTTGGTTGTCTGTCCCATGGCTTTGCGTTGGGGAGGGGGACGAGACAAGGTTGCCCGCTGTCCCCTCTCCTCTTTGCGTTAGCCATTGAACCCCTCGCTATAGAGATCAGGGCTAATCCAAGTATAGTGGGGTTTTGCTATGGCCCCCTGCAAGAGAAGGTGATGCTTTATGCGGATTATACCTTGCTCATGCTGGGAGATACTGACATGTCCTGTGCGGTTCGGGTGGTACTCAGGCCTACAGATCAACTGGTCGAAATCTGCCCTGTTATTGTTGGACGGGGAGGCCACACAAACGGTGATGCCAGCCTGCCCCATACCAGTCACGACCTCCTTTAAATACCTGGGGATTCATGTAACGGCCAACCCAAGGGACTTTAGCCACTTGAACATCTCCCCCCTGCTTCAGAGGTTTAGGGAACGGGTCAACTCGTTGAACAATCTCTGTATCTCGGTAGCGGGCAAGGTGAATCTGGTGAAGATGATTCTAATGCCGCAATTGCTTTACTGTCGTCACAATTCCCCGGTGGTGATCCCTCTAAAAGTCTTTCGAATAGTGAACTCCATCTTCCGGTCTCTGATCTGGAAGAATAAGCCGCCCAGGATTAAACTGGAGCATCTTCAGAGGCCCAAAGACAACGGCGGGCTGGCACTGCCCAACCCGTGGTTGTACTATCTGGCGGCGCAGTTGCAGCACCTGGTGGGGTGCTTCGGGAGTGAGCCGGCTGATGCTCCACACGGTGGGGGATGGGCCCATCCCCATGGCACTTGAGGCCTTGGCTTTCGCAAAACCAAATAAGAAATACCCTACGTATAATCTCATACAAAAAGTGTGGAATAAATGCAAATATATTCAACAAGCTGATGGATATACTGACTACAGCACCCTATGGCTTAATGATACTTACACAGAACTGGCCAAATTACAGATAGGGGCTGGGTGAAAAATATATGGGATCACAAATATTAAACATGTATTTAGACATGGGAGGCTCAGGCCGTTTGCAGATTTGCGGGCGGACTATGGGCTTCCATCCTCAATGCTCTTGAGGTGATTCAGTTCGCATGTGTTGCGTTTTACAAGTTTCTCACTCACTCACTCTTTCAGTATCTGCAGCTTCAACACGCAGTAAGGGCTCAAAGTAGGTCTTCTGAGTGGCATTTGTCGCCAACCCCAGTGTTCAGTCTCCTGGGTGATGCTGTGTCCTCGAAGGGATTTATCTCTCAATGCTATGCCATCCTATTACAGAACTTCTTGGGGCAGCATCCAATCATGGTGAGGGAAAAAGGGAAAAATGGGAGAGGGACGTGGGCCAACTGGATGGAGAGCAGTGGGAGGAGATATTTCAAGGGGTGAGCTCCTGCTCATTGAATGTGGCTCAGCGGCTTACTCAGTTATACATCATTTTCCGGGTATACTATACGCCGCATAGATTGCAACTGATGGGGATGCAAACTGATGATACATGCACTAGGTGCAAGCGTGACCATGGTGACCTTATACATCTCCTGTGGAGATGCCCCAAACTGCACAAATACTGGGCTGAGGTAGTGAGTACTGTCAATTCTGTATTTGGGGTATCTATACCTGTGGACCCCAGAGTCTGTTTATTGGGCGTATTGGAGGAGTATGTGGAGGAGGTGTACACAAGGGAGGCTGTGCAAAGGGTGTTATTCCAGGCTAGGAAGTTAATTATGATCTACTGGAAATCTGAGAATCCTCCGACTTCAAGGGAATGGACTGCTAAGATAGGTGACATGTTACGCATGGAGAAGCTTATTTATCAACACAGAGGGAGTACTCGAAAATATGAGAACCTTTGGGCTCCGTGGCTGGATACGCCGGGGCTTTCACCGGTGGATCTGGTCATGGGCAGACTGTTGGGATTGAATGCGGGATGAGTGCCATAGTATGGGAATCTGTGTATTATGGAGGGGGTGAAGCTGTTCTAGTAATCCTAATGCTGTGTTTTGTTTGTTTTTGATGGCTGTCTATCTGGTTTTGCTGTATAGATGTCATAAGCTTTTGTGTTGGATTAAAAAAAAAAAGAAATACATCACAGGTGATATCATTTGCTGTGGTTGCAGTATTCTAGTCTGCATCTCCCCAATTAATACCTAAAATCTGGCCTGTTAGTGGGTCCTAAGGACAGGAGTTGAGAACCACTGGGGTAGAGGGACCAATTCTCTAAATAGCATGCTTGGGAGAAACCTTAGGCCGCGTACACACGGTCGTTTCAAACCGACGAGAATGGTCCGACGGGCCATTTCCATCGGTTCACCGCTGAGGTAGCCTGATGGTCTGATGTGCGTACACACCATCGTTCCAAAAACTGATCAGGTCAGAACGCGGTGACGTCAAACACACGACGTGCTGAATAAAATTAAGTTCAAGGCTTCCAAGCATGGGTCGACTTGATTCTGAGCATGTGCGGGTTTTGAACCAATGCTTTCTGTACTAACCATCGGTTTGGACCGATCGGGCAGTGGTCCATCGGGTCGATTTTAAAGCATGTTTTAAAATTTTGGACCGAAGGACAATAGACCGATGGGCTATACACACGGTCGGTTTGGACCAATGAAACTGAACCTCGGTCCATTCTCATTGGTTTTGTCCGACCGTGTGTACGCGGCCTTAAAGGTGCATTTAGTGTTTCAGGACAGTATGATTTTCATGGAGAGCATTAGTGACAGTGTATTCTGACATCACAAATAAAGGATATAAAATGGATTTATTTAAGTTAAGGATCGGCTAACGAACATATACATCGGCACTTTAAAGAGGGATGTCTCGGTAACGGCAGCAGCTGCTGCCACAACCGACATATCCATCTTTTCCGTGGCCGGTCCTGTAAACGATAATGGTGGTCTCCGCGGCGGATTCGACGTGAGATCACCATTATCGGTGGCGGGAGAGGGGTCCTTCTCTTTCTGTGTCATTGATACGAGTGAGGGCAAGATGGCCCCCACCCGTCTCCATAGCATAGCAGGGCGAAAGCGATGTCAAAACGGCACTTCCGCCCATGCGTCATTTTTTTGTTTTTTCAAATGACAAATACATATTTTTTTTTTTTATTGCACTTTAGTCTAAATATGAGATCTGAGGTCTTTCTGACCCCAGATCTCATATTAAAGAGGACATGTCATGATTTTTCTATTACAAGGGATGTTTACATTCCTTGTAAAAGGAATGAAAGTGACCTATTTTTTTATTTTTTAAAAACAGTATAAAAATAAAAAAAATCAAGTAAAAAAAATAATAAAACAAAAACATATTTTTTTAAAGCGCCCTGTCCCGACGAGCTCGCGCACAGAAGCGAAGGCATACGTGAGTATCGCGTAGTGCCCGCATATGAAAACGGTGTTCAAACTGCACAAGTGAGGTATAGCCGCAATAGTTAGAGCGAGAGCAATAATTCTAGCCATATACCTCCTCTGTAACGCGAAAGATGCAACCTATGGAATTTTTTAAACATCGCCTATGAAGATTTTTAAGGATGAAAGTTTGACGCCATTCCACGAGCGGGCGCAATTTTGAAGCGTGACATGTTGGGTATCATTTTACTTGGCGTAACATTATCTTTCACAGTATAAAAAAATTGGGCTGACTTTACTGTTGTCTTATTTTATTTTTTTTCAAAAAAAGTGTACTTGTAAGACCGCTGCACAAATACGGTGTGACAAAAAGTATTGCAATGACCACAATTTTATTATCTAGGGTGTTAGGAAAAAAATATATAAAATGTTTCGGGGTTAAGTAATTTTCTAGCAAAAAATGTTTTAAACTTGTAAACACAGAGTCTGAAAAATATCCTCGGTCCTTAAGTGGTTAACAATTAGCTTTGCTTACAAACCTCAGCATTTAATCTAAATCATTAAAACCCTAAAACATGTCTAAAGGCTACAGTATACCTGTATGACATTTTATTTAAAAAAATAATAAAGCTGAAGTCCTCAACTACATACAAACTGACCAGTAGCAAAACAGTTTAATACAACAGTTTCAAATTAGTTTGAAGTACCACACTGCATTGTTATATAAGTTGTATAAATTGTCATAAAGCAGGGTTTGCAAGGTAGCAAAGAGAAAAAGGCTGTTTTATAAAAATTTGGCTATTGGACGTAGGGAGACCTGGTCATATTGTGTTGTGGTAGAGAAACACCTGAGGTATTATTCCAAGGTCGGATTAGTGCGTACAGTCTGGCCATTTGTTTTTGGGTGGTAGCCAGAGAATAGGGATATGTGGATCTTTTGATTTTTGCACCTACCAGAACTTCAAATCAGCTTGTACCCCACTATAAGATTGAATTTATTTTGTGAGGTTGTGAATCCTTTCCACCTCCCTAAAGAAGGTGTCAGCCATAGCAGTGGCAGAACGAATACCCTTCAAGCAAATGAAGAGAGCCATCTTGATGAGTTTGTCTATAACTACAAAGCTAGAGCTATGACACTCAGATTGCAAATTGGTCCATAGAAAGCATACTCCATGGGTGAGTCAGGATTTGTAGAGACCTGAAAAGGCTCAGAGGTGGAATGACCATGATAACCAGGAGCCCCCTAACAAGCCCCCTATGTGATGCATGGACAGATGACAGGTCCTCTTTTAAGAGACACTGGGGTCTATTAGAACCCCAATGTCTCCCCTGCCTCCCCCAGATTATGCTGTAATAGCTGCATTCCTGTCTACGCTAGCCGAGAAACTACAGCTTTGACCCCGGAAAGTGATGTAGTACACGTCACTTCTGGGATCATTAGTCGCAAGGAGAGATCAGGGAATAGACTTTCCCTGAGTTTCTCCTGTTTACTTCAGTAAACCTGTTTCCTGTGGTCCCAGGCTCCCCAGGGGAATAGGAGAACCAAGGAATCAATGTGGGAGCCGGGAAACGCCCCCTTGAGAGCACTGTAGAAGTAATAAGGTGACTTTAGACCTGCCCAATTACTTTTATCAGAACCAATAGGCAGCATTGATGGGCACTGTTGGAGCTGCACTAATAATCAGGACACTGATGATCAGTGCCCTGATTATCAGTGTAGATGTCCCCTTTTACACTTGCCGGTTTCCAGCTTTCCTTTCCTCACGCTGTGACAGTGTAACGAAAGGAATGCCGATAACCGTGTGTTTACATTGTGATCAGCTCTGATCAGACACAGCTGATCACATAGTAAAGGGCTGCTGTGATTGCCATTTACCCCGATCTGCGATCAGCTGTGTCTGAAGGACACAGTAATCACAGAGTGCATTGGGTGTGTGCTGCAGCGGCGCAGTTCTGGGAGGACGTCAATTGATGCCCTTTAAGAACTGGACGACTGCACTGTAGCTGTCATTGGGCTATAGCATAGTCAGCAAGTGGTTAATCTTCTTTAGGGAAATATATCAACAGTACACAGTAAAAAAAAGAAATAGAGTAATGGGACTGTTAGATACTGAAAGCTCCTAATGGAATTATGTATGACACAGTGATGTATAAAAATAACAACATTTTATTAAATACATACAAATTTCTTATATTGTTTAAGACATGTGTAACACTGTAAAAAACTGCAGAATGACAATTTTAGGCATCACTGTCCTTTTTCAAGATAAAAAGGTACCTCTTTTTGAAACAGGGCAGAGATCCCCAAAACTATTGTCCTGCAAGACTCATTATGCAAAACTCATTATTTTACAGTACATTCTTTTTTGGATTATACAGTGCTGTGCAAAAGTGGCAAGTATGAAGAAATGTTGCAGTGGATAGCGGTTAGGTGACAGTGCTATATCTGACACCTCATCCCTATTGGGTATATATGGAACAACAGGGTATTGTGTGGGTTTATAACGGTGCCAAAAGTCATGGAAAAAACACATTACATATGAAACATATCAAGTTTATTCACAAAAAGTAAAAAATGGATTCAATACAAATATTTGCATATATACATATCATATCATTGATCACTGGTGTGCAAGATGTAGATGGTCAAATGTGGTGTTTGATCTCAACATGTTTCACCGGAATTGGCTTCTTCAGGGGTATTTACAAAATTAACCATCCAACATTAGTACAGCGATCTTTCCCTCTCAGCTGTTTTTGCTATTGCTGAGTCTGTAATCTAATAGGGCATCAGATCCTTTTCCATCTTTGTTCTCACAGAGGTTCTCCCCCTGGCGAGTAAATTGAATTTTTACTTTTAGCTCCCAAGTGTATTAATGTGCACTTTCAGTATTAAACCTCATCTACCATACAACTGGGCACCCCTCTATTTTACCTAGGTCTTCTTGTAAAGTTGCTACATCTTGTTGTGAAGTTATTGCTTTAGTTAGCTTCCTATCATCAGCAAACACTAAGATTAAACTACTGCTATACCGTTTATGAACCGTAATTAAGAATTAGCAACATCAAAAAGTGATAAAATGTTGATTATCCCAATTTGCTTATTTCTACATAAAATATGGTATGTATATGTAAAGTAACCAGGACAGGTGCGCAGGAACTCAAACCTTCTGAGTCACCCCTTGTTCCCACCCCCTACCCACCTCGGAGCACTGTCCCTTGTTTCCAACCTCTACCCACCTCCCAGTACCATCCCTTTTAGAGAATACTGAACCAAGTATCATTTTGTGGTGCTAAGAAACTTTGATGAAATTTGTTATTGATAACTAGAAAGACAATAAAATAGATCCCCTGTGGCCAGCAATAATGGACCCCCCAGAAACAATAAACCTGCCAGAAACAATAGCCCCCCCCCACCAGTAATAGGCACCCCCACCAACATCATATCCTCCCCACAACAATAGACCCCTCCAACAACAACGGATATCCAGCAGCAAAATCTGATCCTTCAGCAGCCAACATCAACAGACCCTCCAACTTTCAGCATCAAGAGACACTCCAGTAGCCAGTATCATTTTATCTCTCCCTTAACAATAGATCCCTCCCAGCAACAATTGACCCCCAGAAACATACAACCCCCCTGCAAAAATAGATCCCCTCCAGTGACAACAGATCCCCCAGCACCCAGAATCAATAGAGCCTCCAGCACACCCCAGCACCTCCTGCTATTACATACATTCAGTTCTGGAGGTGCCAGAACAGCGTTCCCGCTGAAAAAAAGACCTGAAAGTAACACAGAGTGCTGGCAACTCTGTGTGACCCCTTAAAGAGGAAGTAAACCCGCTAAAATATAAAAAGAGAGATCAAACCCCCGAAGTGACTCTCGTTCCTCTCCTCCACCGCCGCCATGATACCCGATTGACTTCCGGGTATCGCGGCTCCGGCGCTGTGATTGGCCAGAGCCGCAATGACGTGACTCCGGCGTGCGCGGGAGCGGTCAGTGACGGCACGATCGACTTCAACTAACGGAATGCTTAGTGCGCCTGCGCCGTTGTCTACAGCACGCATGCACCATAGACATCGGTGCAGTCTTTTCTGCAAATATCTCCTAAACTGTGTAGGTTTAGGAGATATTTCTTGCACCTACAGGTAAGCCTTAATCTTGGCTTACCTGTAGGTTAAAGTGGTCTGTAAAGGTTTACAACCACTTTAAAGTGTATGTAAAGCAAAACTTTTTTTTCTAGTTTTGTAAGGAGCAGCAAAGGGTTAAAGGGTTTTTCTGAGCCAGAGACACAAAAGGAAATTAGATAATATCTCCCAACATGAAAGGAATTCCCCTTTTATATAGTTGTCCCCAAAACAGGTGTCCCTATTGAAATATTTCCACTTCTTCTTGCTCTAGGGCAACTCTAATATTTTGGATTTCCCCTTTTTTTCTCAGTGACAATGGTCACAGTACAAATATGGAGGCAAGTCTGAGGCCGCGTACACACGATCGGTCAAAACTGATGAAAACGGACTGAAGGACCGTTTCACCAGTTAACCGATGAAGCTGACTGATGGTCTGATGTGCCTACACACCATCGGTTAAAAAAACGATCGTGTCAGAACGTGGTGACGTAAAACACACGACGTGCTGAAAAAAACGAAGTTCAATGCTTCCAAGCATGCGTCGACTTGATTCTGAGCCTGCACGGCCTTTTGACCGATGCTTTTGCATACTAACGATCGGTTTTGACCTATCGGTTAGGCGTCCATCGGTTCAATTTTAAAGCAAGTTCTCTTTTTTTTGACCGAAGGATAACTGACCGATGGGGCCTACACGCGATCGGTTTGGTCCGATGAATTGTTCCTTCAGTCCGTTTTCATCGGTTTTGACCGATCGTGTGTACGCGGCCTGCTGCCTTTAAAGGATAAGTCCACCCTAGAACTAAAATCCCTATATCTACAGACATCCACAATCGAACACTAACCTATCTAGCCCTGTAAAAATAAATCAGTCTCCAGCGGCGGAACCTCTGCAGAGGACACAGCCGACAAAGGCTCTGAAATAAATGGGGAGTGACGTCACCCCTAGGCTTACTATGGGGCTTCCGTTTTCGGCTGTGTCCTCTGCATCCGCCTCCACAGCGAAGCTCAGCATGGGATCGGGTCGGATTGCCTTAAAAGGTATGTATATTGATTTCTTCTTTTCGTGATCAGATTAGTGTTAGATTGTGGATGTCTGTAAAAGTAGAGATTTTAGTGTTAAGGTGGACTTGTACTTTAATTCACCGAGTGATTTAGTCTGCCTAGAAGAGTGAATCACCGGATTGAAATCCAAATTTGAGTGTATCAGATTACTCATAACTAGTTTTCACTTTATTCCAAAAAACAGAAAATTCCTTTAATATGGCTAATGAACATCTGCAGCCAATGGTATGTATAGGAATTCATTAGCAGATTATGTGTATCTTAGTTTCCTTGAGTGTGTAGAATTGTATGCCTGTGACTGAGAAACTGCGAGCTCTGTAGAGACCTTATCACTATTAAAATCAGAACAGAAACTCCCAGCGATCTCTTTAATCATCGGCCCTGGTTTAATTTACATGCTTTGTTATGGCTAGTTGGCTGCCAAACATGGTAGCAAATGATAAATAGTCTCTTTAGGGATTTGTTTCAATTAGCTGGTCTATGAGGGTGGTCTTAATATGTGTCCAAACTGAAAAAAAATATTGTTAGGTTCCCAAAACTCATTATCAATGCTATTTACTTTATAAGCATTTGTTTTCATAATTAAATGTTATGTGCCACGTCTGCATATCATACTTTCTCATAACTACTGTATCTTTTGTCATGGTTTACACCGATTATTATGTCATAAATGCTATCTGTTTACACAGAATTGGGAGTTGGCTGTTGGGGTTAACCTTCTGGTTACTTACTCTAGTATACGTGCTAGAATCCACTGCATATACATAAGATGTACAAAGCTAAAGGAAATTTCTGGTTTGGTTTAACGTTTGAGAAAGTCTGTTTTGCAGATATATTACTGTTTTTGTAATTAATGATTTGGTATGTGAGATGTATTGTGCAGACAAAATCGATTTAAATTAAAAAAAATTAAAAATATAAACAGAAAAATATAAAATAGCTAAGAAAATGTTATATATACAGTACATATATAACGGTTCTGTACATGTTTTTTTATTATGGTCAGGACTAAGAAGAATAGTAATTGTAAAAATATATTTTTTTTTGCCAAATATGGTAAACTAGTTACAGATGAACTTTAGGCAAGTAGATACATACATAGATGAATTGTGTATTGAGGAGCTATTTTACCTGACAAAGAATTTGTATTACGGTCTATCTAGTCTTGAGATTTACACCTCCAGGTGGATGAGACCACTTTCTCTGTTCAGGAATACAGTGGTGTCATCACTTCAACCCCAGCCTGCTGACTGGCAGGGCCATCTTTAATATTTATTTGACCCTGGATTGGTGGATGATGAAGAAGATTGTTTAACCTTTGAAACATGTTGGGATTTTTCGTGGAAGTCAATCTCCATTCATAGAAGAGACTGTCACCCAGCTGGAAGTCCATTGTTCGGACGCTGGCCCCAAAATGGATGCTACCAGTAGTGATTTTATCCTCTCTTTTTTTATGTTTTTACTCTTCTATGTTAGTGACTATGTTACTTTTTGTAGTCATGTAATGGTAAATCAGTGTAAATTTCAGGAATGAGGAGTTAAACACCCTACAGTCATGCAGATGTAGTCAGCTACTGTAAAGGCCCTGCACAGGGCAGAAGGTCAGAGATATTCTAGCACCCAGAAGAGCCAGCTGAAGTTGCCCTGAACAGAAACATGGTCTACGAGGACTGAGAGCAGGATACAAAGGCCTTTTAGGCCAGCCTCAGTGTTCTCTGTTATGAGTACTAATACCTCTAGAGCAGTGGTTCTCAACCTGGGGGTCGGGACCCCCTCGGGTGTCAAATGATGGTTTGCCAGGGGTCACCAAATCCTGGGCTGTTCCTGAAGCCCGCACCACTCTCCCAGCCTTCTTGCAGCTGCTCAGCAGGGCTGTCTCTGGAGCCCATGGCCACCCAGCTGGGCTGTTCCTAGAGCACACGGCTGCCCACTCAGCCTCTTCGCAGACGCCCATTCAGTTCATGGCATGGGTTGGGGGGCAGAGACTAGAGGTCCGCTAACTGGTGAGGATTGTGAGGGGCTGGAGGAGACCCAATCTACTGATTTCAGCATAGGTGTCACTGCTACGAGACACCACAAAGTTGGAGACACACTGGGTAACACTACCTATGATTATAGTTGCCATTAAAATTCCCCACTACAGTTCTCAGATTAGCAGATGACCTTGATCAAGAGCACCTAAGTTGGCTGATCAGAACTCCCCCTAGCATTGCCACTCATCCCATTCCCCCTCCACCAAGAAATAAGAGAAGGAATTAAAATAGAGAATACATGGAAGGGAGAGGAAAAGAGGGGGAGGAAGAAAGAAAAAGGGAGAGAAAGAATAAGAGGAAAAAAACAGAAAGATGGCTCTAGAGATCGATGGGGGAAAAAATAAGAAATTAGGATAGCGAGAGATAAAAGGGAAAAAGAGGAGAACAAAGAGAAAGAGTGGTACATCCTAAAATGTACCATATGAGGCTTTAATACTATACGAGTGGAGGGGACTCAGGGAGCGCTAAATTTCCGTGGGTTAGGAGCGCAAATTACTTGTCTTGCCTTGGGTGATGACAACCCATGCTACGAAAATCATTTTACTGTTAGGGGTCCCCACAACTTGGGACATTTTATCAAGGGGTCATGGCACTAAAAGGTTGAGAACCACTGCTCTAGAGGTTCTAGGAGAAGTGTACAGAATCTTGAGGTGCAGTTGGAGCAGTCCTGTTTCTGGAACGACATGAAGGGAGTTGTGAGCTGAATACATAGCCTAATACAAGCCTAAAGGGTGATTCAGAACCCTCTGATTGAAAACAAATGACCATGTGAGAGAGTAACATTTGGAAGCATACGCAGCCGGGTAGAGCTATGAAGTGGGAAATCGAAAGATAGATTTGTATATTACAAAAAGCACATTGTTAATCATGGCTGACAAAGCAGGCTGCTTCACTTTGTGAATCTTGGTTTGAATAGAGCAGAATGCTACAGAGCTAGTTTACAGGGACAACTCTGTGGTGCTCCCAAGGACAGAAGAGAGAAGATGCTATGGGAAGATGGCTGTGAGATATGCAATGTTCTGCTTTCACAACGACTGCTATAGATTGTCCACTGTGTATGGCAATGCATGCCAAAGACACCTGTCAGTATGTTGATGTGATGTGATGTGTTACTGACATCTTTGAAGAATATGATTAAAGTGCAAAAAACATATTTCAATGTGTGAACATTCCTTTTGTATGAATATAAAGGATAATGGCCAGGAATGTCATGAGTATGCCTGTGGTAAGGAGTTGGGCATAAGACAGGGAAGGCTACAAACTACCAACAGTGGGTTGTTGTCCTATTCGAGGAAGAAGTGGGATGGGAGCTTGGGTCAGTTGGCTCCAACAATCAGCCGATCAGAAGTTGACATTGTGGGTGTGTTTGGAGAAAAGGAGCGATTGTATCTGTTAAGTTTTGAGAATAGCATCTAGGATGTGATGTGATCTGACAGCTCTACATACCGTAATTGTTATGCATTTTACACCCTTTCATAGCAGGATTTAAGAGGAATGGGCAAATCTGGGTTCGACTTATGAAGGGTTTGGCAAATCCTGTTTGAAATTTGGCAAACAAACTTAGTGAAGAATCCCATAAAAATCATACATAGTCATTCAAGTTGAAAAAAAGGCACAAGTCCATCTAGTTCAACCACTTTAAAAAAATAAATATACAGAATAAATACATAAAAAACCTCCACATACAGAATCCTACAGAATCCTATACATCCAGTTGATCCAGAGGACAGTAACAGAGACTGTGGGAAGAGTTTTTTTTCATGTGACTTTAGGGGAAACATTAACAACACAGACATTATTTAAAAGAGAAGTATGGGTTTTTGCTTTTTTCTAATCATACTTACCTCAGTGGATGCAGCATCTGTACCCCGGCGTCTCTGCACTGAGAACCAAGCCACCGAACTCCGCCGATGGCTCGGTTCTCACTCCTCCCCGAGCATCGCTTCTGCTCTACTTCTCCACGCTCATTAGAGCGCTGAGCAGTGGAGGACCGGGGTGCGGCCGTCTCACTGCCTCAGCGGCTCACTGAGGCTGTCATCAATCGAGGCAGCTGGAGGATTCCCAACCTGGAAATCGTGATGACGTGCTGCCCCGACTGATAGCAGTGACGTCAGCGGAGAGCGGACTTCAGACCGCTCTCTGCTGAAAAGGGGTCACAGGAGTGCAAAATGAATTGCACTCCTGTAATCCAGAGGAGAAGCCTAGTGTAAAAAGCTCAGGCTGGACTTCTACTTTAAATAACATTATTGGGCAATGCCTTAAAATTGTCGCATGAATAGGGGGGAGGCACCCCTGCGCCTCTAATAGAGCAGCCACCACTGGTTTCAATACAGTAATGCAATGGGAGAAATTTAATAAAACTGGAGCATTTAGAATCTGGTGCAGCCGTACACGGGCTTCTTCTAAACTGAGCTTGTTCAATTAACCTCTGACAATAAAACCTGAAAGCTGATTGGTTTCCGAGCAGAACTGCACCAGATTTAGCACTCTTCAGTTTTATTAAATCCGCCAATGACTTTTCTGTGCCCCCTCTCCTCTAAGGCCCCATACACACGGGAGGATTTACCAGCGGACCGTTTCCACGGATAAATCCTCTCGAGGATTTCCGCGGATTTCTATGCGATGGAGTGTACTCACCATCGCATTGAAACCCCTGCCGAAATCCTCTGGCGATGACGTGTCGCGCCGTCACCGCGATTATGACGCGTCGACGTGCGCGACGCTGTCATATAAGGAATTCCACGCATGCGTCGAATCATTACGACGCATGCGGGGGATCCCTTCGGACGTAAAATAATAATAGTGCAGCGCAAAACAAACAATTTTAAACTATACATACAGAAAGTTAAAACATATGATATATGATATATAATTAAAAATTATATAATAAAGTCCATATAAAGTGCTCAAGTGCAAAAAGATGATCCAAATCGGAATATAATAGTGCAAAAATCCAAAGGGTGATATCCAGAAGGAACCTCCACCAAATAGCAGGAATGGCCTCTCACCTTACAACTTCGACCTGCAATAGGTCACAAAGCATAATCAGAGAACCACCTGTTCTCAGAGGACAGCAAGCAATGCAGCAGTAGAACCACGATATCAGTCAGACTCAGGATCAGGACATGGCAATCAGGGCATAAAAAACAAAGGAGAGGAAATCTAGTGCTCTCTGAAGCCAAAATACATTTATTTAAGAATAAAAAACGAATACACTCACTGTATAAGCACTCTCAAACGAGTGCAGCGAAACAGCATAAAACATCCATAAGAGCATGGGTTTCAGTCTAGGTCGGCGATCGCGGTTGACGTCACATGTGGCCCCTTCCCCTCGTACGACGTTACGTCCCTATGAGCGGGACTTCATCAGCGTGGGGTGAAAAAAGGCAGCATGCAAACGTCCCGCTGTCTAGGTATAAGAAGCCTGTGGCTGCCATGACACACCCACTAGTAATCAAGCCATCCCATCAATCCTAATTAGACAACAAAGACTGTCAGCAAAGGAAGGCACAAACTGCACCATGATGGAAAAAAGTGACAGATTCGATCATAATGGGAAAAAGGAAACACATTCGATCGGAATACTATCAAAGGGCAGACTCCTAAATACCAAAAGTTATATATATGCAATAAGGATAGAAATCCTCAAAGGCAAAAAAGACCCCTTTAAAAAGAAATCTTACATAAAAAATATAAATGACGTCAGCCACGATCGCACACCCAAATTACATAAAATACATCAAAAACACATATGTAAATCCTTATATATTAACCCATTAAGGTCTCGAAAAGGAACACTACATGTAACAGATAGATACTGGACATAAATGTTAAGAATATTAAAAATAAAAATAAAAATATTAATATTAAAATATATATATATATAAAATATAATATATACAAAATATAATAAAAATATTTAAAAATATTTAAAAATATACAGATACATAAGAAAGGGGGGATTATCTATTGGAAATAAAACAATTAAGGTCAAACTCTACATTTAAACCAGCTGGCGAGGATACTTTAGTCTCATATATCCAATAAGACTCACGCCGACTCAATTGGCGGATGTAATGTCCCCCTCGCCAATGTTTTGTAACTTTTTCAATGCCCCAGAATTTTAACCCTTTGGGATTCCTCTGGTGACACTGCCTAAAGTGTTTAGATACACTGTGACTCCTAATACCCCTTTTGATATTGCTGATATGTTCCCCCACTCTCACATGCAATGCCCGTGACGTGCGACCCACATACTGCAAGCCGCACTCACACTCAAGCATATAAACTACGCCGATAGTATCGCACGTAATTAATTGCTTGATGGGATACTCTAACTGGGTCACATTGGAACAGAAAGACTTCCGTTTCTTAATATGCTGTTTGACATGCTTGCAGGTCGCACAGCGACCGCAAGCATAAAATCCAGATAGGAAGTCAAAAAGTTTTGGCTGTGCAACAACTGGCGGGTCAATTACACCAGGGGCTAGACTATCCCTCAGAGAGGGGGCTTTTCTATAGATGAATTGTGGCCGATCCGGAAGGGCCGTACCCAAAACAACATCGCCCTTCAAGATGGGCCAGTGTTTGGCCACTATTTTTTCAAATTTCTTATACTGAATGTTATAGTCAAGCACCATTTTGAAGTTAGATGGCTCCTTATCAGTAATGGGTGGTTTGTCAGCTACAATAACACTCCTCTCTAACAGCCTAACTTTTTCCATTTCTTGCATAATCAAGGGGCGAGAGTAACCTTTAGACACAAATCGATTAGATAATTCCTGCGACTGGGCCAGATAATCCGACTCCAGGGTGCAATTCCTGCGGAGCCTCACAAACTGACCCTACATCTGCAGTCACAAGAATGGTATTGGGAGTGCAGGGGATAGTATCCAAAATCTGAATGATCTGTTTAGTATCCCTGAGGTAAGCAGGCAACCTACATACAAGGGGTTGTAGAAAAACATCAAGATATTGTCCCAGTCGGGAACTGACGGAATCTATGCCGTTTACAATAGGGCGACCAGGAGGCCTTTCAGCATCCTTATGTAATTTCGGTAGAAAGTAGATAATGGGAGTCCGGCAGTAAAAAGGATCTAAATAAGAGGCCTCCTTACTGGTCAGAACACCCTTACCCTTACCCACTTCCACCAAAGAATGCAGCTCATTTTTATACATCACCATAGGATCACCCCGCAATACAGAATAAGTACTACGGTCGCTCAAAAGTCTGCTCATCTCCTCGAAATAATAAGCCTTACTGAGCACAACAAGCCCCCCCCCCCCTTATCAGCGGGACGAATCACTATATCATTCCGTTTTTCTAGTGATAAAATTCCACGCTTAATACATTGAGAATCTTTCACTCTCTTGATGTTGAGACTTTCCAAATCTTTACACACCATATTGCGAAAGACATCAAGATGCCTAGTATCTGTATATTGTGGGTTAAAAGTAGAGCGGTTCCTAAGATTCGAATGACCCGGAGTAATCCCAGAGGAATTCCTCCGATGGCGATGGTGAGTACACTCCATCGCATAGAAATCCGCGGAAATCCTCGAGAGGATTTATCCGTGGAAACGGTCCGCTACAAAACATTGGCGAGGGGGACATTACATCCGCCAATTGAGTCGGCGTGAGTCTTATTGGATATATGAGACTAAAGTATCCTCGCCAGCTGGTTTAAATGTAGAGTTTGACCTTAATTGTTTTATTTCCAATAGATAATCCCCCCTTTCTTATGTATCTGTATATTTTTAAATATTTTTAAATATTTTTTATTATATTTTGTATATATTATATTTTATATATATATATATTTTAATATTAATATTTTTATTTTTATTTTTAATATTCTTAACATTTATGTCCAGTATCTATCTGTTACATGTAGTGTTCCTTTTCCAGACCTTAATGGGTTAATATATAAGGATTTACATATGTGTTTTTGATGTATTTTATGTAATTTGGGTGTGCGATCGTGGCTGACGTCATTTATATTTTTTATGTAAGATTTCTTTTTAAAGGGGTCTTTTTTGCCTTTGAGGATTTCTATCCTTATTGCATATATATAACTTTTGGTATTTAGGAGTCTGCCCTTTGATAGTATTCCGATCGAATGTGTTTCCTTTTTCCCATTATGATCGAATCTGTCACTTTTTTCCATCATGGTGCAGTTTGTGCCTTCCGTTGCTGACAGTCTTTGTTGTCTAATTAGGATTGATGGGATGGCTTGATTACTAGTGGGTGTGTCATGGCAGCCACAGGCTTCTTATACCTAGACAGCGGGACGTTTGCATGCTGCCTTTTTTCACCCCACGCTGATGAAGTCCCGCTCATAGGGACGTAACGTCGTACGAGGGGAAGGGGCCACATGTGACGTCAACCGCGATCGCCGACCTAGACTGAAACCCATGCTCTTATGGATGTTTTATGCTGTTTCGCTGCACTCGTTTGAGAGTGCTTATACAGTGAGTGTATTCGTTTTTTATTCTTAAATAAATGTATTTTGGCTTCAGAGAGCACTAGATTTCCTCTCCTTTGTTTTTTATGCCCTGATTGCCATGTCCTGATCCTGAGTCTGACTGATATCGTGGTTCTACTGCTGCATTGCTTGCTGTCCTCTGAGAACAGGTGGTTCTCTGATTATGCTTTGTGACCTATTGCAGGTCGAAGTTGTAAGGTGAGAGGCCATTCCTGCTATTTGGTGGAGGTTCCTTCTGGATATCACCCTTTGGATTTTTGCACTATTATATTCCGATTTGGATCATCTTTTTGCACTTGAGCACTTTATATGGACTTTATTATATAATTTTTAATTATACAGTATATCATATATCATATGTTTTAACTTTCTGTATGTATAGTTTAAAATTGTTTGTTTTGCGCTGCACTATTATTATTTTATGTCAATGTGAGGTGTTTTATTTGAATTTACCTTAGTGCTGGCTTGCATTTTTTAGTTTATATTTACATTCCAGCGCTGAATAATTTTTCTTTATTAGTATATTTCTCAATTCATTTATATTTGGCCGCAGGAAATGGATGTCTTTTCTTACTTAGAGAACCGTGAGGTTACCCTTACTGACGTTTTCTCAGAGGCTGCAGTTGCCTCTGACTCTGGAGATCTCAATATCTCTTTTAAAAAATTGGGACATTTATTCGATAAAAAAATAAGGACCTGGTGGGATATTGTCACCTTTGAACAATATCTTGTGACTAAAATCATACCCAGATGTCTAAGGTGGGATTTGCCACCTAATGACGGGCTTACTGATGAGGAGTCAATCAAAGAATGGTTCAATTTTTTTACTGAAAAAGGCTTTGAGCTTATCAGGTTTTTACTATCCCGCAAACAGCGGAAGAAGTTATGGTTGGAGAGTCAAATTAAAGAGATAACTGACCGTATTGAGCGACATAAGGACACCTCTGAGTTCATTCGCCTCTCTGGGGAGCTTAAAAATAAGCTTGAAAAATGGGATAAAGAGACCCAAGAAAAAAAGCGCAAGAAGTTCTTGCGTGATGTGAATGATTTTGGGGTGCCTAATGTTTACAAGTGGCAATCTCTTAGCTCTCTGTCTTTAGCCCCTACTTTATCTGCATCAATGGATACCTCTGAACCACCCCCTCCCATGTTATTCCAGGGATCTGGGATTAACCATGGTGATGGGGTGTCAACTAGGACACCTTTGAGACCATTCAGTCCTCTAAACAGAGGAGGGGGTCCTACAAGGGGAAGGGGTAAAAATAACAAAAATAAAAATACGAGAGGAAAAGCGGGTCACCAAGTCGGTAGACTACCTCAATCACCTGGACCTGATTCTCAGGCCATTCCTCCCTGGAGGACAGTCTCTAACAGGGGGAACGGACAGGGTGGTGGGAGGGGTGCCGTCCCAGGGGGGGCCCCACCTCTGCCCACCTATAATTACTATGCACCTTTGCAGAACTATTGGGAAGGACCTCCACCTACCAATCAGCATTTTTTAGGGCAGGGGAGGACCCCTTGGAGGGGACCTCCGCCTTACCCACCTCCTTGGATAGGGGATTGGGGGGAGAACGGTCCTCCTCCTCCAAGTCAGACCCCAAGGGGGAAATCCACCCTAAAGAGAAAAAATCTAGAGGGGTCAGAGGCGGTAGAAGAGCCCAAAAGGCCAAGGTCCTGATAGGTACTGGAATTTTTAACCTTAGCGGAGTTCCTTTGACCGATGATGAAACTAGAGTTTTAGATAGAGGCTTAAAATTTGCCCCGATCCGGAATATGAACAAATTTCAGACTTATGTCAATGTACAAAAGTACACCAGAAGTCTGAATATGAAAAAGTATTTCTTGTCTAATCCAATAGAGAGGAATTCCTCTGGGATTACTCCGGGTCATTCGAATCTTAAGAACCGCTCTACTTTTAACCCACAATATACAGATACTAGGCATCTTGATGTCTTTCGCAATATGGTGTGTAAAGATTTGGAAAGTCTCAACATCAAGAGAGTGAAAGATTCTCAATGTATTAAGCGTGGAATTTTATCACTAGAAAAACGGAATGATATAGTGATTCGTCCCGCTGATAAGGGGGGGGGGCTTGTTGTGCTCAGTAAGGCTTATTATTTCGAGGAGATGAGCAGACTTTTGAGCGACCGTAGTACTTATTCTGTATTGCGGGGTGATCCTATGGTGATGTATAAAAATGAGCTGCATTCTTTGGTGGAAGTGGGTAAGGGTAAGGGTGTTCTGACCAGTAAGGAGGCCTCTTATTTAGATCCTTTTTACTGCCGGACTCCCATTATCTACTTTCTACCGAAATTACATAAGGATGCTGAAAGGCCTCCTGGTCGCCCTATTGTAAACGGCATAGATTCCGTCAGTTCCCGACTGGGACAATATCTTGATGTTTTTCTACAACCCCTTGTATGTAGGTTGCCTGCTTACCTCAGGGATACTAAACAGATCATTCAGATTTTGGATACTATCCCCTGCACTCCCAATACCATTCTTGTGACTGCAGATGTAGGGTCGCTCTATACCATCATCGATCACGAAGCAGCCTTGACTTCGGTTCGTTGGGCGTTAGAGTCCTCCGACCTTAGCTACGATCATGTGCAGTTCTTGCTGGATTGCCTTAAATTTTGTTTGTTAAGAAATTATTTTTGGTTTAATAAAGAATTCTTTCTTCAGCAATGTGGAGTTGCTATGGGAGCCCGTTTCGCTCCCAGTATGGCCAATCATTTTATGGCGCACTGGGAGCGTGACGTTGTTTTCCAAGATAGACCGCACCAGTTGCGGTGTTACCGTAGGTACATTGATGACCTTATCATGGTCTGGGAGGGTGACCTGCCCTCATTACAATTATTTATGGATAAACTGAATTCTAATACCAAGAATATAGTTTTAACTTGGACAGTCTCCCATGATAAGATAAACTTCCTTGACCTTGAGATATTCAAGTCAGATAATGTGCTTTTAACCAAAAATTATTTTAAAACAGTTGATCGTAATGGATATATTCCTTTGTCAAGTTGTCACCATCGTCTGTGGCTATGCAATATCCCGCGAGGCCAGTTTGTGAGGCTCCGCAGGAATTGCACCCTGGAGTCGGATTATCTGGCCCAGTCGCAGGAATTATCTAATCGATTTGTGTCTAAAGGTTACTCTCGCCCCTTGATTATGCAAGAAATGGAAAAAGTTAGGCTGTTAGAGAGGAGTGTTATTGTAGCTGACAAACCACCCATTACTGATAAGGAGCCATCTAACTTCAAAATGGTGCTTGACTATAACATTCAGTATAAGAAATTTGAAAAAATAGTGGCCAAACACTGGCCCATCTTGAAGGGCGATGTTGTTTTGGGTCCGGCCCTTCCGGATCGGCCACAATTCATCTATAGAAAAGCCCCCTCTCTGAGGGATAGTCTAGCCCCTGGTGTAATTGACCCGCCAGTTGTTGCACAGCCAAAACTTTTTGACTTCCTATCTGGATTTTATGCTTGCGGTCGCTGTGCGACCTGCAAGCATGTCAAACAGCATATTAAGAAACGGAAGTCTTTCTGTTCCAATGTGACCCAGTTAGAGTATCCCATCAAGCAATTAATTACGTGCGATACTATCGGCGTAGTTTATATGCTTGAGTGTGAGTGCGGCTTGCAGTATGTGGGTCGCACGTCACGGGCAATGCATGTGAGAGTGGGGGAACATATCAGCAATATCAAAAGGGGTATTAGGAGTCACAGTGTATCTAAACACTTTAGGCAGTGTCACCAGAGGAATCCCAAAGGGTTAAAATTCTGGGGCATTGAAAAAGTTACAAAACATTGGCGAGGGGGACATTACATCCGCCAATTGAGTCGGCGTGAGTCTTATTGGATATATGAGACTAAAGTATCCTCGCCAGCTGGTTTAAATGTAGAGTTTGACCTTAATTGTTTTATTTCCAATAGATAATCCCCCCTTTCTTATGTATCTGTATATTTTTAAATATTTTTAAATATTTTTTATTATATTTTGTATATATTATATTTTATATATATATATATTTTAATATTAATATTTTTATTTTTATTTTTAATATTCTTAACATTTATGTCCAGTATCTATCTGTTACATGTAGTGTTCCTTTTCGAGACCTTAATGGGTTAATATATAAGGATTTACATATGTGTTTTTGATGTATTTTATGTAATTTGGGTGTGCGATCGTGGCTGACGTCATTTATATTTTTTATGTAAGATTTCTTTTTAAAGGGGTCTTTTTTGCCTTTGAGGATTTCTATCCTTATTGCATATATATAACTTTTGGTATTTAGGAGTCTGCCCTTTGATAGTATTCCGATCGAATGTGTTTCCTTTTTCCCATTATGATCGAATCTGTCACTTTTTTCCATCATGGTGCAGTTTGTGCCTTCCTTTGCTGACAGTCTTTGTTGTCTAATTAGGATTGATGGGATGGCTTGATTACTAGTGGGTGTGTCATGGCAGCCACAGGCTTCTTATACCTAGACAGCGGGACGTTTGCATGCTGCCTTTTTTCACCCCACGCTGATGAAGTCCCGCTCATAGGGACGTAACGTCGTACGAGGGGAAGGGGCCACATGTGACGTCAACCGCGATCGCCGACCTAGACTGAAACCCATGCTCTTATGGATGTTTTATGCTGTTTCGCTGCACTCGTTTGAGAGTGCTTATACAGTGAGTGTATTCGTTTTTTATTCTTAAATAAATGTATTTTGGCTTCAGAGAGCACTAGATTTCCTCTCCTTTGTTTTTTATGCCCTGATTGCCATGTCCTGATCCTGAGTCTGACTGATATCGTGGTTCTACTGCTGCATTGCTTGCTGTCCTCTGAGAACAGGTGGTTCTCTGATTATGCTTTGTGATCTATTGCAGGTCGAAGTTGTAAGGTGAGAGGCCATTCCTGCTATTTGGTGGAGGTTCCTTCTGGATATCACCCTTTGGATTTTTGCACTATTATATTCCGATTTGGATCATCTTTTTGCACTTGAGCACTTTATATGGACTTTATTATATAATTTTTAATTATATATCATATATCATATGTTTTAACTTTCTGTATGTATAGTTTAAAATTGTTTGTTTTGCGCTGCACTATTATTATTTTATGTCAATGTGGGGTGTTTTATTTGAATTTACCTTAGTGCTGGCTTGCATTTTTTAGTTTATATTTACATTCCAGCGCTGAATAATTTTTCTTTATTAGTATATCCCTTCGGACGGATGGATCCGGTGAGTCTATACAGACCAGCGGATCCATCCGTTGGGATGGATTCCAGCAGATAGATTTGTTTGGCATGTCAGCAAATATTCGATCTGCTGGAATCCATCCCAGGGGAGAAATATCCGCGGAAACAGATCCGCTGGTGTGTACACACCATAGGATCTATCCGCTGAAACCCATTTGCTGGGATTTTTCAGCGGATGGATTCTATTGTGTGTATGGGGCCTTATAGCGATAGACTGGCCTGCTCAAATGCCCCCTTATTGTCCTTCAAGCTTGCTGGCAACAGTTCAAAGGTCATGCAATGCATTTATGGTTTAAAAAATTCACTTGGGTGAATCTGCACCTACATTCGTTGGGACCGATTGTCTGGAACCTGCAGAATTTGCCTTATCCCTAGTGCTTAACTGGAACACACGGCTACCAAATTGTGTTTCATTACCTAGTTTTCATTTTCAGAGCATGCATAAGAATTAACATTTGTAAACCCATAAATACCAAAATTATTTGGGAAATTTCAACCTATGTATACACCTTAATCGGCATCACTCTTATGCCACGTACACACGATCATTTTTCGGCATGAAAAAAAACAACATTTTTCGGGAAGAAAAAAAACGTAATTTTTCGGCATGTAGAAAAGAACTACGTTTTCCAACTTCATCATTAAAATGACGTTGCCCACACACCATAGTTGTAAAAAAATGCTCTAGCAAAGCACGGTGACGTACAACACAAACTGCGGCACTCTAAGGCCTTGTACTCACGGCAGGACATGTCCGATGAAAACGGTCTGCAGACCGTTTCCATCGGACATGTCTGGCCGGGGACTGCCCGGGGACTTCTGTTCGATGGCTATACACACCATCGAACAGAAGCCCGCGCGTAAACATTACGCGGGGCGTGTCCGCGGTGTCGCCGCGTCGATGACGCGGTGTCGCCGCGACAATGACGCGGCGACGTGGGCGGGCCGCCTTAAATATGCTTCCACGCATGCGTCGAAGTCATTCGACGCATGCGAGGGATGCGGGCGGCAGGACATGTACGGTAGGTCTGTACAGACGACCGTACATGTCCGGGCGGACAGGTTTCCAGCGGACTGTTTTAAAACAAGTCCGGGAAACAGTTGTCCGCTGGAAACCTGTCCGATCCGTCCCAAAATGGTCCGCTCGGGCCAACACACGGCCAAACATGTCTGCTGAAACTGGTCTGCGGACCAGTTTCAGCAGACATGTTTGGTCGTGAGTACGGGGCCTAAAGGGGAAGTTCTATTCGGATGACACCACCCTTGGGGATGCTTTAGCTGATTCTGTGTTAGTAAAAGACGATTCGCGCTTTTCTGTCTGTTACAGCGTGATGAATGTGATTACTCCATTACGAATGGTAGTTTTACCAGAACCAGCGCTCCCGTCTCATAACTTGCTTCTGAGCATGCGTGGGTTTTTAACGTCGTTTTAGCCCACACACGATCATTTTTTACAACCCGAAAAACAACATTGTTTAAAACGTAGTTAAAAAATGCAGCATGTTCGGGAAAAAAAATTGTCGTCTTTCAGAACCCGAAAAATGATGTGAAGCCCAGACACGATCATTTTTAATGACATTTTTTAAAAACTATGTTTTTTTCATGCCGAAAAATGATCATGTGTATGCGGCATTACAGAGAAAGTATCTGTTTAGCAATGAAATTGCAACATAGATAACAAAAATAGTATATAAATAAGTCCCAACAGTTGCAGTCGGAGCTGCACTTGAAACCACACACAGTGAATTCAAATATGATCAAAAAATAAAAATAAAATAAAACAGTGAACAAAGTCCAATTGTATTGATACAGTAGTTCTGTGAAAGAAGAAATGCCACCACCGCTTCTGTATAATTTTCAATTCCACCCAAGGTGCTTTAGATAAAGTTTGCTCTTACCAGAGCTCGTTGACCCCTTTAATGAAAAAGATGGTCAACAAAGCTTATGCAGGATTGTGCCTGCAACACATGGAGATACGGACAGACCACTTTGCAGATTCAGGAACCTCACACGGGATTGTATGCAAAAGAAGAGAGGCCAGGAAGCCAAATAGCGTGATACCGTTTAATTTAAAATTTTAAAATATACATAAAAAACAGCCAAATGGCTCCTTACATTGGGGGGTGCCCACCCGGCACTGAGGCTGCGGACCTGTCACCGCTCAAAGCGGTTCCTATAGTGGGATTCGCTGGGGAATGAAAGCCGCCGCTCACATATATAACCAAACGATCTCTCCGACAGTCCAAAGCACGGGGGGTACGTCACGTGACCAAGCTGCCTCCGACGTACGTTTCGTTATGTTAACGTCATCAGGGGGGCGCCCCCCTGATGACAAATATGTCAAATATGTCACGTGACCAAGCTGCCTCCGACGTACGTTTCGTTATGTTAACGTCATCAGGGGGGCGCCCCCCTGATGACGTTAACATAACGAAACGTACGTCGGAGGCAGCTTGGTCACGTGACGTACCCCCCGTGCTTTGGACTGTCGGAGAGATCGTTTGGTTATATATGTGAGCGGCGGCTTTCATTCCCCAGCGAATCCCACTATAGGAACCGCTTTGAGCGGTGACAGGTCCGCAGCCTCAGTGCCGGGTGGGCACCCCCCAATGTAAGGAGCCATTTGGCTGTTTTTTATGTATATTTTAAAATTTTAAATTAAACGGTATCACGCTATTTGGCTTCCTGGCCTCTCTTCTTTTGCATACAATCCCGTGTGAGGTTCCTGAATCTGCAAAGTGGTCTGTCCGTATCTCCATGTGTTGCAGGCACAATCCTGCATAAGCTTTGTTGACCATCTTTTTCATTAAAGGGGTCAACGAGCTCTGGTAAGAGCAAACTTTATCTAAAGCACCTTGGGTGGAATTGAAAATTATACAGAAGCGGTGGTGGCATTTCTTCTTTCACAGAACTACTGTATCAATACAATTGGACTTTGTTCACTGTTTTATTTTATTTTTATTTTTTGATCATATTTGAATTCACTGTGTGTGGTTTCAAGTGCAGCTCCGACTGCAACTGTTGGGACTTATTTATATACTATTTTTGTTATCTATGTTGCAATTTCATTGCTAAACAGATACTTTTTCACGGCACTATCTTATTTTGTATGGGCCTAGCGCCCTCTATTTATATTCTATCATGTCCACATATCACTTGTGTTGTTGAGGAGCAGCTTATAATTTATTTATATACACTTATAAATATTTATATATTTTTATCTATAGTTAGGCGCGGAATTTCACTTTACACATATGCGGCATTACACTCTTCTTTTAAGTTTAAAAATATAAATATGTATATATCTTTTATATGCACGTTACCATATAATTCACAGATGTTTGCAAGTTAAGCAATATGGCATTGCAAAATCACATCCCAAATATGCTGAAGGAGAGTGCTCTTTTAGGGGGCTGTCAATTCGTTTTCTCTGTCAAATTAATCTGTTTTCTGCATTGCAACCCATCTGGATGTAGAACCACTAAATTGAAATCTGGTTATATTTTGCTTGTATAGGGTTTCAGTGATCTATTTGCATACAGGTAGAAATGTAGACAGTAGGAGGTGCAATATGGTTGATTTACCATAGACAATAGACTGTTCACATCGCAAGAGAAGTTGCACTTTTCAAGGAAACTTCTCCAGAGCTTAGCGAGTCAGGAAAAGCTTTTTTTAAAATTGTCCTTGCATATGTTTGTGTATTCTTTGCAAAATTTTATTTTATCATGATCGTTAATCTCTAGGGAAAATTCAATCAAATCCAATAACGAGGGTGCTGGGGGGCCGAGTCCGGCATTTGTGTCTATGGACGCAAATGCTGGACTCGGGAGCGCGCCCTCAAGGTAACCCCCTTTGGGAGAGCACTTCTCCTAGGGGGTTATCTAATGCGGGGAGGAGCCGCGAGAGCCGCTGATGGACCCCAGAAGAAGATGTTCGGGGCCACTCTGTGCAAAATGAGCCGCACAGTGGACGTAAGTATGACATGTTTGTTATTTAAAAAAAATTGTAAATTATCCTTTACAACCACTTTAACAGCCTATTGACCTTTAGTAAATTAACCTCTATGTGTGCTTTTTATTTGGCCTAGAGTAGCCAAGTTGAATGTTTTCACCTCATTTACTCTGCTGCCACATCAGCAACACAGGCAAAAGAAATAGTGAAGGAGTTCTGAGGAAGTTCAAAGATACAGATCGACAACTGCACTGCCAGTGAGTATCATCTTGCTGCTTGTAGGACTTTTTTATACCCCACCCAAAACTCAAATGGTGGTTTTGGCTGCGACTATCTTTAATTACAACGATCTAGGATAAATATATTGCAATGATAAACAGAAGCCTTGAAATCCCACCAGATGAAAAATTAAAAAAGTAAACATGAAATTTGTTAATATAATTAGTTTGAAATTGAATATCAAAACATGTAAAGCTGTTTTTTATGTATTTTCTGTAAACTGTAAAAGATAAGCTGAAGTAGACACCCTAGTGAAACCACAAACAAAATATTACTACACCCTTATAAACCACATGTTCATTCTTTATGGCATCTATACAATTGCCCAGCTAACCACGTTTTCTTGGATCACTGTATGTAAAACCGCATTCCCACTGACGTCCATCTAAAACATTCTTTAGAGCATTGCATATCGATCTTCTGTGAAACACTTCCCCACCCATAGTGATAAAATCATATTATTTGGTTAGCACATTCTTCTCTTTAACTAGTATTTAAAAAGTTTCACATTGTTCACATCTCTGAGGTATTAATTCATTTAATTTCATTATACATACCCCTTGTGATCTAGGTTCATGCTCTGACACAAGTATGCCAAACTAACCTTTTTCTTTAATATGTTGGATATAAAGGGTGATTTAACCGGTTTACAACCAGCCATTTAGAGGCTCCAAAGACCTCTTCATTGGAGCCTCGAAACACGTCAGCCGGCAGTGACACACCTTCATCCTCCCATTTGGAGTGTGGTTCGAGGGGTATCCACTACAACGTTGTCGATAAGCCTATTATGTTGCTTTCTTTGTGAGTAGTTTTTTATTATATTTTTATTTTATTAAATTGTTTTAATGGTAACACACTAGGCTGGTGCGCCTTTTTGCTACTAGGATATTCCCCATCCATGAAGGGCAGCAAGGCCTTTGTTACCGTTTTTGGCATTTTTCCCGTGGAACATTGACTGTTGGACTATCCACTCGTGCGCAGGAGTATTTGTTTTCTAAGTGCCAGAGTTACACTGCGGTAGGTTGGCTCCCCTTGGGCGAGACGTCGTAGCTGTACGTCGGGCGCGTGGCCTCGGATTCGCTTCAGAACTCATCAGTCTCCATGCCAATGATTTATGGGCTGGACCTGGTGATTGGTTCTGGTGATTGGGAGACTGTCCCCTGCCTGTGTAATATAAAATAGGCAGGGGAAGAGATGTCATCTCCCGTCCTGGAATCCTTTTTCGATTCCAGGGCGTGGGGAAAGGACATCCAAATGTGAGTTGCACCAACACTACACTGACACAGTACACATAGGCACACTTTTCACCCCCCCCCCGATCGACCCCCAGTTAACCCCTTCACGTCCTGTCACAGTGTCACCAAGTGCAGTTTTCATATTTTTCCTTTGATCACTGTACTGGTGTCATTTGTGACACTAATCACCATTAGGGCAGTAAATAGTAGGCCCAGATAGCTTTAAGGTAACCCCCTAAACCCCCCTAATAAAGGTTTAACCCCTTCATCACCCCCCAGTTAATACTTTCACCCCCTGTCACCAGTGTAACTAATATAGTGTGCAGATCTCTTTTCTGATCGCTGTATTTAGTGTCACGGGTGAAGCTAGTTAGCCAGTTAGCTAGTTAGCGTCACTGTCAGGTTTTTATAGCATCAGGGTACCCGTCATATATTATCGAATAAAGGTTTAACCCCCTGATAGCACCCCAGTACAGTTTTTTTTAACGTCAGTATCAGCCCCAGGCAGTGTCAGATTAGTGCCAGTAGCGCTAAAACCCATGCAAGCACCATACACCTCCCTTACTAGTATAGTGTCTGGACAGATGAATATCCTTGATCTGATCAGATCTATAGTAGCGTCCCCAGTAGTTTTCCCAAAAACTCAGTGTTAGAAGGATCAGCCCAGACACCTGCTAGCACCTGCATTTAGTCCCTCTGCCAAGCCCAGCCCAGCCCAGCCCACCCAAGTGCAGTATCAATCGATCACTGTCACTTACAAAAACACAACACACACAACTGCAGTGTTCGCAGAGTCAAGCCTGATCTCTGCGAACGCTAAAAAAAAAATTGGTAGGGTTTGAAGCAGGCTCTGACAATCAGGTGTTCTTTTTGCCTGTGAGTCGCATTAGTTGTACCTGTAAATTTAAAGGTCAAAATGTCCAATTGGAGGTACATTAGTGAAGAGGCCAACACGTTTATGAGCATGACAGATGAGAGTGAAGAGGAAGTCACCCATCTGTCATATTCAGGCTCAGAATACGAACCAGTAGACAACATCAGCACCCTGACAGATAGCTCTGACAACAGAGTAGTGGTCCCTGCTAAGGTCAGGCATACCCAACCCCGTTCTTCTTCTGTTGCTAAGGTGAAAGAACTGCAGGGCTCTCGTATGGAGCAGAGAGCCAATACTAGTGCCACTCAACCTACTGGTGAACTGGCACGCACCAGCGGCCTAGTACATCCTGGTCGTACATCCAGCACTGCAGTAAAACTTGGTGATGTGGCGAGTCCCATAAGTGCAGTTCAAGCTGGTGCGGTGGCTAGCACAAGTAGTGTCCCGTAGGCATCAAGAAGACAAAAACAGGCCTGTTGAGCCCATAGTGCCTCTCCTGCTGCATTTGCCAATCCTAATTTTGGAGTTTCTGCAGTGACCATACTTCCCCCATTCCCTGGCCAACCTGGAATTTTACGTCACTTGGTTTTTATTCGCTGTTTTTTACAGAAGATCTATTGTGGACCAAAGCAATTTGTATGCTGGTCAATTCATTGCCTCTAATCCCCAGTTGACCCTTGCCAGAGATTGGAAACCAATTATGGTTTCTGAAGTTAAGACCTTTCTGGGCCTTTCCCACCAACAGTTTGCAGCGTTGATGAGTCCCTGATTAAATTTTCTGGCTGCTTGTCTTTCAAACTGTATATTCCCAGCAAGTGTGCCAGATATGGTGTCAAGTTGTATAAGCTCTGTGACAGGGCAACAGGCTATACATATAGTTTTATGGTTTACGAGGGAAAAGATAGTCACATGGGGCATAAGAACTACCCAAACTACATAGGGAGCCATTGCTTGCAAGATTGTTTGAGACCTGGTGGGTTATTTAATAAAGGCAAATCCACTTTGCACTACAATTGTAAACCACAAGTACAACGTGCACTTGAAATTGCAATGAAAGTGCACTTGGTAGTGCAGTCGCTGTATTTCCGAGGGGGAGATGCAAGGAGAATAAAAAACAGCATTTTAGCTTGCAGAGTAGAGTTTCCGCTCATTCCCCCTCAGAGCAGAGTTTCCCCTCATTTCAGATCTACCCCTCAGATTTACAGCGACTGCACTCCCAAGTGCACTTTCAGTGCAATTTTTCAAGTGCACTTTGCACTTGCAGTTAGCACTTGTAGTGCAAAGTGAATTTGACTTGCGTAAATAACCCCCTTGGTGTCACCCTTATTCGGAAAGGGGTACCACTTGTACGTGGACAATTATTAGACAAGCGTGCCACTTTTTAGTCACCTTTTCGATTGTGAAATTGACGCATGTGGCACCATGCGATCCAATCGCCTGGGTTCCCCTAACGTAGATTCCCGACTTAGACAGGGGAAGAGAACCTGCTTGAGATGTAATCATTTGCTTGCATTAAAGTGGAAGGATACACGGAATATTTTTGTTCTTTCCTCCCTTTACGCAGATACGACAGTCGAAATTCCAACAGCGACTGGTGTTGTTGTGAAGCCCCAGAATACAACTTTAACGTGGGGGGGTGGACTTCAATGACCAGATGTTGGCACCGTACTGAATTGCCCGTAAGGCCAGATGCTGGTATATAAAGGTGTCTGTATATTTATTCCAATTGGCTTTGCAGAACGCTTATGTGCTATACTGTACAAAGCTTCAGGACGAACTGGATCCTTCCTAAAATTCCAGGAATAGATCATCACAGCCCTTCTGTTTCCAGATGGTGCGGTGTCCCACCTTCCCAATGCAAATTCAGTGCGCCGGCTGCATGAGAGGCATTTTCCGTATGTTCTCCCTAGTACCCATGCCCAAAGAACACCCCAAACAAGATGTCCTGTCTGTAGGAAATGCAGATACAGGAGTGACCCGCTTTTATTGTCCCTCCTGTCCTGACCAATCTGGTCTTTGCATCTGAATGTTTCCAAAGCTACCACACACTAGTGAAGTATTAGCGTAGGGTACAGCACTGCACAGTCCTACGGCACACATACACAGGATCTCAAAAGATGAGTTGGCCATTACATTTTGAGAGACCCTAATCTGGAATGTTTACAATTACAGTTTACAGCTTATATAAAAGTGGAAAAAAGCCAAAAATAGTTGTCTTTTTTTCTTCTCTCTCTATTGTTAACTCTCATGTTCTATTGTCTGCTCTATTGTTCACTCTCTATTGTTCCATATCTATTGTTCTCTCTCTATTGTTACTGTATTCTATAACAATAGGGGCGGATTGCCCCCATGATTCGGCATATATTGTTTACTCTTTTTTTGCCACAGATTGTTTTATTGAGTTAACGTTTTATTGTAACCATTGTTTGCCATTAATGTACGCCATTCAGCTGCAGCACTTATTTATTTATCTTGACAGCAACAGCGTTTGCTCTCACTATACGTAAATCAGTGACTTCATCGCTGTAGGAGGTGATTTCACCACCGCAAGTGAAGTGGATGGATGCAGGGCGGTAGTCTAATGGTGGGCATATACACCGATCAATCTCTTTTTTTTTCATGCAGCCCACAGGCTGCATGAAAAAAAAGAACATTACAATATATGCCCAACAAGAACCAGCAACGTACTGGTATGTTGCTGGACTTTGAGTGGTTATACCAGAATGATGCCTGCAGGTTTAGGTATCATCTTGGTATCATTCTTTTCAGTCAGTGGTCAGCTTTCATGTAAAAGCAATCCTAGTGGCTAATTGGCCTCTAGACTGCTTTTACAAGCAGTGGGATGGAACTTCCCCCTCCTCCTGCCATCTTCCATGGTTTTCTCAGGCTCTCCTGTCCCACTGGGGAACCCAAGAATGCAGCTGGTTGATTCGGCCAGCTGACAATAGAGCTGATCAGAGACCAGAATGGTGCCAATCATCTATATGGCTGAAGAAACCAGAAGCTACCAGCATTTCATGACTTAGGTTTCGCCGGATATAAACAGCGCCAGTGGGAATTTGGGAAAGCATTTTATCACATCGATCTTGGTGTGGTCAGATGCTTCGTGGGCAGAGGAAAGATCTAGGGTCTAATAGACCCCAATTTTTTCAAACAAGAGCACCTGTCACTACCTTTTGCTATTATAGGGAATATTTACATTCCCTGAGATAACAATAAAAATGATAAAAAAAGGAAAGGAATAGTGTAAAAAAAAAAGTAAATAAAAAAAAGTAAATAAAAAAGCACCCTTGTCACCCCGTTGTTGCGCGCAAAGGCGCAAGCGTTGGTCTCGTGTCATATGCAAACAGCAATGGCACCATACATGTGAGGTATCACCACGAACGTCAGATCGAGGGCAGTCATTTTAGCAGTAGACCTCCTCTGTAAATCTAAAGTGGTAACCTGTAAAGGCTTTTAAATATGTATGTAGTTTGTCATCGCTGCACGTTTGTGTGCAATTTTAAAGCATGTTATGTTTGGTATCCAGGTACTCGGCATAAGATCATCTTTTTTATTTCATCAAACATTTGGGCAATATAATGTGTTTTAGTGCATTACATTTTTTTCCCACAAAAAATTGCGTTTGAAAAAGATTGCTGTGCAAATACTGTGTGAAAACAAAAAGTGTCAGAAAGGGCTTTGTCTTCAAGTGGTTAGAAGAGTGGGTGATGTATGTCATAAGCTTCCAATGTTGTGCATAAAATGCCAGGATAGTTCAACCCCCCCCCCCCCTACATGATCCCTTTTTGGAATGCAGACACCCCAAGATATTTGCTGATAGGCATGTTGAGTCCATAGAATATTTTATATTTTGCTACAAGTTTTGGTAAAATGTATTTATTTTTGGCTCCCAAAAAGTCTCACACATGTGGAATCCCCGTACTCAGGAGAAGCAGCAGAATGTATTTTGGGGTGTAATTCCACATATACCCATAGCATGTGTGAGCAATATATTATTTAGTGACAACTTTGTGTACATTTTAATTTTTTTTGTCATTTTTCAATCAAATATTCAATGGACTCAACATGCTTCTCAGCAATCTCCTTGGGGTGTCTTCTTTCCAAAATTGTGTCATTTGGAGGGGGGGGGGGGGGTTGTACTGCCCTGCCATTTTAGCACCTCAAGAAATTAAATAGGAAGTCATAAACTAAAGTAAAGTAAATTCCAGAAAAGGTACTCTAGCTTGTAGACGATATGACTTTTGCACAAACCAATAAATATACGCTTATTGACTTTTGTTTACCAAAACTTGTGGCTGAATACATTTTTCCCTAAATGTATAACTAAAGTTGAGTTTATTGGATTTTTTTATAACAAGGGTAGAAAATATAATTTTTTCCCCAAATTTTCAGTCTTTTTCCATTTATATCGCAAAAAATAAAGATTGCATAAAAAAACTACGCAAATTTCATTTGGGTACAGCATTGCATGACTGTGCAATTACCAGTTTAAGCAGCGCAGTGCCAAATTGTAAAACGTGCTCTGGTCGTTAAGGGGCCAATTCTTCCAGGGCTTAAGTGGTTAATGAGATTTTTCTTTAAAATTAAACATTAAAATAGCAATCCCTTCATTTGCCCATTTAGATTCAGGAAAGATTTATTATTAAGTCCATTCTTATCTACATACACATCTCAAACAAACATGGGGTTGCCAAACCAGGGTAAAAAAAAAGGTCACCAAGTAATTTGCCTACCACAAACCCAATTCATGCTCCCAATTAATACAGTATTTCATATAACAGATTTCATTAGCTACAGTCTGACTAATGAAATCATTTGACGTCCTGACGAAGTTCCGGTGGGCAGGACGAAACGTGTAGACACAGATACAAGCCCCCTAACCGCCCAGCCACCGCATGTTACTTTTTTTTATTCTATATTTTTATTTATTTTTATAAGCAAGAAAGCAATACAGGAAACACAAGAAAAGGAATATGCAAAATCCAATAAGACAACATATATATGGATATTACATTACATCTCTCTCTTCAACTCTATTTGCTATTCATAGTTTACCACCGAGGGAAATTATAATATATTATATCACAAACAATTTCAAACCATTCCCCCAAGGAGAGATGTGGTAACCAAAATACTATTACAACTTTTAACTAAATTTCAAACTTGCCCAAGTATTTCATCTCCACCCTGATTGTCCATATATTCTCTATATATTAGACTAATTCCCTCCTTTGTCTCCATCACACTTCCTTCCCTATTTTATCCCTTCATTCCCTCCCCCCTTATCCCCTCCTCAAGACCCCCATCTCCACCTCTTCTCCTCCTCCGTCCGTGTACACAGACGGACCGAAAAAAAACCCACATAACATAACACAACACAACAACCCTCCCCCCTCCGCTGCCCCCCCCCCAGTGCGTGATATCATCTTTCCTTCCCTGCTCCCTTTCCCTTCTTTCCTCAACCGCTAGTCTTTATTCCTACTCCCCTAGTAACCACCGCATGTTCCACGAGGACCAATAGGATTGACACAGGACTGCCCGTGTCATATGCGAAGTGACATGGCCGGAGCCACTACAGCCCAGGTCAGCTCGCTGAACATGGAGTGGAGTCTTCACCTACCATGAGCGACTTACATCAGATGGGTAGCGGCTTGCTACCCATCTGATGGGTAGCAAGCCGGAGGGCTGAGAGTACGCATGACCCCACTGTGCCCATTACAGGTTTTAACAGCTACATGATTAGCAGGTGGAATGTTACGTATGTAAGCTGCTCTGTATGTGATGTGTGGAAGTCTATACTGCATTGTACTCAGCCTATATACCAAGACCCAATGTACCCAAGTTGATTTTACCACTGTGTATTTTCATTATTACAGGCTGGTATCCACTGTTGCCTCGGACGGACGGCCCATCTTCTCAGCATTGTCTAATACCGTGAGACTGTTTATTAGTTACATGGGAATAACTTTTCATTGTCTCAGCACATTTTATTAGCTCTTGTTCATATTGTATGATATATATACCCTTAATTTGTTGTCTACATCTGGGACTTGATGGGGACTTGACCATGACTATATAACTGACATGCCTCTGTTGACTTTTTAGATCAGCTGAGTGTTTCAGTTGGGCTCAGATGGGTTGGTTACATGGGTTTGTCTACCTCTGTTGTGTTCTGGTTTAGTGCCCCATTCGCCCATTGTGGTTTTAAGGTGGGGTACTTTCCATATCAGGGCTCTGGTAGCACAATCATTCTTTTGGCAGGACTAGTTAGGGGAGGATTGGCCCAGCTCCCACTGTTGGGCTATATCCGTCTCCCTTATATGTGAGGGGCATTTTTATATTAGGATTTTCTACTGGGAGGGCTTAATAGGGGAGGTAATCATTGCAGGGTGGGGTGGAGATGTGGGAAACTCTATTGGTGTGATGCTCATATGACATTTTTTTCCCGCACTATATATGCATAATTAATTTAGTAGAGGTAACTCTTTCGGGTGTGTTTTTGTCTCCCCCTTTTTCTTTTCGTTCTTGAGGTTATTCTTGTATTTTTTAGACTACACCCCCCTAGCACTTTACAAGACGATTACCCTACTGATTATTTTTACGGGCAGGATTTCCATGTCCACCCATGTTTGGATATACTGAAATTATTTTCAAATGATGCATAAAGTTAATATCACTCTGAAAATTAAGAAACGTTGATGGATAATCAAAGGTCTCTCAGCAACCATGGAGCAATAAAAGAAGACATATTTGGTTAGGTTCCTCGTCAATAAATCTACCATGAGTTTTTTTTCTGGCTTTGGTGATGTTTGACTGCAACACACTTTGATATTCTTTGAATCAGTGAATGAATTAAATCTTTTTACATACATGTTAGTGCTGGTACCCAACCTAACAGGAGATTAGCTAAACCTACTAACGTTGCAGAAAAGTTCAAACACTTTTGGAAATTGAAAAATTGGAATGGGACCATCAGAATGGGTTTTACAATACAGGGAACTCTTGATTACCATTGACAATATGCATTGTTATTATAAAAATGTTATTCCATGTTTGATCTAGTCAGGCATGGTTCACCTTTTATATAAATATCCTTGTATTTGTTATTGAGAAAACTTTATTGCCTTCAGATGCAGCTGATACATATCATATTCCCTTTTGACAATGTATAATTCAGGCTGCACAGTGTAGAAAATGTCCTTAAACACTTGTGTGGTCATTCACACTATTAGATTTCCCTTTTTTTTTATATTTATGTATTTTATACTTATTTATATAAGTTACGTAGTTTGATTTTCACATGTATCCAAGATGCAACCAAATTACTAATAAGAGCGTATAGCATACATTTTATTTCTGAAAATAAATATAATTTGTATGGCAGGTGGGTCATGATGTAGAGAAAGTTGCATTTATGCTACATATAAGTGAAAAGGCATGCATTAGTAACTCTTAAAGTAGAACTGAAGACAAACTTTCTTTTCATTTTGGATAGAGTAAGGGATGGTTATGACTCATGTTGGTTCTTTTTTTTTGTCATCTGTGTCCTATTGGGGGGAGATTTACCTTAATTTCCTGTATCATAGCAAAACAGGAAGTGAGAGGAAATCTCTGCAAAGGAGGGGATCTCTGGCTGTCACCAAAACAAGTGCCTCCATTGGAAAAGTTCCCTCTAATTTCTGTTCTGGTGACAACCCAATATGTTTTTTTTCTTTCTCTTTCACTCTTGATGATAATGGTATCCAGAACAATTTAGAGAGGGAATCTCCCTAATGGGGACACAGACCACAATAAAAACCTGGCAGGTGTTTGAATCCTTCTTCACTCTCTGTGGAGCCAGATGTACCTGCAGAAGGAGAAGCAGTCATTGGGACCAAGACTGGATCAGGGAGAGCTATGGGCAGGCGAGCTTCCAAAAGTGTGATTCTGGTCTGAATGTCCGAAACTGTTGCAGTTAAGGAGGAGACCAAAGAATGCAGCTGGGAGATGGATCGCAGGGATGCCTGCTGGGTGCTAGGCCCGATTGCAGCCTGAGGTGGGAAGAGGAGCCTAAAAAGCTCTGCCTTCTTGGTCGTAGCCGGAAAGGGAATATCCCTGCACTCATAAATGAGTTTGGGGATGGTGTATCCCCTGAGGGACTTACACTGCCACGCTCTGAGCCCACGGAGGGTGACAGAGGAGCAGGTGAGGAGTCCTCACTGCCAGTCTGTAACATGGCTTCAGCTAGAAGGCAAAGGGCGGGGTTGCACATGTTAAGAAGAGACATAGCCGTAGGATAGAGAGCGGAGTGGTAAAGAGAAAACTCGGAGAGGAAGGAAAAGAGAAGTACAGGAAAATGAATGATAGGCGTAGACAGTAGCTGACAGTGTTCTGTTGTGCAGAACTATGTAGAGAGAAAATTTTGAAAACTCAGAAGAGTGTGAGGCGACCAAGGTGGGCAAGGAGGTGACTGGCCAGATAACTGATATCGCGGCTGCCTGTTTGTGGCAAGCACAAACCTAAAGACCAGAACCCCAGGGCGTACTGGGGCAAGAAGATGAGATCTGGTACGGTCTACATAGGAATGGTGCGGTCTGTAGTGGGTGACTATTGTTCGGTCTGCTAACACTGCCAGAAAGCCTACGGTTAAGCGACCTTGTCTGCGAGGTGAAGAGACGTCCTTCGAAAATAGAGTGTCATGTATAGACATATGTGACAAAAACTAAGGCCTGAAGAGCACGTCCAATGATGTATGTGAAGTATCCGTATAGAACAAGTGTGCTGCAGAGGGATGTGACAGAGAAACACAGTGAACTAAGCACCTGACTGGCGCTCTAGTAGCGAGGTCCTGGTTAGGATCGTCTCGGTCGAACGGGAACACTTGTAGTATGGGTGACATTAGTGCAACAACATTTTTTTTTTGTGCCCTTTGTATGTGAGTGGCCCTGGTGAAGATGCAATCATAGTGTTTTTTTTTTTTTTTTTACCTGGGAAATAACATCCAACCTGGTACAGGTTGGAACCTTAACTCGACTGACCTAAGGGAGAAAGTCAGATGGAAAATAATGAGCGGCTCGTGTGAATGCCACTGGAGACGAGTGACCAATTTAATTCCCCCAAAATGAAGTGTGGCCGCGTGAGTGCCACTGAGCGTGCTTGCAGCGATTGCAAGAAGTTTATGTTGAGATGTGTACTTACAGCGTAAGCAAGGAGTTTAGGCTGAGATGCATGTTTAGCAGCGTAGAAAATGGGTAACTGCTGAGATGCGTGTATTTACAGCGATTGCAAGGAGTCTATGCTGAGAGGCCTGTTTGTGGTAAATGCAATGAGTATATGCTGAGATGCGTGTTTTTTGCAGCGATTTCTGATGCATATTTTTGCAACGATTGCAACAAAGGTAACCTACTGATAGGCAAAAAGAAAAGGATAGCAGAAATAGTATGTGTAGGAACGACCTTTGAAAAGGCATACTGTACATAGCGAATCGTAGGTATACGATAGGGAATGTTATGAACTGGTGTGGGAGAGTGATGCACGAAGCTGCTCACACGATCCGAATCGGTCAGTGCTATGATATGAATAACAAATCGTAGGGTATGGTACGAACCGCCACAAATCAGTGTGTGAGATGCAAGTGATGCGAACCGTTGTGCCGCTAGGTTCGGTTTGGAGAGTGATGCACGAAGCTGCTGACATGATCTGAATCGGTCAAAGCAATTATATGAAATAACGAGTCATAGGGTATGGTACAAACCGATACGAATGGCAACTAGGCTCGAATCGGGGGGGAAGCATGTGGCAAAAGTGTTATGAACCAGAGAGTGAAATAATGAATCGTTAGTAGGGTATGGTGGGGAACAGTAAAAATCGGTGCGGGATGTATTCGATGCAAATTGTTGTGTCGCTGATGTGACTAAGTACGAACGGGACTGTGGTAAGTGTGTAATGCATCCGATGTGGATCGAAGAAGAAACAGCAAACGGCCTGTAACTACTGCGTACTGGAGGCCTACGAACGATTTGTAAGCTCCTCGGCAGAACCGAACAATGGAATGGGGAACATAATGATAAGTAAGCTGGTTTGAACATGACACGACAAGAGGGGCTATGAATCCTACCTGTGACCACAAGCAAGACTTGATTGACAAACCACGAAGAGCAACTGCAACGTACTGTATTCGGACCAACAGACACACAAACACGCAGTGAGCTGAAGAGTTGACCTGGTGACGTAACAAATCGTGCACTGGAACCGACAAGAAGCAAGGGCAAGTGGTCTTCTAATATATATATATATATATTTTATATATATATATATATATATATATATATATATATATATATATACTGTATATATATATATATATATATATATATATATATATATATATATATATATATATATATACATACAGTGCTGTTAGTGCAGAGTATATAATACAGTGCATTGTAGTGGTTAAGGTGAACCCTATGACAGAATTAGGAAAAAACGGCATGGGGTCCCCCCCAAAATTCATAACAGGCCCTTTGGGTCTGGTATGGATTTTAAGGGGAACTTCACGCCAAAATTAAAAATAAAAGAAGCGTGGGGTCCCCCTCAAAATCCATACCAGGCCCTTTTGGTCCTTTTCAAGTCTTGCCACAGATTCTCAATTGGACTTAGGTCTGGACTTTGACTGGGCCATTCTAACACATAAATATGCTTTGATCTAAACCTTTTTTATTGTAGCTCTGGTTGTATGTTTGGGGTCGTTGTCCTGCTAGAAGGTGAACCTCTGCCCCAGTCTCAGGTCTTTTGCAGACTCCAACAGGTTTTCTTCTAAGATTGCCCTGTATTTTGCTCTATCCAGTTTCCCTGTCCTTGCTGAAGAAAAGCATTCCCACAACATGATGCTGCCAGCACCATGTTTCATGGTGGGAAAGGTGTGTTCAGGGTGATGTGCAGTGTTAGTTTTCAGCCACACATAGCATTTTTCTTTTAGGCCAAAAAGTTTTTGGTCTCATCTACTAAGAGCATCTTCTTCCACATGTGACTTTCTTTCATCAATGGCTTTCTTCTTGCCACTCTTCCATAAAGGCTAGATTTGTGGAGTGACCGACTAATAGTTGTCCTTTGGAAAGATTCTCCCACCTGAGCTGTAAATCTCTGTGGCTCCTCCAGAGTTACCATGGGCCTCTTGGCTGCTTCTCTGATTAATGCTCTCCCTGCCCAGCCTATAAGTTTAGGTGGATGGCCATGTCTTGTTAGGTTTGCAGTTGTGCCATACTCTTTCAATTTTGGAATGATGGATTGAACAGTGCTCCGTGTGATGTTCAAAGCTTGGGATATATTTTTTATTACCTAACCCAGCTTTAAACTTCTCCACAACTTTATCCCTGACCTGTCTGGTGTGTTCCTTGGCCTTCATAATGCTGTTTGTTCACTAAGGTTCTCTAACAACCCCCCGAGGGCTTCACAGGTGAACTCTATTTACTAATTAGGTGACTTCTGAAGGTAATTGGTTACACTAGATTTTAGTTAGGGGTATCAGAGTAAAGGAGGCTGAATACAAATGCACGCCACACTTTTCCAGATATTTGTAAAAAATATTGAAAACCATTTATAATTTTCCTTCCTCTTCACAATTATGTGCCACTTTGTGTTGGTCTACCACATAAAATCCCAATAAAATACAATTAAGTTTTTTGGTTGTAACGTGACAAAATGTGGAAAGTTTCAAGGAGTATGAATACTTTTTCAAGGCACTGTGCAATCATGTCCCTGACGTTCTTTTGACAGTTCTTTGGTCTTGTCCATGATGGTGAGGTTTGATGGGAAGAAAGAGATTCTGTGGACAGGTGTCTTTTATACACATAACAAATTGCCATTAGGAGCACCTTCTTTAATTGACATTACTAATCTGTACACCACATGAGCACATACTGTAGCCACTCTGTGGGAGGCAGAATTATTGTTGGTTGGTAGGGGATCAAATACTTATTTTGATTACTGAACGGCAACTCAATTTATAACATTTGTATTGTGTGTTATTTCTGGATTCTTGGTTAAGCACACTCCCCTGCACTTTACTTTCACTTTTGAGACTGACGGAGCCTCTCATAGTGCCGATGTACAGTTCGACAGGAGATCGGGCTCATCTGACAGCCCTTCTCTCCTCTGATCCCGCGGCACACCTGAAAACTTCTGACTTGAGAAAGGCTGCTCTAGGCTGTGCACAAACCTCTGGCATCATTACGTACAATACAGGACTATTAACCTTTAGTATACATGGAGGAGTGTGACCGTGGCCTTTGTGACTTAGCAAGGAGATTTCCCAGGACTGATTGCACCCTGGAGAGATTATGCTGCAGTGAAAAATAAGGTAAGTATTACACCTTATTCCTGCACCCTTTGACTGAACAAGCAGTTAACCCATGCAGTGTTCTTTATTCAGTTTAAATGGAAAATGTATGAAAAAAATAATAAAATACAGAGTACAACATTTTTTCCTGAACCTCAACAATCTGGTTCCTACTTGCACACATCACTGAGCCCGTGAAGGGAGGTTAATGCTGGTCCACAGCTGGCTCTCAGAAGTAATGGAAAGTGTGTTTCCCTGCTTCAGTTCCCATGAAATTCAGCGCTATGGTAACTGGATCCACTAACCCATCCTCATTGCTTGTAATGCCATATACAACTGTACACAACAGATGTCCTACAAACACACAAACAGGGAGTGACACAGTCCTTACATATTGTTCATTGCTATTTTTGCCTGGGAAGCCACACTACATTAATTAATAAAGACATACAAATTATACATTGAACAGTGACCAAAACATAAGCCAAATACAATATAAGCCTGCTTAGCTAATTTGGCTGCAAGGTCCATCGATACAACATGTACACAATCTCACTAACTATTAGCAGAAGATTGGAAATGCAAATCATTAGTAATTTCTTCCACAGTGGAAACCTTTTGTAGACAATTAAGTGCACTGCCAGTAATATGGAATAATTCCTTCAATGGATGTTTTTGAACATTATGTTCACTGGTACAATTCAAAAAATGTTTTTCATCAGCAGCCGGAAAACATTCTTGGTTTCTGCCATGTGCTGCTAAATTTATTTTCATCTTAGAAATTCCTTATTTTTATTCAATAACTGTTTTAAAACGATAACACAAGCATAATAATTCATTCTGTACCAGTTTAACAGAGTTAACGTGTATGTAAGCCCTAACAACAAACTTGTTATCTAAATGTTGCACCCTGAAGTTTAGGCAGGGTTGCTATTAATTTTAGTTGCCGGGTGATAGTTGCCTTGGCCAATTGTTAGAAGATTAATTATTTCCCCCTAATTCTGGAATTGCTGCACTTCTCTCTTCTGACACTAGGTGGCATGGTAGCTGGTTACATTGGATAAGACAAGGGCATAGCAAGGACAGATTATGGATGAATGGGGTGTGTCAGCCAATCGGCAGTTTTTTTTTAAGTCCCCTGGCCTGCTGGGAGAGCCTATTTTTTTGGGTGGAGTCAGGTGATCGGGGGTTCTGTGCCACTTGGGCAGCTGTCTGGGTCGACGTGTGTTATTCTGCCCCAGCCTATCCTGGGGATATCTAGCTTCTAGGCTCTCTGAGGGCCTATCCAGAAGTAGGAGAGCAGCTCAGTATTGGGACTGCGGACTTGTAGTCCAACCAGAAATAGCGTTTCCATTGGCTGGGAAGCCAGCTGTGGTTGGAGGTAGAGGGGAAGGTGTCGCCACTAAGGGACCTTGTTACCGGAGACCACTGTGAGTAAGCTGAGAACAGTACCAGAGCAGACTTCTCATCATCTAGGGATAGTGAAGAAGTGGGAAAAACTCAGCAAGTGCCAAGTCAGGGACCCAGCGGGACAGCAGAGGTGACGCTTGTGGAGCATCGGTGAGTGCCAAGCCAGGGACCTAGTGTGTCAGCCGGGGTGATGCTTGAAGAGTATCTGTGAGTGCCAAGCCAGGGATCCAGCAGGCAAGCGGGGGTGATGCTTGAGGAAGATACTTAGTGCTATCAGTGAAGGAACTCGGGATCCAGTGACTATTGAATTCGAAGTCTAGGGAAAGACTGGGAGTTCATTGAGTGAAGATCCACAGTGAGTGATTGTGGAGTAAGCTGAGAACTGTTCGTGTTGCAAATAGTTAAATACAATTGCTGTTAGTAACTTCTACAAGACCTATACAGAAGTGGTGTTTTGCCTGGAGGCCTTCACCTGTATAACTGTCTTTTTATAGAAGTCTCATTCTGCGTACACACGATCATTTTTCAGCATTAAAAAAAAATTTTGTTTTCCCAACTTCATCATTAAAACGATGTTGCCTACATACCATCGTTTTTAAAAAATGATCTAGCAAAGCACGGTGACGTACAACACGTACGACGGCACTATAAAGGGGAAGTTCCATTCGCCTTTGGGCTGCTTTAGCTGATTCCGTGTTAGTAAAAGACGATTCACGCTTTTTGTCTGTTACAGCGTGATGAATGTGCTTACTCCATTATGAACGGTAGTTTTACCAGAACGAGCGCTCCCGTCTCATAACTTGCTTCTGAGCATGCGCAGGTTTTTTACTTTGTTTTAGCCCATACACGATAATTTTTTACAACCCGAAAAACGACATAGTTTAACCACTTGCTTACTGGGCACATAAACCCCCTTCGTTCCCAGACGAAATTTCAGCTTCCGGCACTGCGTCGCTTTAACTGACATTTGCGCGGTCGTGCGACGTGGCTCCCAAACAAAATTTACGTCCTTTTTTCCCCACAAATAGAGCTTTATTTTGGTGGTATTTGATCACCTCTGCAGTTTTTATTTTTTGCGATATAAACAAAAAAATAGCGACAATTTTAAAAATATATATATTTTTTTTCTCAGTTAAGGCCGATACGTATTTTTCGACGTATTTTTGTATAAAAAAAAAAGCAATAAGCGACTGGTTTGCGCAAAAGTTATAGCTGAGAACTATACCTACAAAATAGGGGACAGAATTATGTTTTGTTTTAATTTTTATTTTTTTTACTAGTAATGGCGGCGATCTGCGTTTTTTATTGGGACTGCGACGTTATGGCGGACACATCGCACACTTTTGACACAAATTTGGCGCCATTCACATTTATACAGCGATCAGTGCTATAAAAATGCACTAATTACTGTATAAATGTGACTGGCAGTGAAGGGGTTAACACTAGGGGGTGAGGAAGGGGTTAAATGTGTATCCTAGGTGTGTTCTAACTGTGTCTGGGGGAGGTGACCGATGCTGTGTCTCTATGTACAAGGGACACAGATCGGTCTCCTCTCCTCTGACAGCACGTGGAGCTCTGTGTTTACACACAGAGCTCCACATCCCTGCTGTCTTACCGACGATCGCGTGACATCGCGGCCGCCAGGTACACGCATCGGCTCCCGAGCGATGCACCGGGACAGTGTTTACCCGCTGCGCGCCCCCCAGTGGCGCGCGCGGGTAATGCTTTTAAATGACGTCCAAAGACGTCCAGTTGGCACTTGAGAGCCGCGTGGTGGACGTCTTTTGTCAATAGCGCAGGTCTCAAGTGGTTAAAACAACGTTAAAAAATGCAGCATGTTCCAATTTTTTTTGGTCGTTTTTCAGAACCTGAAAAATTATGTGAAGCCCACACACGATCATTTTAAATGACATTTTTGAAAAACAATGTTTTTTTCATGCCGAAAAATGATCGTGTGTACGTGCCATTAGAGTCTGCTAATTAACATGGGATCTGCCTAAGGGTGTCCTGGCCCTAACCCTCTCTACCCCAGTTCTGTTCAAGAGACAATACATCTCTTTTTGCATTCTAAAAGTGTCTGGCGCCCACCCTTTCATCTTGCATTACACCCACCATGCCTTGCAACCCACTCTACACAGAAGGATGTCAGCTGCCCCGGACTCTGGAGGTCACCATTGGGCTACAGGGGCCCCGGGACTTTGCTACATAAACAATCACTATCAATCCGCACTAGGCTCCAGATGGATCTATATAAAACAACATATATAAAAAAAGTGCTTATACAAAAGAATATCAAATTATATGGCTGCTGCTGTTACAAAAGTTCTGTTTGGATATTAACAAACTTGCTATATTTTTTTCTTTTTGGTCTGTCAAATATATCATTGAAATCATTTTGTTATATATGTTCAATGGGTGCAAGTGCTTGATTCACAAAGCACTTGCCTGTAAAGTTGCGGCGGCGTATCGTAAATCCCCCGGCGCAAAACCGCCTAATTCAAATAATCCGGGTAGGGGGCGTGGATCTTTTAAATTCCCGCGCCGAACGTACTGCGCATGCACCGTCCCTAAAATTTCCCGACGTGCATTGCGCTAAATGACGTCGCAAGGACGTAATTGGTTTCGACGTGAACGTAAATGGCGTCCAGCCCCATTCACGGACGACTTACGCAAACAACGTAAATTTTTTAATTTTGACGCGGGAACGACGGCCATACTTAAAGTGGTTGTAAACCCACTATTTGGACTTTTACCTACAGGTAAGCCTATAACAAGGCTTACCTGTAGGTAAGGAGAATATCTCCTAAACCTGCACGGTTTAGGAGATATTCCCCCCGCAATGCGGGCAGCGCATGCGCAGGGGGGAATCCACGGCTGAAGGACCGGCATCCGCCGGACCCTGACGATTTTAAATCTCCCGCACGCACGCGCGGGAGTGACGTCATCGCCGCTCCAGCCAATCACAGCGCTGGAGCGGCGATACCCGGAAGACACGCCGGAGCAAGATGACATCCTGCTCGGCGTGGACCAGGTAAGTGGTACACACCTCGTTCCGAGGTAAGTATTTCATAATAGGCTAGTATGCGGTGCATACTAGCCTATTATGCCTTTTGCATTGCAGGTTTGGGGAAAAAAAAAAAAGTTTATGCGGTTTACAACCGCTTTAACATTGGTTGCCCCTCATATAGCAGGGGCAACTTTACGTGTCCCAAATCTAACGTAAACATCGTATCTTCACTGCGTCGACCACGCGTACGTTCGGGAATTCGCGTATTTTGCTAAATTGCATACTCGATCGGGAAAACGACGGAGGCGACACCTAGCGGCGAAAAAAAAAATTGCATTTAAGATCCGACAGCGTAAGAGCCTTACGCCTGTCGGATCTAATGGTTATCTATGCGTAACTGATTCTAACAATAGATATGACGGTCCAGATTAGGACTTACGACGGCGCACATTGCGTTGCGCCGTCGTAAGCCCTTTGAGAATCTGGGCCTTAGTTGTCAGCTCACAAAAGGAATTGGAAGTTAAATGCTTTTCTGACAGATGAATGGGTAGTTTTATGTACTTGTAGTGTCTTTGAAGGGATAATAGGAAATGTGCATTAAAAAAATATACTTTAACCACTTGCTGACCGATGCACGTGGAAGCGGTGGGCAAATTGGCTTACCAGCATGTAGTGTAGCGGTCAGCGTGGAGTGTAGCGGTTAGTTTGTAGTGCAGTGGTCAGTGTGTAGTAGTCAGTATGTAGTGTAGCAGTGTGTAGTGCACTGGTCAGTGTGTAGTGGTCAGTGTGTGGTGTAGCAGTGTGTAGTGCACTGGTCACTGTGTAGTGTAGCGGTCAGTGTGTAGTGCAGTGGTCAGGGTGTAGTGTAGCGGTCAGTGTGTAGTTCAGTGGTCAGTGTGTAGTGTAGCGGTCAGTGTGTAGTGTAGCGGTCAGTGTGTAGTGGTCAGTGTGTAGTGGTCAGTGTGTAGTGGTCAGTGTGTAGTGGTCAGTGTGCAGTGTAGTGGTCAGTGTGTAGTGGTCAGTGTGTAGTGTAGCAGTGTGTAGTGCACTGGTCAGTGTGTAGTGTAGCGGTGTGTAGCGGTCAGTGTGTAGTGGTCAGTGTGCACTGGTCAGTGTGTGGTGTGTAGCAGTCAGTGTGTAGTGTAGCGGTCAGTGTGTACTGTAGCGGTGTGTAGTTGTCAGTGTGTCATGCACTGGTCGGTGTGTAGTGGTCAGTGTGTAGTGTAGCAGTGTGTAGTGTGTAGTTGTCAGTGTGCACTGGTCAGTGTGTAGTGTAGTGGTCAGTTTGTAGTGTAGCAGTGTGTAGCGGTCAGTGTGTAGTGCACTGGTCAGTGTGTAGTGCACTGGTCAGTATACAGTGTAGCAGTGTGTAGTGCACTGGTCAGTGTGTAGTGGTCAGTGTGTAGTGTAGCAGTGTGTAGTGCACTGGTCAGTGTGTAGTGGTCAGTGTGCATTGGTCAGTGTGTAGTGTAGCGATCAGTATGTAGTGTAGCGGTCAGTGTGTAGTGCACTAGTCAGTGTGTAGTGCAGTGGTCAGTGTGTAGTGCACTGGTCAGTGTGCAGTGTAGTGGTCAGTGTGCACTGGTCAGTGTGTAGTGTAGTGTAGTGGTCAGTGTGTAGTGTAGCCGTGTGTAGCGGTCAGTGTGTAGTGTAGCAGTCAGTGTGTGGTGCACTGGTCAGTGTGTAGTGGTCAGTGTGCACTGGTCAGTGTGTAGTGTAGTGGTCAGTATAGGAATCAGGAAGTTTGGTGTGGTGCGAAGTGGTCAGTTTATTGTGTAGTGGTGTGTAGTGGTCGATGTAGGAATCAGGTAGGTTAGTATAAGGGTCAGTATAAGAATGAGATAAGTCAGTGTGGTGTGTAGCGGTCAGTGTTTAGTGGTCAGTATAGGAATCAGGTAGGTCAGTGTGTAGCATAGTGGTCAGTATGTAGCATAGTGGTCATTATAGGAATGAGATAGGTCAGTGTATTGTATAGTGTAGTGGTCAGTATAGGAATTGGGTAGATTAATGGTCAGGTTGGTCAGTACTATTGTAGGAAAGGGAAGGGACTCGGGGAGAGCGAAAAGTCCACAAGTTAGGGAGCACAAATTACTTGCCTTGCCCTGGGCGCTTCACCACTGGGATCGGATAATATTAAGCCGGCGAAATGGCTGACACGTTTCTGGGGCGCACCCCTTTCCTCAGAGCCTACGTGGTCCGTTATCGCTCTGTCATGAAAGCCCTCAAATATATCCATATGCACATGTGTAGAGGAGTCCAAGGATAGGCGACCCCCAATTAGCTAGTCCCGCCCCTCGGTCTCGGCCATAGACTAGCCCTATTGACTATACCGGCCTCAATGTGGTAGGATGTACATGGGGGTAGAGGCTAGACCAGTGCTGAAAGGTGTAAGCAATGCAGTCTTACCCTACTGTGACTCCTCCTGGAGTCCTGGGCAGCGATAAGTCAATGGTCAGGGATACCTCTAGTAGATCTAGTGTCTCTCCTTGCTCTCCATGAGCATGTAATGGAGCGTACGCCGTCCTCGAACTAGGAAGTGTGTAAGCTTGCTGCGTTCCAGCCCTCAGTTCAGGGTAGGCCGGAACATCACTTCCGCTCATGCTCACGGCGCATAGTACAGCCGCGATGCTGGAAGTGCGTGTGTATTAGCGTTCCACCCACCACTTCCGGTTTGCCTGGGGAACTTCTCGCTGCTCATCCCCACTACTGCGCTAGTACAGGCACATAATTGCCTACAAAACCTCCCTTACACTGGCACCCAGGGAGAAAAATAATAATATAATAATATAATAGAGGGGCATGACTAGAAGTATGAAAACTAGTAGTGGTTACATGATGGTCCTCAATAAGAACTCACTGCCCATCCCCACTACCGAGCCAGTACAGCCACATATTTGCCTAAGTGGCATCACTCCCCCTAGTGGCCAAGGAAGAAAGTACTTGACTCTATAGATGGAGACCCATGTACATCAATTGGTCGTCACCGCCAAGGGCTCACTGGATATCTTCTCAACACATGCCCATATGCATAAGGCTACAAAGTGCACGCAGTGGGTGGGGCCCCCATTGGATGTAGAACAACCAATCAATATATCAGGACTCGGCTCCCGCCCATAAAATGGCACCGATGCGCCACGCGTGCCAGGCGCGCCCCTCTGTGCCCCTTCGGGCACACCCGGTACAGCCTTGAGCCCACTATACTGCTTATACTGCCCTCAGTGCACCTTGCCAAGACTTACAGCCACCATCCTGTTGCGTAACCCAGATACACAAAGGTAAATTGCATTATGACTTTAGTCAACTACGACTGTTGAATAATCACATGACCCTACTACCCTTGCACATCTACACCCTCTGTGCCTCTGAAGGCATAGGGAAAATTAGATGCCCCACTACGGCACAAACAAGTAACCGGAGAGTCATCCCAAAATCAGTCGATCTCTTACATCTATCACACCTTAATGTACGGTCAGCCGGGAAAAACCGACATGACATAGAATCCTTAGTTTCTCGGTTGCATCCTCATATTATATCCATCACCGAAACATGGTTCAAAGCCGACTACCCGGCCCTTTTGGATGACATGCTACCAGAGGGGTACAACATTATCACTAAAAAACGCCCAGGCTCCCGCAGGGGCGGCGGGGTCGCAGTCATTTTTGACCAATCCATTGCATGTACCGAACTGTCCATCCCCTATGCTTCCTCCTTTGAAACGCTGGCTACCCAATGCCTGATCGACAACAACAACAGTGTCCCCCTCTTTACCATTTACCACCCTCCAGGTTTAGGAGATGCCACTTTTATTGCAGACTTCAACGCCTACATTCTACAGGCACTAACCCTGGCAGACAGGATTATAGTCCAAGGCGATCTAAACTATTGCCTGGAATGTCCCTCGGCCTCCAACGCCAACCTCCTTCTACAGGATATGACGGAACTTGGTTTTTCCCAACTCATCAATGGACCCACACATAACAAAGGTCATCGGCTTGACGCCTTATTCACATTAAATTGCGCCCATGAGGATCTTACTATCACCGACATCCCCTGGTCTGACCATAAAATGGTGAGCTGCAAATTTCCCGACTTTGTCCCACGCTCCCCTATGCCAAAAAACCCAATGACTTCAGGCCCCCTTAGTCGAAATCTGAAAAAGATTACCACAAACTAATTTTCCCGAACTTATCAAAAACAGCACGTTTTGTCAACCCACCTGGACCGCAAAGAAGCCCGGCTGGACGACCCAGAACGGGACACAAACTCGCTGGAAAAGGCTATTTCACTATTCGAACAAAAACTAACTACTACACTTAACATCCTAGCTCCTCTGACTATCCATAAAAACAGACCTAGACTTACAAAATCTAGACCCTGGTATAACGATTCTCTCCATCTCAATAAAACCATCTGCCGTCGTCACGAAAGAAAATGGCTTAAAACCAGATCTGCCAAAGATCTTGCAGCATATAAAATCGTTAGTAAAAGCTATGCTAAAAGTATCCGTTCAGCAAAACGAACGTTGATTAGGAAAGCAAACAAGCAATCTGAATTGTTCAAAGTTATGAAGGATCTTTGTGCCCCTAAAAGATTCCAGCCACACATTGTGCCTTTCCAAGAGCTATGTAACAACATCTCGTTGGGATTCTCAAGCAAAGTATCAAGACTCCTCACGCAATGCGCCAACAACTCTTTAGGCCTCCCCAATCAAGCCCCTCTTAACACGAATCACTGCCCAAAAAAACTTTTTAGTTTCGAATTGGTAACAACCCACGACCTGGAAGCCTTGATTTTAAAATTAAAAACGACTTACTACCCCGGAGAAGTCTGCCCTGCTTGGCTCATCCAGGAGAACTTACACACCATTATTGATGATTTACGCTACCTAGTCAACCGCTCACTTCAACATGGGATTGTTCCAACAACTCTAAAACACGGCTTTCTGACTCCACTTCTAAAAAAAGCCGGCTTGGACTCGACCGACACCAACAACTTCCGACCCATTTCAGCTTCTCATTTTTTAGCTAGAGTTATCGAAAGAGTGGCTCTTCTCCAGCTCCAAACTCATTGTGAGGATGGCCTGCTCTTCCACGATCTACAGTCGGGCTTTCGCCCTTGGAGGGGAACCGAGCTGGTAGCTCTGTCCACTCGAGAGAAGCTCCTTAACGTGGTGGATGCGGGCGGGTCGGCAGCCCTGGTGCTGCTCGACCTGTCCGCAGCCTTTGACACCGTGGATCACTCCATCCTGCTATCCAGACTCGAGTCCTATTTCGGGGTGGGAGATACTGCCCTCACTTGGTTCCGTGATTTTTTAACAGCTCGCACCCACCAAGTTAAGATGGGCTCTTTTCTATCCCCGGTTACCATAGTGGAGAATGGGGTCCTTCAGGGATCCGCCCTGTCCCCCATTCTCTTCAACGTTTATCTTAGGCCTTTACCCGACATTATTGCCAAACATGGTCTCTGGTTCCATTTGTATGCGGACGACGTCCAGTTGGTAGCCGATGATCTAACTTACCCTGACATGCCCTTAAGATTTCCCAATTGTCTGCGCGACATTTACCACTGGATGGCCATCAACAAACTGTGCCTCAATGGTAACAAAACAGAGGTCATGATAGTTGAAAAAGGCAAGACCGACTTTCTTCAAAATTGGCCCACTGAGTTGGGCTTGACACCAAATCCGAAAGATAAGGTGACGGTCCTGGGGGTTATCCTTGACGAAAAACTAAGTATGATTCCCCAGGTTAGACAATCGGTTTCGAGAGCCTCCCATTTTCTACGACTTATCCGCAAGGCAAAACATCTCCTGACCCAAGAGCAGAGGAAAGACTCAGTCCAGGCACTAATTATCTCTCGCCTTGACTTTTCAAACGGAGTTCTACTAGGCATTGCAATGAAATGGTCTAAGAAACTGCAGCTGGTGCAGAATCAAGCAGCCCGGCTTATCTACAATCTCCAAAAGCAAGATCATATCAGCCCTGTGCTCAAAGAACTTCACTGGCTCCCTGTTATAAAACGTGCCGATTTTAAAATCCTCTGCCTGATCTACAGGGGCTACCACCAGCTGGGCCCACAGTTCCTATCAGATCTGACTCCACACTATATACCTAGATGCTGTCTTCGCTCAGCAGACAAAGCTCTACTCATTGGCAATACTGACAGGGTAATTTCTATAGGAGGAAAACGGATTGGCTCCGCGGGGGCGACTCTCTGGAACCAAATCCTGCTTAACATTGGCATCTCCCCAAGCCTATATACGTTCAGGAAGAAGCTGAAGACCTGGTTATTCTGCCAAGCATTTCAATCCTAGGCCAATTTTTCTTCGTTCATCTACTCACTGATTTCATGTCTTTTTCTCCCTCCTCTTTTATTTATTCTCCCCTCGCCAGAACATCCGGGCTATTTTGTCACAAAGCGCTTTGGCACCACTGACCGGTGGTATATGCTTCACAAACAAATAAATAAATTACTTGATCACATCCAAAATGGCCGCAACTGAACAGTGGCCAGTGTTAAAAAATACATATAAATGAATATATATTAAGTTAAACTTAATAGATTAGTTATACACATAAAAACCTGTAGTACAAATAAACCACATGCTAACAAATGTAAATTATCCTATACATTAATAATCTCATAGGTTTAAAGTGGGTTCTCGAGTAGATCCTGCCATTGTCATCGTCCCTCAGTTCTAGATCAAGATACACCAGTGAATCTTTATCCACTACGTGTGTGAACGAGATGCCAAATGGGTTACTCGCACAATGTGCCAAAAAGCCATCTAGTTCTTTATCAGTACCATTCCAGATGATAAGAACATCATCTATATATCGTGAATAAAGGACCAGGTTCCTCCCAAAGGGGTCTTTGGCCCAGATGTATTTCAGCTCCCAATAGCCCATAAATAGATTTGCATAACTGGGAGCGAACCTGGCCCCCATTGCCGTACCCGTTACTTGCCCATAGAAGAGTCCATAAATGAAAAATAATTAAGTTTTAATGGGGTAGCGTATAAGGTAGTTTGAAGGGTCTTCTCTTGGAGACTACTTCTACATTGGGGTTCTTTAGCTTAATAATGGGGGGAGTTTTTTGTAACAACTTAATAAACTTCACTGAGCCCATTTCGGCTGAATGCAGGTGTTCGATAGCCTCTCTGTAGATCCATGACATCTCGGACGTCGTCTGACAAATACCGTGGGTCTGGCGCGCAGTGGGTTAGGTGCCAGTTGCAGCATGGTCTTAGAAGCACTATTGCTGGTCCATTACTTGCACATACCTGTCTATTTCAACTTCTATATGTGCAGGCTTATGGATTTGGAGACATATATATATATATATATATATATTTTAAGATTAGTAAAAATCTTTTTTCTCTATGTATACTGTTTTTATGTATATATATATATATATTTTTTTTTTATTTATTTATCTATATTGTATGGTCCTATGAGATTATTAATGTATAGGATAATTTCCATTTGTTAGCATGTGGTTTATTTGTACTACAGGTTTTTATGTGTATAACTAATCCATTAAGTTTTACTTAATATATATTCACATATATGTATTTTTTAACACTGGCCACTGTTCAGTTGTGGCCATTTTGGATGTGATCAAGTAATCAATATATTGATTGGTTGTTCTACATCCAATGGGGGCCCCACCCACTGCGTGCACTTTGTAGCCTTATGCATATGGGCATGTGTTGAGAAGATATCCAGTGAGCCCTTGGCGGTGACCACCAATTGATGTACATGGGTCTCCATCTATATAGTCAAGTACTTTCTTCCTTGACCACTAGGGGGAGTGATGCCACGTAGGAAAATATGTGGCTGTACTGGCTCGGTAGTGGGGATGGGCAGTGAGTTCTTATTGAGGACCATCAAGCAACCACTACTAGTTTTCATACTTCTAGTCATGCCCCTCTATTATATTATTATATTATTATTTTTCTCGCTGGGTACCAGTGTATGGGAGGTTTTTTAGGCAACTATGTGCCTGTACTGACGCAGTAGTGGGGATGAGCAGTAGGGTTGCACCTATCGCTGACTTATCGCTGCCCAGGAGGAGTCCCAGTAGGGTAAGGCTGCATTGCTTACACCTTTCAGCACTGGTCTGGCCTCTACCCCATGTACATCCTTTACCACACTGAGGCCGGTATAGTCAATAGGGCTAGTCTATGAGACACCTCCCTTGGAGGTGGGTATTTTCAAGTTCCATCCCCTAGGATGTGAGTGGCCGAGACCGAGGGGCGTGCCTGGCCAATTGGGGGTCGCCTATGCTTGAACTCCTCTACACATGTGCATATGTATATATTTGAGGGCTTTCAGGAGAGAGCGATAATGGACCACCTAGGCTCTGAGGAAAGGGGTGCGCCCCAGAAACGCATCAGCCATTTCGCCGGCTTGATATCATCCGATCCTCGCTATCATCAGGTTTTGCTGGTGGTGCCGAGAACCAGTCTGATTGCTTGACAAACATTCTTCGGTAAGCCTCAGTCCATATGGTGGCGGTTCACAACTGTAATATCATCTTCACACCGGGTGTTGTCTGGTTTGGATTCATCATTTATGGACTCTGATACCGGATTTTTTATTCACTTATGCTTTAAATGCACTTATATGGTGCATTTTTTCTACATTCACTTGTGGGAACACAAAGGACTTTATTGTTTATATTATTGGTTGGCGCAATTTTTCCCCTTTTTCCATTCTTTGTAACTCCCTTTGTGAGTAAGCTTATTGCTTTTATTTTATTTAACCACTTGCTTACTGGGCACATATACCCCCTTCCTGCCCAGGCGAAATTTAAGCTTTCAGCACTGCGTCGCTTTAAATTAAAATTGCGTGGTCGTGCGACGTGCCTCCCAAACAAAATTGACGTCCTTTTTTTCCCACAAACAGAGCTTTCTTTTGGTGGTATTTGATCACCTCTACATTTTTTTTTTGCGCTATAAACAAAAAAAAGCGACAATTTTGAAAAAAAAACACAATATTTTTTACTTTTTGCTATAATAAATATCCCATTTAAAAAAAAAAATATATATTTTTCTCAGTTTAGGCCGATATGTATTCTACATATTTTTGGTAAAAAAAATAATAAAAAAATCGCAATAAGCGTATAATGATTGGTTTGCACAAAAGTTATAGTGGCTACAAAATAGGGGATAGAATTCTGACATTTTTTATATTGTTTTTTTTTTACTAGTAATACGGCGATCTGCGAATTTTGTCAGGACTGCGATATTATGGCGGACACATCGGACACTTTTGACACATTTTTGGGACCATTCAAATTTATATAGCGAACAGTGCTATAAAAATGCACTGATTACTGTATAAATGTGACTGGCAGGGAAGGGGTTAACGCTAGGGGAAGGGGTTAAATGTGTATCCTGGGAGTGATTCTTACTGTGGGGGGAGGGAACCGACTAGGGGAGGTGACCGATGCTGTGTCCCTATGTACAAGGGACACAGCATCAGTCTCCTCTCCCTTACAGGACGTGGAGCTCTGTGTTTACAAACAGAGCTCCACGTCCCTGCTCTAAAACTGCCGATCGCGGGTACCTGGCGGACATCGCAGCCGCCAGGCATGCGCAACGGCATCACGGTGACGTGTGCGCACCCCCCAGTGGCCGGAAGACCCGAGGCGTAAAAAGACGGCCTCCCGGATTTATAGAGCCACCTGGAGGCCGTCTTTTTACTATGGCTCTGGACTGAAGTAGTTAATAAAACCTTTTATATGGTAATGCACTAGGTCGGTGCGCCCTCCTTTTTCTTTTTGTAGTTGCATGAATTCCCATGGTTCTGAGGAGGGCTGCAAGATTTTAGACTTTGCCTTAAAATTGGACTACGCTGCCCTTTAGATGAAAGATCCATGGAGATCTCTCCACCTTTTAATAAAGGGGAGTACAAGGCCTGGCAGCAAAATGCTTCAATTACATAAACTAAGCTACTCTGAATACACCACTCTTCCTCAATACACACCCTCTAATTACGCCTATAATTACTGAAAAACACTCATTTTGCAGAAAAAATCTATTCTACTTAAATCATTCCACTCATTCTTACTGTGTGTTACCTTGTTCTGCTTCCAATACAACATCAGTGCAGATAGTGTATACTTTAGAGTACCCATTCAGTGGCCATGAAGAATGATTGAATGTCTGGCAAATAAAATAGTCGAAAATAGTAGAAACTGCTTTCCTGATCAAACATTTAATAAACGACAGGCCGTTTATTGCTCTTAGAATGCTATTTTGCGGCCGACTTAGAGATTGTATGCTTGTTCTAAAAAATAGTCCTAAAAATAATGTTTTTATTTTTATTCAGGTAAATATAAATTACCTATTTATATCTTATCTCATGCTGAGTCTATTCTAAGCGGCTTCTGTGAAAAAAGCCTTTTGTTTACAGAGCTTAATAGCTGAAGCTCAAATTTGCACACATGACTAAATTATCATCAATAGTGACACATTTCCTCTTCAGGGTCTGCTTGGTAGATTGGGTTCTCTGTTCTGCCTTTTCTGCACCCAACTAAGGTTCAGTATCAAAAAGCATCAGACTGGTTAGTAGTAAATCCAATATATTGTCACGGTTGCAGTAAATAGCAGTATGCACATAAATAAATAAGTAAAGGATTAGGTCAATCACAGTTCATTAGACATCGCTCTGCGCCCCAAGCCCACCCTTTTTTAAGCCAATTAGACCCTCAGACTGTAATCCTGTGCTTCTAAAAAAAAAAAACATTGGGATTCATATGTCCTGCACCCAGCATGTAGATTAGGGGCAGGATGCATGGTTTAAGGGGTGCGGTGCCCCTGCGCCCTGCATGATTGGCTGCCACTGTTCAATACCATGATAACTCCTCTGTAAACAATAGGCTATATCCATAAAGTGCACTCTACTGTATATAAATAGCAGCGATAGAATTTAAGACTCCTTCAAGAGGTACATTTTACTATGGACAATAGACAAAGTTCTTGTAAAGCACATATCTGAGTGAGCAGTCTTTACCCTAGTTCTTTAGCTGGCTAGCATTGGGACCTAGTCTTTATGGTGGTGCACTTGAGTACAGTCCCAGTAAAGTCTGTATGCAGTAAATAATACTGCTAATTAGATAACCTTTTGTTCCCTGTCTCTTCTATCAGCAACAGGTTAATGACAACAGTGTCCTCTCACCATTTTTAAAACCTCTCAAACATGAATCTGAGTACTGAAATTAGGCAATGACTCTGGCACTTATTGAATTCCTAAGAAACCCTAATGATAGCACCAGTTGACACATTCAATACTGGTTAGCCAAACCTTTAACCGGGACAAGGCCATCTGGTGCCCAAGTTGAAATTTCCAAAATGTGCCTCTTTCTAAATGGGGGAATCTTCCTCATCTGCACATACAGGCTTGTCTCAAAAGATCTTGGAGGTGAAGATGCTGGATGTGGAGGTCCTGGGCTGGTGTGGTTACACGTGGTCTACGGTTGTGAAGCAGGTTGGATGTACTGCCAAATTCTCTGAAACGCATTTGGCATTTGGCATTTGGCATTTGGCTTATGGTAGAGAAATAAACATTCAATTCAAGGGCAACAGCTCTGATGGACATTCCCGCAGTCAGCATGCCAATTGCACGCTCTCTTTAAAACTTGCGACATCTATGGCATTGTGCTGTGTGTGGCCTTTTTTTGTGGCCAGCCTAAGGCACACCTTCGCAATAATCATGCTGTCTAATCAGCATCTTGATATGCCACACCTGTGAGGTGGATGGATTATGGATGGATTATCTTGGTAAAGGAGAAGTGCTCACTAACACAGATTTAGACAGATTTGTGAACAATATTTGAGAGAAATATGCCTTTTGTGTACATAGAAAAAGTCCTAGATCTTTAAATTCAGTTCATGGTAAATAGGGGAAAACACAAAAGTGTTGCATTTATCATTTTGCTCAGGGTAGACAGGATAGGAAATTATTAAAACTCTAAACAATTTTGCATACTGTATCTCATTGGGAATATTTTCCTTTATTTCCTGTCCTCAAGGTGCAATAGGAAGTAATGATAGCAAATTACTACAAAGTGAAGTATGTCCACTGGAAGATTTTCCCTCACCTTCTGTTCTGACGATAACTTTAAATTTTTGAATTATTTGTTGCTTTTTTTAGTCTAGGTAACAGTGGTCACTATGACAGCTAATTATTCTCTATTCTAAAAAATAAAAAAAGCAAAAGAAAAATAGTTTTTTGGTTATACCTACACTTTAACCACATAGCGACCGTCGCACGCACATATACGTCTACACAATAGCACGGGCAGGCAAATGGGTGTACCTGTACATTACTTTAAATTTGCCACCCAGCGGGTGCACCGCTGCATGCCTCGTGAGTGCGCTCGCGGGTCCTGGAAACTCGATGTTCCCGGCGGCCTGCGATTGCAGTTCGCAAAGGCAGAACAGGGGGATGCCTTTGTAAACAAGGCCTAGTGATATGTCACTGATCGAATGTTCCCTGTGATCGGGAACAGTGATCAGTGACATGTCACTGCTAGCTCCTCCCCCTAAAAGTTAGAATTACTCCCTAGGACACACTTAACCCCTTCAGCGCCCCCTAGTGGTTAACCCCTTTCACTACCAGTGTCATTTTCACAGTAATCAGTGCATTTTTATAGCACTGATCGCTGTAAAAATGACATTGGTCCCAAAAATGTGTCCCCTATTTTGTAGACACTACCAATCAATATACGCTTTTTGCAATTTT